>NW_026575030.1:35563543-36163543 GCF_905146905.1 Nyctereutes procyonoides | reverse complement strand
TTAAGATTATGACCTGAGCTGAAATCAAGAGTCAGACACTCAATGGACTGAGCCATCCAGGCATCCCAACCTTGCCAGTCTTTAATAATGAGTTATTAATTAAAACAGTATATACATTCTGAGAAGATTTTGGATTTCTAAGGCTTACTAGGTATCTTTCTTAATATTATAGTTTTATAAGAGAAGATGCCATCTTTTCCTGTATAGGATGCTAAAAATAACGTTTATACCATATGGCTGTATATAAAAATATTCCAACTGCTCTATCCAAACCATGAACTCCAAGAGGCATATTGTGGTGTCATATTGGCTCTTAGCTGTATTGTACGTCATATTCAAAATTACACTACTATAGCCTCTATTAGTAAAATTCCAACCTAGAATATTAGCTTTAAAAGTTTTTTTTTTTTTTAAAAATTATATGACCTAGAACTAAGCCATAATTATTGTAACTTACTAGGCTTTATTTTTATCATACTGGTGAGTAAAAACTTCCTTGGGAATAAAGTGCTCATCCAAGTAAAGCAAATTAATTTTTTTTTAGGCACCTGCAATGTTACAACTGGGGATAACTACCTCCTCCAAAAGAACTAAATGGGTCCCTGGACTCCCTTCAAGTGTTAATTTACCTAACGTAAGTGAGCACTTTACTTCTACATAATGTTCTATTTGCCTAGAAGCACCACAGGATTACAGTCTAAATATTTCTAAACTTATACTTTTAGTATTCTAAAATAACTATTTATGCCTCAAATAATCTCTATAATAATCTCTATAAAAGAAGCTTAATTCTATTATATAGAAAATGTCTGTGACAATTACACTGGATTATAACCAAAGACACTCTTGTACATTGGCTATTGACCTTGTAAGAATTTTTTTTCTCCCGGCTCTTCAGTAAAAAATTGGAATATATATTAGATTGTACCCCCTTGTGTGATGATGAAAATCAATGCAACAATATATGCAAATATTTCAGAAGTTCTCAGAAGGATAGCCACTTCCAGTTTGTAGACAGAAATACTTAGGATCACATACATCAGCTCCAATCACTAAAAACAGATCTTATATCTTACAGACTAACATTAAAATTAATTATAAGACATTTAAGCCAGTGCTTTACTTACTCTTCTATGTATTAATCATGATTACTCTGCTTTTAAAAAGATTAAGGAAGGTTATAAATGTGCTAATATTATCAACAGGTTCTATGTTGAATTTAATAAAACAACTTCAGGCACTTTATGGAAATAAGAAGTATATAAATAGGTAATTGATTCATTGATAAGAAAACTAAGGATTTTCTCCTAAAGAAAAGGACTCAGAGCCACAGGAAGCAGTTACTGAAATAAAGAGCGCCTGGTTGGAGCAGTATTAAACCACAATGACTCTGCATGGCCGGGGCCAGGGTGCAGCTGAGGGCGAGGAGAGGGCGAGAGCGTGGTGTGCACCTCAGACAGGAGCTTGGTCCTTTCCGTTACTCCGCCATTACCCTGCTGGTATCGCTCCCGTGCCTAAGGGAGAAAACATTTTGTTTAATGACAAATTCACAACAGAAGCAGATTACTTAAATGTGACCTCTTTGTGTTTGCGATTTCTGCATATCATTTTATGACAGCCCCCCCCATTTGTGAATACATTTGTGAAAGTGACATTTAACTGTAGCTTTTTTATGTCCCTAATAGGCGCGATGTATTTAAACTAAGGCACTATAAAATGATAAACTACCTTAACCTTCATATACTGACTGTGTAACTCACACGGGCATGGTTCACAATAAAAACTGTCCTCAGCTATTCCTACACAGTTTAGGAGAGCAGCTCTTGGTCGATGTAATTTGCATGCTATGCAGAGAAAACCAGTTCAAAAAATCAATCATAACAGAGCATCAGGATAAGCAATTAATAAGGATTAACAAATGGTATGACAGTACAGAATATGTTCTTGGGAACTAATCTAACAATTATTTAGTATCAGTGTTTGACAGTGGTTTTAATCAGACTTTTTACAGCATTTTGAAAGTAAAAACATCCATGAGTATATATGTATATGAGGGAATAATTTGTTAAATAAATAATATAATAAAAAAGCAAAGATTGTTTTCTGTTTGGTCTTTGAGAACTTCTGAAAGTACAGAAGTATCTTAAGTTGATTTCCATTTTTTCCCTTCCTCTAACCTTATTTGCTGAAAGAAAAATAAAAAACTCTTCAACTAGCATTTCTAAGTGTTCTTACTAGCCTTCCTCAACATCAGGAAAGAGGGGGCATAACTCCCAAGGAAAGCCTTTAGATCCCTACTGGGGTACAAAGAACCACTGCTTCCAAAGGCTGAGGGTTTTATTTTTTTGGTTGAAATTCTAAAACACTGAAAGGATTAAAAAATTTGCTCATTAAATTAATTAAACTGCTTGTCTCTGAACGTGTCTTGCTTTTATATTCTTTATTATGTGGCTGTAAGCCATTAAGGCAATGATGTCTTTTCCCTCTGACACATGTAAATGCATACTATTCTTTTTCCTCCTACTCACAGGGTAAATTAACGGCAGACTAAGAAACAAAACCAGGTGTCCTGACACTCTGTTCCTGTTCTAAGCAATGTTCCCCAACAATACATGCCTTCATTTATTTAAATCAAAAGAAGAAATGCATTTAAAGACTTCTAGGAGATAATTTCTATTGCATGTAACATGGAGATGACAAGTTCTACTGCCTCACATGGCTTCCTAAAGTGGGCAGAGTATCCATGTGTTGCTGTTTGGGAGAAGCATTTCATGATTCTCAAATGAAAAGTGCTGTGTCAAGTTTGGGAATTAAGGTCATTAACTGAAATAAATCCCTGGATATCATTCCTAAGTTACCTCACTCAGTTGGGCTTGGGCTGCACGATATTCTTGAACCAAATGCTCAAGCTGGTTGTTGATGTACTTTTCTCGGCTGCCGATCTTTTCCAGAGTTCTACTAATTTCATTATGAAGTTTATCCAAAAATCCCTAGAAATTCCATAGGATTTTAGTAGATAAAAGAACTCACAAATACATTTTTCAAAAATAGTATAAAAGAGGCTAAATTTCCTTCAATCCATCCCACAAATTCCCAACCACTTGTGAAAAAGAAGATAGCTTGAAATTTTCAATAGCAAAAGAAGTCTGTAATGAGAAATATTTTAGTCACACTTGGCAGAATGTTAAAATAAAAAAGCACCTGGAAGTGTTAGTCAATTCATTAGTCCTTATGCATATCTAAATTGTACGTGAGTGGAATTTACTTTTATATAAAATTTGCAATCAAAGTAGGTAACAGAATAACACGACTTTCTTGTAGCACAGTTCAAAGATGACTAGAATGTTCCAGTTGGAGGTAAGTCATTAAATTTCTAGCTCTAGCCTGGGACCCATAACTTCTCTTTCCACCTTTGCTTCCTTGTCGCATCCTCCAAAAAGTCCTTATTTCTGGCAGAGCAGCAAGCCTGGGGAAGTTGTAGGTTCTAAGCATGCTGGCCTGATGCTCTATTATCCGTTGGGATTCAGAAAGGAAAGAATGATGAAATGTTTCTCTAATATATATATATTTGCATATAGTATAACTGTATGTATATAGTATATATATATATTATACAGTATACATGTTTTATATAGCAATTGTATAATTTGTACACATATTGTATAATTATAAAATATATACATATTAGAGATATGTGTCTCTCTATATATCAGATATATATTATACTGCTTTGATATAAAATTATCTTTCTTTAGTTAGTTAAGTGTTAGAGCTGTTGAAATTTAATATGGTACATTTAATCTGTAAGCTCCTCAAAAGCAAGGACTCTTTCATTTTTTTCTTTCATGTTCTCCTTTAACAGGTGTTCAATAGATGAGTAAATGTACATTGATCCACCTGAAGTAATTCACATACCTTGGTCTCCTTTAGAGCAGATTCTATTCCACTTTTGTGTTGGTGCATTTGGTCAACATGGATTCTCCAATCCTATAGGAATAAAAGCATAGAGGAACAAGTAAAATACACATTTCCTTCTTTCCTCTACTTTTTTGAAGCTGTATCCTTTATTTTAACTACTTTGGTTGCTGTCCTATTTCAGGTAGGAAAGTACTATATATAGCTTGCAATCAGATTATAAAGAAATATATGTAGAGCACTTTAGGATAAAAGGTTCTAAATAAATGTAAATTATTTTATGTGTTCACAGAGCGATGTCTGACAATTTGAATATAAATTATTTCCTGCACTGCTGGTGGTTAATATTTATGACTACCCATCAAAATGAAAAAAAATCTAATTACTAGAAAAGAAATACTTGTTTAAATAGTAACAATTGCCAGAAGCAACTCTGGAATCAAGTATCATATATCAAGTATTAGTTTGTCCTCTGAAAATTAAAATGAGGCCCTCTTCTTCAGGAAGAATTCTCTTAAAAAGAAAAAAAAAAGAAATCTATAATGATTATTAAAGTTCAGATATTTTAAGATAAATCGTATTACTAGTAGGCTAACTCAAATCAGTGTGGATATTTGAAACCTATGCCAACATTTTAATTTCTGAAAAAGATATCCTCAAATTTTTTTGGTTTACATTATTAAAGTTAACAATTTTAAGACTGGAGACATATACATGATGACAGAAAATATTATGGTAAGTTGAAGTGATGGAACCAGGATAATCCTCAATTATACATATCTGTTTGCATACCGTGACGCTCTGCTTTACTATCTATACTATTCTATGAAGAGAAAAATATACTGGGAATTGTCCTATTCTACTGATTTCTTAACTTTGAAACATGAGCTATTGATTACAGAAGGGAAAATCCTTGGGTACTTCACACATACCAATTATCAAATTACAATATATTAAAGAACCTTAAAGAGCTTCTAGCCTCACCTTTATCATTTCACAGATAAGCAAAAAGAGGCCCAGTGACAGAAAGGGGCACACCCAAAGCCACACAGGTAGTGGTGCACCTGAATCAGAAGCTAAATGTATTAATTCCCACAGGATATATTTTGGCAGTTCAGAGTTAATAAAAGGAGCAATTGGCTACTTGACACCAGTGAAGGTGCCAGAGCAGAGAACAAATCAGCACTTTGTCCTTTAGCATTTTTCTGTCTCATGAGCAAAAAATATCTCAGAATGAGAGCTGAGAAGGACCTTAAAGATCATCTACTCATCCATCTAACAGTCATCTGGTGCAACGTTTTCATTTTACAGTTGAGGGGACTGTTCATCACCCGTGACTATGACTAGACAGATTGGCAAAGGAAACCAGCCTCTCCAACTCAGTCGGTCAACACTGGACCGGGGAGGAGAGGTGGCTGGCTGGCTGCTGCAACTGGACCGTATATGGTTCAGCCTCAAAATGGAAACCTGTTTAAGCCCAAGCAAGCATCCTAATGGAAGAAAATGAACCTGAGAAGTATCATTATATTAGTAATTTTTCCAAAAAAGTACTCATCCTACCTGGTTCCCAAAAGAATTTCTTAAGCTTAATAAATAACAAGTGTATTTCTACAGTCTCTGTGTCTGTAGATATACACATGTAGAAGCATATACATATATACATACATTTACTTTATATACATAATTTTATTTATAATAATTGATCTGTTTAATATGGTCTGTGTTCTGCTTTTTCTATTCAGCATTATTTTTTACCCAGCAAATGTAAAAACTCTTATTTTTTTCAAGTTCTGACAAAATATTTCAAGAGAAGCAAACACGCTTGACTCATCTATGTATAACTATGATAACTTACATTGATGTTAAACTCCATGGAGGAGCTGGCATTTCAGTGGAAGCTTGAAGCATGAGTAGCATTTCAACAGGCTGGAAAGGAGTGGGAGAGGAAGGGTATTTTAGGCTGAAGGAGTAACAAGAACAAGAAAAAACAGGAAAAATATATAGGGAACAAGTAGCCCAGGCTGGCTAGAATATAAAAACAAAGTTCTTGGGTGGGGTGGGCTGGGGTAGGGAGGATGAATCATGAGGAAGCAAAGTTGGAGAGGTAGATTAAGTTAGATTGGGGGTTTAACTGAGGACCATGGATTTTATTACATGGACAAATGGAGAGCTATTAAAGATTTTTGGTTTCAGTTTTAAGATATATTTGTGTTTTAAGAAAGTAACAGAGGAAAGGACTAGAAGGCAAGGAAGGATTAGAAAGGCAAGAGACTGAAGGTGGGTAGGCAACCAGTTAAAAGGCTCTGTGATGGGCCACGTAATACATGAGCAGGGTTCACAGTAGAGCAGTGCCTGTGAGAATGAAAGGGAAGGGATGGATTGAAGGGACTTCGTAGAGATAGAAACAGCAGGACCTGAGGACTAAGGGCAAATGTGGGGTGGCTGAAATGGAAGTGGGATAGTAGAGAGAAGGTGTCTTTAAGGTTTCTAGCCTTAGAAACTAAGATATTAGTAATATCAGTGTGATAAGAATAGATTTCAGGGAGTCAGAAATATTGAAGAATTTAGTTTGGGGCTTTTTAATACAATAAGCCACTGGGACATATTTGTGTATATTCTTACTGCTTTTTAAAGTGGAAAGCTAGGGTAGCCCTGGTGGTGCAGCGGTTTGGCGCCGCCTGCAGCCCAGGGTGTGATCCTGGAGACCCAGGATCGAGTCCCACGTCGGGCTCCCTGTGTGGAGACTGCTTCTCCCTCTGCCTGTGTCTCTGCCCCTCTCTCTCTGTCTCTCATGAATAAATAAATAAATAAAATCTTAAAAAAAAATAAAGTGGAAAGCTAGATGATTTATAATTATCTGCCACATAATTCTGAATATTTATTAAAATCTAGATGGACACATTTCCTGATGTACAGTATTTAAAAAAAGCCTCAAAACTGTTCTAACCTTTTAACCCAGCAATTTCACCTCTAGAAATTATTCCCAAAGAAATACCTGGGGATACACACGAAGATGAATGTACAAGTTCTTTGTAAAACAGCTCTCTAAATATTTAACTCTTTAAATATTTAACAGTAAAGTTTAAACTAATTTTGTGATATCCATTTCACCACTAAAAATAATGCAGTATGATATCATTTTTATAATGCTCAAAATGAAGCAAAGCTCCATGATACATTATTTGGAGATAGACACAAAGATACACTGTTTGGAGATAGACACATATGTGAAAACACTGCAAAAAAAAGGGGGGGAAAAGGAAGAGGAAGAAGAGGTAGAGGAAAAAGAGGAAGCAGCAGCTAATGACAATATATAACATACAAACTTGAGGAGAGGGGTTACCCATGGGAGGGAAAAAACAGCAGAGGAGCAGAGGAGAGTTACACAGGTAACTTCAAGGGCATGTAAGAATCTAGTTCTTAAGTTGAGTCGTGGGCTCGTGAGTGTTTGTTTTATTATTGGGCTTCATGATTGTATATATACTGCATATCAAAATGTTAGATTCAAAAAAATTTACTTGGCAAAAATGCACACAAACATCAT
Organism: Nyctereutes procyonoides; assembly: GCF_905146905.1. NCBI lineage: Eukaryota > Metazoa > Chordata > Mammalia > Carnivora > Canidae > Nyctereutes > Nyctereutes procyonoides. Next base: position 36,156,084 of record NW_026575030.1, on the reverse strand, counting down.
ATAGTAAAGTGGAAAAACATTCCCCAAAGAATATACTATTAAGTGTCCAATTTAGTAAAGATTAGTATTTGTAGGTCTAGGTGTATATTAAGGAATTTGAATGCTGATGTTTAAAATGTCTTCTTTATCCTTCCAAAATTCTCCAAATTTCCTACAAGAGAATTTTTAACCATCACTTTAATCATCAGGGAAAAAAAAGTAAAAAATCTTCTGGATGCCCAAGTAGTTCTTGAAAGGGGTTTTAATACAGTTACAGCAGAAAATATAAGTGATCATACTTCTAACATTTTAAAAACATGAAAAAGGCAAGATATGGAACTCTTAAAAAACTGTAACTGAAATGGTTAAAAAGTTTACAGAAGTTTGTGGTAAGAATGAAGAAGCAATGGGTTTTAATGGTATGTAAGGACTTTATCCCCAAAGTAAAACAGTCTGTCCAACAATGCTAGCAATCCTTACATTGGTAGAGACTCCGTTAGGTTACAACCTTTCCTTTTTGAGGCTCACAAAGGTTTGGAATACTAATTAGATCTCTCCTCTCTTCTTTTTCACTTCTCCCCTTCCCTGTAAGAGGGTTATGCGATTTGTAGGCTGGTTGGGGAGGAGTATATACTTTCCTGGTCCATGGATGCTGGCCTTGGCCATGGGATTCTCTTTGGCCATTGGAATAGTGGTGGGCATGGCCTATGCCAGGACTGTGCAGATGCTGTAAGAGGCATCCATCAGCCCCTTCGCCCTTTCTTTCAGCCATGATAATAGACATGCCCAGCACAGGGGTGATCCTTTCAGCCTTGGTCTGGGAATAAGAAATATGGGACATTGCAGGAGTAGAGCCATCGCTGAGCCACACATCAGCAGACATGTATCTTGAGTGAGAGTAAATGTGTTGTTATTATTATTATAAGCCACTGTGATTCGGGCTTTTGATACAGAAAAACGGACTACCCATACATATTATATAGGAGAAAAACCAAGAATCAGGTAGGTTAAATGACCCTTCCAGAGTTTCATGTCTGAAAAATGGAAAGCACTCCAAACCAGTACATTTTCCACATACTATACACTACTTTTCTTTATGATAAAATGAACTACTGAAGAGTATCTAAGGTAAACCAATTTTTTTTTCTTTTATATGAAGTGAGACCATATGGGTCTCTGGAGTTTACTGGTCACCTGTTCCAAAGTGCTCTGCGTTCATTAAGCTCATTTTTCCTCTCTATTGAAGTTGAGTTTTTCACTAATCCAGCACATTTCCTCTCTCTGAGGAAATGAAAAGACTAATAATGGTGCAGTATATTACTTCTTTAGATTTTCAATTTTTAAAAATCCTTTCATACAAAATCTCTTATAATTCTGTCACTTTTGAGGTAGACAGCAAAGGTACTGTTGTAACCATAACCTATTTCCCACTCCAAATTCTTTAGTGCCAAATTAGATCTCTCCTTTTATCAAAAACCAGAGAATTGCAATGACATGTCTACAGATGGTGAGTCACAGCATACCACAAAATCAAAATGTAGGAGATCGAGCTGCAGCCGTTAAGGTGACCAGCAAGAATACATGGATCTCTGGGTTTGACTTCAACAGCACAACCCCTGAATGATTTCCTTTGCATATGCACAGACATTTGGTTATTTTGTCTGGATCTCCAACTCAATGCTTCAAGCTCCTCTCTGAAACTGCTGTAGAGAGAGAGATGGAAACATGAGCTAGGGATGGCAAATGGAAATTTTATCTGTGTATGTTTCACTAATTTACGACTTGTAAAATGTCAAACTCTCAGTTTTCCCCCCAAGTTTGAGCTTCTTTATGCATAGAGAGGCAGGGTGCCAAAGGACTCTTAGAACAAAGCTGAGGAAGGCACCTTGGTGTATCCTGGGATATTTTTTCATGGGCTCAGGAAAAGTCCATGCCAGGGCACAACTAAGCCTCATGGTCCATGGATGTAGTAGCACCTTTGCTCTAGCCTGATGGAGCAGGAGCAGGGCCCCAAGGCTCAGATGTATTTTGAATTGCTCTCCATCACAAAAATGTTACTTCTGCCATCTACCCTCCCTTTTCCCTCTATTCTTACGGGTTCTTCCTCAATTGTGTTATGAGTAATTACTAATAGAATCTTAATTTAATGTTCTGTTTTTGCAGTTGTGTTTTAGATGATGATATTTATGAGGTAGTTTTTACGGGCTTCCTGCATTTAAGGGGTCTCACCATATTTTTCTCATTAGGCCTCTGTTTCACCCCTGAATTGCCCTGTGGTTTTCGAGATCACTCTGGGGAGGAAATCCTGTACCTCCATTTCACAGATTGGGCAACAAATTGAGGTGGTATGATTTTTACCATGTCAATTACAAAATGAATAGGAAACCAAATGTCCTTTCTCTCACTCACAGATTTTTTCATTACACTAAGCTGTTTCTTTCATTTCTTTGCTTTGTCACCCAATTTCAATAAGGAGCACAAGAAACTGACAACTTTCAATTCAGGCTTGCACATAATAAATGTTTCTTAGCTCGGTTGTTTTGCTAAAGCTTAGATGCTACAGGAGGTTTGCTGCTTCTAATCTGCTGTGGATGAACAATCTGTTTAACCAACCTTGTTAGAATAATCTCTGAAACAACTATATGTTGGTTCCAAAGAAAGATTTATCAGACTCTCCTATAAATAAAATGCATGAGCTTCAGTACATAGTTTTTTGTGATTTCTATTTTGGCTACTTAGAATACTTTTCTATTTTCTTCCTTGAGTATAGAGTAGAGATCCCCAATAGTCACATCCATTCTGAGATCCTTTAACATCTAATAATAGCTTCAATGTTAACATTCAAGGAATGTCTAGTATGTGTCAGGCACTATGTTAAGCACTATCCATACATCATCACATACAATTCTTTTAAAAACACTCATAAGATGAGGAAATTGAGACATAGCTACTTTAAAGTAGACTGCTCAATCTTACAGGCAAGTCAGCAGTACAGAGCAAACTTGCAGAGACCATATCATTACTTCTCATTTGCTTGATGAAATGTAGTAAAATATAACTAAAAATTTTAAGGAGGTAATGGTTAAAGGAGACTTCAGTTTTACCTGTACTATTTGAATATTTCTAAACTGGTATTTATATATCAATCGTAGAATAAAAAACGAATTTAAAACAGTTTTAGCATAAACATACGCAATTAAAAACTTTATCACAAAGAAATATCCAGACCCAGATGGCTTCATTGGTGAATTTTCTCAAACATTTAAGGAATAACAACAACTTTATACAAATACCAGAGAACAACAACAACAACAAAAAAAAGCAATTGCCAACTAATTTTATGAGGCCTGCATAGCATTACATCAAAACCTGACAAAGACACCTAAAAAAACAGGAAACATTACAGATCAGTATCTTTTATAAACATTGATATAAAAATTCTCAACAAAATACCAGCAAGTCGAATCCAGTAATATGCAAAAGGGTAATATATCATGATTAAGTTGCATTTATTCCAAAATGCAAGGTTAGTCTAATACCCCAAAATCAATCAATATAATCCATTGTAGTAAGAGAGGAGAAAAAAAAAAGAAATAAATCATATGATCCTCTTAATATATGAAGAAAAAAATCATTTGAAAAAAATGTAACATCCATTCATAATAACTCTTAGCAAACTAGGAACAAAAGGGAGACTCCTTACTCTAGTAAAGGGTGTTTATAAAAGTCATAAAGTTAACATCATACTTAATGGCAAAACTGAAATATTGAAAGCTTTCTCCCTGCTAATACCACCTATATCCACCATAGACTAGAGTTCTTAACTGCTATACAAGGAAAGATAAAAGAAATAAAAGGGATAAGGTTTGTAAAGAAAAAAAATAAGACTGATGTTATTTGCAGATGATATATACACTGAAGATGCAAAATAACCCTTAGGCCTATCGTTAAAATGAATAAGTGAATTTAGCCTGTTTGCTACAGATGTGTTTGTATATATACACACAGAACAGTATTTTTTAAAGATTTTGTTTGTTTATTTATTTATTTATTATTTATTTGTTGGGGGGGTGCAGAGGGAGAAAGAAAGAATCTCCAGTAGACTCCACACTGAGCACAGAACCCAACACAGAGTTTGATCCCATGACCCTAAGATCATGACCTGAGCTGAAATCAAGAGTTGGCCACTCAGCTGACTAAGCCATTCAGGTGCCCCCATAATTATTTTTATATACCAGCAATAAACAGAAAATAAAAATCTAAAAAGATACCATTTTTAGTAGTATGAAAGAATAGGCTATAGAATAGGCTAAAGAATAGAATATATATATTCTCTATATGAAATACATATATATATGAAAAAAATATAGATATATGAAAACCAAATAAATCTTGGGTTCTACCTCACACCAGACATCAAGATAATGCTAGATGAATCACAGAACTCAATGCAAAAAGTAAAGCAATAAAGCTTCAAAAAGAAAACATAGGAGAATAACTTCATAGCATTGGGGTAAGCAAAGATTCTTAAATAAAACATAAATATTAGCCATACTCCCTTCTCCTAAAAAAGATCACTTTGAGTATATTAAAATAGGCCACTGTTTATCATAACATACCAGTAAGAGTGAAAAGAAAAGTTAAAGAGTATACATTTGCAATACATATATCTGACAAAGGACTCATATCCAGAGTATAAAAATAATTTCTATAAATCTAAAGAAAAAGCAGATAACCCAATACCAAAAGACAAGATAGCCAAAGGTCACATAAACATATGGAAAGGGGCCCAACCTCAGCAGTCATCAGGGAAATGCCAATTAAAATGGCAATAAGACCACAGCATATCTATTATGATGACAAAATGTGAAAAAGACTCAATATTTAATGTTGATAAAGACGTGGAGCAACTGGAGCTTTCCCACACCTACTGGGAGGAGTATACATCTGTACAAGCATCTTCAAATACTATTTGGCAGGATCTGCTAAAACTGAACATACACATACAGTATGACCTAGCAATTCCTAGTAGAAATGCCAGTAGAAATGTGTACAGATGTTTACAAAAAGACATGTACCAGAATTTTCAAAGTAGTATTATTTATAATACTATCAACAGTTCACATAAGCCCAGACGTGGGCTAGCCTGGAAGGGCATGAGCTGGGCTAGGAAGCTCTCTGCCATCAAGGGAGCAGACAGCTAGAGGTTATCTGTTGACCACACTCTCTGTGGCTAGGCAGCAAGTCCTTGCTTGTAAAGGGGATCTGGACATTTCATCTCTGTTTCAGCCACAGGGAGAGAGATTCAGTTATTAAAATTGTAGCTGCAGCAGTAGAGAGGGAGGGCCACGTGTGAGCGGCAGTCCAAAAGTCATCAGTCTCAAGATTTCAATGTGGAATACTGCTGTTCCTGACATGTTTAATACCCCATCCATGGTCAATGATAAAATTCTTTGGAAATCTGATGGCAGGGAATCAGGTTAAGTGAAAAAAGCAGAGAAGACAGCTTGATAGAAGTGGTTGCATATGTCTTAAGTTCACTGTAGCAAATGTTGCTGGGACAGGTCGATAATCCATCATGTTTGCAGTGCAAGGAAAAGAGCAGCGGATTTCCCTCCTCCACCCAGAACACTCCCTTCTCTAATAACAGAATATTATCTATATTCTCTTTATGGCACTTTGCACAAGCAGTTTTGCAATCTCTTCTTCTTGTTCTAATTGTTAGATTAATTTTCAGCTTCGCCATGGCTCATGTTTGTGCACCTATTTGTGTATGTGTGTGAGAGAGAGAGACATTGTCCATAATATTTTTTTACATGAGACTGAATTTCTTTCTTAATGAAAAATGCCTGTCAGGTTGTGAGATGATTACAGAATGTGGCTTTCCTGAAATTTTTAATGTGACATTTTTCTTTCATCACCAGCAGTTTAAAGTCTTCTGTGATAAACACTTGTGGTGTGAAAACATGATTTTTCTTTGTAAGTGTTCAAAGAACTAAACACATGACTTAAGAGAAGTTGAGTACGTATGTGTGGTATATGTTGTACGTATATATTTGTTGCAGGGAATACAGAAATCCACTAGTGCCGGAAATACGAGTTTCCTCAGGAAAGTTCCTGCTTTCTAGATATTCCTCTTGATGTAGAGAAGAATAAGACAGTGTGCATAGAGGGTAAGCTAAAGCTAACAATCACTAGTATTCTCACACCTGACTGTAGTTGAACTGAAACCAGAGACCCAGAATCTCTAAATAAAATACCTTGTTAGTTAAATAATTACATTTCTAATGTGTGCTCAGAGATTATCTTTACTGACTACCATCTGTTACTAAAGTGTTTTCGTATGTTGACTCTGACTTCTTATTCATGCTTACTCCATCCACACCCCTTCTATATGGCCATAGAAATCTCCCAAGTGAGGGTTTCTAGACTTTAGGAGTTACAAGCCCAGAGAAGAGATCTGGCAAGGCAGACAGAGAGTGAGTGGGGCCTTTCTGCCAATGCAGGAGCACTCAAGTCAAATCAGAACATAATTACTTCACAGGGTGCTGAGTAACCACAATGCATAGCCAGAAGAGACAACCTTGACAATCCCTCTTCAAGAATCTACTAACCAAAACCTTGATCTCATATGATACTCAAAAAACAAAAAACTAAAAAAATAAGTACAGCCATCTGCATATTTGAAGAACCAAGAAACAAATCATTATCTTTGCATAAGTAAACAGAGTAAAATATAATGGGATAAAGGCTATGGAAGTAAATTTTGACCACATAATAAGAAATTTAATAATAAAACAGTGATAGTGAGAACTACTCTAATATCATTGATTGGAACAATGAATCAAACCTATTAAAAAGTACATTTCATAGGGAGGCCCATATGACAAATGGTTTCTGTTTCAATTCATATTTTTACATTAAGTAATTTAAAGGAAACATTAAATCATACTTTGCAATAATGAAATATTTAGGCAGTCTAGAAATTTTAATTATAATCAATATATATTAATTCACTGCTCTCAATCACAAACATCTATTTGAGGTATCTCTGCTGTGAGGCATTAGTAATGTCCCTCTGCAGTGTTTATATAACATGCAGTCTTTATTGGTTATTTCCTTAAAATCTGCTACCACTGCTGATGCTCTTTAGTTAGAGCTGATGGTAATCACTAAAGCAAAAACACTTGTTCTCCTATTTCGACTTGTGATAAATGAAACCTTTCCTTGATCCAGTTGAAACATTTATCATAGTCAGGGTAAATAGGAAGGAAGGCATCATCAACTATCTTTAAACAAAATATCCTGAATGTTCAACAAGACTGTGACAGAAGCAGCTAAAAATCGTTTTCAGTTGCTTAAGGATGGCTGGATTTTTCTCCACCCCTTTGCAGTAGCTTTACATATATAATTTTAAGCACAGTATTCTTTTCCACAATCCAGATATTTGCACATGATCCATATGCTAAAAGAAAAAAAAATAGTTGACCAGCTTAAGAAAAAGAAACAGTGAATAAAACTTTAAGTCCACAAAATAACACCATGCTTTAAAAATAACACAATCCAAAGCAATACTGTTTTTTTGTTGTCTCCTTTAAAGAAAGCTTGCTTGTAAACGTCCATCAGTGAATATTTCCCCTCATTCTTTGAGACAACGTGGCAGTTGAGTAATCATGCAGGCTGCTCTAAAAATGTATGTGTGTCTAGTTAATTTAGGCAGTTTATTTTGATAGCATTCACCTCTTTTTGATTATAGCAGGTGTTTCAAGGATAAATTTGCTGAAAATTGTATTTTGTTTAAACAACAGCAGCATGTACATTTATGGCCTTACTATATTAAAAAGCATTTATTGTCTGGCAGCAATAGATACAATTACAAACATTTGTGACAGTAATTGGAGCTATTACTCCTGCATGGAGCCTCATGGAGACCAACTTATTGCCACCTGTATTTACATTTGTTACTGGTAATTGTAAAAGCTGATTTTTTTTTTTATTTGGTGCCTTATTTTTTTTTAATTATGTGAATATTTCTCAGCAAAAGGTCTGTCTACCAGAAAATCTTTAAGAATTATAAATGTAGTATCTCCATTATTCAAAAAGGCAGAATCACATTTTAATGACTACTATATACATAAACTGTATTCTCGTATCCTAGCCCACAGAATATATTATACCTTTTTGCTCATGGATGGAAGAATCCTATCAATATAGCCTGTCTGACAACCAGAACACAAGTCTTAAGAAACACTCCTTATTTCCAAACTATAACAATTCATAAATCCTTGCAGGTCAGAAATATTTAGAAAGCTCAATTTTATTAACATTCTTCTTATACCGCATCAAAACACAGCAATGGCAGAAGGTCAAAGCAAGTTACTCTCTGCATTGCTTTGGAATGAGAAAAATACCCTCTTCTCTTGCTTCCAGATACATATGTGTCTATAATAGTAAAAAGAGAAAGCCTACTATTGTACATTTTCTGCAGGATTTGGCTTCCAATTTGAAGAGACTTAAATTTAATATAGTAATTCTGTGGTCCCTCTAGGTTCATTTAAATGGAATTCCACCTGCTGATTAATAAAGGCCTCTCTCCTCCCTCTTAGGTTTTAGCTCTTTCAGTGACTAGAAAGCCCAAGGGCTCAAGACTATTGCAATGATTCTGTCCTTAGCACAATGACTCTTCCAGAAAGGTTTCTTGCTGTGAATTACCCAAGGCAACACCTGTATGGTTTATTTACGTTAAAACAAAATCCAGTTGTTTGGAGTTGAAATTTAAAGTTTAAAGTCCTTTTTACAACTGCACCCTAAGAAAGCCAGACACTGATAAACAGGTAAGGATGTAAAAAAGTAGTTCAGTGAATCAAAGGCTTGAAATAATTAGAAACACATGCTGTAATACTTCCAAAGCCTTTAAAAAAATATATAATCTCTTTATCTAAATTCTTGTAATGAACCTGAAGATTTACATAATGAGTAGGAGACATTTTGGAGGAATGAAGGGGGGTACTTAGCCAACTATCTTTTAAAACAACAAAGCAGGAAATATTTAATTATAATTTGGAAAAAATCAATTTAAGTCATTAATCAAAATTTTAATTACAATATCCACAGGGCATTAAAGCATGATAGAACATTTGTTCATTGCATTAAACACCTCATATTAAATCATTATAATATACAATTGTTTAGGAATAAATACTGTATAATTGAAGAAAAGGGCCTATGTAAGGTTTGGATGAAAACTGATTTCACACTTTCTGCTCTTCCTTATTTCTGGGAACAGGAATAAATATTTTTAATGTTTACTTGGTTTCCATTTTGGTAAAAACCCTTGTCTTGAAAAAAAAGTCATTCTACTGATAAAGACTGGTAAGACTGATCATTTTAAGAAGCCACTTTCCTTTGGTTCGATGGATGAAGCTGAGAGACTGAATATATGAATGGACAGCAGACAATGCCCAGGCCATTATATAAAATAGAATTCTGACCCACAATCTGAAGCAACTAGTCCAGGAAGTCAAACCATAATCTCTGAGAGAAATTGGCTGAAAATAGTCAGGGGTTAGTAACTGCTGGTTTCCTCAGTTTTTCTCCTCACCAACCTGCTTCCAATGTAGGACCAACCAGACAAAGCCACATATCCTCCCCTAACCAATTACATAGAAAGCCCTGCTTCTAGTTAGCCTGCCTCCAAATCTCCAGTCTTATCTGAACATTTCTGAAGGCTTCCCCTTTATCTCACAATAAATCTTTCATATATTCCTGCCTGCCCTTATGTCTGCCAAATGCAGGTGATGGTGACTAACTCCTTTGATACAGCAAGTGTGCATACATAGTCTTTGTTCTCATGTAGATGGTCTCTTTTTTTCCACAAAGTCAAATATGGCTTGTTTTTTATTTAAAAAAAAAGAAAACTAAAAAAGAATAATTTTCTTCAAGAAACATTAGTTAAGTGATTCAAAATTAATAAAAAATACAGAAAGTGAAATCTATATGAATAGGCAACCACATCTTTTATTTCCCCAGAAATTATGGAACATGTAGAATTCTTTGGCAGCTCAGTCTCAACTACCTTTATTATTCTAGGCAGCAACTGTCAACTGATTCACTTAAAAGTTTTTAAAAAATTACTATTATGGAATTAAAAATATTTCAGTCATGATGGAAAATATTATTTTTCAATGAATTTCACAAAGTACCTCCACCTTCAACAACCATTTGTTTCTCTAAAATGACTCACTGGTGGGCTTCCCTTCTTGCTATTGGTCTATATTCTCAGATCTTCTGGTCCTTATGCTTGCCCATATTCTAACCATCCACCGTTACCTGACTCTGGCTGGCTGGCCATTCCCCCAGCAAGATCTTAGACCTCCTGGTTTCACCCCAACCTGCTAAGCTTGGCCAAGCCATCTCTGCCCCCTGCCACTCAGCTAAAGTTATGGCTTATCAGTGCTAAGGATGTGTGGAACTGCTCATGATGTACTATCATGTTTTTTTTGTTTTTTTAAAAAGAGGTGTAATCTCAACTGTATGCACATAAAACTACGCAGAAATGGTGGTCAATATATATTAAGTGATTCTCCTGACAGCATTCTAAGTGTTTAAGATATGTGAATTCATTTAATCCCTTTAATAACTCTTTGAGGTCAGTTTTATAAGGCACTCCATTGTGCAGATGAGGAAACTGAGACAGAGTGGTTGGAACTTGCCCACAGGGTCCAACGGCTAGTAAGTATTAGAGCCAGGATTTGGACTCAAGCCACCTGGATTTAGAATTCGTGCAATATTGTCACTAATCGAATAGGTAAGGGCTTGGGTTGTAGGCTCAAATCTTATCTGTCACTTACTAGGCAAAAGCAAATTGCTTCATTTCACTGTGGTTCAGTTTCTTCCCCTGCAGTAAAAGGTACCTGTAGCTTATAGGGCAGTGGAAAGGATTAAATGAATTAATATAAGTGAAGTGTTAAGAACTGTACTTGGCACATAGTAAACACTTACTAAATATCAGTTATTACTACCATGTTATACATATATATCTTTACTAGGGAAAAGAATTGGAAAGATTTACCAAAGTGATACTTATATGAACCTGATTATATCTCCATGTAAGACTATAAGGCTGATGTTTTAAAATATTCCCTTAAGTGACAGAAGCATTAGTACAGAAATTTTGTAAATTCTTTCTGAATACTGATGTAGGTGCCAAGGGAAGATGTGTGAGGTAGGCTCTATCTTCCCGTGGTCTTTGTGGCTACCACAGTTCCACTAAGTTTCTGAAACTCTGGTCCAATAAATCAGGAATTGATAGTGAAACTAAATGTGGGATCACTAGCTTCCAATTCATAACACATTGCCCATCCTTCTTTCCCTTGAGTTGTTTCCATATTATTTTTATAATTAAAAACAAAAGTGTATTTTAAAAAGACTCAGAGATTACGATAATTCTTGACCAGTTGTAGATTTAAGTCTAGTCTGATTATAATCACAGATGTTTGCTCTTAGTTCTAAATTTCACCAGACAACTTCTGTAACACTTGTGGGCACCACTGATGGTCTAACAAAAAAACAATAAAAAAAGAGATAAAAACACACAAGAAGAAAGGGAAAGAGCTATAAAGAGAAAAAATGAGGAGGTAAAGAACAAAAGTATAAGATACATAGTCACAGTGTACAAATAATATGCATAGATAATTTGATTAGATGGCACTGACGTCTATTCTAGTTTAGCTGTCCTCAGACTGCCCTTCTAAGGAATTGACTCCAGAGCCTTACTCACTTGGTCATAACTGAAAAATTAACTAGAATGCAGTAACCCAGGATTTGGCTGAATTTATTCACTCTTGGCAGAACTTCTGACTATGTGTTTAGACACATTATTCCAAGTTAGGGCAGATCTGAGTTGGTCTCTGGGTATATAAAACTCTAGAATTAATCATCAGGAGCATTCTCTATAACCAGCTCTAAAAAGGGAACTACTAATATGGTCCATTCAAGCTATGACAAAAGTCCTTCATCTTCAGTTGTGGAACATATTATTTTTGGCAACATATGTATTTTCCCAATTGTAATTTGCTTAAGCTAATATTAAAATTTGTTTGCATTCTTTGAAAACTGTCAACAGTAACAAATGGTGCCAGAAAAAAAGGATAAGCTAGCCTACCAATAAAAACCTAATTACAACATTATGGAAGATATAAAATAAAATATTAGTATATGAGAGGATCCAATCAAAGCATATATACTATAATATACAAAAACAACAGAAAAGGAGAGTTACTTTTTTCTTTTTCTTTTGGTAATTACCTGGCAAGAAGCATACAAGGAATATACTTTTGTGGGAAAAGAAAGCAAAACAAACATTTGATCCAGTGCTAAATAAAGATGGGACTTATTTACAACTAATACAAGGTCATTTTCAAGAACTTTATAATGGATTTAAATAATTGAGGCCCTCCCTGTATTACTTATTTCCCACATCTCTATGCTACTTAAAAATTAATCTAACAGTGATCAGTAAAGCACATTGATCTGAAAAAAAAACTCATTTTCCCTCAGACACAAAGCTAAATTCTCTAAATGTCCTAAATAGCCTGTGTTGAGTGAAAGATAATTGTTTTGGCCAAAAGAAAGTAGAGGGTTTGTTTTTCGTAGAGTCAGGAGTTAAGGAAGAATGGGATCTATCATGATGCAGGGGTCAACTTCTTCAGATGGAGGAGGATAGTGAGCCCTTGAGAAACCTCATCCATGACCAGATTATTTTTATTTCTGAGGCATGAAAAACATTTTTTTATTCATTAGCCCCTTATTTTCTCAAGTCAGTGTATAATTTTGTTTTTCTTAAGTAAAGCTGAGTAAAGAATTGACCCCAAACCTCTATTTCCCATTTGATACCTCTGAAATACTTAGAGTTTGTGAAATACTAGATATAAAGACCAAATGACGTAGAGAAGAATTCTGAAAAAGCACTCAAATATTACTTTAGGTCAGTATATTTTACCACAAAAATCAAAATGATATTCATATAAAGAAAAAAAACCTCAAAATTTTATCTGGTATTTCAGAATGTTGCTTATAAAATTTAGCTATAATTAATTTGGCACAGTATATCCTCATAAGATCAAGGCTGGTCATATATGGCATGAGACTAAGAGGCCAACTTTCACCTCGTTAATTCTTCCCCAGATCAGGAAATCATCGACCTTGTAAGAACCCAGGATTCTGATTACTATAATACAGGTTTGTAGTAGAATTTGACTTGTACTCAGTTTTGTAAAACTGTATGTTAGAAGTTACATTTGTATTCTTTCTTTACTCAGTTACTCCCATTATGTAGAAATCAATGGCCATACTTTAAAAAACACTCCTGTGTGAACCTATTAGGTTCTAAATGAGATGCTGGATTTCCAGTTTACTTAGCTTGAAAGTAAACTAAACTTGCTTCCTTGTGGGATTAAGATGTACCTGAGAATTCCTAACTACATGGTTATTTTAACATGTCATTCTAACTAGAATCACAATAATACTGATTTTTAATTTTACCAGATTTCTTATAAAATTAAAGAATTAGAAATTGCATTTTTACCAAAAAATCATATTTTTGCAAATTATGACTTCCAGCAGGAATTGAATCAATGAAGAAATCTGTATTAATATAGATCTATATATAAGATATATGCAAACAAAGAATTCACTCCTACCTAATGTAGTCAAATAATGGATATCCATTATGTTTAGGTAAATAAATAGGCTGCAGGATCTGCCCACTTACCTTTAAGTTTATTCCACAGCTGCTCAGTCTAGTAATATCTTTGCTGCCTTTACCCTATTGTAGGACTGCCCTAGGAGTCTGGGCTACTTCTTACCCTCTCTAGGACACAATTTTACAAGCTCAAGTTCAGATATCCTGAGAATGAATTTGTTTCCAAGGCACTCTGAAAACAGCAATCTTTGGGGATAGATAAGGACCATATTTTTCCTAGAACCTTGTTCCATAACACTGGTGCTTTTCTCCAGCCTCAAGGATAAAAACCCTTTAGTTTCTTTACTAGATGTCTCTCGAGTCCCTTCTGTAGACATTATTATAGTATCAATAAGAATAGTATTGACCAGTTTGTTCTAAAGTTCTTGTAAATTGTAAGTAAAAAGGAAGCAGGAACTTGATTAAATGGGTCAGTTCATCTGGCCCAATCTGCAAATCTTAATGCAAATGCTTTGATTACTTGCTTACTATTTGACTTTTAGTCATATGTACCAAATAGATTATGTAAGGCAACTTCCAGAATATCTTCCGTTCTACCATCCAGCAGGATTCCAAAACCATTTTCTAACTATATTCTGTTGGTATACAGTCATGAAATTCCAATTTTGTTCATTATTCATCTAAACAAGATACAATTTCTAAGAAAATACATCAAAATGTATTGAGAAAATGCCCCTCAAGCCCAGGGCAACACAACAAGTGTTCCAAAACACTTTAAAGATCTATTCCTTTCTTTTTCCTTCTTTACATTGTGGATTCACTCAACAATTTACTAAATCTTGGTTAAGACAAAACACTGGAAACTGAATCCCACCACCTTAAATCATTCATATAATCAGGAGTACCCCTGACCCTGAAATTGCCTTATGAAGCTCGATTTGAACAAAATGTGTTGTATCCTCTCTACCTTATTGTCAGTCCTAATCGTGACTTTCAGTTGTGGTAGTACACGTTCCACTTCGAGACTCCATTCTGCAGCATCTGTTGTGGATTCCAAAATATCTTCTTGTTTGGCAGACTCGTTCATATCCTAAGAAAGGAAAGATATCACAAGATTGAGAGTTTATAAAAAGAAACAGTAAAATTTTGAGGCATTTTAGCAGGACTGCACAATTTATATCAAGCATGGTAGTGTTAAAATTACAGTGGCAGAAGTTCTTATCTGTCCTTCTATCCACGTTGAAGGAAAACAATGCACAAACCTGCTAGGATAGCAAAATTAGCATTTTTAAAAAGAAGCAAATATATGATTTCAACCATTCTGACAAAAAAACAATGCTTTTGAGATATCAGAGTGAACTCAATGGGAATACTATCAAGTGAACAAGTCATTTAGTTATGTTAATTGGTAACAGTAAAGGAGTACAAACATTCACACATTTGGTAAGAAAACATTGTCTCAGTTTGAGTTTTCTATACTGAAACACAGACCTCCAATCTGAAAGACAAAAAAGACAAGATCCCAGAAGCCAAGAAGTCACTACTTACAAATTTTTTATCCATAATTAAAGTGATATTTGTTAGGTCAAACTATAACATGGCTTTAAAATGTGGTTTAACACAGACCTATTTGAACTTAGATAGGGTGGAGGCCACATTTCTGCATTTGATTTCCGCTGTTGAGAAATAAAATCAATTCAAGCCTGTTTTTGAATTACGAAAGGAAAATTTTTTCTCTCTTCTTTTTCATTTTCCCAGCCTTTCAGCATTAAGTATATCTAGAACTGAAAATGTGAAGAATATACAAATTAATGATTTAACAATATAGCCTAACACATTAATTTTAGTAGCAATTTTTCCTTTAAGCTTCCTTGATAAAAGAAAATGTACAGAAAACATGTAAAAATTTATTAATATAGAAAAAACGAGACCTGAGAAACATAAACAGCCAGATACAACGTAGATGGAGTCTAGTTTGAACAATCCATAAAAAGATGTTTTTGAGACAATCAGGGAAATTTGAATGTGGAAGAGTATTAGATGATAGAAGGAATTATTACTAATTTTGTAGGTATTATAATGGCATAATGGGTTATCATGCCAAGGCCTTATAGAGACAAATGCTGAAATATTTACAGGTAAATGGACATGATGTCTGAAATTTACCTTAAGATTCTACAAGGCAAAGGAAAAAGAGGGGGCCGCCAGAGGAAACATAGTTGACAAACTATTAATTGCTGAAGCTGGGTAATGTTACATAAGAGTTCATTGTCTTGTTCTCTCCACTCCATTTTATGTTTGAAATTTCCCATAATACAAAACTTAAAAATAATAGATTGTATAAATAAGCTCATGGTGAAATTTCATTCTCAGTGTGAATTTATGTCACTAAAAGACATTTCTGAAACAAGTTCATTAGACTAGTCTTTCCAATCCAGTCTAACGCTAAGAAAAACCTTATATTGAGATTTGTATTTTGGTGGGAGAATGAGGTCTTTAGGGGCTTTAAACTCCCAACTGAGTCTCTAGAGCACCGCTCACATGAGAAAGCCTCTCTCTCCTACCTCCTAGCTCATATTAGCAAGTCCTGAACAGACTCAGAACCTTAAAAGGAGCATATGTTGCTTTCTGTTCAGAAATTCAGAGAGCTGTATAGTTCTAACCACGCAATTAGAGGATGGATAAGTAATACATGCTTTCACATTCTACAATATGTGATCTGAATTTTTTCAGGTATATTCTACTTAAAAAAACAGAAGCATAAAAAATATAAGCATTAATATAAGTAAAATGTGGAAATTCTAAGTGAAAAATGTTTAAGATTCCGCTTTAAGCATTAAGGTGCTCACTTTATATAGAAACATTGTATTATTTTGAGTACTAACAGAATACACTACGTACATCTATGTGAACTGAATCAGGGTAGCACAAGAGCACCACGGCTGGAGAGAGGTGGCAAGTGGCAGTATGCACAAGACAGACATGGGTGAAGTTTTATGAGACATGTGACAGCAGGAGAAGAGATACTGAGTCTCCCAGTTGAAACCTAAAGACATGGGGAAAGTTTTCTCTCATGTCACCCCACCCTGGCACCCACAGCATGCATATACTTGGAAGAACTAGGTACTTGCTCACTCGCTGGCACATCCCAGTACCTGTCCCTAGTTCGAGGAGGCCCAATTCTGACTGGCTCATTTTCTGTACCAAAAAGAGTAGACTGATGGGGATGGGGTGGGGTGGAGTGGGAGGAGGTATGCACTGCTAGTGGTATGTAAGCCCCGACATTTGGGGGCTGTGTGTGGTATACACAGGCTTGCTCCTGCCATGGTGATGGGCCCCCACACCCCAATCCCACAGAGTCAGGCTGAACCAAAGGGGCATGTCCTTTGTCCTCTCAGCAGCAGTTTTGAATGATTCTTAATAGAATGCAGATGTTCTGGTCACCGATTTAAAAATAAGTTTGGTTAATGGAACCACCATTTGAGTGAACTGCAGTTAGGTACTCCTGATTAAATCCTGGAGCCAATTCTCAACTCCATTCCCCTCATTCCCATTCCTTCTTCTTCCCTTCCCTACAGGAAGGTGGAGTCCAGAATCACCAAACAAGGCTGGTGAGGGTACTCGCCCGAAGTCCCACTTTCTTCAGGGCTGAATTCATTGGATTGTTCAAGTTGTGCAGAACATACTCAAAAATTTTCCTCAAGGAAGGGCACATTTTTCTAGTTTTCCCAAAGGAATACAGGTTAGCAGTGGCCCTATCTGAATCAGATCAGAATCAAAGAGTTACTAAAGTACATGGAAATCACACACTGCATTAAGACATCCCAGGGCAGAAGCTACTGTTTGGCTTATATTGGGCCCTTTAGTAAGTTGCATTTACTCTTCCTAAGTTCTTATTTGGTTCCCTTAAGCAATGATTTGCAAATTCCTATTCCCAATATCCTAAAGTGATTTAATATAGCAGCTTAAATGTTTTCACTCACTCCTAGGCCACAGTTAATATATTGGGGGGAAATGGCCCAATTACTAAATGAGGAAGGGCAAAAAGAGATCATTAGGCTTGGTAGAGCAGCATTAACTTATTCAAACTATACAGTCTCTTTCTGTTTCTATGTTTGCACATCTATTGCCTAACCTTGTTCCTCAGTCAAAATTTCCTAATGCCTAATAACTGGATACATTAACTGAGCGAGCCCTACCTGTGAAGTAGAAATCACTTTAAAATTATATCATGTCTTAGTTATAATAACTTGAGAAAACCTTTCCTTCCCAATTGTATCTCCATTTAACAAATGGTACTTTATGTGGAGATATTAGAAAACAGAAATAAACTGCTGTTTTCTCTTAATCAAAATTTTATATCAGCATGACAAAGTCCCAGTCCTTCTCTAAAAACACATTAACTAAGTAAGATAAAACATAGCTCCTGGGAAATTGTGTTTTCTAGCTAATGCTGCTGAAGAAACAATTAGAAGCTCAATAAGACACAGGCTATCCAGAAGTCTTTACTTACACTTAATTAATTTACCAGCAAGCCATTTGTAAAACTTCTATAACATGCAAGGTAAGAATCCAGGCACTGTGTTTGGTGTGGGAAGATAAAAGGATTTAATTCCTGCCTGCCGAGTTTATAGCCTGTTAGGGAGAGTCTTGGGCTAGTTTATGGAGGTAATAAAAGGACCCAAGGAAAAAAAAATTATGAAAACTGACCCTAAGACTGCCAAAGGAAGAACTAAAGACAACAGTCTAAACCATCCTATAATATAAACCTGGGCAAAAATAGTGGGGATCAAACATGCAATGTTAAAAGCCTGTTTAGAATCCTGTTGCAAGTAGTAATCTCTTTTCCCAAGAAATATTAATGGGAGAGTTAAGCATCTGAATACTATATTCTGTATATGTTTAAACATATAAACACATACAGTTGGATGTCTGTGTGTGTGTATATGTGTATATATGTGTGTGTGTGTGTGTGTGTGTGTTATATATAATTGGATGTGGCTAGTCTTATGGTTACAGGATTTTGTCTTGTTTTATTTTTCCCTCCCTTCCCCTATGATCCTGTTTTGTTTCTTAAATTCCACATGAGTAAAATGTTATAATTGAATGAATAAAGATGTGCTATATATATATATATGTATATATGTGTGTGTATACACACACACACATATATAATGGAATATTACACAGCCATCAAAAATGAAATCTTGCCATTTGCATTGATGTGGATGGAACTAGAGGGTATTATACTAAGCAAAATAAGTCAATCAGAGAAAGACAATTACCATTAACAAGTATTAATACAGAAAACTGTTACAAGTGATACAGTAGAAACACTGATCACATTTTTGTATACCTGATGAATTACCATCTTAAAGAATTTTTTAAAAAAAATCTCTTTGGACTGAAACTATCTAGTATGTAGTACATACTCATTATTGGTAAACCCCATAGGGAAAGGGGACTAAACATTATTGGACAAAGCAAAGTTGACTATGACTTCCTGATACCAGCAACAGTTACGCATTCATTTCAGTTCTGCTATAATAACAAAAATTTAGTACCATAGGATCTTTTGATCCCAAGAGTCCAAATCAGGGTGGACAGTTAACTCTAGTTAAGACATTCCATTGGGAATGAAGAAGGAAGAAAGCTAGAAGTAGGGTGAAGTAGACTTTTAAAAACCTGACTAATCATGGATACCCTACAGTACTTCCCCTTATTATTTTTTTTTAAAGATTTATTTATTTATTCATTCAGAGACAGCAAGAGAGAGGCAGAGACACAGGCAGAGGGAGAAGCAGGCCCCATGCAGGAAGTCCAATGTGGGACTCGATCCCGGGTCTCCAGGATCACACCCCAGGCTGCAGGCGGCACTAAACCACTGCGCCACCGGGGCTGCCCACTTCCCCTTATTATTGATGGAGAAACACCTTTTCTGGTAAAGGGAACATATATGGCTGCATGGGCATACCCAAGAGTGAAGCTCAAGACTCAGGGATCCGTGAGAAGATATTTCCTTGGGAATGGAGACCTTGCATCAAAAGTTGCAGAGAGATCTTAAGTTCAGATAGGAGGCTGGCCAAGAAAACCTAGATTGCATGAGGGCCTGGGCAGAAACTGGATTCACAGACCTCCAGGTGAAAGTGAGAGATAAAGGAAGCTTCAGAAGATCCTAACACTGAACTAATGAAGCAAGAGCAAGCAGAGGTTCTTGAGTCTTCAATTACCAAGACCAAATCCCTATCTCTTGTAAGAATGAGATACCACTGTTAGAATGGATTCTGGAAACTGGTAAATGCTGACATTTAATGACCATAAATTAATCTTTTTATGATGTGTCTTATTATACTAGTTCTCTAATACAGTGATGCTCTCAGGACTGAGAAACCTGGGTATTGATTAAATGTTCCTAGGGAGCTATAATTTTTGCATTTTTATGTCTGCTTTTAAAGTTTTCCTGTAGCCTCCTGGTATCAAATGCCAATGATCACCTCTGGCTGTCTGCTTGACTGCCTGTAATACCTCTTCCTCCTCCTAAACTTCTGTGGGCTTAGAAACATAATATCTAAGTTTGTTAGAATTTGGGCAAAGTAAGAATACAGGAGAAATATGTGAGAGCTGCTAAGAGTAGTGGTGGTGGTGGTGGTGATGAGGTTGGGATCCTTCAGAGATTTTTTTTTTAAGATTTTTTTTTGTTTATTTGAGAGAGAGAGAGACAGTCCACACAGGCACATGTGAGTAGGGGAGAGGGGCCAAGGGGGAAGGAGACGGACAGACTCCACACTGAGTGCAGAGCCCTACACTGGGGCTCTATCTCACCACCCTGAGATCAAGACCTGAGCCTAAACCAAGAGACTGATTCTCAGTGGACTGAGCCACCCAGGTGCCCCTTCATAGATATTTTTTTTAATGGAAGTAGTTATACTTACTTTGGTTGCTCAGAGGCCTTTTTTGCAATCTTCCTAATTTGATGTTTTTTTGCAGATAGGTAATAGGACAGGTGGCCAACAAGCTAAGTACTGCATATATATGGTATTGCTATTATTTTTTTAAAGATTTATTTCATTGTGAGAGAGAGTGCGATTGTGAGGGGGAAGGGTAGAGGGAGAGGATCTCAAGCAGACTCTGTACTGAGCAAGGAGCCCATCTTAGGGCTCAACCCCAGGACCCTGAGATCATGACCTGAGCTGAAATCAAGAGTTGGAAGCTTAACCAACAGAGCCACCCAAGTAGACCTAGAATTTGTGTGTATTAAACAGGGTTTTCTAGTGTCCCTCTTTCTTTATCATCGATCAATAAAAAGCTAGAGGGATAAAGACATTTCAATCAAGAAAAGTGTTCCCTTAAAAATCCAGTGATTTTTTAACAAATCATATTTAAAGCACAGAGTTAAAACTTTTCATGTCCCTACAAGTCAATTCTTCTTCATGATTAAAGAAGCATAAATCATGAGTCTGATTCACTATTTTCTTTTCAAATTAGGTTTTAAATGATTTAACACTGTATTACGATGAAGAAAAATGTTCAATATGATATAAAACGTATTTTCAGATTTGTTCTGAATAACAAAATTAAACCCTGGCTATAACCCATCAAAAGGAATAGATAGATGGTAGCCTCTGTCTTGAAATATATGGAGTTCATAAAAGTTTTCAATTCAATTTTAAAACTATCAAAAGAAATTTTATTCTGTTATAATGTGGACTAGGATTTCAATAAATTATGCTCATAAATCAAAAAAGTTAAAAAGCTTCCTAAACACAAAATCAATTTAATTTTCTAATAAGAAATCTGAAATTATTTTTGAATGAGAATATAACTTCCAGTAATTATTTCTGTTTAATATCTCAAACACCTGTCTTTGCTACTGCTTTAAGCTACTTTAATGTGCATAAGTGCTAAGGTAAAATCATCCCTGATTTTTTATTTTCTCAAGATAAAAACCAAAAGAAAGTACTCCAAGAAATTTGTGTGGAAAAACTACCATAGATATGTTATAGAGTATGCCAAAGTATGTTTAATTCTTTATGTAATGAATTTCTACAAGGCTTTTTTTTTCTCTGAAATGGCAACCTTATGGATATACCAGTGCCCAAATACATTTGGAGAGTTCAATTCATATATCTACTGAGAGGGACATGAAAATCCAATTAACTGTCAAGATTACATAGTCCCAATACTCAAGGAAAAGGGAACTAAATTGTCTTGAGAACTGCCATAGTTTGGTGTAAATGTCAAGATGATGGATCTGGAATCCCATCTCTGTTCAAATCCTCCCTCTATCATTTATTAGCTGTTGGTCAAATTACATAATCTCTCTAAATCTCAGGGTTCCCATCTGTAAGATGGGGAGAATAGTACCCTCCTTATTGGGAGGGTTGTGGTGAGGATTAAATCATATAACGTATTTTAAAAGGCATAGTTCCTGGCACATAGTTAAGCCCCAATATTTTTTAGCAGTTACTATTACTATTTTTATATGCCAAGCATGGTATTAGATGCTTTGCTATGTTAAATGCCTATAATAGCACCATGAATCAAGAAGTCTTATCCCCATTTTGCAAATGAAAAAAAGTGATGTATAGAGCAGTTAGCTAATTTTCCCTATGTCACATCATTAGTAGAGTCACAAGGCCCAAGGAATGTTCCTCTAGAAACAAGCTTTTAGATACTTTACCAAGTGCCTATCAATCCTTTGTCATATAGGTTACAACTATGTTCCCCCCAGTTTATTACCCATCTTTTTAATTTTATAGTGTTCCCCATTCCATCCTTTGATATATAGGCTTTAATTTTTATGCATTCAGATTTATCAGTGCTTTTCTTTTGTGATTTTTAGTTTTCTTCCCAGGCTTTATCGTGCCAATTTCAACCCGTGAGTATAACGCTTATCACTCATGTTTTTGTTTTTGAACCTCATCATTTTCTAATTTGTTGATCCATGAGGAGTTTATTTGGGTGTATGATATGAGGGAAGAGCCCATCTTTTGTTGCCAATTCGACAGCCTGTTATTCCATCATCCTTTAACTGAACAGTCCTGTTTTCCCCACTTATTTGCATTACTTCCTATATTATTAATATCACTATATATTTGGGCTATTTTATGAATTCTGCACTACTTCATCAATCTATTTCTGTGTCAGTATAATTTCAGACTTACAAAAGAATTACACAAATAGTACAAAGAATTCCCATATACCCTTCATCCAGATTCACCAAACTTTAGCATCTTACATAACCCCAGGGCAATTATGCATAAAGTGATCTAGTGTTTACAGTATAGTGCTGAGATTTAGGGTGTTTTCAATTTTTTTTTTGTACCTTTGTGCCTTCATTTAAAAAAAAAACAAGGAATATATTTCACTTTTAAAAAGAATAAGGTATTTTTAATAAAAGCAGGTAAAAATAATAAGTTTGATTAACTTCCAGAAGTTAATCATCATAGCTGGTATGGGTGTATACTTTAGGAATTTGAATGAGGGACAGAAGTGTGTTTTAATGGAGATGTGAGATCTAAGTTTAACCTTATAAGGATGTATGGAATGCAAATAGGCAGAAAAGAGACAAGCCAAGTGTTTATAGTCAGGAAAGCACCATAAGCTAAGATACTGAAATAGAAAGGCACATGGCTTGTGAAGATCATATTAAGAGCGACTAGGGGCTTAGAAAGGCGAATGCTGGGGAGCTAAAAAAGAGTTAAATTCTTTATGAAAGACCTCAGAAGCTAAGCTGAGGAATATGAATTTTGTCCTCTAAGCCAGAAGGGAAATCAGAAGAGTTACAAGCAAGGTCAAATGACTTTTAGAAATCTTTATTTAGCACCTACTGTATGCCAGGTACTATTCTATATCAGGTAGTTAATAAAATGATAAAAATCCTCCTGAAAGAACATTCTAATTATGTTTTATGAAGAGTTATGGATTATAGATTTGTGGGTCATAGAATTGAATGAGGCTGGGATAGTTGGAAAGCTGTCACTAAAAAGGCAGAATTTGAGCTCAACTTTGAAGGCTTAAGAGTAAGGTAGAGAGATGATGAGAAGGCATTTCAGGTAGGAGACAAAGATGGGAGATCTGCTCATAAGGTGTTTGAAAACCTATGAGAGGATCCATTTATCTAAAATAAAGTTATTCCAGCAGAATAAAATAGGGTTGGCTATATGGACAGTTGTCAAATTGCTAAGAGTCTGGACATCCGACCAAAACATTGTTTTATAATCTACATAAATTGGCCTGTAGTCAGTGAAAAGCCATCAAAAGTTACTGAGCTCAGAATGACCTTATAAAAGTCATTTTGGTAAGTACAATAAAAGCTTATGGTGAAAAACATTGTGCAAAAGAGTGAGGGTGGGATTGAAGGATGAGGATCAAAGACCATTCACGCCATTATTTTACATAATCCAGACAGGAGATGAAGAGGAAGTAACCTTGAAAGATAGCTGAAGGGATACAAATAAGAGATATTTCAAAAGCATCATTTGCGGGTCTTAGTGACCAACTAGATATCTAGATTAAAATGAATCATTAGACAAATATTCAGAGCACTAACACAGCTAGAGTGGATGGGTGGGGTTGGGTGGATTTAAAGAATATAGGTTTATACAGGACAGAGAGAAACACACATTCTGGGTACCCATCTAACATACTAAATTACATAATAAATATCTGCTATTGGCATTGATTCAGGAAATATAATCTATCCACTTATAAAATGACAGCTCTCAAATGAATCTTAAAAAATATATATTACTTTTCATCAAATTCTCCTTAGTCATCTCTATAGGGGAGACCTTATGTGATAGCAGATTTAGTTTAGTGGGCCTTCAATAGGAATCCATGTGACATATTATAAAAATAAAGACGTAACATCACCAAGCCTTCCTGATTTACATAAAAATGTAAGCTTCTTGATAACTTATATCCTATCTAAGCTTCTTACTCAAAAATACGACAATCTAGAAACTTACTTATATTGAAAGATTGGGGCTTTTCCTACTTTCCTACAGTACATAAGAATGTTGATAACATTCCAGTCTCTTAGTTCCAAACTCTAGGAAAGGTGAAAAATTATATGAAATAAGAAATGCATCAAGCTACATGCTGTCCACAAGTTAGGTTATATTAATCTCAAAACAACCCAGGGAAGAATTGTGTCACCACTGTACAGATAAAGCAGAGTCACAGGTTAATTTACTAAGGCTAAGTGTCTAGTGACATGCAGTCACAATTTGATCCAAGGATTATTTTCCACCATGATGTCGATGCTGGAGATATGGACTCAGATCTGGAAAGGACCTTGAGAAGTCCTTGCTTCCTGCTTTTTAGGTTCACAATAAAAAACCAGGATGGAATAAGGATCTTTCCTATTCCAAGTGTGGATTCAAAAGCTACGCTAAAGATCAAGCAAAACTCCCTTTTACACCCAGCAAGAACTGCCATTTGAGGTTCTTCTGAGCAGGGCAAAGTACAGCTTTTTTTCTCTAACCTACATTTTCTATTCACCTCCAGATGTAAAACGGATGAGGTGGTACAGGTTAGTTACCAGAGAAATAAAAGCATTTACTCAGTCATAATGTGTTCCATCAGGCTCAGACATGTGATACTGTGTTTCTCCTGTGAAATACCAACCACAGACTTCTCAGTTACAACACAGGAGGACAAACACTCAAATGTTTTAGGAAAGGAGAGGAAAAAACATTTTCCTCATGCAGGAATCAAAACCAATGGTGACTTAGGGGGCAAGTTATATTGCAGAACAGTACTATTCCCCCCTATGTTACCCAGAAAGGACATTTTGTCAAGAAGTGAAATGTAAATCAAAAGTAAAATGAAAATTTAAAGTATTTAAAATATTAACCAAAGTAAATCCATCTTCTTCCCTTTTTTGAATACAATCTTGCAGACTTGCTACAATGACACTCTAAAACCGAGATGACATTTTTATTCTAAGCTCAGATTTTTGCTTCCTTACAGCTTTTGCTTTTTAAGCTAAAAATTCTCTCATTCTTGGTACAATGAATTTTTTGCTAAGTAATTAAAAACCAATTGTGTTTAAACCTTTTGAGATAGTTGGTTTTATGCTGTCTAACTCAGAATTTGGTTTCTAAAACCTCAAATTTAGCATCTCAAGGAAGAATGGTATCTATGGCATGTTTGAAAAAAATGTTTTGAAATGAAGTGATGGACATTTAAAAATAGAACTCAGAGCGCACAGCTTCCCTCCCATCTTTTTTCCACTGGGGGAGGAGAAGGACACATCTGCGTTATGCTGCCACAACAGTGCTGCTATGATTCTACTGAGCTTCAGAATGGAGGGGAGCTACAAAGACCACTTGTAATTACAGTGTATAGCTGCCACAACCATGCAGGCAGTTTCCAATTAACATTCTCGAGATAAAACTAGAAATGGTCTCAACACCTGCCCCTAACACCTCACCACCAGAGCCCTCCTTTCCTGCTCCCACCTCTCACATCTCAGAAATTCTACTGTACCCCTCCATCAGGAGCTCTGCCCAATTGTGAGAGCTTTAATACAGCACCAGTGTCTTCCCTCATGACCACTCTCAAGGAGTCTCTGGCTAAATTTTGGATTTCAAGAATATTCAGGAATCAGAGGGACAGAGAGAATGTGGAACTGTGTGGGCTAGCCTTGAAGACTAATATTTATCCATTATTTTTTTTCCTTCTAAGAAAAGCTCTATCAAAATTCAAATAACTAACCTACAAATAAAAATTCAGAAGATAAAACAATCCCCCACTAATTGCAAAGGTTATTTTCTTGACAATATTATATTTGGCAAAACTGTAATTGTGGTAAGAGAATTATAAAGGGCATCATACAATGGCAAGAAAAATAATGGCAAGAAAACATACTTTTAAACGGTTTCGGAGTAAATACATGTTCTGAAAAACAACTGCTTCCAAAATAAACTGATTTCTTCCCAGAAGCATTCAACATTGATCGGAGGAACCATTTTCTTAGAACACCATTTTCAGTGTTCATGAAACACTACTGCCATGTCATGACCCTAGTAGGCAGACACTTCAAACTTTAGTCCAGAGGCACATGGTATCTCTTTATGAATTCTTCAGATTAGCAGTTACAGGATTCAAATAGGTTGTGGTCGTCAGGAAGATGGACCACCGGGTCTCCTTCCAAGGAAAGATGTGCTGCCTACCTGCAGGCAATGTGGCCAGCAGATAGCTTCCTGCTGTGGCTACCTCAGGCTGTCTTACCTACAGAGGGTCACCCCAACCTGGCAGTATGACCTTCCCAGGGCAGCCTGCCTCCAGTGACTGAGCCAAGCAGGCAACACTTGCTTCAGAGCTCTTCAGGAGGTTGCTCCAAGCTTTGTCAGGGCTGACTCACAGCTACACTTCTCCCTTGGCCCAGTTTTTTAGCCCCTTCCTTTTACAATGAACATCCTGCACCCAAACTCTGGTCTCCATGTCCACTTCCAGAGAACATAATCTGTAGCACATCTTTTCCATTTATATTCTCTCTCACTCCATTTACCACAAATCTCAAGAAAATGCTGTGTATGCTCATCTTCTTGCATTATCATGATACTTAAGAGCAAGCCCACTTTTTAGGATCTAGACATCACTTTATTTAATCAAAGAAAGGAATATAAGTAGACTCTTCCTTGCATTATCCTACTCGGTACATAGAAGAGGACATAATTGTTGAGCCATCCTTTTCTCTATGAAAATTAAACTATACCTTGCCTATAAAATTAAAAATATAAAATAGTATTCATTCATGCATGTATTCATTCAATATTATTCAATACTTAGCACTTTATACAGACCAGGCACAGGTGAAAAAATATTGAAGAAAGCTCCCACTCTAGAAGAGAATGCATTCTAGTGATTGAGTTGGATAATAGATAGAAATTAATACATTGCCAGGGTATGTAAGGAAAAATAAAGCCCGGTGAGAGAATAAAGAATGACTGGAGAAGCATCTCTTGTTTTAAAACCACAAGTAGAGAGGGACTGCTGTAATCCATAAATGGCTGGGGTAGCACAGTCACATCTACATATAGTAGATCAATTTTCTAGATAGTACATATCATTTTTGTTCTAGTGAAAAACTCATTGCATGAAACTTCGCTAAAATAATATTTCCTCTGCATTGTGAGTCCACCTGCTGCATAAAACATAAAATCTTAAATCTCTATTACTAACCTATATAGCAGTTTTGTCTTGGGGATAGAGCAGCCTAAGCCATTATAGGCTAGAGTCAGATACAGCTGTCTCAGGCAGATGGCTTTAGTGGGCAACATCATAAGCTTGCCAGATTTTTTAAAATATGAAAGGGTTTTCTGCCTCATTAGTACTTCATGGCTGACCATCCACAAACACCTGGTGTTCAGACTTCTTCCTCTTGTGAAAATGCAACAATATATAGGCTTAGCTCAAAGGGGTTTATGTTATATAATCTTTGTCCAAAGGATATAATACCTAGATAATTTATAAAGGCACAGGTAGGGGAAAACTTATATAGTTAAATTAAGGTGAAAAACTGAAATCAGAACCAATAGGAACTTAGAGTAGTGGTAGAGGCAAATTAAATTACTTTAAATCCTTCCCAATTCTCAAACTACATTGTGCAGAGGGAATCCCAGGTGGCCTTTAGAGGTCACTATTTATACCATCAATGAAAGAATAAATAACATATATTGACAGTTTTGTTCTAAGAACAACTGTACATTCATCTTATTTTCTTCTCTTATACTGCAGGAGAACTTTGCCGATATCTTCAACACATACAGGAACATACAGTACCACAGTGGCCTTCCTTAACCCAGGATTCAAACCTGGCTGAACTACCTATCCTGCTGAACTCATATAAGGGAAAGCAAAAAAAGCAATAGACTTAAGAATTTAGAGAACACATAATTCAAATTCAGCTACTATAATTTTATTAGTTTTTAAAAAGAGTGTACTGTCCCAAGGTTACAAATTTAAGTTTTTCTATCTGTAAAAGGGAGATAACATCTACCCAAATACTTCACGAGGTCCATAAAGAATGTGTTTCAAAGTACAAATGACCCTTGAGCAATGCAAGTGTTAGGGGTGCTGACCCCCACAAAACCGAAAACCTGGGTATAACTTTTGACTCCCCTAAAACTTCTTTATTTTTTTAAATTACAAAAAAATTTCCTTGAAAAGAGAGTGTGCAAGTAGGGGAGGAGGGTCAGAGGGAGGAGAGAGAGAGACTCAAGAAGACCCCTCACTGAGCACGAGCCAAAGTGGGACTTGATCTCACGACCCTGAGATCATGTCCTGAGCCAATAATCAACAGTGGAATGCTCCACAAACTGAGCCACCCAGGCACCTCCCAAAAACTTAACTTCTAATAGCCTACTGTTGACTGGAAGCCTTACTGATTAATTAATACATATTTTGCATGCGATATATACCGTATTCTTACAATAAAGACAAAAGAAAATGTTATTGAAAAGATCATAAGGAAAATATATTTACAGTATTGTGCTGTATTTATCAGAAAAAAATCCACGTGTAAGTGAACCTGTGCAGTTCAAACCCATATTGTTAAGGGCCAACTGTACTTTGAAAACTACAAAGCGATTTGCAAACGCACTGTTACAAATGGAGTTTGGATTAAAATGTCAACACATTATCCTGATAAACTGTATCAGATGATCTCAATTTCAATTGAGCAATAAGAATACATTCA
Organism: Nyctereutes procyonoides; assembly: GCF_905146905.1. Lineage (NCBI taxonomy): Eukaryota > Metazoa > Chordata > Mammalia > Carnivora > Canidae > Nyctereutes > Nyctereutes procyonoides. The sequence goes on along the minus strand of NW_026575030.1, from coordinate 36,126,694 downwards.
ATCTTTTAAGAATGAATGAATGATGGGATCCCTGGGTGGCGCAGCAGTTTGGCGCCTGCCTTTGGCCCAGGGCGCGATCCTGGAGACTCGGGATTGAATCCCACGTCGGGCTCCCGGTGCATGGAGCCTGCTTCTCCCTCTGCCTATGTCTCTGCCTCTCTCTCTCTCTCTCTCTCTCTCTCTCTCTCTCTCTCTCTCTCTCTCTGTGACTATCATAAATAAATAAAAAATAAAATAAAAAAAAAGAATGAATGAATGAATTCATTTATTTGGCATCTTCTGTTACACTATGGAGAATATAAAAATGATAATTATCTCCTATAATCAAAGAACTTATACAAATCAGAATTGAGAAGCGGAATGTGGGAAGAAGGTGTGGTTTTGGTTTTTGCCAACACTTACTGAGCACTTTCTACGTATCAGATATCATTATAAATACTTTATATGGAGTAACTCCTTTAATCTTTAAAAATTTAACATTTCTATCCTCATTTTACAGATGAAGAAGATAAGGCACAAGAATTTTGGAAACCTGTGCAAGATCAGACATTTAGTAAGTATTAAATGTATTAAAGTCAACTCACACATTCAAGCAGCTTAGCTACAATAATACTCATTATATTTTATTGCATCTCCAGTTGGAGCAGGAAACAACAAACATATCATTAACAATAACAAATAATGCTGACTAACAATTCTAATGCAGTAAATGATAAAAGAGGAAATCATCCTGGGATGGGATGGCCAACCAAGTCTTCATGATATGTGCCTAAAACTATATCTAAATTTGTTTATAGAATTTTCACAAGAAAGGGCAGCCCGGGTGGCTCAGCAGTTTAGCGCCGCCTTCAGCCTGGGGCGTGATCCTGGAGATCTGGGATCGAGTCCCATGTCGGGCTCCCTGCATGGAGCCTGCTTCTCCCTTTGCCTGTCTCTCTCTCTGTCTCTGTCTCTCTCTCTCTCTCTCTCTCTCAATGTATCTCATGAATAAATAAATAAAATCTTAAAAAAAAAAAAGAATTTTCACAAGAAAAATCAAATTAAGGGCAAATGAGAATATTTGGAATATTCCATATATACACCTTTTTGAGCAAGCAATAATTATCACTTTATTGAAATATACATACAGGAAAATATAAAAATCCCATATGTACTTTTGAAATATCTGAGTTGGTTCTCATTTATAGAGTAGATTTATTTCCTAATTATAACAGAGCAAACACTGACTTAAAGCAATGTCTGACTACTTATCCATATATCAGTCTTAAAAGAGTCCAATTTATTTCAAAGAATCACTATTGAAGTATTTTCCTATAATCAAGACCATTCAATACTACCCAATTATAATGGAAAATAACTTGAAATCAAATAATGTCTTTCTATAATAAAAAATGACAAGTTATTTTCAGTTTACATCAGGAGCACTGTGTTGATTTTCCATGGTACAGACAGGAGGCTGCCCCACTTGGCCCTCTGGATTTTAATATTTTCTGTAATTATAACATTTTATATATAGGAAACAATTTTTAAGAGCTACTTTTCACATGATGCACAAAACTATGGCAAACAATGGTTTCTACTTGTTTCAATTCCCAGTGGCACAAGTGTACTGATTGCTTGTTGGTCCTATGCGTAGCCCATGTTACTTACCAAGCGATATGTCTGGGCCTTTAAAACGTTGAGATCAATAAAGTTTTCTTCATTGTCTGTCTCCTCTTCCTTAGAAAAATAAGGGTTTTAAAAGTTAATAATTATAAAAAGTTATCAATTTAAAAATGTATTTCTAGTTTTTACATACATAATATACTAGGCTCGATACAAAGACTAATGCAGGAAAGAGTATTTAAAAGCCCAGTGGTGTGCATAAAGTAGGGCATAATGTTATTAGCAGCTCATCTGTTTTTTGAGGTTTTGATGATACCTTTTAAAATAGGGCCTTTTTATAGTCACTGAAAAAAAGAAAAAAAAAGATGGAAGAACTATTGCTATAAAACTAGGGCTAAATAAACAGAAAGAAGAAAAAAAGAAACACTGCATAGTGGCAAATCTGAAATAGGAGAGATAATGGAAGGAGTTAATGGCATTTTGAGAAAACAATGAAAATGGACAACAATGAAGTTGACAGACAGAATATTTTCACCTGCTCCAGGGACCAATCCCATGAATGCATATTTTTAACATCTCGTCTTTTATATGCTCAAGTTTAATAAATTAATAAGGTTAGTCATTAGTACTGCTTGGCCCATGGCCCCTAAAACTATTTAAAGATATTAAGGGCAGCCCGGGTGGCTCAGCTGTTTAGTGCTGCCTTCAGCCCAGGGCGTGATCCTGGAGACCCGGGATCGAGTCCCACGTCGGGCTCCCTGCATGGAGCCTGCTTCTCCCTCTGCCTGTGTCTCTGCCTCTCTCTCTCTCTCTCTCTCTCTCTGTGTCTCTCGTGGACAAATAAATAAATCTTTAAAAAAAATAAAGATATTAAAATATTAAATCTATTTAAAGATATGAAATGTATATTTTAGATACTAACCTTGTATCTCAGATATTAACTATCTTAAAACATACTTCAGGTAGATTCCAAGCTGGTCCTGATCTCTGAACCAATTGGAGTGGGGGGTAGGGTCAAAAGTGACCCTCTGAGAGGCAATCCCTTTCCCAAAATACAGCAAAAATGGAGTCTGAGCAGGTTTTAAAGCATGCAGGACAAAAAATATCTCCCCTTTCTCTTCAAATGTCTTCATGGTGACAAGTGGCAAAGTGGGTAAAAAACTGAACAAGAGGTTTAAACACATGGTAAGACAGTGAATGGAGTGTAGGCCTCAAAGGAAAAAAACAAAACAACATAGTAAGTGTGTGTTATTTAGTGGACACTTCCACATATCCAGTTCTACAAAGCTGCAGTGAGAGAGTTCAAAAATAATCTTTATCTTCAAGAACTTAGAAGATGTAAGACAGTGGTTCCCAAAATGCGGTTCTAAGACAGTCAGCGTCAGCGTCAGCATCACCTGGGAGCTTGTTAGGGTGCAGATTCTAAGGGTCCCTCCCAGAACTACTCTGATACTCAGGGTGGGCCCACTAAGGTAAGCTATGAGAACTATGTTAATCTTTGGGAAATTGGAAAGATTTTTTTATATATATAAAATATGAAGCAATATAAATGCAGAGCATAAATATACTCAAGTGACATTTACTTTTTTTATGTTTACATTTTTCTACATTTACTTTTTAGGGAAGATGGGCAGTGGAGCACAGACATATAGACAAAATTGATGTAACTGTTCACATTTTAAATCTTAACCATAAATGCAGATGCACACCTTTGAGATGCAGCTCAGTTTATTCTGTGTTTGCACTGACAATGAACTACTTAACAACCAGAGTAAATGATTTAAATGCCAATGGCAATGCCCATGGGAGAAGAGACAAGTTTATTATGCTTTTACAATAACCTAATCAGTACTGTTTACATAGGGAATCAATAAATACTTGTTGAATTAGTACTGGATTAAATGCTAATAGGTAAAAAGCTTTAATAGTAGGCAGTCAAAAAAAAGGATTTAACTTACTAAGTATTAGTAAGAGAGCATTCAAAAGGAATCCAAATATAAACAGACTTAGAAAAAAGTTTTAAAATAAACTAAAAGGATTCTGATTTCAGTAATTCAGAAGACACTCAACAATTTCCTACCACTTCTTTGCCTAATATGTACTATGTACCCTCTTAATTCTGTGCCAATTGATAAGTATATGATTATATATAGCAGGTGAAAATATTGTTTTGTGACCAATAAATTTTTTTTAAGTTATCAATGTGTCCTATCTTGATTTGACAAGTTTAAAACTGAAGGATTCTAGTTTCTAGATGATTATAGCAGAACTTTGTCAGAAATTATCTTTTCCACCGTTGAGCCAACCTGCAATCTCTGGCAACAAAATAATATAACATCCCACCACCCAAACACTTTTTTTTTTTTTTTTTACCCAAACACTTTTTGGCACTCATCTCCTTAGTAAGAGGAATGGGAGAGGTAATGGGAGGGCTCCTTAAAATGACAGTAAGAAAGAAAAGGAAAAAATTCAAGAGACTTGACATAAGGGAACCAGCAGCCTCAGAAGGAACCTTTGCGTAAGTCCTTCAGGAGGTCTTTACCTTACAGTTGGGAAGAAATGTGAAAAGAGGCTAGTTTCTAGTTTGTTTCTCTAATTTACACACCTAATGATGCTGCTTTGGACTTTAAAAGGTTCTCAGAAAAAACTAGCTATATTTCTAAAAGTTATATAACAATTTGCTGACAGCTGATTGTGTAGTCAAATAGTTAATGAACGCCCACTTTGCACCAGACACTGCACAATAACGTGGAGATATAAAAAAAAAGTGCAAAATTATAGTCTTCTGACTAGTAGGTTTTTGTACTTTTTTTTCCTGACAGTTTTGAGTTATGTCTCTGAAGCTAAATGTTGATGCACTAGGGCCAGGTGTCTGTCTATAAACCGTTAACTAATAAATAGTTACTAAATAGAGAAGATGAGGAAAATACCTGAGTAAAATAAATGAGATGAACAAATGGGAATATATGAGAACTTAGCATTTCCTGAGCCTGAATGGAAAGATCTATTACACAAAGATAAGTCAAAACTCCTTAAAATGGCCAAAATGATCTGGACCTGGTCTATCTTTCCTATCAATCCTAAACCACACACATGCACATACCCGCCTCACTGAGGAAATCTGGCCCCAATGGTCTTCTCTCAGTTCCTGTATCAAGCTAAGCTCTTTCCTGCCTCAGAGCTTTTGTACATGTAGTTCCACCAGGGTCTTGCCCAACAGGTGCTCAATAAAATGCATGCAGAATGAATGAATATATATTTACCTTAACTTTTAAAATGTACATTTTTAAAAGGTATCTTTTAAGTTGATTAGTTTTACAATGGTCTTTTTCCTTCTATAAATAACAGTCTTCTTTTTTCTATTTATGGTTTAAAATATTTACACTGCTGATACATGTTAAAAAAACTTTGACAATACAAAGCAGCATAAAAAAGGAAATAATCATCCATAATCTTTCTACCCATATATAACTAATGTTAACATTATTATTTTTCCTTTTTTGTATATTTTATATACTTGGGTTTATGTGTACAGCATAAGTTATCATCCCTATGTCACTAACATTTCTTTGTAAACAATTTTAATGGCTACATAATATTCTACTATTTGGATATAGTCTAATTTATTTAATGGTTAGTTTTAGCATTTGCTATAAAACAATGCAGTGATTTTTAAGCATATAATAGCTTAAGAAATTAAGATGAAATACAGAATATACTTATTATCTAATGATTTAAAAATTCACTTGGAAAATGTAATTGGTCTATGACAATAAAATATACTTCAAAAAAGGGTCTTTTTCCTGCTATTTCAGTTCCAGATCATAGGTATACTTCCTAGAACACCAGGGTCATTCCATCTCTGGATCTGAGAAAGTGTTCTTTTTCTCTACCATTTTATTAGTTTAATCTGTTATACACACTTGATCATTTACTTTCACAATATGAATAGAATATTAAGAATTGTAAAGGCCCAGATGCTGCCAAAAAATATAAATAATGTTGGTATTTATAACTATTTTTAAAAATTCCTAAAGGGTAGCATTTACCCCAATTTTAGAAGCATACAGGAGTTCCTGAGAAATGAATAGTGTTCTTACGAAGTAGAATATATTAATCCTAAATCTTATTATTCTTTTTCAAGTTCTTTATTATTTATGGCCCATTTCAAATCATGAATGGTGCTAATAAAATATTTACTCATATAACCAGTAGTCCACAATTTCCTGTCTACAGTTTAAGAACCTCTGCTATAATTCAGACCTCAATCATTAGAAAACATGAGCATTAACTTAACCAAAGGTCTAAACAACTGATGTATGGTGCTCTATTTAAAAGCTTTTTTACTCTAGAAACAACGAAATGAAATATATTACTAAAAATAGAAGTCTGGGGGAATTAAGAGAAGGGAAAGGAATTCAAAGGTAGAAAGAAACAAAATGTTCAGCAATACACATACCACAAATTCTTCATCCACTTTATTTAATGTTAATTCTGCATCATCTTCTGGGACAGTTTCTTCTTCTAATTCTTCCACTGGGTATGTTGGTCTAAAATAATAAGGCTTACTATGAGATGAGAGTTAAAAACAAAACATTTTAACAAGATATATCAAGAATTTCCTCTACACTGGATCTTGTCCTTTCTTAGCCCCCTTCCATAATCACTATTACATGTCTACCAATATGGTAAACAAACATTTATTTTTGCCAACCATATAAGTGAAAAATCTCTTGTTTTAATTGCATTTCCTTCAGAGAGTGGGTGAATACTTTTTCATGTTTTAATTGGTTATTTTGTATCTTAAGAAGTTTAATGCTTTGCCTAACTTGTGTTAGAAACAATTTTCCTAGTTTATCACTTACAATTTTGGCTATTAAGGACTGTTACAATTCTTATTACACACACTTGGCAACCTTTTCTTGCATGGATTCTAGTAGCTTTAACATCATATACAAGGCTTTTCCCTCATATGACACGTCCCACCCTTCTTTGACCTTTTAGTATGCCTATGGTTTCATTTTTTACACTTACATTTTTGACAGATCTGAAATTTATTTTGATAAAATAAGAAGGGTCCCAGCTTTCTAGCTTCCAAAATCTACTCAATGGTCCTAAGTATTGAATGACCATTTCCCCAGCAAGATTAATGACATGTATTTTCCATATTAAAAATACCTGAAAGTATTTAAGTTTATTTCTAGAAACCTATTGAAAAATCCATACCTCAGAGAGATTAACAAAATACAAAAATCAACATTTAATATTAAGGAAAGAAAGTACTGAGAACCAAATCAATCTTCTTAAGGAATAAATTTTCTATTTTATTAATTAGAATTAGATAATATCTCAAAAGCAGTGTTCTTCTAGGATTTGCTTTGACATATTTAATATATAAAATAACCATCATAAATATGTAATTTCTATGTAATTTACATGTTATGCAGCTGACATTATCTGATGCCTACTTTTAATATTTTCCCCCTTTTTCTCCCCATGTATTCACAATCCTTATAAATTATCCAAATCACAATACATGGTCAAGAATTAGATATGCCTAGAAACAAAGGAGGTACAAAATTGAATAGTGGTTGAGATACCAATCACTTCAGGTGAATTTAGAACACATTGGGCAATAAATTTAATGATATTTAAAAATCCCAAATGGGGTAAGCACATCTCATAACTTTTCTTGGAGTCTAATAAAGAAGTAATGTGAATCATGTAGTTTATTCCTTATATTGCACTAACTGGTAATATTTAGGTTGAAGCATATGAAACTGACATTTTTTAGTTCAGTGATAGGTTAATATCAGTAATTTCATATGGTTCAAGTTGATGATGACCTAAGTCAAGTACATTTTTTAAAGTACTTATTAATAAGGGAATAGATTATTTACATGAGAATATAATTAAATATACATTAAAATATTAACAGGGAATATATACACCTTTCCAAAGAAATTTTTTTCTCATCCCAAAGCACTGCTTGCTCATGTCTTACCTGAATAATGATTTTCACAATCTCTAACCTGTCAATAATTCCAATCTTCAAAGAACAAATTTATGTATTTCCTAACTATACCTTATATAAATTGATAGTTTCTGAATATTTTATTCTCTTATCCACAAGATCAACATTTATTGAGCATCTATGATATACAAAGTGCTATGCTAACTGCCATACAGTATATATGAAGAGTTCATAGTTTCTGGCAAGAAATCCACACCTGTAAACAAATGTCTTTAATACCAAGGGATAAATACAATATTAGAAGCATAAACAAATCACTATCAGGATAGAGAAAGAAGCAATGAACAATGTCTAAGAGAGTGTCACATGGCTTTTTCAGGTGGCTATTATTTTTGCCAGTATCTATAAGCAAAAGAGAAAATTCCACTTAAAGTAATATATTAATTTCCATTTTTTCCTTAAATGTACAGCTATCAGTTACCCCCACGAATATACTATCCTTGTGTGTATAAATAAAGAGACCCTGAAAAAATTTCCTACATTGATGAAGATATTCAGTTACAGTTAAACCTTTAATAATTTATATATTTGAACTGTGAAGGGACATGATAAAATCAGAACTGGTGTGAATATACTAGATATTCCAATTTTGTCTATGCAGACATTTCTATGCATTTTCAGCTTAGAATAGTCAAGAGGAAATACTTTTTGTCAGTTCAATTAAATAGCTCTGAACCCACAGAGGAAAAAGCTATCCACATAAAATTACTATTGCCAGATTGGGTAATTTTTACCTTTTCCAAGTGAAACCAATATATTTTAATGCTTCTTCTGCTAAACAGTCAAGAACATAGCATACGTGTTCTCCATAACCTGACTTTAATTTTGAAGGAGGAAAATCTGCAGTTCTGCCCTGAAATACAAAAGATAAACAGGGTATTATTTGTTATTTATATTCCAAATGTCAAAATATTTTAAGCAAAGTACTGCTGAATAAATGTATCACTTCTCTACTTTTCAGATATGATTTAAAATAACTGTAATTATGTTGCTTCTCAGAAATCCATCTTTTCAATCCATTGATACATAAAAAAACTAAAGGAAAATGAAGATGTTTTATTGTCAAAGGTATCAAATTGAAAGGCAATAACCTCATGACAGAACAAGTAATTGATCCTGGTAGGGTGAAAAAACAGTAAACCTACTAGCTTGGTATCCCATCATTAAGCAACCATAGGAAAGACAGAGTGAATCAGTTGTCAAAAATTAATAACGTGTGCCAAAAATTCTTACTGCCTGTCCCCCAGGAAAAGTCAGAAATGAAAAGTACAACTGCTATCATGGTCTATTAAATCAAAGCTCCCTTTCAAAATACAGTGTTTCAGCTTCCTACTATCATTTTTTAGAAGGAGAACTAAGTATCCATAAATTTACCTCTGAGACATAACAAGATTAAGAAAAATATTATTACTTTGGGCTATAAAGAATACACTGAACATTTTTAGAAGTACCATCAATATTGTAATATCAACCATTCTGAGGTTTTATCTGAAAAAAATCCAGACATAATTTTATATATGTATGTATGGGTGTGTATAGGCATATTAATAGACGATTCATCTAAAAGGGTAGCATCTACATTGAATTATCAATATTAAAATTTATAACTTGATAACATTCTGAAAAAAGAGTTATTTACACTTACAAATAATCGAAGCTCAGATAATATGTTAGATATAGTTGCATTGGGGTCATCATATTCTTGATGTTGCTCAAAAGGGCGTCCTGCTTTGTTAATCAACCAAGCAGCAAGAGTGCAAAACATGTAGAACTGTTCACCAGGGTTGGTAGGCAGTGCAAAATAATGTCTGTTTCAAAACAAGGCAGGGAGGATGAAATATGAAGTATTGCAAACAACCTTATAGTAACTAAAGAGACTAAGCCCAAAATTGCTAAAGAACTTTTTTTTTTAATGGCTTTAAAATCAAAAGACATTTATAAATCACTCTGAAGTTTCCAGTAATCCACAATACTCATATTAAAGTTTTTAACCAACAGGACTAGGGCAATTACTACTATACACAAAATATTAGATCAAATATCTTAGACGCAGTAAATGCAGGGCATGTTAAAAAACTGATCATGTACAACTTTTGCCAAAATCATTTACATGTCAGGAATAATGAATAAGAGAGTATCTCTTGAAAATGGTAATTGGGAATTAAGAGAATTTCAGAGTTTAAAAAAAGACTTTAATGATTATTCGCTATGCATTTTTACAGTTTTTACAATGTCACTGGTATCTTTACATACTGTTCCCAACCTATCAGGTATGTTAAACAGTTGTCCTCATCTTAGCTGCATATTTGAAGCACCTGATGAGCTCATCGAACTATTGCTACCAGACCAAACCTTGCTTCTTCCCTTATGAATTATATCAGAACTTCTGGGAATAAAGCCCCATACTTTTGAACAAGTATGTCTCAAAAACTTCCTACATGGTTTTAAGGTGGCAGGATTAAGAACCACGGAGTATCACATCCACAGTCTAACAAACATTTGCTGACTTTTGCTAAATACCCTAGCCTACTAAAAACAGTCCTATGAAGATCAATATGATTTATACTTAAATAGGTTAAGAATAAACTTGCTCACAACATTCAAGTCAGTTTGATCAAAGTTCTTAGTTTGTCTTCGCAGTTATTAATTTTATGTGCAGCTTTAATTGTATTTGTGGCTATTACAATTGTTTTTCCTGAGAATCATCAGCCTGCTCTTTCATGCTTCCCAAACTTTTTCCTGCAGGTACATGCAAATGTTCTGATAACAGCTGAGAAGAAAAAGGTCAGGAGGTCCTTCCAGGTGTACGTTCACAACACTTTCAAGGTGAGATTTTCCTTACAGATTGATGATAACTCCAGGACAGAGGACTGGATTATTGATAAATCCTCCAGACTAGGACAGTGGTTCTCAAACTTAAGCATGTATCAGAATCACTGGAAAGGCTTGTCAAACAGACCTGTAGGCTCCACCCCTAGAATTTCTGATGCAGTAGACCTGGGAAAGGGCTTGTGGAATTGCATTTCTAACAAGTTCCAAAGTGATGCTGCTGCTTGGTCTGATGACCACACTCTGGGAACCATTAAATTGGGATATTGCCAATATATCAAATCCATGATTCACAATATCCTGCGGAACTCCTTAGGAAGTTGTACAGAGGGTTATATCACTAGACCCTTAAAACCATTTTCTTTTATTTTGAAAAATATACTTGGGAACAAAAATGCATTTTTGTCATAGAAAATGTTGGTTGTTTAGATTATCCTGATTCATTGAAGCAGTAATTCCGAATCCCAGAATTTCTTTTTTTTTTTTTAAAGATTTTATTTATTTATTCATGAGAGACACAGAAAGAAGCAGAGACACAGAGGGAGAAGCAGGCTCCATGCAGGGAGCCCAACGTAGGACCCGATCCTGAGTCTCCAGGATCACACCCTGGGCCGAAGGCAGGCACTAAACTGCTGAGCCACCCGGGCTGCCCCCAATTCCCAAAACTTCTATCATGGATCAAGCAACACCAGTTTTCCCTCTAACTTTTCTCCTATTATGGACGGCCTTGATCATATGGGCAGTTTACATAGAGCCTATGTATATCTTAAAGTTCAAGTTCTTGGAAGAGACCAAGGAATGAGATCAAAACCGTCCAGGGAAATTACCTTCGGCCAGGTGTAGCCATTAAAAGCAAGCATTACAGATTCTCCATCTAAATTGCATTTTAGACCATAAACAAATGTTAAGTACTAACTTACTTATCCGGCCGTCACTAAGCTGTGGATTGAAAGATGGAGTGCTAGCCTAGCCATGCATCACCCTCAACAACTCCAGGCCCTGAATTCAGGATGCGATGGGCTTTTCCCCACCAGGAGCAAGGGCAGAATTCTCGGTCGTCTGCTACACACGGTTCTAACAGTCGTTGGGGTCACTGGCCTTTCCCACGGCCTAGTTTCTGGGAGCACGGTTATGGCCAAGGCAGAAGTCTTTCCTACCAGAGCAGCGAGTCAACAAGTTTCCTGACTGCATGTAGAGTCAGGCGAGGCCCTGGGTACTCACAGTTACCAGTCGCAGAGGAAACACCAAAACTAGAGCTGGAGCTAAGGCGGTGACGGTGTTCACCTGTGGGCCGAGGGGGCTTAGGGGTGAGGTCAGTATTTCCCCCACACACACACTTTCTTGTGTTTTTCTGAGTCCTCTACAATAGGTACTTTTACGACTTTTATAAACAGAAAAAAAACAAACAGTTTTGTGGAGGTGCGTGTGTGCTTTCAGGACTAGGAGAGCCAGGCCGTCTTCTGAAACTTTCCTCTACCAACCAACCAAGGCTAACCTGGGGGCTCCGCGGCCTCTGCCGCCGGGTTCGGGGAGAGGTGCCCCTCCTGGCTAGCAGGTGGCGGCAGGTGCTGCCTCGCGCTCCAGGCTCCCCGGAGGCCGGGCGCGGCCTGTCCCGGGGGCCCGGCCGGCACCCGGCGCTGGAGGACGGGGGCACCCACCTGGACGGGGGCTTCAGGTTGTTCTTCCGGAGGAGTTCCTCCTCGTAGTGGAGCAGCTTCAGCTTCTCCACCAGGTCCTCCATCACCACGAACATGTGGTAGGCCGCGCCGGGCCCCCGCTCCACGACCGCCTCCCCTGCCCCTTCGCCGCGGGACCGAGGCCCTCCATCCTCCACACCTGCCGGCGCGGCCACCGCCGCCGCGGCCGCCATCACGGAGCCGGCAGGAAGCGCCCGGCGTGGGCTCGGGCCCACACACCTCGGCGGCCGCCGCCGCCTGCGCCGCCGCCGCCGCCGGGACCGCCGCGACCCGTTACCAGGGAAACTAGGCCCCGCCCCCTCCCCGCCTGGTTTCTTCTGAAGTCCCTCCAACCAGGGCGGGCCTTGCGGGTGACGTCACGCCGGGCCCGCCTCCGAGGAGGAGGTGGCTGGGGGGTAGTCCCGCCCCTCGGGGGCGAGGCGGGGCGGATGGTTCGCGTCCACGTCAGGCCACGCCTCCTGGCGACGGGGGGCGGAGCGCGTTTGTGCTGGGCGCTCCGGTTGGCTGTGGGCGGGCGGGGGCGGGGCCGGGGGCGGGGCCGGGGCGGGGCCGGGGCTGTGGTTACGGACCGCCCCGAGCGGGTTCGGGTAGCGCGCGGACAAAATTAAAGGGGAAGGAGGACGCGGAGTGTGGCCGGCTAAGCCGGCGGGCTGCTGTGTTTTCGTTTCTTGTCTCAGAATTGAAAGTTTTCACGGTTGCACCAATAGTCGACGTCGTAGGTTTCCCTTTACCTCAGGAACTTTCCAACAAGAGGTTTCTGTATTTCAAAGACTATTATAAACCTTGAAGTATCCTAATTCCCCCGTTAACTCGGGCGCTGGGAGAGGGAAGGGGTGGGGAAAGGAAAGGCAGAGGGGCCCCCGGGAAGGGTTGGTTCTACCTCGGAAACAAGAATTCTGAGTTCACATCCTGCCGATTCATTGGTTTCGAGCCCGTTACATGGAGCCTAAAAGTTGGGGGTTCCTAGTTAAGAATAATTAAAAAAAAAAAAAAGGGAGTTATCCTGAATTTCTCTGCACGACAGCTCTCAGGGGGCTAAGGGGGGGGGGTACTCCTGCACTCTGCAGCTCTTGACTTAGTCAGGAAAGGTCACGTAACTGACCACCGCTTTACAGTTCTCAAAAGGGTCTTGTGTGTCAAGCAGCTTTCCAAAAAGCTGCATAAAATACGAGATAAGTGTGTAGGTTTCCTGGGAGAAGAAACGTGTGGGAAGAGGTGGAAAACGTGTTTGTGTTTATAATGTGGTTTGGAGGAGATCTCTGATGTTTTATACCTGCTCCTAGAGAATACAAAAGAGTCACTTTTTTTTTTGACATAACTGGAGTTTTGAAATTTACCTAATATATTTTTGTTTTTGTTAGAAAGTGAGTGGAGGAGCACTTTTTCCTTTTAGTATCAGTCTAGACCTAACTGTCAGACATTAAGAAAGTTATTAAAGTGGGATATCAGGAAGGCAAATACCTTTTTCCATTTATCAGAGAAATACATAAAATAATTTAGAAAATAACCCAAAGGGAAGGGCCATAGAGAATTGCTTTTTAAATAAGTAACATTCCTTTCCTACTGCAAGTCATTAGCCAGCTGCTTTTAATAAAGGTAGGTTGGAAAATTGGATTTGGCTGTACCCCACTGTAGATTTGTTTTTTTGGGTTTTTGTTTTGTTTTGTTTGCTTCCTTAGAAAAGTGTTTCTCATCCATACATCCCCACTGCAGCTACCATATTTGTGGGTGAGGGATGTTGTGGTATGTCTGTATAACTTTCAGAGTACAAAAAGGATGTATAGCTTTTTACAATTGGAAAAGAAAAATGAAAGTTCAGACACATGCTTTGAGATGCTTGGTTAGTCAACAAGCAACCTGTGGCTGTTTAAATGACACTCAAAAAGGTTTCAGACTTTACAGGTAAATTGGTTCCACCCAAGGACGTAGATGTTCTCTGCTGTCTGCATAAGATGTTCTGACATTTTCAGAAAGTTATATATAGCACTCAAGATGAAATAGCCAAACATTGTATTTGGCTGAGAAAGACCTCCAACAACATATGTATTTTCACTAGGGGGAAAAAAATCCCACCTGTCCCAGAACCTAGCCATTTTCTTCCCAGGTACAATACTGCTGCATCCTGGCTTGAAAGCAGTATGAAGAATTATTTTTCCTCTTCATTGTTGTGAAGAAAAAAGACTAAACTCTAAAGTGTGCCGCAGTAACTGTGGCACAGAAAGAATGAAAGAAACAAAAAGCCAACTGTTCAACATTGTGTGATTTCCCATAGGAAAAAAAAAAAAAAGATGAGAACGCCGAAATGTCATTTCATTCTTATAAGGTCCAGGGATGAGTTTGCTGAATCTTTGTTTACCCATCGTGGCTGAGAACACTTCTCTTTCCCTGCTGGAAGTAGTTTCCTTCACATGTCTGAGAATGCGCACTTAAATCCTCTTCCAGCTGTTTCAGCCACTTGGAAGCTTTAGGGTATGTTTTTGTTAGTAATTTTGCAGGACTAGCTCCTATATTGACCAGGGAGTTAGAGAAGAGCTTGAAGGGGAAGGAATATTGAGGCATGTGCTTACTTCCTTTTGAGAATCTTAAGGGATTTATCCCTGGCTCTGTGTGTTGACTGCAATTAATAGCCAGGCTTTTCCCTTGGACTTTTATCTCTTGCAAACCATGAAATGATTGGAGGTAATTTTTAAGGCCCTTAAGATCTTTTTGTGAGTAAATGTGCTAATCTCTGGAAACTGAACAGTATTCTGATCAAAGAGGGATTTAAACTAAATGGATTTCCCTGAAAGATGCTGCGCAAGGCCGGCGATGAAAAGGAGGCAGGTTCAAAGATGGAGGAAGGCTTTCCAGCTGCATCTCTAACTGTAAGACAAGACTGGGCATACTTAAAGAACCAACCTGCTTTGTATTATAAATGGCTTAGTACCACCCATTCAAGATGTTAAAAACTTAGAAAGCGACTAATTGAATAAAACTTTCTTAGGCTAATAGAAAGTATCTGCCAGAAATCTAAAAAGAAAAAAGTCATGTTTAAATGTGAAGCATTGGAGGCAATGCTTTTATTTTTATTTTATTTTTTTAAAAGATGTTATTTATTTATTCATCAGAGACACAGAAAGAAGCAGAGACATACACAGAGGGAGAAGCAGGTTCCCTGCAGGGAGCCTGATGTGGGACCTCCTCAGGATCAAGTCCTGAGCCAAAGGCAGATGCTCAACCACTGAGCCACCCAGGCGTCCCGACAATGCCTTTTAAAGTCAAGAACAAGATGAAGACACTCACTATTGGAAACTGTACTACTAGAAATCAGAGCCAGTACACTGGATGAAAATTAGTAAATATTGCAGAAGAAACTGTTGCAGGTGATACAATTAAGTGAAAAAGTCCAAGAGAATTTATAGACAAGCTATTAAGACAGCTCAGCAAGTTTGCCTTAGATGACAAGATCCAAACTAAAGAAAAGTCACTAGAAAAACAAAACTTCAAAAAAAAAAAAAGAAAGAGCAATATATAGCATGCAAGAATAAGTCTAAAATTATCATCATGGTGAAATTGTTAAACTTTACTGAAAGTCGTGGAAATATCCAAACAGGGATATGATGTTCATGAATGAGAAAAATTAGTTCTCTTTGCCCAATCTTTAAATTCAATGAATTTTGGATAAAATTGCAAGAGGGCTGATACTGAAAAATCATACATAAGAATAAATTCAAAGAAGATTGGAGAAGGAATCATTATCAGATAGTGGTTTCCTAATCAAAGTGTAACTTAAAATAATAAAATCACAGGAATAAATAGAAGATGGCCTGGAAACAGGTGAGAGTTTATTTGGAAACTCAGTATATGGCAAAATTTGTGTTACCAATTAGTGGAGAAAGATGAACTAGTCAGTAAATGCTCTTGCAGTTATGGGTTATCCATGTGGAAACAAATCTACATCTCTTGATTCCAACACATAAATTTCAGTTGGATTAAAGACATAAATGTGAAATACTTATAGGACGTTTAGAAGGGAACAAAAGAATATCTTCAACCTCAATGTAGGGAAGGATTTCTCAAAGGAAATAAAAAACAAATTGTAAAGGAAAGAGAAATTCATTAAATTTAAGAACTTAGATACAAAAGAGGAACATAAACAATGAAGAAAAAAGATATTTGTGAGCCATATAATGTCAATGAATTAGTCTCCAGAATATACAAAGGTCATCGCAAGACCTCTGGGCCATGTTGAAGGATTTTAGAAGTTTTCTTTTGGGTCAGGCTTTCTTGGCTTTTAACACTATTGGCATTTTAGTCTGGATAATTCTTTGTTGTTGAATACAGTTCTGTACATTGTAGGATGTTTAACATCCCAAACACCGGTGGGACACACTGAGTCCTAAGTTGCAAGCTTAGAAGGAGAAGGGCTTTGTAACCCATTCCCCTGGGTTTACTTCATTTTCTAGGTCTTCTTTACTAGTGGAAGTCTTCTAACTCCATTAAGCTTTACTTGACTTTGGTCCTCAAGACAGACAAATGCCATATAATTATATCGTACATATTTCAAGGCTTTGCTTTGCTTCATGGTCTCATTCTCTTGGGAGAAACATAGTGCATGTGTGGACTGAGTACAGTTTACTGTCCCTGTGTAAGTGATGGGGGATAGTTATTGAAGGGTGTAAGTATGGGTATTTGTGTTGGAGGAAGAAGAGCAGAAGATTAGATTTGTATTTTCAAATGTTTCGGCAATATTGTAGAGAAAGGACTATAGGGAGGTGAATATTGATTCAGAGGGCAATTTGAATAATCAGGTGAGAGATGCTCCTGAACTGAGATGAGTGGCAATTGAAATAGTGAAAAAAAAAAAGATACATAGATATAAGGAAAGAGATTCAATAGCACTCTGTAACAGGCACCATAAGATGTTCTCTAGGGCATGAATGGCACCACAAAGATGCCCCCACTTTAGGACAAGAAAACCGGCCTTTATATCCCTGTCTCACTGAGTCATTGGCTGTGATATATCCCATATATTTCTGGGTGAGGTAGCTTCTGTTGGCCAAGGGTAATTTTCTGGAGAAGGATACAGCTGTGAACACAGAGTGGTTAATATTTATAGCAACTGGTGGATGGGAACATCAGCCTGGTAAAAAGGGATCTGGGTAGGCATCAGCTGCTTTTACTATAATAGTTGACATTAAAATGCAACACTTCTGAATTTCTTTATGTGGAATATGAACTGAAGTAGTAAAGATGGTCTTAAGCTAAGGTTTTAAAAAAATGTAGGCTGCTACATATATAACTTATTGATCAGCTGTAGTATAAATGGTCAGAAAAAATAGCAGATAAGTAGCTGAAACTATGTAAACAGTCTAGTTTTTTGAAGAGAGTTCTATTCCATCATATATGATAGTAACATTTTGATTTGATATATACTGGGTACTAACAAGAAGGATTGATCTGATTTTTCAGAATTTTGAAGGTTAAATAGAAATGGGTTTATTCTTTAAGGGCTAGATTCAGAAAATTCAATTTATTTTACAGGCAGAGATGGCATTTTTCCCCCAAGGAAAAATTAAATTCAAGCAGAGAGTAAACAATAAATGTCCTAACAACAAGCTTCCTTAATGCGGCTCTCTCTGGAGCCTAATAAAAGCAAAATCTACTAGATGCTACACCTTCATGGAACAACTCTGCATCTCAATGCATAGTACGCCAGCCTTTCTGACAACCAGTTCCTCAAATGGTTATTGGCACCTTGTCGTGGGTTTTTGGGACCCGGTGCCCAAACCATTGCGTGATAATAAAACATTAAATCCAATTGCCTTATTTTTATTCCTAGCTATTTAGTAGACATGATTTCTACTCCATATCTACATATTTTGCTACATGAATATAACAAGAAATCCATCTGTCTTTGCATCTAGTAAGATTTTGATAAGAGAACATTCTTTTCTTTCTTAAACTTTGAATGTGAAAGCCCAAACTAATAGATCCAAAGATCAGTGTTTTGCTTTTGACAGCCACAAAGAGTATTTTCTAGAATTTTTTGCACGTCAAATATTTAAGTACATATAATATTATGTTAGGCATAATGTGTTAGGCACTATGTGTGGGAGTAGCAATATACAGGCTTACAAGCCTGGTGTCTGTGCTGAAATATCTCATACCCTAATCTGGGATACACATGTCAACTGACAAGGGCAACCTATGATATAGAGAAGTGTGCTTTGGGAAAAGGCTTTCCAGACTTCTTTCATCTTGCCCCTCTGCAAGACAGAGTTGGGTGGGCCTCCTCTCTACCTTCACAGCCTATGATGCTTTCTCTCTAGTACCATTTTTCTCCTAGGATCTGAAGGATTGGGAAGAATTAGTAAGGGGACAATAGTACCAATATGACTGCGATAGATCTGTGGCCTAGGGAGCCAAACTGCTGAGCAAAGGTGACGGCTCTTCTCTTTTGTGACTAATGTGGAGGTTGATACCGGTTAAGCTTTTGCTTACGTGTGCAGGGGTATGAGCTAACTCTGCCTAGGAACTTCAGCAAGGGGTCTGTAATATATAATCAGATATTTTCAGAATCTGGAGAATATGCACCTGTGGCCCATTTGCTAAGAATTCAAATTGGAATGTGTTTAAGTAAATTCCAAAGAACTCATCCCAAAATAGTCCTGAATCAAGAGCATATACTGAAGACTCTATGACTTTCTAACAACTTACAATTTTCAGTAAGTCTTTGTGCTTGATCTACATGCCCAGTGTGTGTGTGTGTGTGTGTGTGTGTGTGTGTGTGTGTGTCTGTAGCTGTGGAACTCAAAGGACTACTCATAAAGTTAGTGTAAAACTTTTTTTCCTTCTCCCCAATACCCCAGGCAGAGAATGGATTTTTCATAGTATCTTTCTGAGAAAAAGTAGACCAAGATGGTACCAAGACTGTGTGGTTGTCTGGCCCCCAGGAAGAAGGGTAGATTTTCCCCACAATCTCCCCATAGAATGGAGTTGAGGGTTTCCCCTTCACTCCATAGTCCTGTGAAAACAAATAATTAACCACCTACCAACCCATTCTTTTCCTTATTAAAATGATATGTTTATACTTTTTTGATCCATTTCCAGACTCCAAACTTAGAACAGACTTCTCTTTACTTATTCTTGTGCCTCTAAAACTGTTTTTGTTTTCCTGGCTTTAAAATACGATTTACTCTCTAGTAGAACAACTCACCTTTCTCAATCTTGATTATCATATATTTATTCTTCTGGATAAACGCTAAGCCTGTTTAATGTTAAAATGTGTACTCTTAGGATATTTTTTTATAAGACTGAGTTTACCATTCAAGAATATAACATATACTCTACTTGAGTCTCTTATTAAATAGGTTTCTGGGTTTGTTTGTTTTTTTTTAAGATTTTATTTATTTATTTATTTATTTATTTATTTATTTATTTATACTTAAATTCAATTAGCCAGTGCATAGTACATCATTAGTTTCAGATGTAGTGTTCAATAATTCATCAGTTGTGTATAACACCCAGTGCTCTGTTCTATTTTCAATTTTTAAACTGACAGTCAATTTTAAAACACAAATTTTTGCTATTTTCCTTATTCTAGTAATTTAGCAGTATTGAATATGAAAATTTCATATTTTACTTTCTGAAAGCAAGGACAGATTGTTACACTGCAGAAGATTTGAATCTCCTCAGCTTCTTGGAGGAAGAATAATACTTCTGAAATGGGAGGCAGAAGCTTTTATAAGTAAAATTAGAAATGCCCCAGAGGGTCTTGTTCTTTCAAAGGAAACACCAAGTCCTTTTATAAAATAAAAAGAGAAAGGTCGTCTTTATTCCTTTTTGGAATACAATGATGGCTTCCTTATAGTTTTCCCTGCAGATCTGGTCCTTTTTCACACTTTTGTCTACATTGTTCTCAGAGTAATCTTTCTAAAATGCAAATGTGGACATGTCACTGTCTTAACTGATATCTGTATATGGATCCCCACTTGTGACTATCCAAATTTCTCATCCTGCTATACAAGCCTCCTGGGACAGATCCAAGCTTTGCGGGGCCTGAAGTTTATGCAATTCGTGGGGACTGGTGGTCCCTTTTAAAAAATATGAAATTCTGAATTCAAAATCAGCCATGGGACCTTAAAAGGGGCAATGCAAGTGAGGTTCCCCGAGCATAAATTTTACTCTTTTCCTAGTGTATCTGCCTCTGCTAAGGGAATTATTTTATCATCTCAAACAAGTCGAGGTTACTGGCTCAATAAATAATGACCAAAATAAAGCATCTAATGAGTTGAAATTGAAAAAAAAATTTTTCTCTACCTTCTAGATTCTCTGAAGGTGGCCCTACAAATTAGACTGACAAAAGGCATATTAACAAGAGAAAAACAGTTTATTAACATGTGTTGTCAGCAAACATGAGAGAGAAACTCAGTAATGAGTAACTCAAAGAGGTGATTAGAACTTGGGTTTATGTAGCATCCTAATAAAGAACAACAAATGTGTATAGAAATGACAAAACAAAGGAAAAGGGTTTTAGGCTCCCAAGGTAAAGAGTGGGGGAAACTAATGGAGGATAAGCGTTGTTTTGGTAAGGCATGTTATACAGATTTCTCTCAGTGCTGTCTCTGGGCTTGTGAGAATGTGCAGTGATTGAGGGTATCAGTTTGATTTTAGGCAAATGTGAGGGAAAGCAGAGAGCTGTTTTGGGCATCTGCTATTTTTTGATTGTCTTCAGCTCAAAATAATCCTTATGCCAAAGTTGCATATTTTTGTGTGTCCTATTCTGATCACCTATAGCCTACAGATCTTTGACTAAAACTTGAAACCAGGTGGCTGCATGTGGCCAGGATGGCTCTTCCTAACCTGGGACAGGCACGGTGAGCCCTACAGTCATCACAATAAGGAGAATATTAAGCCCATAGTTTTCAGACTAGGCTGTTTGTGATTAGGTTCAAGTTTGAGTCTTAAATTACTAAATTAAATAAAGTTAACTAAATTATTTCCCTGTGATTTGAGATTGTACCTCCCTACCTGGTAGTGACTAACTTCCTTCACTAACACTTTACTACCTAGTGGAAAATCTATTTAATAGTCTTCCTGTCTGGCTGAGCCACAGTTCTTAATATCTGACAAATGTTTGATTGGATTCTCTATCTCTTATGCCTCTGTCTGGCTCTGTAGTCAACATCACCAAAGTTATGCTACTGACCTATTGTTAACTCTTCTTCACACCAGCCAGTGGTCTGGTCTCTTTCAGTTGAGGGTAGAGAAGATGGAATGATGAGAACTGCTTGCCCATACTCTCTCATTTTTTTCTTACCCAAGTACCCATCCTCTCCTCACACTTTAAATTTGGTTTTCCCCCTTTTATTTCCTCTAGAGCCTCTTCTAGTATGCAATAATTCCTTATTCTTTAGGTGACTTTTCTCTAAAACACTTGTGTTAGTCCAAATCTTCCAAGAATCAGAGGCTGAGTGGGAGTAGACATGATAAAATTTTATTACTCTGAATGCCTGGGCATTTAGTAATGAGAACTGGGCAAAGACTGGGCCAACAGTCAGATCTTGGTACAAGACTAACCTCAAGTGAAGAATAAAGGGAAGGAAGGTTGTGTGGAAACAGTCATTCTACACTGCTTTGCAGTTGAAGGGCCCCACTTAAAGCTGACAGCCTTCTGTATCACTGCAGGATGGGCAGGATGAATATTCTGAAGTTTGGAATATATCGTCTCCAGAAGCCCGAAAGGCCTTTGAAGTGCTTTCCTTCCTTCTTTGTTTAAGGAATGCAAGATACAGTACTTTGTCTTTGCTTTGGATCATGTCCCAGCATGCCTCTGATCACTGGGTTCTC
This sequence comes from Nyctereutes procyonoides, assembly GCF_905146905.1. Taxonomy (NCBI): domain Eukaryota; kingdom Metazoa; phylum Chordata; class Mammalia; order Carnivora; family Canidae; genus Nyctereutes; species Nyctereutes procyonoides. Next base: position 36,104,698 of record NW_026575030.1, on the reverse strand, counting down.
AAAACTTCACTGAAAAGACTGGCACCTGAATCTTTGATCTTTCATCCTCTAGAGTGCATGCGTCTGCCCAAGGTCTCCAGCATACTAATCACCTCTTGCTCCTACTCAGTCAGTATCATATAATGGCCAGGCGTGATGGTCTGTGGGATGTTTGGACTATGACCGAGAACAGGAGAGTTAACATAGCCCTGAGGGAAAAACTTAAATGAATATTGTGTCCATCCATGTGAATGCCAACTGTTTCTGATCCTCTTTCCTGATTGGGATTGAATGGAATAAATACATTCACTAGACTGGTGACTGCATATGGTATACCTGGACCTCACCTTGATTTTCTCTATCAACACCACCAGTCTTGGCACAGTAGCTACAATTTAGAAACTTCATTGTGATAGTCTACAGTTATTCTCCAGGATCCATCTGATTTTTGAAGGGGCCAGAGTATCAAATGAAATGGAAATTTGGTAAGAGCAACTTTTCCTGCATCCTTCAAATACGTAATGCTGATGCTTATCTTTGCAACACCCACTCATGGGATATTATTATGTTTTAAACTTACTGTGTGTGAGGAGGGTTGGTTTCAGAGGTTTCCATTTGACTATCCTGCTATGATAGCTCTTATTCCAGAGCCCAGGGACATAATGTGGGAATTACTCCAACTCCCAAATGTAACAATTCAAATCATGCGTACGGGCACTGTATTGTCATGGTACTTACTCGCTGTGGTGCAGCAGAGTTCTTTCTCCTAGGAACTTAGCTCCTTCTTTAGCAAATTGGTTATAAATGTGAAAATTTATTCTGATCTGGGAGCTGAGCAAGTGATTGTGACTTTGTTGGGCAACCACTCTCAGCATCCTGCTCCGCTGTTCTTATTTGGTTGTAATGTTAAGCAACACCCTTGTTAGCTGTCCATCTGTTTTGCCCCTAGAGACACTATGCTCTATTAACCATCTCTGCAACTCCCTGTGGGTCAAGCAGCCTTGGCTGCCCTGCGGTCTTGCCAGTCATTATGGTAATTACAGCCTCCTAGCTCCTGATAGACAAGTGCTGCCATCTGGCCTCTATTACTTCAAGGCCCCATCATTTCCGGGGATGCTACCCAGCCCAGTTATGCAACTGTTTCTAGTACCAACATTTCTGGCCTCTAGAGTATAGCTGTCACAGAATTTCGTAGTGTTGCTGGTTCCCTTCTTACCAGTGTGTTCCTGAATGGCCATTCATGGTGTGCTATCTGGACGCTCCAGTGGAACATAATCTTCTGGTGAGTCTTCTGGCCTTATGTATCCATACCACATTGTTCACTTCCTTCAGCTACTTCATTGCTTCACTTGCCTTCTGCTAGGGCAATTTGGGCATTTCTACTTTACTGAGAGTTATCCAAGCTTCTAGGAGCTACCCCAGCTGTGAGTTTACCTATCTTCTGGGTTCTGACTGGGCTTTTAAATCCTGAGTCTTTATAAAATGTCCACAAGTCAATGAATTCTGGCTTATGCAGTTGTGCATTCTGTCCCCATTAATCAAGAACTTTCAAAATCAGGGCAGGTAGGTGGCTCAGTCGGTTGAGTGTCTGACTTTTGGGTTTGGCTCAGGTCATGATCTCATGGGTTTTGGGATCAAGCCCCATGTTGGGTTCTGCAATCAATGTGGAGTCTGTATGGGATTCTTTCCCTCCTCTTCTCTCTCCTTCTTCTGCCCCTCCCCCTGTTGGCACTCACTCTCTCTTAAATAAATAAATAAATAAATAAATATATATATATATATATATATATTTTTTTTTTTTTAAAAGAAAGAACTTTCAAAATCTACTTCCAGGGATCCCTGGGTGGTGCAGCGGTTTGGCGCTTGCCTTTGGCCCAGGGCGCGATCCTGGAGACCCGGGATCGAATCCCACGTCGGGCTCCCGGTACATGGAGCCTGCTTCTCCCTCTGCCTATGTCTCTGCCTCTCTCTATCTCTCTGTGACTATCATAAATAAATAAAAATTAAAAACAATTTAAAAAAAAACAAAATCTACTTCCAGAAGTAATTTCCTGATTCTTCCTATCATTTGCAAGCTCATTCATATAATTCTTTAGGGGTGTAGTCTCTTTCGTCCCTTGTAGAGCTCAGTGCATATCCAGCTGTGTTAAGCTGAGATTTAATGCTAATTGTTATCCTGACAACTAAGAAAGATAGCAGCAGTAGCTCTTATCATTACTTCTCCCAACCCCAAAGTATATAATTACTTGCTCCTCAAAATCCTGGGGCAGCAGGGAGCAGCAGGCAGTAGCTCTTTCTGCCAAAGGGGCCTGTCCCCTGTGCTTTAATAAAACCACCATTTTCTGGTGAAGACATCTCAAGAATTCTTTTTTTGGCCATCAGCTCCAGACTCCACCTCAGCAACATACCGACATTCAAAGACTACATCGTTTGGTGCCCAATGTGGCACCCAACATGGTGCCAAATGATGTAGTTTTTGTATTTGTTTTTGTATATTTTTTATTGGAGTTCGATTTGCCAACATATAGTATAACACCCAGTGCTCATCCCATCAACTGCCCCCCTCAGTGCCCATCACCCAGTCACCCCATCCCCCTGCCCACCTCCCCTTCCACTACCCCCTGTTTGTTTCCCAGAGTTAGGAGTCTCTCATGTTTTGTTTCCCTCTCTGATTTTTCCCACTCATTTTCTCTCCTTTCCCCTATAATCCCTTTCATTATTTTTTATATTCCCCGAATGAATGAAATCATATAATATTTGTCCTTCTCCGATTGACTTACTTCACTCAGCGTAATACTCTCCAGTTCCATCCACGTTAAAGCAAATGGTGGGTATTTGTCGTTTCTAATGGCTGAGGAATATTCCATTGTATACATAAACCACATCTTCTTTATTCATCATCTTTTGATGGACACCGAGGCTCCTTCCACAGTTTGGCTATTGTGGCCATTGCTGCTATAAACATCGGGGTGCAGGTGTCCCGGCGTTTCACTGCATCTGAATCTTTGGGGTAAATCCCCAGCAGTGCAATTGCTGGGTCGTAGGGCAGGTCTATTTTTAACTCTTTGAGGAACCTCCACTCAGTTTTCCAGAGTGGCTGCACCAGTTCCCATTCCCACCAACAGTGCAGGAGGGCTCCCCTTTCTCCACATCCTCTCCAACACTTGTTTCCTGTCTTGTTAATTTTCACCATTCTCACCGGTGTGAGGTGATGTAGTTTTTGAATGTTGGTGTGTTGCTGAGGTGCAAAAGGGTGGTTTTATTAAAGGAAAGTTCCAAAAGGACTTTCATATGCTAAAGAAGACTCAGAGGATCCTGGAGGAATGTTCCAATCTGCCTGTTCAAGTATTTGTCAGTGGGCTGCAGGTTATAAGGACGTTTCGTTTTATTTACATTCCCTTCTGTCTTTGTTTCCCACATGACTGACTCTGACCTTAAACTTTCTGACAGAACTTAAGCTTTCTTCAGCTTCCAATGAGCGAAAATTAGTAAGATTATAGGGTTCTTCCTCCCTAAATGGAGTGTAAGTTGCAAGTAACCAATCACAACAGGAAACAATGTACGTTCTCACTCAAGCTTTGTAAACTCTGAGACCTGAGCTTCAGACTGTTACTGGTGCGGCCTGTGAATGGGGGTTTCAGTCCACGTTGGAATAAGGACAGCCAGAAGGAAAGTAGCAGCACAAAGCGGTTTATTAAGGACAGTACACTCTCAAGGTAGGAGAGCAGGGGCAGGCTCAGAGGTGGCAACTGTCCTGGGGCTATAGGGTGTTGTGCCCAAGATTGCAAATCCGAGAAACCACCAAGGAGCCGACACAGTTGCAAGTGCACGAGGGTTTATTTGCAAGCTCGAGCTTGGGTCCAAGTATACCCGACACAGCGGAGCAGGGACTTGGACCCCGAAGTGGATTACAGCTGGGGTTTTTATGGGCTGGTCTAGGGGATTTTCAGAAGGGGTGGAGGAATTTCTCAAGTTCTGTTTACATTCTGATATGGGGCTTTCAAGGGCATTGAACTCTGCTCTCATTCTAATATGGGACTTTCTGCCACGGGTGTGGGCTCTGTTGTCTTTCTGATACGGGATTCCCTGCCAAGGACATTCTGCAGTTTTTCCTGTAAAGTTCAGCTTATTCACAGGGGCCTAAGATGGCTGTACTTGTGCTAATGCTACACTTGAGGTGGAATGGCCTTAATTTTTCTCGGCCTCCACATTGGGATCCTCTTAATGTGAATGGGGTCTTGCATCATGAACAGGGTGGTCTTTAATGGAGGCTGCTTCCAATCATTTGGGAGCTCTTCCCACAGGTTGGGAGAGTAGTTTTTGACTCTAAGCTTTGTACCACAACTGTCATGGCAGCCTCTTCCCACGGGGTGGGGGGCTGTAACTGCAATGCAAATGTGTGATAATGAGCCTAAGAGTTACCCTGGGGCAGAGGTGGAAGGGGAGAGAGCATGCTCTGGCCCTGTGGCTCTTGATCTGTTAGCCCCAAGGCCTGAGAAGCTGCAAGGTCAGGATGCTGTGCCCTCAGGCTTCTAATGCGTAACCTGTTTATCGCTGTCCTTGCCTCCAGCTCCTGTCTAACCAGCTGCCTACTCTAATCATTGTCCCTGCCAGTACTTGGGACTCTCTAATCTTTCAGGTCAAGGAATGAAGTTCCTCAGGGCATTCCTTCCAGGCTCAGATCTAGCTTTACCTAACAATACCACTTTCGTTTTTAACATCTCCCTGTTTGCTGAATGGTTTATTTCTCATGCAATAAAATATTCATGTAAGGTAAAACTCTGATTTTTCTTTTGATAGTAGATTCTATGACCCAGGAACTCAAATACAGTGTGTCAAGCATGGCTTATCTTTGTAAGGTTTAGGGATTCAGCTAGGAAGACTCTGATGCAGGATAGTTGGGTAAAAAGGCAGGCAGGGATGAGGGGCCCCACCCTAAGAGGAATTGATTTTACACCTCCCTGGAAGGAGCCACCACCCTTTCCCACATGACAGGTAGGTGACAAAAACCTGATTGGATGACAGGTGTAGGGAGGGTTAATCAGGTTCAAACAGCCTGCCAACAAGTCCATAAAAACCTCTGGGCTTAGAATCTCTGGTGGCAACCCTCTTGGGTCCTTTCCCCCTATGGGAGCTTTGTACTATCAGTAAACTTTGCTGCTGCCCGCCATTCTTATCTGTAGCTTGGCTTCCTCACATGACCTCAGGATAGTCAGACTTCTTATAGGGTAGCTTAGGGCTCCAAGTGTTAAGTGTTATAGTGAACAAAAAACACTTTTTATGATCCAGCCTTTGCTGTATTGTATTGGTCAAAGTAGTCACAACCTCACCCAGTGCCAGGGGAAGGGGACAAACCACCTCACCTTTTGATGGGAGGAGTGACACAATTTTGCAGCTGCCTATTTCCTTCCTTCCTTCTTTCCTTCCCTCCTTCCTTCTTTCCTTCTTTCTTTTTTCTTCTCTTTTCTTTCTTTTTTCTTTTCTTTTCTTTTCTTTCCTCCTCTGTTTCTCTCTTCTTTCTTTCACAAGTCAACAAGTTCCTATAAGGAAGACTGTAGAAAACCTGACCCTTAATTTGTTGCCATTTCTAGCTTCCTGGATTTCTGCTCATCAAAACACCCCTCACCTTGTGTTGTAACTGCCTGTTTACTTCCATTTCAGTCTTCCTTGTTCCCTGGCACCTGGCACACAGGTGGTTAATAGGCACTCAATTAACTATTCCTCCCTTAAACCTACTCTAAGAGAGAAACAAACCTATATAATAGTGTACAATGTAGAACAATACAATTACAAGTTCATATGGTTCAAGCTGTACTAGAAGAGTTTTCTTTGTTCCCTCATCTGAATTAAATCCAGGTTGATGAAAACCAGGAATTATCAAATTAAGCTATAGGGAACGATGTCAGGATTCTTTTTTTTTTTCCTGAGGTGGTTGATACACATTTTGACTTTGGCCTGACATATAATTCTAAAATAATAAAATCCTAACTTGCCTCCTGAAAATGGCCTTTCTAAACTGGGAATTGGGGAATGAGTTTGTATCCAAAAGCAATTACACAGCGTTAATAAGTAATGAATGACTTCTTTAGGACATACTCGGTGTATTCAAGTGCAGTGTGTTTACCGCTATAAGAGAACTATGAGAGAATTGGGAAGAATGGCAGCATTTTTCCAGAAGGACATTAAGAACAATTCTCTAACTTTTCCCTACTCCTAGCTCCCTTTAAAAATATTACTAAAAAGTAAATGAAGAATATTAGATAATAAAATTGATTAAAATAGCTAATCTGTATCTACACACTAGTTAAAATACAAAGTATCAGAAGAAGCAAGAGGGAAATGAATGAGACCAAACTGAAATACATTTTATGGCTGTGTGTCAAATTACCCTGGAGTTCGTTTAATCTCTCTGTGATTTATACATCAAGAGCTAGCTAATTTGTGATATTGTTTGGAGAACTCAGAGGTACCAGAGTGCAGGCAGTTTTTCCAAACTAAAATGAGTTGGGAAGATAAGAAAATCCACCATTTAAAATAAATTGGCTAAGGGACTAGCAAAACTCGGTACAAAGCTATATCACAAATGAAATCCTTATTGGAAACTTAGCTGTGACCTATCAGTAAATATAAAATTCTTATTTTGGTCTTGTGCAGCAATAGATATCATTTACTTATAATCTTGGTTTTGCTTGTGACAATTTGCATGGCTTGGTAACTTAAGAAATTTAGAGTTTGAAGAAAAAAAAACAAAGATCCATTGAAATCAGAAAAATACCTTTCCTAACAATCCATGCTCTTCATCATTGTATAGAATCTAATTATTGGTCTTGGGACTCTCTTTCTTGAATATCAGTAGGATTACACTGTGATCTTTCTTGTAGTCCCCCTTGGTTTTTGCAGGCAGACTAGAATGGTACAAAGTGGACTCCTTCTCCCACAGCCTTCCTGTCTTACTTCTGGCAGGCCTGACCAGAGAAAGAATATGTATGTGGAGATGAGAGAGAACTCTTTCACTTTGCTTTAGCATAAGTTCTCTTCAGTTGAAAGCTTAAAATAATAGTGAACAGTACCATGAATCCAGAAAGATCTGGTTAGGTAACTATATCCTAATTAGAGATCAATTATAAGAGTCTTGGAGAAGCGGAGCACCAACATCTGACATCAGTTAAGACAACAAAACTAAAGAGAAGGTTCTTCTATTTTGAGGAATTAACAGAACCTATCCGAGTCTTAAGAGAATACAATCATTCAATATACATCAGTGATACACATATTTTGTGATACCTATTTGTCATTGATGGTTTCTGGCTATAAAGTCAAGGAAATTAACTAAAGATTAATCCTTTGAGATACCAAAGCTAACATTTGATGGGAGTCTTCTTAAATGTGTGGGGGTCATGATTCCAGTCAATTAGAACTAGTGTTCTAGTTCACTGAACAGCAGTTGGGCCGCTAATATGCAGATGACTATCCCCAAACCAATAAGGACATTCTAATTTACTGTGCTAGGATGGAGCCAGTACATCTAGGTGTTTAAAATCGCCACAGATAAATCTGAAATGCAACTAGTAGTTATATCATCCTCCCAGCAAAGTTACTGCCTCTATGCATCATGTTTGCTACACATAAAAATTCAGAACTACCTTCTTTCTTCCTCACAAAATACTGCTTGTTGGATTAACTACCCTATTCTGTGACATTTTGCAATGTGAATTTTCCTTCCTTGGTTATCACTTCACTCCATCCATCATAGACTTCAACTTCCTATTAATAGTGTTTTACCTTATGGTAAAGATTTTTCTCCTTTGTAAAGAAGAAAAACCAAAAATCAAGCAGTTCTGCCTCCTTTCACTGGCTGATTTTTCTTAAAAAATCATATTCTTCAAGCAGTGGGGTCTTATCCAGTCTTTTGGCTTTCTTCTTTTGTAAACCTAATTTTGACTGACTTCCTGATGCAATCCCTTATTGTTTTTGATTATACACCTGTTCCCTGAATCTATAGTCTGAGTTGTTGAATTTATGTGCATGTTTCCCCTTTTTCTTTCCTCTCAAATGGTTCGGGTGCCAGAGTTCAGTCTGAGCTTGCTACCAGCCCCAGCCGTCTTGCACAATAATACACAGTGTGACATTTGAATGCTCTGACTGCTTTGAAATAAACCTTCCTAATGTCTGGCATACTTTCCAATGTGCTTGACATGTTTTCTTTGCTTGTAATAGATTTTGGGGTGTTTTTACTTTCTCCCAAAGTTTCCATTACTTCTACTTCAAAAAACATTAATTTATAATGGTCAGAATGAAATTAATTCAAGGAGAGCAAATGCTTCCTTCCAGAAAAGCAACTTCTTAAAAATCCTGCTTCATTCTTTTCTGAGGCATTTGGCAGGCAAATCAAGAATTTTACAGTATATTCTATTTCTCAACATCCCCTCTATAGACTATTGACTATATCAATAGTCAACTTAGAGTTTTATGTAAATAGAATTTTTCTATTAGTTTCTACAATGGAAAGAATTTGGAATTTACTAACATATCCAGTGGCACATAGTTAATATTCCACTGTATATATGAGCTCTAATATTTTTATAGATTTATTTTTTATTGGTGTTCAATTTGCCAACATATAGAATAACACCCAGTGCTCATCCCATCAAGTGACCGTCACCAGTCACCCCTATCCCCCGTCCACCTCCCCTTCCACCACCCCTAGTTCGTTTCCCAGAGTCTCTCATGTTCTGTCTCCCTTTCTGATATTTCCCACTCATTTTTTCTCCTTTCCCCTTTATTCCCTTTCACTATTTTTTTATATTCCCCACATGAATGAGACCATATGTTTGTCCTTCTCTGATTGACTTATTTCACTCAGCATAATACCCTGCAGTTCCATCCACGTTGAAGCAAATGATGGGTATTTGTCATTTCTAATGGCTCAGGAATATTCTATATGGGCTCTAATTAAAGCAACACTGAAAAAATATTTCAAGGTATTTAATGACATGGAAAAATAGACATGCAATCACAAAGTAGGTTTGAAAGTTGTGTATAAACAGCATAGTATCAGCATTCTAAAAAATATACACATATAAAAATAAGATTAGTCATCATGTTAACAAAGTTATTTTGTAATCGTAATTGTATTATCTGTGTTTCTTTTTAAAATTTCCAGTCCCTGGAGGGTATTATGCTGAGTGAAGTAAGTCAATCGGAGAAGGACAAACAGTGTATGTTCTCACTCATTTGGGGAATATGAATAATAGTGAAGGGGAATATAAGGGAAGGGAGAAGAAATGTGTGGGAGATATCAGAAAGGGACACAGAACATAAAGACTTCTAACTCTGGGAAATGAACTAGGGGTGGTGGAAGGGGAGGAGGGTGGGGGGTGGGGGTGAATGGGTGACGGGCACGGAGGGGGACACTTGACGGGATGAGCACTGGGTGTTATTCTGTATGTTGGTAAATTGAACACCAATAAAAATTAATTTATAAAAAAAAATTTCCAGTCCCTGTAATCATATACTACTTTGAAAATGAAGAAAAGTTATGAGACCATTTTAAAAAATCACATATACACTTTTGTTAATGGCTTAGTTGGGGTTCTACATCCCATTTATACCTTATTTTAGATTTGTTTCATAATCACCTACCAAGTTTAATATGGGGACAGAAGACACAGTTGCTTGCTAGATAATTGTACTGATTCTTTCTATTTCACAATAGGTAGCATCTGAATACTTACTCGGTGGAAAGCACAGCACGGAGGGTGCTGGTGAAGTGCATGGTGTTTTATGCATCTAATTTAGATAATACCTCACTGGAGTCTTAAAAAACATTTGGTGTCTTGTAGGTGAGAACACATAAACTCAGACTACCCAAGGTCACACAGCCAACATGTGGTAAGAAGCTTTATTTGATTCAAGGTTTCCAATGACAAAGCTCATAGTCTTTCCACTGCACAGTGAACACTATCATGCTTTTTCCATGGTCCTGTGTACTATAGCAGCTCCTAACAGAATTATTTGAATATACAATAAAAGTTCTCCTTGCCCTGCTTTTCAATTAGATTTCTTTTTTTTAAGATTTATTTATTTGTTTGTTTGTTTATTTATTTATTTATTTATTTGAGAGAGAAACAGAGACAGTGGCAGAGAGAGCGAGAGAGAGCACAAGTGGGGAGGAGAGAGAGAAGCAGATTCCTCCCTGAGCTGGGAGCCCAATATGGGGCTCAATCTGAGGACTCTGAGATCATGACCTGAGCTGAAGGCAGACACTTAACTAACTGAGCCATCCAGGTGCCCCTAATTAAATTTCTTTTTATTAATTAAATCCTATTTTGAGATAATTGTGGATTCCCATACAGTTGTAAAAAATAATGCAGAAAGATGCTTTGTACCTTGTACCTAGGACACTCCATTGGCAACATCCTCTAAAACTATGGTATAATATCATCATCAGCCTATTAACATTGGTTCAGTCAAGACACATCACAAAAATCATTCATGCTGACCTTTTGTAGCCACATCCACATCTCTCCCCACGCCATTTAACCTCTGGCAACTACTATACTGTTCTCTGTTTATGTAATTTGTCATTTCAAGAATGTTATATAAATAGAATCAAACAGTATGTAACCTTTTGGAATTGGCTTTTTAAACTCAGCACAATTCTATGGAGATTTATCCAGGTTGTGTGTATCAATAGTTTTTCTTTTTTTTTTTTCTCTCTTTATTCTTTCTCTCTCTCTTTCTTTTTTTTTCTTTGCTGAGTAGTAGACTATGGTATAGATGTACTACAGTTTAACCATTTACCCATTGAAGGATATCTGGATCATTTCCAGTGACTATTACAAATAAAGCTGCTATGAACATTATTGTATAGGCTTTTGTGTGAATGTAAGTTTTTTTTCCCAAAGATTTTATTTATTTATTCATGAGAGAAAGAGAGAGAGGAGAGAGAGAGAGAGAGAGAGAGAGAGAGAAGCAGAGACACAGGCAGAGGAGGAAGCAGGCTCCATGCAGGGAGCCCGACGCGGGACTCCATCCAGGGTCTCCAGGATCAGGGCCTGGACTGAAGGCGGCACTAAACTGCTGAGCCCCCCGGGCTGCCCTGAATGTAAGTTTTCATTTCTCTGTGATAGATGTTCGGGGGTACAAATGTTTTAAAAAGAAACTACCAAACTGTTCTCCAGATTGGCTTTCTCATTTTATATTCCCATCAGCAACGTATGGGTAATTCAGTTTCTCTACATCCCCATCAGCGTTTGATGTCATCATTTTTTTAGTTGTCATTCTTTATTTTGCTATTTTATTTTATTAATTCCATTTTTAAATTTTTTATTATGATAGATGTGTTATTACAGCTTTAATTTACATTTCCCTAAAATCTAATGATATTGAATATCTTTTCATGGGCTTATTTGCCATCTATATGTCCTCTTGGATGCAATGTTTCTTCATATCTTTTGCCAATCTTCTTATTGAAAATTCTTTGTTTTTTCACTGCTGAGCTTTGAGAATGCTTCAAATATTCTAGATACTAGTCCTTTGCCAGATATTTGGCTTACAAATATTTTCTCTCAGTCTGTGATTTGTCTTTTTATTCTCTTAACAGTGTTTTTCATTAAACAGTTTCAAGTTTTGATGAGTCCATTTTATAAAGTTTTTCCTTGTATAGATTATACTTTTAAAGTTGAATCTCAGAACTTTTTGCCTAACCCTGGTTTCCAAAGATTTTCTTTTACCTTTATTCTAAAAGCTTCATAGTTTTATATTTTGTATTTAAGTCCAGGTTCATTTTGGATATTTCCTGCCCAGTTCTAGAATCAACAATTTCACCAAGGAGCTCTTGTTCCTTTTACTGGAGAATGGTTTCAGAAACCAAGATCTAGGCACTAGATACACTTTTTGTTCCTGGAGTGTCCTTGATGTTAGGTTCTCTCAGCCTACAGAGCAAGGAAATGTGTGTTACACTAACACATGCACTAAAATTTGCATATACCTATAAATATTTTTAAAAATATTTTTAGAGAGGGTTGGGAGGGGGAGAGGGAGAGAATCTTAAGCAGGCTTCATGCCCAGTGCATGGACCCATATGCCGCACGATCTCACAATCCTGAGATCATGACCTGAGCTAAAATCGAGTCGGATGCTTAACCCACTGAGCCACTCAGGCACCCCTATATACTTATATACTTATAGGGGTGCCATCTATATCTATATTAAGTTAAACTTGAGTTAATACCGATGTCTCCAACTCTATTAGCATATGGATTATCTAACTTCCTCTCTTTCCTTATCTGTCAGTTCCCAATGGTGAGACACTTGGGTCCCGTCATCTGCCATCTATTGATTTAATTGTTCAGTTCCAGTATACATTAATAATGGTATCAGAATTAAATGATTTTTTATTATTAAATGGTATCAGAATTAACCTGTACCTGATTAGGAAACAACTTTATCAACTAGAGTATAGTGCTTAGTAAGATTGTTTCCTACAGTAAGATTTATTCCTACATTGTACAGTTGGATTGTTTTGTCACAGTATGCATTTCATCCTGGAATTCTCTGACCCCTTAAATGATTTTTTTAAAGATTTGCATAATCTTTGTTCTATGAAGGTCTCTTTGTGCTATGAAGTTCTATAGGATTTTGACAAATGTGTAATCTCATGAATCCGCAAATACGTACAAAATACATGCATGCCTTAAAAATATCCTTCACCTGTTCAGCCTTCCCTCTTCCCCCTCCTCCTTGGCCAACGCTGATCTTTTTATGGTCTCTATAGTTATATATTTTCCAAAATGTCACATCATTGGTATCATATAGTATATAATATGCATTTAATTAATTAATGCATTAAATACATTAATCCGTGTATTTTCCGGTTTGCTAGCTTTTTTCTTTTCCTTTTTTTATTTATAATATTCCATTGTATAGATGTACCACAGCTTGTTTATCTATTCACTTATTGAGGGACACCTTGGTTGGTTTCAGTTTCTTATAACCAGGAATAAAATTGCAACAAACATTCAGATACAGATTCTTGTGTGGACATAAATTTTCACTCAGTTGGGTAAATATCTAGGAGTATTCTTGCTGGATTGTATGGAATACAGTTGTATATATGGTAACACAATTTTATGGTAACTATGTTTAGTTGTGTAAGAAGCTTCCAAATTCTCATCTAAAGTGACTATCTTTTTCATCCCCATCTGCAATGAATGAGAATTCCTGATGCTTGACATATTCACCAGAAATTAGTATTGTGTTTTTTGTTTGTTTTTAGTTTTAGTTATTATGATAGATGTAGTCAATTATATTTATTCTTAAGGCTGGAGACAGATTATTTTTCAATGTAGGGTAATTAATAAAAGGCAGTGATACTGTGTAAAGGCACATAGCCATTGGCTTTGCCTCCTCTTCACAGAATGAGGATTGGCCTCACTGTTAAGGAGTCCCCTTCAAGACCCAGGAGAACTCATGGTTGTAAATGTTACTATAAATCAGTGATTCTTAATCCTATCACACCCAATGCTACCTTACACCAAAGTTTGTAATGTTTTCTTTTCTATGCCAAAGTGAAATTAATCAGCAATAGAACCTAACTACATAGTTTTTAAACATCAATATATTCTGTTACATAAAGGAAAGTCTTAAACAATAAGTTATACATTTCAGAATATAAATGTATAGTTATAACTATATTAAAAGACAGTGACGTAGTCAAGTATTAGTACCTTCTTGAATAATAGATTGAGAAGATCAGAAGTCATTCCATACAAGATGTATAAGGAAATTGAAGCAGTGGTATGGGTGGACACTAAAATAAAGTCTAGTATTACTCTTGTGTATAAAAGAAAGAGAACTCATTTGTATATGATGGAAAGGAACAACCCCAGTTGAAATAGGAATAACACGCAAGATAAATTACAGACTGTTGAAATGGAAACAATGGTGATTTATGATTCTTGCAAATGAGCTCAGCACTACAAGCATGGTGTTAATTTCCTATATTATGACATAAGGTGTGATAGTGACAAAGTGTCACATCTTCTCCTATTTTGAAATCCCATTATGTGTTGGGCATATGTTCAGTCTCAGCTAAAAAGGCCTAGGAGGCTATATTCTTCAATAAGCAATAGGGACTATAGAACAGATTGGAAAGAAGCCATAAAATAAGAGGCTATAGAGAAATTGTGTGATGATCCATTAGGGACAGAATGGTAGTAAGAGCTGAAAGCAGGCAACCCCCAAAACAATTTCAATGCTATTTTCACAACATAACTTTTTATGTAAGATAGTAAGAATGTGAAATGTGAAATTTTAAAAACATTTTTATAAGGAAATGTAGTGAGATCCCCATAAGTTCCACTAACTTAATAATATTTGGTATTAAGTGGCTTAAAAGGAGTCCTAAAGCTGTGATATATTTGCAACATGCGTTTTGCCTTGTCATTTTTATAGTAACTGCACTTCTTATAATATGAAACCCTTTTTAACTAATACACATTTGAAAATGCTATACAATGTTAAGTAGCTAGAAAGTACAAAGTAACTTAGTTTTAAAATTGGGTTTACCTAATTTAAGCCGTTCTGTCTATAACATCCTTCTCTTCAATTATGTTGACTTTTTGCATAAATTTATGTAAAGTCTTTTCAGCATCTCATTAATAAAGTATCGTTAGTTTATACTTATACTGGATTTGGCAACCTGGGATATTAAAAAATTGTTCAGGAAGATAACTTCCTGTATGGGATTGTCTTGTGTGTTTTATTTTTATTTTTTAATTTAAATTCAATTAGCCAACATATAGTACATCATTGGTTTCAGATGTAGAGTTCAATAATTGATCAGTTGTGTATAACACCCAGTGCTCATCACATCACATGCCCGCCCTAATGCCCATCACCCAATTACCCCATCCCCTCGATCCACCTCCCTTGCAGCAACCCTCAGTTTGTTTCCTATACTTAAGAGTCTCTCATGGTTTTTCTCCCTCTCCGATGACTTCCCATTCAGTTTTCCCTCCCTCCCCCTATGATCCTCTGCTCTATTTCTTATATTCCACATATGAGTAAAACCATATGATAATTGTCATTCTCTGATTGAGTTATTTAGCTCAGCATAATACCCTCCAGGTCTATCCATGTTGATGAAATGGTTAGTAGTCATCCTTTCTAATGGCTGAGTAATATTCCATTGTATATGCAGACCGCATCTTCTTTATTCATTCATCTGTCAGTGGACATCTCAGCTCTTTCCACAGTTTGGCTATTGTGGACATTGCCACTATAAACATTGGGGTGCAGGTGCCCCTTCAGGTCAATACATTTGTATCTTTGGTAAATACTTAGCTGTGCAATTGCTGGGTCATAGGGTAGCTCTATGTTTAACTTCTTGAGGAATTTCCATACTGTTTTCCAGAGTGGCTGCACCAGCTTGAAATGCAAAGGGTTCCCCTTTCTCCACATCCTCATCAACATTTGTTGTTTCCTGACTTTTTAACTTAAGCCATTCTCCTGGTGTGAAGTGGTATCTCATTGTGGTTTTGATCTGTATTTCCCTGATGCCAAGTGATATGAAACATTTTTTCATGTGTCTGTTGGCCATTTGTATATCTTCTTTGAAGAAATATCTGTTCATGTCTTCTGCCCATTTCTTGACTGGATTATTTGTTTTTGGGTGTTGAGTTTGATGAGTTCTTTATAGATCTCAGATACTAGCCCTTTATCTGATATTTCATTTGCAGATATTTTCTCCCATTCCATAGATTGCCTCTTAGTTTTGTTGACTGTTTCCTTTGCTGTGCAGAACATTTTTATCTTGATGAAATCCCAATAGTTCATTTTTGCTTTTGTTTCCCTTGCCATTGGAGATGTGTCTAGCAAGAATCTGCAGCAGCTGATGTCTAAGAGGTTGTTGCCTGTGTTCTCTTCTAGGATTTTGATGGATTCCTGTCCACATTTAGGTTTTTCATCCATTTTGAGTTTACCTTAGTGTAGGTGTAAGAGAATGGTCTAGTTTTATTTTTCTATGTGTGGCTGTCCAATTTTCTCAACACCATTTGTTGAAGAGACGGTCCTTTTGCCATTGGATATTCTTTCCTGCTTTTTGAAGATGAGTTGACCATAGAGTTGAGGGCCCATTTCTGGCTTCTCTATTCTATTCCATTGATCTATGCATCTGTTTTTGTGCCAGTACCACACTGTTTTGATGATCACAGCTTTGTAATATAGCTTGAAGTCTGGCATTGTGATGCCACAAGCTTTGGTGTTCTTTTTCAACATTCCTCTGGCTATTTTTTTTCTTGTTCCATACAAATTTTAGGATTTTTTGTTCCAGCTCTGTGAAAAATGTCAATTACCATTGATAGAGATTGCACTGATTGTGCAGATTGCTCTGGGTAGCATAGACATTTTAACAATATTAATTCTTCCAATCCATGAGCATGGAACATTTTTCCATTTCTTTATGTCTCCCTCAATTTTTTTCATAAGTGTTCGGTAGTTTTTAGAGCATAGATCCATTACCTCTTCGGTTAGGTTTATTCCTAGGTATCTTAGGATTTTAGGTGCAGTCGTAAATGGGATCAATTCCTTATTTTCTCTTTCTTCTGTCTCATTGTTAGTGTGTAGAAATGCAACTGATTTCTGTGAATTGATTTTATTTCCTGACAGATTGCTGACTTCTTTTATGAGTTCTAGCAGTTTGGGGGTAGGGTCTTGGGGATTTTCCACATAAAGTATGTCATCTGTGAAAAGTGAGAGTTTGACTTCTTTGCCAATTTGAATGCCTTTTATTTCTTTTTGTTGTCTGATTGCTGAGGCTAGGACTTTTAGCCCTATGTTGAACAGCACTGGTGAGACTGGGCATGCCTGTCGTGCTCCCGACCTTTGGGGAGAAGCTCTCAGTTTTTCCCCACTGAGAATGATATTCATTGGGCTTTTTGTATATGGCTTTTATGATATAAAGGTATGTTCTCTCTCTCTCTACACTGTGGAGAGTTTTAATCAAGAAACGATGCTGTATTTTGTCAAATGCTTTCTCTGCATCGATTGAGAGGATCATACGGTTCTTGTCCTTTTTTTTTATATTAATGTGATGTATCGTGTTGATTGATTTGCAAATGTTAAACCACACTTGCAGCCCAAGAATAAATCCCACTTGGTCATGGTGAATAATCCTTTTAGTGTACTGTTGGTATCTTGGTGAGAATTTTAGCATCCATGTTCATCAGGAATATTGGTCTGTTATTCTCCTTTTTGGTGGGGTCTTTTTCTGGTTTTGGGAGCAAGGTAATACTGACTTAATAGAATGAATTTGGAACTTTTCCTTCCACTTCTGTTTTGAAAGAGCTTCAGAAGAATAGGTATTAGTTCTTCTTTAAATGTTCAGTAGAATTCCCCTGGGAAGCCATCGGGCCCTGAACTCTTGTTTGTTGGGAGATTTTTGATTACTGCTTCAATTTCCTTCCTTGTTGGTAATTGGCCCATTCAGGTTTTCTATTTCTTCCTGTTTCAGTTTTGGTAGTTTATAATTTTTTTAGGAATGCATCCATTTCTTCCAGATCACCTAATGTGCTGGTCCATGTTTACTCATAATATGTTCTTAAAACTGTTTGTATTTCCTTGGTGTTGGTTGTGATCTCTCCTCTTTCATTCATGATTTTATTAATTTAGGTCCTTTATCTTTTCTTTTTGAAAAGTCTGGCTAGGGGTTTATTGATCTGATTAATTCTTTCAAAGAACCAGCTTTTAGTTTCACTTATCTGTTCTACTATTCTTTCAGTTTCTATTTCATTGATTTCTGATCTAATCTTTACTATTTCTCTTCTGCTTGGTTTAGGCTTTTCTTTCTCCAGCTTCTTTAGGTGTAAGGTTAGCTTGTGTATTTGAGACTTTTCTAATTTTTTGAGAAAGGCTTTAGTTGCTATGTATTTCCCTCTTAGGACTGTCTTTGTTGCATCCCAAAGGTTTTGAACAGTTGTATTTTCATTTGTTACCATAACTTTTAAAAATTCTTCTTTAATTTCTGGTTGACCCATTCATTCTTTAGTTGGATACTCTTTAATCTCCAAGTATTTGAGTTCCTTCCAAATTTCCTCTTGTGAATGAATTCAAGATTCAAAGCATTGTGGCCTAAAATTATGTAGGGAATAATTCCAATCTTTTGGTACTGGTTAAGACCTGACTTGTCACTCAGTATGTGATATACTCTGGAGAATGTTCCACGTGCACTCGAGAAGAATGTGTATTCTGTTGCTTTAGGATGAAATGCTCTGTATATATCTGTGAAGTCCATCTGGTCCAGTGTGTCATTCAAAGCTTTTGTTTCCTTATTGATTTTCTGCTTAGTTAATCTGTCATTGCTGTAAGTGGGGTGTTAAATTCCCCTATTATTATTGTATTATTATCAATGTGTTTCTCTAATTTTGTTATTAATTGGTTTATATAATTGGCTGCTCCCTAGTTAGGAGCATAAATGTTTATAATTTTTTTATCTTGTTGGATAGACCCTTTAAATATGACATATTGTCCATCTTCATTCCTTACTACAGTCGTTGGTTTAAAATCTAACTTGTCTAATATAAAGATTGCTACCCTAGCTTTACTTTGATGTCCATTAGCATGATGAATGGTTCTCCTCCCATCCCCCCCCCCTTTCAATTTGGAGATGTCTTCAGGTCTAAAATGAGTCTCTTGTAGACAGCATATGGATGGGTCTTGCTTTTTATCCAATCTGATACCCTGTGTCTTTTGATTGGAGTATTTAGCCCATTTACATTCAGAGTAACTATTGAAAGATATGAATTTAGTGTCATTGTATTACCTGCAAAGTCATTGTTTCTGTATATTGTCTCTGTTTCTTTCTGGTCTGTTACTTTTGCTTATAGGATCCCCTTTAATATTTCTTGAAGGGCTGATTTAGTGATCACAAATTCTTTTAGTTTCTGTTTGTCCTGGAAGATTTTTACCTTTCTTTCCACTCTGAATGACAGCCTTGCTGGATAAAGTATTCCTGGTTGCCTATTTTTCTCATTTAGTACCCTAAATATATCATGCCAGCCCTTTCTGGCCTTCCAGGTCTCTGTGAATAGGTCTGCTGCCAGTCTAATGTTCCTACTCTTGTACATTAAGGATCTTTTGTCTCGAGCTGCTTTCAGAATTTTCTGTTTGTCCTGAAATTTGCAAGCTTCACTATTATATGTTGGGGTGTTGATCTATTTTTATTGATTTCTAGGGGATTCTCTGTACCTCCTGGACTTGAATGCCTATTTCCTCCCCCAGATTAGGGAAGTTCAGAGCTATAATTTTGCTCAAATATACTTTCTGGCCCCCCCCTCTCTTTCTTCTTCCCCTGGGGCCCCAATACTTCTACTATTGTTTTGCTTTACAGTATTGCTGATTTCTCAAAGCCTTCCCTCATTGTCCATTAGTTGTTTTTCCCTTTTCCTCAGCTTCCTTCCTTTCTACCGTTTTGTCTTCTATGTCACTGACTCTCCCTTCTGCCTCATTTATGCTACTGTTAGAACATCCACTTCAGACTACATCTCAGTTAAAGTATTTTTAATTTTGGCCTGATTAGGTTTTATTTCTGCACTGAGATTCTCTAGTGTCTTTTACACTTTTTTCAAGCCCAGCTAGTAACTTTATAATCATTATTCTGAATTTTATTTCTGACATTTTACTTATATCCATATCAATTAGATCTATGGCAAAGAGTATTACCTCTGGTTCTTTCTTTTGCTGTGAATTTCTCCTTCTATTCATTTTGTCCAGAGAGGAATAGATGACTGAGAGAACAAAATCAAAAATATCAACCACAACCTAAGTGAAATACACACCAGACAAATCTGAAGAGATCAAAAACCAAAAAAGAAAATTATGCAAATCAAAAAATACTGAGCCTCTATTATGGCCAAGCACTGCTGGAAATTTAGTAGTGAATAAAATAATTTCTGCTCTATACCCCCAGCAATCTTACATACAAGTATTTTTATTACTACCAATGAAGAAAATATATTAAATGTCAGTTATAAGGTGGTGACTGCCTTGCACAATTCATGTACATTTATTTTATGTAATTCACCCAACCCCTAAAGCAGGCATTGCCATCTTCATCCTATAGATGAGGAAGCTGAAGCTTACTTTACATAATTGGCATGTGGCTACTTTTTAATTACTGTGGTCTTGGAACTAAGATTTGAAGACCATCTATCTGATTCTATTACATTACTTTTAATGGCAATTTAAAACATGTTATTTTAAAGGCAATGCTGTTGATATAAAATGTCCTGAACAAGCTGAGAAAATAAGTCTAGTTTCAGAAGCACAGATATTATTTATTTTTAAAAGGTCTATTATTTTTTTATTTGAGGGAGAGAGAGAGAGAGAGGCATATGGAGAGAGAGAAAATAAGGGAAGGGTAGAGGAAGAGAGAAAAGCAGACTGCCCACTGAGTAGGGAGCCTATCCCAGGACCCTGAGATCATGACCTGCCAAAGGCATACACCTAACCCACTGAGCCACCCAGGCACCTCAAGCACAGATATTATTTTAATCTGTTTATATGTTGTTATACAACAACTGACTGATTTAGTCCATTTTGACTGTGATTAAGCAGACTTTTTATTTCTTTGTTTTAAACCATCAATCCCCAAAGCTGTGATTTACACAAACAGAAACAACACAGAATACACACAATCTCAGACACATAGACAAAACCTGTGAAACTGACAGGTTCTCTATTACTTTGTAATGTCAAAGATATTACAAAAATAAAAAACATATTGTACCATGAAATAAAGCCATCATTTTATAAAAGAAATTAAAAAAACCCTTTAATAATGGGGTCTGTGTTTCTGCAGCAATTAAATGCAACAAATTGAAAGATGGAAGAAGGTCTCCTTAGCTCAAACTAAAGAAGATTCATTGCAGGTGAAATGAGTTGCTTTCTGAGAGATGATGGACAGAAAGCCGCTAAGCGTTTATTTTCTGTGACATCTTTGGCAAGATCTACATTTAAATCAATGGGTCTTGTGCTTTTGTTCTGGAGTCTTAAAGGCAGTGTGCTGGAACATGCTCTTACTAGCTCATGGGGGCCAATTGGTACATTTTGAGGAGTTTTGCCATCTGTTTGTTAAATCATTGATAGTTTGAAATTAGCTCTGATGGGAATATTTACATCACAGAAGTCAGCAAACGCTATAAATCAAGCAAAGTTAGTCCCCTTCCAGGACTAATTGTTAAACATTTACCAGCATACTATTGTTTAAAGATTGCAAAATGCTTGCACTTTGGTTATTGGCATTTTCTTGTGCTGAAGGGATCTTGGCTTTCTCAGGGTGTCTTTCTATGGATTAAAATCATTGGCCATATGACATATTGAAAAAAATATTTTTCCCTTTGTATTAACTCACTTTGGGTTGGGATGAGAAAAGTAAGTTACTGATTTGGGGGGAGCTGTCTTGTGCAGATGGTCCTGTTAATTAGTTTGTGACTCATTATCATTAAGGCTTTTATTATTTCCATTTATCGTTATTCTTCACTCCCATTACCCTCTGCTGTTACTGGCAAACATTCTAATTGATACAATATTTATATTTTTGTGTATGTTCTTGTAAAACATGTACTGCTCTGCAAACACATATTAAGTTATAGAGGTGGTTTATCTCATTCTATTTTATTCTATTTTGAACTTTTACATCCTGAACTAGTATTAAGCATTCTTAATTTGACTGTGTTGTGACCAGCTGTCCTCTGGAAAGACTTCACTAGACACTTTCCCATCAACTATTCTTGAGGATTTCCATGTTCCCACATTCTTGTCAATACTTTACAACTACCTAGCTTTGTATTTCCAGGGTAATAGGTGTAAAGTGATATCTTTTCTTCATTTACATTTCTCTGATTGTTAAATGAGTCAAGCATTTTGTTATATATTTGCTAGCCTTTTGGGTTTTCTTTTATGTAAATAACCTGTGGATATATACTTTGCACAACTTTTTTCCCCATGGAGTTCCTGCCTCTTTATTGTACATTCTAGATATTAATTTCTTATCAGTTTCAGATCCTAGAAATATCTTTGGAGAAACAAATTTAATTACCCCTAGTGTCTAGGCCCTAAAACTAGAAGCCCATACTTTTATATTGTTTGGTAATAGTCTTCCAGGAGGAAAATTGTGCCCATTGCCCCCCTCCCCTTTGTTCTTTTATCAGGAAAGATAGATTATATTATGTTGCAGTATCAAACATTCCCTAGATCTTTGTGGCTTGAAACACGCAGAATGCCTGAGTGAGAAATGAACATGTCAGCTGTGGATCAGCAGAATGGTTCTGCTTGTCACAGTGTCTCAGGGACTGATGGATCAGTCACCACCTCAAGCATTGCCGGCTGCTGAGACAAAGGATAAGAGAATTCTGGAGGTCTAGTAGCATCAGCAATTGTATGCTTGGTCTGGAAGTGACACCAGTTGTCCACAACTCATTGGCCAGAAGTGGTCATGTGGCCTTATCCATTTCCAAGAGGGCCAGGAAGTATGATCCTGCCATTTTACTAGAATTAAGAGAGATGCAAACTGTCAACAGAATTCACTAATATCTGCCCTTCGGGCTAAAACCGCTATTTAAATGTAAAGATGGATAGAAGCGAAGACGGACACACTAGTGCTTCAGTAAGGTGTGACTTTAAAGTGAACAAATTTTCTCTTCCTCATCCTTGAATCCCTTTACTTTTTCTGTAGAATCCTTTGTTCCAAGAACTCAGTATTAATATTGACATCTCGTTGACCTCAATTTGTACTTATTTTGAGTACATTGAAACTTGGATGGTTGGCACCAGTGTTTGGCTATCTTGAGACCACCTTGAAGACATGACAAATGTTGCTGGCAGCATGTACCAGATCCCTATTGAAACCACCCAGATCCTGTATTTTCCTATAAAAGCCCTCAATCTTTTACCCCAGGAGGGTCTGCGGTTTGGAAGACAGTAACCTGCTGCAGCCTCCTTTGCCTGGCGAAGTAATAAAACTATCATTCCTCTTTATGTCCAAACTGCCTTGGTGATGTTATGTTTTGACTCTGGAGGAAAGAGATTGGTTTTTGACAGCACGGCCACCAAATATGCTGGTCACCACTTCCTTTCCTGCAGCCAAAACATACTGGGTGTTGCTTGAAAGATATAACTCAAAAGTCACTTCAGTCAGTGCATCAAACTTAAAGCCCAGCATCTCTGAGTGATAAGTAGAATTCTTTACATCAAGTCCAGGTACTGTTCTCCATTATCTGGAAACTATGAAATAAAATGACAAGTTATTAGTTTTTTATACACTGATATACATTGGTGAGATAAGAAAAAGATAACTCAAACAAACAATCCTGTTCAGACTGGAAAAAGATTGGGATGCTCAGGTGTCACTGGCAATTTTAAAACCACCCTGGGAATGTATTGTGGAGGGTCCTTTATGTTGTAGGTGAGGATGTTTCTAAGTAGGGCTCAATTCTGTTTCCTGGGAAGGACTCCCAATTCCACTGTTTGATAAGATCTTTGGTATTAGCATTGAGGAATTTCTCCCTTTTCCGTTATCTTCCTTGGCTACCTCTGAGGAAAAAATTGGAGAATATATCCTCTTTAGAATTTGAAAGTCTTTCTTAGCCTGTGCTTTAGGGACTAAAGATCATTTTAAATTTCAAATAGTCAATTTAAGTTTCAAATTTTGATTTAGTCTCGTAGTTCTTTGAACTACAACTACAAATGTAACTACAAATCCAAATACAACCTGGATTCTCATCAGTTTGATTCCAATCATTAGCACATGCCAATAGACACATCCACAATTATTTCCAGGACTGGGCTAAGTTCAATCAAGTGCACGAGGATTAAACCTACAGGGATTTGGTGGGAGAATCATAGCCTTTGTCTCTTCTCATCAAGTCATTTTGTCCTCTTAAAATGATGCTCTGGATGCTATAACCTTAACTAGATCTATGCTCCAAGATAGCTGGAACCATTCAGAAGTTTTAAACTTCAGGGATGCCTTTGATTTGGTTCTTTCTGTAAGGCTGAATTCTTTTCTTTTTTTCTTTTTTCTTTTCTTTTCTTTTCTTTTCTTTCTTTCCTTTCTTTCTTTCTTTCTCTTTCTTTCTCTTTTTTTTTTTGTAAGGCTGAATTCTAATAAGACTTTTTTTTTCTCAAAAGACTTCTCATTTTTATCTTTTACCAGTTGAGTATGAGAAGCAGTGCCTCTCCCAATCCTGCAAGTCCTGGACTTTCTGGATCTTCTGTTACCTTTCACTGTTGAAAGGAAAGATAGTTGCAAATTAGCCAACTCTTTCCTAAATTGATCTATTTTTTTGTTTGTTGACAGGTATATCCAATGGTAATTAAAGCTCTCTTTTTTCATTCTCTTTCCTCAGAGATGCAAGTTTATCAAGCATATATACTACATAACTTCCAAAGTGTCACAGGGGACAATTTTACCAAATGCTTCATCACTGTATAACATGGAGCACTATTTTTCTAGCCTCTGAAGTTTATTTTCTTGCTACCTAGCCCTTAGGCCAATGCTATATAATTTGAGATTTTTGTTATAGTGACACCTTCTTTTCTAAGTAATTGTTTGTATAATGATCCAGGCGTTCTTCTTTCCAAAGGGGATGATTAATGTAGCAGTTAACTGTGAGGTCCTGCTGCTTACTGGAATTTCTTCCTTTGTGTTACTGAGTTAGAAGAGGAAGACAATTGATTCATTTTCTATTAAGGTCTCATATATCTAAGTCGGTTACTGAAGATTACAGGTTAAAGTAACACTAAATGAATATCAAAATCTAAATCATCAGTATCTAAAAGTAATATATTGAATCTCTCTTTCCCCCTTGCTATAATTATAGCAATCTCGAAGATATTCCTCTTATAGTTTGCCTCCTTGCCTGACCCTCCCACACAGGTATAAAGAATAAATAACTTGGTAATACTTGTCTTTTGTCAAAATATACTTACATAATCAGAAATTTTCAGAGAATTGAAAAGTATTGAGGCCACTCAGGCTCCAGCTTCATGGGTTTGCCCTTTCAAAGGTCCTTTTGTAATTTCAGACACTAAAATATTGGAATACAGAGTATAGATTTTGGGGAGATAGAGAAATGAATGATGTTCCTCTACCATGGGGTAACAGCCTCTTCCATAAGGTTGAGTGAACTGATGCCAGCTTCATGTTCAGAGTTTAAGTAATAGGTCTCAGATTCATCCAGCACTGCCAGGGCATAGGAGGTGGATGGAGACAGTAGACATCTGGATAGATGAGAGAGAGCCAAGATGACCCTTAACTAACCACAGCACTGGGCTTGGCATCAAGAAGACTCAAACTCCCCATAAACCAGATGGTCAACACCTGATCATTGGGTGAGAGAGTACTAACTCCATAAAATTGGTAGATAGAGGAAAATGACAGCATCAAAGAGAAACTCATGAGATCTGTACCTAGAGTAGAGGTTGGCAATTTTTTCCTCTAAAAAGCCAGACAGTAAACATTTTAGGCTTTGCAGGCCATATGTGTTCTCTGTCTCATGTTATTTTTCCCTTCTTCCTCCTTCCTACCCTTTCTCTTTCTTCTCCTTTTCCTCCTTTTTTCCTACTCCTTTTCTTCCCCCTTTTCTTTTACAACTCTTTAAAAATGTAAAAACATTCTTAATTCCTGAATCATACAAAACCAGGATAAAGACTATTTGGTGCAAGGGCTGTAGTTTGCCAATCTCTGGTGTGGAGGAATTAGGCCAAATCTCTGTAGGACCGTGGATACTGGGAAGCTACAGGCAAGGTAGGGGACATCTGTAGGAAGAACTAATGTTATAAGATGAAGTCCTTATTGGTTAATGTGTGTGCTAAAAGAAACCAACTGAGGCACCAGCAGTAATGCGTAGAAAGATGTGGATATGCCCCCTTTCCCCCTACAGCTGAGTGGACATAATTTCTAAGAAAGGATAAGAAAGAAGCCTAAAAAATGATTTTTAAATAGAAATGTAATTAAATGATTTTGAACTTGGCTAGAAATAATCATGGAATTGGACTACTTTTTCTACTGCTGAGCAGAAGTGGGGCTCCAGAGCTAAGAAGAAATTGGTTATAGAGATAGAGTTTCAATTGTGTTCTTTCCATTTTGATTTTCAAATCTATGCCTGGTGTAAAAAGATGTTTGAACAATCACCAGTGAATTAGAGACAATTAAATATGTCTGTCTGTCAGTTCTCATGTTGAGCAGTCAAGTTTGCACACTGCGTATTCCAGACCTTTTTCATTCTGTGAATATAGTTTTTGTACTACTTTCTCTCTATGTATATCCAAACCACTGATAGATGATAAAGTTATTTATCTTGGAATGCCCAATTATTTTTAACTACTTTATACAAAGAAGATAAAATGTAATTTTTAAATACATTAAATACATTTTAAATACATTTATCTTGGAATGCCCAATTATTTTTAACTACTTTATACAAAGAAGATAAAATGTAATTTTTAAATACATTTTAAATACATTAAATAAATTTTTAAATTTCTTTGAGAAATTTTCTAGACAGAAAATTGGGTACTTTTCAAACCAACTCTGGCATCACCAAACCCACCAAAACTTTGAGATACTATCGAAGTTTACTTGATTAGAAAATAAAATTAACACTACCTAGACTACCAGAAAAAATTGAGAATATTATTCTAATTATTAGAGACATTTAGTTTTTTAAATGTACCAAATGTTCAATTATAAAAATAAATATCAAAATATTTTATAGTTGTTCTTTGTAATTCCTAATTGGAAGATCTACAAGACAAACAGAGAAGTCCTCAAATCTTGAGCTGATATCTAGACTGGGTTATTTAGTTCTTTCAATGCCTTCGATATTTTAACCTAAGAAGTAGCAGCAATCATGTTCACCTTTGGGCAGTTCATCTTTTGCACTATAATCCCAAGAAAAGGCCTCTTATGGTTTTGAGAAAGTCTAGTCCATGAGCCTTTGGTCTTTATATCTCTCCTTTTGAAGTTCTTTAATTCTACTGGAAGGCACATGTCAGAACAGAGTTGTATGGTTGAGTCAGGCTGGTACATGGTGGTATAAACCAGACTAGGTCTTGTGGAATCTCCAGGGCCAAGACAGACAGGAGCTCCAAGGCTATGTCTGTCAAGAGAGTGTGTTTACACCAACTTCTTGATGACTTGATGCTTTCACTGTCTTTAATTCTAAACCAGCTCAGGTCCCCTTGCCCAGTTCTATCCTACCTCAATAGTACCTTAAAAACTGGACATAAGGAGGTTTAAGGAGTCTATAATTCATTTCTTAGTTTAATGTCCATCAAGACTGTATTGGAATGACATGGGAGCCTTCAGAAAGATTTGAGTCAACCATTTCTCAGAGGGGAGTTATTGTCTTAGCAGCATCTCTGTCTATGGGAGGTGCAGCTGGGAACAATTCTGTCCTGGTATGTCCCCAGTCTATTCAGTTATCTTTTGTTTGCCCAATCATCAGGCAATGGAGAATATGGCAATTAATGGCTCTGGATATCTTGTTCAGATGATTTGGGGCTGAAATTGCTACTTCATTTCATTGTCTGCTTTATCTGAGGATCTTGAATCAGCAACTGGCCTGCAATTGAATGTCATCTTAAGATCTCTAATGGTTGGGCAGCCCAGGTAGCCCAGCGGTTTAGCTCCGCCTTCAGCCCAGGGCGTGATCCTGGAGATCCAGGATGGAGTCCCACGTCAGGCTCCCTGCATGGAGCCTGCTTCTCCCTCTGCCTGTGTCTCTGCCTCTCTAGCTCTGTGTCTCTCATGAATAAATAATAAAGTCTCTTTTTAAAAAAGGAAAAAAAAAGATCTCTAATGGTTGTAACTTTCTAATTCTGTTAAGAATTTTTTCACTTTTTCAGAGGTTTGGAGATTAATAAGGACAGTGAAGTTTTTGACTAATGGATAAAGCCTTTCATAAACCGTGAATAATTGTCCCTGCTCTTGTCTTTCTCTATCAGTGGATAGAATAGATATGTTAGGATTGCTTAGGTAGAAATCATGAAGTCTTAGCATCTCTCTTTTTAAATTATGCCATTGCTATTGCTATGGCTTCAACCATTCCAGAAAATAAATGTCCTATTATTCATTGTCTAGGCAGAGAATTTTATAAAATTTATTTAGAGATGCTCAACTAATCCTGTCATTTATGTTTTGGCATGTATCAGCTTTATAGTTTTTTCAGTATTATGTTAATTATAGTGAAGCATGAACTGGGCATATCATATCTTATTCTAGAAAAGTTTTCCTACTACTATTTAATGTCAGAGGCAATCTGTCCCAATTGTAATGATGTATATCATGGAAGATTTTAGCAAGGTCCATTTGAAGTCTGGAAACACTATACATCCTTCCTGGATTTGACAGACCTTTTCTTCATGAATTTTAAAACTCGCTGATTTCCACTTTTTCCCAGAATTTGGGGTCTAATTTTATGTTCCTGTTTATGGACTCTTTGAACTTCTTCATGGATTTTTCCTTTCTGTTTTGTAAAGAGGTATTTGTATTAGAACAGTCTGATTAACAGGGTGATCTGCATTGCAGTCTCTTTTACTGTAAGGCCTCTCTCTCTTGATGACAGCAACTTTCTTGGGTAGAAAATCTTTGTGCTGCTTCTTCTTCTTTTTTTTCTTTTTAGATGAAAGACACACAGAGAGAGGGAGAGACATAGGCAGAGGGAGAAGCATGCTCCCTGCAGGAAGCCCGAAGTGGGACTCAATTCCAGGACCCCAGGATCACAACCTGAGCTGAAGGCAGATGCTCAACCATGGAGCCGCACAGGTGCCCCAACCTTTGTGTTTCTATAGCATTTCAAAATCATGAACTACTAAGCTACTAATGAACTATTCAAAAGCATATTGGTGATCAGTGATAATTTCATTTATTGGCAACTTAATATGCCTTTTGTATGACCACAACTTCAACCACTTGAGCTGATTTGGCTTCTGTTAAGGGATAGGGTTCTACAAGAGAATCTAGAGTAGTTATTGCATGTCCATACTAGTATTACTACTTTTCACTTTTAAGATAAAACCCATCAATTACAAAAACAGTCAGAATCTGGAATTAGTATGTCCAAAAGATATTTTCTGGGATGGATACTTCTCAAAATACAGAAAAATAACTATGAGATTCTTTCTCTTTCATTAGATCAAGTTAATCATGTTGTTGGATTAAGAATATTAAATCAGTAGATCTGAATGAATATGAAGAGGAGAAAATAACTGTATTTGATCATTAGTTCAGCCTCAACAGAAAATGCTGGATGTTTTCAGTTAGGAATAGGGACTATGCTGCTTGTGGTACCTCAGATTTGTAGATGATCATGTTAGTTCAGAACCTCTGAGAAAACAGATGTCAAGAAGAAATTGGAAGTACAAGAGCTTTATTGGAAGCAATGATCCTATGAAATATAAAAGTGAGAGAGATGGGGATACTCAGGTCATGTCCTTAGTCTATGAAGCAGGGCCAATACTTGTGAAAGAAGAGAAGGAAGGAGACTTGAGAATGAAGCACCTCAGACTGATGTAAATGTCAGAGAAAGTCATTTGCTCTTCTCAAGGGGGAGCTCCAGAACAAAGACTGCCCTTTAAGGAAAGCCCATGTTGGAGCAAATGACAGGGACCTTATACCAGGGTGACTGAACACAATCTGCCTGGGGAGATTGTGTTCTTCACTTGAACACTGTGGCAAATCTCAAAAGCACAGTCCTTGGAGGCTGTCAGTTAACTGCACTCCTTGTGGCATGTTCTCTCTCTCTTTCTCTCTCTCTTTTTTTTTAAGATTTTATTTATTAATGAGACACACACACACACACAGAGAGAGAGAGAGAGAGAGAGGCAGAGACACAGGCAGAGGGAGAAGCAGGCTCCATGCAGGGAGCCCGACGTGGGACTTGATCCTGGGACAGCAGGATCACACCTGGGCTGAAGGCAGCACTAAATCGCTGAGCCACCTGGGCTGCCCATGGTTTTCTCTTTAAAGGAGGTCCTAGTGAAACATTCCCCTGCCGTCACAGCCCACACTTACACTCTGTAGATCCTTTGAACACAACAGAAGCAGATTCTCCAGGGTTACTTTACACCTCTCTTCCTGAGTAGGACCTCAGGTGGGAGGTTGGTTGGAATCACCACAATTTTGCTATAGGTGTTGGCCTTGGGGCTATAACTGACATGATGTGTCCTTGTTGACAGGGGACCCGATTGTTAACTGTCCCTGATGCAAAACTGTAAAGGAATTTTGTCTTTACAAAATGCAAATGTGAATGAAAGTTTTCTGATTCTCATTTCTGATTGGGACAAAAAAAAAAAAGATAACATTGTTAAATCTGTAGTTGCATACCATGTACCTGAGGCCTTATCAATCTGCTAGCAATGCTACCAATCACTAGGATCCACTCAATTTCTCTAAGGAAGGGACCACCACCCTTGTATCCTTTTTTAGAATGTGATATTGTTTTATATTTTCTATCATATTTGGGGTGACAGTATTTCAGAGACTTCCACTTGGCCTTCTGCTCTACAATAGATCTTATCAATAGAACCATGACCCAATGTGAAGGTTATGTCAACTGGCGAGTATGTCAATCCCAGCTATACATTTGAGGACAAGGGAAATGATGACCACATGCAGAACAGATGTAGAACAGACTGCATTGATGCGCTATAAGTCAATGTGATCTATTTGTTACCTGGGTTTTGATGCCCCACCTCAGCAGTGGAGACTTTATTCCGTTCTATGTATATCAGTATTAATGAAGAACCCATGTCCAAAGGCCCTGAAAGTGTCTGGGTGTTCCCCTTTCCCATATATTCAAGTAAATGGCTATCAATCTTGTTGGGAAAGGACTAGTGCAGCTATTAGTAGATGCCTAGGTTTTGCAAAGTCCTTCTTCTTGAGGACCCAGTCACCTTTTCAATCAGTGATTTCCAGATTTTAAAACTATTCAGGACCAGGAACCAAGCAAAATAATAACTTTAAAATGAGATGACCACCTTCAGCCTCTTGCTCTTTTACTCTTGACTGCTTTTGTGTGCATGTACTAAGCAGTGCTCTTACTATTTTGTCCACTGTAATTCCTTGCAGGCTAAGCCCCCTTAGCTGCCCGTCCAAACTTGCTGGTTGTTAGGTTTGGCCCCCTGGCATCCCCATCTCTCTCCTATTATGCTCCATTAACCCCAGTGTTTTTATGTTCTTACTCTTAGTCCTGGCTTGAAGAGGAAAGCAAACACTTTTTATAGATGCTGGCATACCTCTCTCCAGCACATTCCTAATGACATTGCTGAATGGTGGTGCATTCTGGACCCTCCTATGGAACAGAATCCTGTGGTGGGTATTCCGGCCTCATAGTCTGGCCAGCAAGCATACTTCCCTGAGCCTTTTAATCCCCTTTTCCACTGTCTGTCTCAGCAACTCATGCCTTTTTATTTGGCACAATGTGGTCCAGTACTTCCTAAGAACCATCTAGCAGCATGCTCACTGCAACCTTAGGATCCCTGCCATACCAGGTAGGATCCCTGCCAGTAAGAGCTCCCAAGTAAATAAATTCTCATTGAGTTTGATCAAACTCTCAAAATCTATTACAATGGATATGCCCCATATTCTTGTTAATACAAGCTAGATAATTCTTGCAATTCCTTTGGGATCTAATATTGACTCTGTAGGGGTAGAGAGTACAGGGCTGTAGGGGCCAAGGATAGGTAGCCCAAAGATGGGCTACTTTGGCATGAACATTATTTTGAGTTGAAAACAATAAAAACCCAGAAGATTAAGGAAAAGCTATTTACCTCCATCCCTCTCCCCCCAACTGCCTGACTATTCCAGGAAGAGAGCTATTAACAGAGATTCCTCTTTACTAAGAAACTTCTCTGCATAACAGGGTGTTTGTTTTCCAAACATTTCCTTTCATTTTCCTGCTAATGTTCTCCCTTCCTTTTGTACCTTTGGACCCTACCCCTCTCCTTAGCTCCTGTGTCATGTTGCTTCACTGTCCTTGGAATTTCCAGATCTGTGTGGACTCCCCATATTTCTGTTATTAAATTTGATTTTCTCCTGTTAATGGGATTCTTAGTTCACCTAGAAGGACCTCGAAGGGTATAGAAAATTCTTCCTCCCAACAAGACAAAATGGGGGCATTTCTTGAGGTGGGAACCCAATGCCCTGTGAGGGAGAAAGCTTCTAAGTGTCTTGCTGTATGAAAATCAACGTTCGACTTCAATAGGGAGGGCTGGACCACCTTCTAGGCTCTGGTTCAGAGTATCCACAGAGACACTGTCCTCAGGACACCCACCCATGTTTTTCCCAACATGGACCTATCCTTAATGTACTAGACCCTGTGTGGAATGAGCTTTTAATGGTCTTTAAACCCTCCTGACCTTAACTGTCAGAGTAGGTGTTTGTTCCTTGGTTGTATTTGCTCTCCCTCTGAATAATATAAGGGCCTCTTTGTAAACTACTGGTTCTCATACTTAGTTTTGAATTTTTAACTGCCCTACAGTGTATCAGTTGCCCTCTGTGGTTCATCAGTGAAACAGCAATAACCAGCCAATTCTACTTTTCTTGTTATCCTTATTATCTTATAAATGCTGAATAGTCCCACTGGCAAGGGTATCCATCCATTGAGATGTTTTTCTTGTCCCAGCTAGTGAAATTTTTAGTAATCAGGCTTCCTTTTGTCTTGTGTCAGCCCTGCCTCACATACCACTTAGAAGGAAGTCCTTACCACCCAGCTGGTGACTGAACCAGTTCCTGAACCCCATATCACCACCTCCATTCTTGGGCCACTCCAGGTACCAATCGTGTCAGGCTGTGTCTTCTAGGAAGCAGTCACTCACAGCACTCCAACCAGTCTTAAGAGTTAACTTGCTTCAAGCTTATGAACTCCTTCCTTACTGACCTAAGTCCCTTTATCCATAGCAGAATTGACTTACTTTCCTTGAGACTTGTAGACTACTGGTCTTGAGACTTGTAGACTACTGGTCTCAATGAATGAAGGACCACTTTCCCAGAAAATAAGGGCTGACTATACTTGAAAGCAGTCACCACAGATGCCTGAACAGAGTTGCAGGGTCATGTGACACATGACTAACTGCCTGGGCACCTACTGCTCCTGCATGCAGTCCCCTTCCCTTTCCCCATGCCTTCCCTTTTAAAACCCTCTGGCTTCACCAGGATGAGGAAGATGGTCTTTGCAATGTTTGTCTATCATCTTCCCAGGTTGCTGCCTTTCTGAATGAAGCAACCTTTCCTCTCCCGCATCACTTGTCTCCCAAGTATTGATTTTTGAGTTAGAGCAAACAGCTCAAAGTTTGGAAATGATTCTGCATCCAGTAACATCACCAAGACGACATAAAAATTCATTAATTTTATTGCCGGTAATGGCTATGAGACATAAAGGAGAAAGTAAGCAGGAATAGGGAAAGCCTTCAGACTACAACTCAAGTCTGACACTTTATGAAATAAAGCCAGGAAGGAAAGGGGATTGGATAGAAATAGCATGCAATTGAGGTGCAGCGTTGAATCTCTGGGATCCCAAGAGAGAGATCCAGAGCTAAGATTGCCAATCATAGGAGGCTTGCACCAGACAAAATAATCATACATTCATATCCCTGTTTCTCTGTGTCATTGGCTGGGAGCCATTTGGAAGGACTTTCTTCAGCTCAAACAGCAGCAGATCCTAAAGATGCTTCAAGAATAGGTTTTCAGTGATCTGTACCCCCTCATTAGAGGTTCTCCCTTAAAGGGAGATCTGAGCCATGCACTTTTGTACTTTCCAACTGCCAAATTAGGTATAGACTAGAAGCTAGGCATTACTTTTTACATTTCAGACTCTTTATCTGGGATCATTTCTCTTCTGTTTGAATAACATTTATTAGAATTTACTTGGTGATGTTATTCTGATTATAAAACAGTTTTTTAAAGATTTTATTTATTTATTCATGAGAGACACACACACAGAGAGAGAGAGAGAGAGAGAGAGAGAGAGAGAGAGAGGCAGAGACACAGGCAGAAGGAGAAGCAGGCTCCATGCAGGGAGCCTGATGTGGGACTCGATCCCAGGTCTCCAGGATCAGGCCCTGGGCTGAAGGTGGCGCTAAACCGCTGAGTCACCTGGGCTGCCTGTATAAAACAATTTTTAATGCTTTTTTTCTTGAGCATGTCTCTAGGTATAGAATGATAAGTTGTCTTTTCTCCCCACTTTAAATATATTATTTCACTCTCTACTACCTTCTATGATACTCTTAAGAGTTCAACCATCATTCTAATGGCCTTTATTTTGTAGACTGTCTTTCATTTCTAAGTACTTTTACAATCCATCTTACTTCAACGTTTATGATGTGTCAAGGTGTGGTTTTATTTTTATTGCTTTGGACTTCTCGGGAGTCATGGCTTTTTAATAATTACAAAAAAGTATCATCTACTCTCGGTTTCTTCCTCATGCTTTCAAGTCCTTCTAGAACTCCAATCAGACAAATGTTAGGCTTTTCTATTCTCCATGTCTCTCCTCTATTATATTTATACATCAGTCCTTCTTGAATGCATTTTGGAAATTGTCTTCAAATTATACTTCCAGTGTAGAGGGAGCAAAAATAAAATTAATCATCTTTTTAACTCATACACTGAATTTTACATTTTATGTACTGTATTCTTTTTCATATTCTCTTTGGTTACATTTTACATCTCTTGGTTGCTCTTTAAAATCTAATATTTCTAGCACATTTTCAAGGATCTCATTTCTTTAAACATATTTTCTTTTTAATCTGATTGATAATTCTGATATCTGAAATCCTTGTGAGTCTATTCCTGCCAGTTCTTAGTCATAATATGTTTTCATTATGATTGTGTGGTTCATATTTTGGAGTGTGTATGCAGATATGCAATTTCCGTAATTCTTAGAATTCTGGATTGCTAAATTCCTCTAAGAGGACTGATGTTTTCTTTTCTCATATCCTGGAAGTATGATTAATCTCAAAGCAGATTAAATTCTGCCGTGTTTGGGGTTTCCTTAAACCACACAAAGAACTTGAATGTAGACCATAAACTTGAGGATGGACTAGTTTATGTTTATGTATTCTCAGGGAAGAATTCATCTTCTCTCTTCTTCACTTAGCACCAAGTTTGAGAAAGCATGTTTCCTTGATGTCATCTTTTCTGGCAATGTTTTATTTTGTTTTGTTTCTTATATCCTGAAGAAGTCAAAATTTTGTGCAGGGATATATTATTAGATTCCCTAAGTGGATGGGCCATACATTTATTTCTTCCTCATATTAGCTCACACAGAAGCAGCTCAAGAATCTCCATGGTTCCATAGAAACTGACAAGTCAAGAGATTCATTTGATACCTGCTTATCTAGCATTTCTGGTTTTAAATAATTTGAGGAATATTTCATATTCCTTAATTTTGTATTAACCTATTGATACTTTACAAAAGATATTTTTATATTTCTATTTATTCTATTAGATTAAATATCCTCTCCTTAGAGAAGGATTGTTTAGAATATTTAATATACCATACTTCTGGAATATAAATACTGATAACTCTTTATCTGTTTTGTGTTTCATGGAATCCCAATTTTTTTCCCCAACTGTTCTCACCGGAAAGTAAGATTGCATATTTTGGTAACTGGATACTTTCAAATCAATTTTAATACAACTCTAACTTACCCAAAAATATTCTTGTGAAGAAAGCTTCCTGTTGAGGAGAAGGGAAAAAAGGTAACATATGCTAGGAAGACGAACCTGTTTGTCATGAAAGAGGTTTTTTGTGTATTTTTGTTTTCAAGCCAACTTGCTACTTGCCTTTGTACCTCATTCAATCTTGATGTGAACAAAATGTTTATCTCTTTCTGATTTATCCATATTCTGTTCTTCTATAGCTCTGTGTTTCTTTCTATTGATCTTTTCTGATCTTCTCCCCTACCATCCCCTAGAGTTAAAATTCTAAGCTCTCTCTTTAATGCTCTTGTATTCGGGCAGCATTCAGTCCTTTGGAAAATAGAAACATGCATTTGTAAGGTTCCCATTTGCATTATTTTTCCTGCGAAAGATGCTGAAGGACAAAAAATTTTCTACTGACCCTTGAAAGACTTAGCCCCAACTCCTCCCCTCCACCTTATAGTCCCACCAATGGCTGCTACACCACAACCCCGATTTTGTTGCCCCTGCATCTTGTCCCATGATTAACATAGCCTCAGTTTCCCATATTTTTCAAGGTTTGAATAATGAAATCTTTTTTTTAAAAAAGATTTTGTTTATTTATTCATGAGGGACACACAGAGAAAGGCAGAGACATAGGCAGAAGGTGAAGAAGGCTCCATGAGGGGAGCCTGATGAGGAACTCCATAACAGGACCCCAGGATCATGACCTGAGCCAAAGGCAGACGCTCAACCACTGAGCCACCCAGGTGCCCCTGGACAATGAAATCTGATCTTCCTTAAAATAGTCTATAAAATCTTTATATGTCTTGCTCCCTTAGAACATTCAACTTGAGCACTTATCACATTGCAACTTTTTTTTTTAAGATTTTATTTATTTAATCATGAGAGACACACAGAGAGAAAGAAGCAGAGACACAGGCAGAGGGAGAAGCAGGCTCCATGCAGGGAGCCCGACGTGGGACTCAATCCCGGGTCTCCAAGATCACGCCCTGGGCTGAAGGTGGTGCTAAACCTCTGAGCCACCCAGGCTGCCCTCACATTGCAACTTTTAAAGTAATTGTTTGAGTTACTCCTTTTGCCTGTTTTCCTTCTTTCACATTCCTTTTGTTTGGTAAATGCTTATTAGTTACTAGGCAGTGAGTATCCTTGGTGGTAGAGTGACAGAGTGAAATAGGACTCCTGTCCTCAAGGAAATTTTTGTTTTATTTTGTTTTTAATAGAGAGGTAAATAGTTCCTATGTGATTTGAGACATTCTTCACATTTCTTGGTAACTGAAGTAATATAATCCAAGATTGAGTAAACTTGAGCTCTACAAATGATAGGAGGAAAGAATAAATGTGGGTGCATCTGATTCATGTGGAGATGGTAAGCCTATATTTCCAGCCATGGAAGTTCCTTCTACAACATGCAGAAACAAAACACATTTCCAATAAGGAAGACATCTGATCTTCATGTAAAATAGGCTGCTCTTAAGGAATCTTATCCTTCAACTCTCTTCCAAAGTGGGGAAGGAGATTCTGACAAATTTATATCTTCCAGAAAAATGGGTATGTGAAAGTTAGGTGGGCTCATTTGCTGTACTTTAGGAAATGTAAATATTTTAAACAGATCACTGGGGTGGCAATCAAATCACCATATTTGAAGTTCCTCAAAATACCTGAGAAAATCTTTACCTTCAGATGACTTTGACTTGTGAGGCGCTCAAAGCTGAACCTAAATTAACCTCAGGGTTTGACTGCATACCTTGCAATTGTCGCCAGCTCTAAAACTGCAATTATTTAATAAGGTAAAGAAATTATCATTGTGTACTACATTGTTATAAAGGTCTAAAATTAATTAAAAGTTAGAGTTCTTCACCCAATAAGTTATATCCTTTTGGAAAGTTGTAGATTTGCTTATGCATAGCTCTCATCCAAGAATTTAATGTGAGTGAAATAAGACTGTCTGTACACTACCCTACCTATGTACCTATATTGCTATCTTATAGTCAAGGGAAATGTGCTTTGTGATTACTAGGGTCTTATCTTTTCCTTGGGGGTGGCTGTAATTCCCTTGTGCTATCATCCTTAGCTCTGCTGACAGTTATCTCCACTTCTGTTCTGCTGGCCTCACTATAATTCTAGTTTACTCTGCTTTGGAACAATAGAGAAAAAGGGGGGCAGCCTGGGTGGCAGCCCGGGTGGTTCAGTGGTTGAGCGCTGCCTTTGGCCCAGGGCCTAACCCTGGGGTCCCAGGATCAAGTTCCGTGTTGGGCTCCCTGCGTGGAGCCTGCTTCTCCCTCTGCCTGTGTCTCTGCCTCTCTCTCTCCCTCTCTCTCTGTCTCTCATGAATGAATAAATAAATAAATAAATAAATAAATAAATAAATAAATAAAATTTTTAAAAAAATAGAGAAAAAGGGGGTAAAGACGGGGCAATACTGGTAATAATGACAGGATATTATTGTATTATTGCAGTTAGTATGCCCTCCATTTTTTTTGGTACCAGGTGAAGGTATCACTTAGAAGAGGTGTTTGTATGTGTAACCACTCTGTTCCTATGAGGGAGATATCAAGTGTTATCCCTATTCTATTACTGAGGAAATGGCCCTGTTGCTGAGGATTGGCCCAAAGACATAGTGTAAAAATCACAAAAATATAGCGGGGCGGGGGGTAGCTTGCATTTTAGTAGACATTTGAGTGTCTATATGCTAGGAGCTTTGCTAGCAAAATCAAATGTCTTTATAGGGCAAAATTGCCAACTCCAAGGGGGAGTCAGGAATGGCATTAAGAGAATATAAAGGTCTAGCAGATACTGAGTCTCCTCGGAACCAGAAGATTCAGAGGAAGTCTTGTAACATGCACTTGAAAGATCAGATGACTGGTAGCACAGTTTCATTTAAAAAAGAAGCAGTGTCTGTAATGAGTCAAGCACCTTACAAATGGTCTTATTTACTCTCCTGTACTGCCCATGAGGTAGATGTTTTCCATGTCTCAGAGATAAGGAAACTGTGATAAAATGATCAAATAGCTAAAGTGACGGTGAAGAATTTCTGCTTCCAGGAAGATCAAGTGGAAATACTTATCTGTTTTCCTCTCACAAAGCACGAGAAAACCCCTGAACACTTTATATAAAACAAATAGAAGGCTCTGAAAAATAGAAAGAAGAAGGACAATAGACCAGGAACCCTAGGACCCACAGAGTGACAGTATGGAAAATTCTCTGGGTTTTCTTTTAGCCTCATATACCCTACACTTGAACCTTAAGAGGTTGGTGACCCAGAAATGCCAACAGTCATAGACCAAAAGGCCCAAAGGAAAGCCTTTTCTCTCCACTAAAAAGACCAGGAAAGAAGAAACCTGGCAAAACAGACAACTTTGGACAATAACCTCTCTTATCCATGTCAAACATTACAGAAAAACTGTAGTGGAGAGGCTAGACTTCTACTTTCTAGAGGCTGTAATAAAATGCCATACCCTCCCACTGGGCTTGTGTCAGGGAAAGCTGAGTGGTCTACAAACTTGCATCCCTTCTAGGCAGTAACCAGAAACGTGCCCACACGCAGGGCAGTAGAGACTATGTGGGAGCATGGACTTTCACCTCTACTTGGTAGTAATGAAATGGCATCCCCTACCTTCCCTTGCTGGATCTGTGTCAGAAAAAGCCAACTAAAATACAATGTAAAAATAAGATCCAGAGTCTTATAAATTATAGAGATGGAGAACAGATTAGTGAATGCCAGGGATTAGATAGGATGAGAGAAGGTGAGGTGCATGTGGCTATAGAAATTCAGTATGAGAGATCCTTGTGGGGATTGACATGTTCTGTATCCTGACTGTATGAAAGCCAATACCCTAGTTGTCATAGGACTGAACTGTGTCCCCCCACAACCCATCAAATTCTACGTTGGAGTTCTAACCCCAGTACCTCAGAATTTAACTGCACTACCTCAGATGTAACCCTATTTGGAGATCAAGTCTCTAAAGAGGTACTAAATTTGAAATGAAGTCATTAGGGTTGGTCCTAATATAATATGACTAGTTTCCTTAAGAAAAAAGGAAATTTGAACACAGACACATATAGAATGAAGATACTATGAAGACACAGGGAGAGGATAGCCATTTACAAGCAAAGAGAAACTATCCCTGCCAACACCTTAAGGTGTTCTGCTCACCTGAACTTTAGCTTCTGAGGCTAAGAGGCTTAGAAGAAACCAACTCTGTGAACAGCTTGTTCTCAGACTTCAGCTTCCAGAACTGAGAGGAAATAAATTTCTGTTTAAAACCACCAAACCTGTAGTACTTTGTTACGGCAGCCCTAGCAAACTAATATGCTAGTTATGATATTGTGCTTTAGTTTTGCAAGATGTTCCAGGAAAATTGGGTAAAGGGTACATGGGATCTTACAGTATTGTTTCTTATAACTGCATGTTAACTTATGATGATCTCAATGTAAGGTTTTTTTTTTTTTTAAAAGTGATTCTGAGATCCACATTTTGATCTCTCTGTTGCTAAAGTTTATACTCAAAATTGACTCAAACTTTTGACTCAGTTCTATGTCAGAGGACCATCAATTCTGAGGCTGAGTTAAAAATTCAAACTATGAATTCAAATTTAGGTGATTGGCATGGCCACTGACCTAGAGTATTCGTAGCAATAAGTCAATATGTAGCACTTTGCCATGGGTTTTTCTTTATTGTAGAGCAATATTCCAACTACTTTCTTCCTTACAGTAATAACCATATCTCATTGGTGAGTAGAAATACCTCACCAAGCCTTAAAGGTAATTGATTTGCCCCAGGTTCTGTGACTTTCCAAAATTGTCATACGGCATAATTTTGAGTGCAACTATTTCATAGTGACTAGGAAAAAAATTGTTTTAAATAGATATTTTTTGGTACCACGTAGACCCTAAATGCAAGCTACTTATGTTGGGTACTCAACTGAAAAATAGTAATCTGAATAAAGAAATAATAATCCATTTCTATACTTAAACAATAAAAATCCAAAAGGTAAAAACTTTGAGCTCGGGATTGTCTCTGTTTCTTATGTGGTAAGGGATTTTCATAAGGAGTTTTTAGAGGTAATTTTCACTTTGTGAGTGTTTTGCTTTATATGCTGACTTTAGAAATTAACCTCCTCATAAAATCCAATCCCACTTCGGTATTTTGACACTTCTTTTGTCTGAAAGCATTCATTAACATTTCGCATAATTGCCCCATTTCCAGAGCAAGTATATAATTTCCTGCAGAGTGAAGACTTCGTGATGCATATCCAATAAAGTCCATCCTGTCTGCTAGTGGTTGATGCCTTAGTCTTACCATGGGCTTGAAAGAGATTTTTCTATCATGGATCATATTGGATTCTATTGAATCTTGTTGGCCATCTGCACCATTAAAATGTGGCCACCAGTAGTGGCCATTTGATTTTTTTGTTTTAAGATTTTATTTATTTATTCATGCGACACAGAGAGAGAGAGAGAGAGAGAGAGAGAGAGAGAGGCAGAGACACAGGCAGAGAGAGAAGCAGGCTCCATGCAAGGAGCCTGATGTGGGACTCGATCCTGGATCTCCAGGATCATGCCCTGGGCCAAAGGCAAGCTCCCAACCACTGAGCCACCCAGGCGTCCCTGGCCATTTGATTTGTAAGTTAACTAGTCTTCACTCATTGTTGCTCTCCAATGACTTACTGGCTCTCTTCTGACTATATACTGTTACTGGTTATTGTCAAGTCAACATCTAGAATTTCAAGCAAAATTAATTAAAATATTTTCATAACCTTTTTTTTTTACCAAGATAATAATGAAAATATGAAACTAATTTTGATAATAATATTAGAGGACAGAGAAAGCCATGGTAATGTACCTATGAGAACTTATATATTCTAGTGAAATAGGAAGTCAAAGAATGGGCTTATGGAAATGAAGATATTTTACTTTCT
This sequence comes from Nyctereutes procyonoides, assembly GCF_905146905.1. Taxonomy (NCBI): domain Eukaryota; kingdom Metazoa; phylum Chordata; class Mammalia; order Carnivora; family Canidae; genus Nyctereutes; species Nyctereutes procyonoides. Next base: position 36,063,097 of record NW_026575030.1, on the reverse strand, counting down.
GACTAAAAAGTAAATTGTTCAGAGCTTCAAGAAGAATTTTTAAAAATTGGATATGCATATTTCTTCTTAAGTATTACGAGCAATTATGGAAACAGCTTTCATGTTATTATTTTTCAACTGATGTGACTTATTTTTTATGTTCAAACAAACTGCAACTTATAAATTCTCTAATACTTAGATCATATGGATAACTCTGGTAGTGAGTCTATAGAATAGTAACTGATAACTTTTTATAGGTAATTCTATTTTAGGCCTTGAAAGAAATGGATTTCTTGGCGACTCATGTAGACTGTACATATATGCTTTAGGAAGGGCATGACGAAACCTCCATCAGTTGTTCTGCAGTGACAGATATTTCAGTTGATAGATCTAAATTCCAGAAGCTATGTCTTAGCTTCTTTTCTTCATATTTATAACTCAACACACTGCATCTCAGTTTTTAGTGACCAGCAATCAGAGTGATATTTACATTCGGGCTACTTGATTTCTGGCATCTGCCAAATATTATAAAATAACCTTTGTTGGCTCTTAAATCAAAAGCACTGTGATCAGTTGATCTGATAGTCTGCACAAGCTGAGCAGAATAGTTCCTTTTGTACTATTATTTATCCTTAAATTTATCCTTTTCTAATCAAGAATAGCCTGACATTCAGCAGTTGGTTTTTCTTGATCCCGTGCTGATATGTGATGCTTTTTTTTTTTTGCACCAGAAACAAGCAAATATGAATAATCGTGTTGCATTTTTATAAAATTCATGAGAGGCAAACCCCCATTAACACATATATGGGTATATAATTAAAAATGGTAAATATCTATATTATTGTTTCATAACTCAAAGCTATAAAGACATCATTCTATTTTTTCCATTAAGTAAGACTATTTAAAGTAGGCCATGAATATATCTAAAAGAAGAAGCCACAGAAATTAAAATTTTACTTTTTATTAGAAAACATAGGATAGGGATCCCTGGGTGGCGCAGCGGTTTGGCGCCTGCCTTTGGCCCAGGGCGCGATCCTGGAGACCCGGGATCGAATCCCACGTCAGGCTCCTGGTGCATGGAGCCTGCTTCTCCCTCTGCCTATGTCTCTGCCTCTCTCTCTCTCTCTCTGTGTGTGACTATCATAAATAAATAAAAATCAAAAAAAAAATAAAAAAGAAAACATAGGATGAAAGGAAGCCAGCCCGAAAGCTTTATAGACATGGAGCCCTTGTAAACTGACCCTAGAAATATCACTGAATAAAGATAGCTACTTCCAGCTCTTTTAAGTCATTTGTAGAAGAACATCTTATCTATTTCTCTTCATATTTACATACGCATCATTTTTCTTTCTTTAATAGTCATTACCTTCAAGGTAACTACAATATCCTCCTATTACTAAGCACCTAATGTGTGTAGGTCTCTACAGAGCTTAAAAAGGTTTTATGTGGTATTCAAATCTTAAATCTATAGCCGTTGTTTCTAATTAGAAAAAAAAGATGAGTCTTGAACTTGAGGTTTGGCGATTTAATAGGGTAATAAGAAGAAGGTACTAGAAAATAAAAACAGTTGAATTGGGCAGCCTGGGTGGCTCAGTGGTTTAGCGCCTACCTTTGACTCAGGGCGTGATCCTGGAGACCCTGGATTGAGTCCCTCGAGCCTGCTTCTCCCTTTGTCTGTGTCTCTGCCTCTCTCTGTGTGTCTCTCATGAATAAATAAATAAAATCTTAAAAAAAAAGAAAAGAAAAGAAAAACAATGCATTTACAGCCTGTTGTAACTTAGATTCTTCCAGGAAGCAGAACCTGAGATAAGTTTTTTATGCAAATGGTTGACTTTGGGAAGTGAGCCCAGGGAGTAGGGGAGGGCCCCCTCAGAAAAGTGAAACAAGGGAGGAAGGAGAGGTGACCCAAGGGTATGAGCTTGAGTTGGCTATCCCTGTGGGCAACTCAGGCTTAGTCCTGGTGGGGAGATCCTTCAGAATTGTTAGTCATAGATGCAGGAGAGAGGAACAACTCAACCTCTATAGGCTACGATTAACATCAGAGGGTGTTATTTTCTCTCCTTCAGGATTCTCACCAGGAAGCGGAGAATCTCTGAAACAAACAAGACAGACGCACACTATAGCTGAAATGCAGTGCTGTCAAGAGCATCTGTGCACAGCCAGTGGTTGAGTCAGCCATGGCCAGAGCCAAAATGTGGGCTGATGAGATATGGCAGGGGAATGGCAGGTATCTAGTGTGATGCCCATCTTTGACATTTATTCATTAGGTGCATCACTTGTCCACTCTTAGGACCTGTTTCCTCATCCTAAAAGAGGCAGGGGGTAACTTACCCTGCCTGTTTCCCTGGGTGATCGGTAAGGATTTGTAAAAAGCACTTGGAAGCAATTTAAAGAACAAGTCATTATAGGGCACCTGGGTGGCTCAGTGGTTGAGCGTCTGCCTTCAGCTCAGGTCATGATCCCAGGGTCCTGCAACTGAGTCCTGCATCAGGCTCCCCATAGGGAGCCTGCTTCTCCCTCTGCCTATGTCTCTGCCTCTCTCTGTGTGTCTCTCATGAATAAATAAATATAATCTCCAAAAAAAAGAAGTCCCTATAAAATTAAAGGTAGTTGAGGCTATTTCTAGATCGAAGATAGGTAGAAATACAGAGAAAACAGAACAAAGAGGAGGTCACAGAAAGCATCTAGAGGGCCATCAGAAGCCCCTGCATATGATGTTTCAGCTCCGTAGCAACCATAGACCAGGAAAGGAAGACACGCACGAATGATGACAAATATCACATTTAGCATTTCAGAAAATAAATGTGTGAATTTAACAGATCAAATTATCTACCAGCTGGGATATTGGGAAGATTGTTTCTTGTTAGGAATAAATATTGATTGAACTGATTTAGCAAATGCCTAATATATGAAGACCATAAGCCTCGTCTGCCTCTCAGGCCAATTTAAGATCTTTTACATTGCAGTCATGTCTGTCTACCCCTCAGCTTTAGAGATCAAATTCACTTTCTTCTGCAGTGTTTTGACAATTGAAAGTCTCCAGTTGGGTTATTAATTTCAGCCCTATTTGATCTCTAAGGATTCATCCAGCAGCTACTCTCCCATCCTCAAATTACATGACAGTTATACTTTTATTTTTTCAGAACTTTTTTGCAAATTTAATGAGTGTTAAATGCCAACATTACTTTAAATTTTCTCTGAGCCTCAGTGGAGGTGCATATGCATGATAGATATAATCAAGGCTAACAGTGTTCCGTATGCCAGCTCTCCTCCCAGAAACTTGAAGACATTATGGAAGAACTTTGCAGTGGAGAGCCCAAACAGGTACCTGGTGTGCAAACAGATCTCAAAGCTTAAAAGCTAAACTTCTTTGAGCAGTGGCCCTCTGGGCTTCCCTATCTAGGATCCTAATGGCTCATCCTGCTTCCTTTTGGTGACCCTTGTCTGGAGAGGTTGTGACACAAATACCACAAGGGAGAGGTACGTGACCTAAATCTGTCAATTTAGTCTTCAATTGTGGTATAAATGTTGTAGTAACCTTCTCTGTGACACAAGCCTTAGAGCAACCTTCAGCTGTTGATATTCTTAAAAACCTTGATTCTATTTTTGCTTCAGCCTCAACAATCTCTGCATAATAAATATCTTTTTGTGTATATGGTGTTTCATCCTAAAACTTCAAAAATGTTCAAAGAATATCAAGTTCTTCTATTTTGAGATTTGTGAAACCTTGTTCTCCCCATGTGTATGCTTTGGGATTTTAGCTATTCCTTAGCCTAACATTAGAGTGCCTCTAATGTACTAGGAACTACATGGCCCTGGGGGCTGAGAAGTAAAAGCTGGGATCACCGGCATCTTTATTTATTTTTTAAAGATTTTATTTATTTATGAGAGACACACAGAAAGAGGCAGAGACACAGGCAGAGGGAGGAGCAGGCTCCTGTGGGGAGCATGTTGTGGGACTCGATCCCAGGACCCCGGGATCATGACCTGAGCCAAAGTCAGACGCTTAGCCATTGAGCCACTCAGGCATCACGCCCACATCTTTAAAGGAAGTCCCAGTTTGATCTTATGTCACAATAGATCTTACTAAATAATGATAAAAATTGGCCTGGGTAGTTGGGGGTTCTGGGAGGGAACGCCAAATCAACTTGCAGTGGGCAGTAAGGCAGTGAAAGTCTCACCAAAGACAAGTCCTAAGTAAAAGGTGAGCAAGAAACAGGGAAGAGGTGGAGAGGAGCTCTCTAAATGTACCCTGTCCTCTGCTTCAAGTGTCTCCATGTGGCAGAAGGACAAAGTAGATGTGGGGAGTAATGCACAAAAGCTTGAAGCTTTTTTGAAGCCAACTGATCAAGGGCTTTGAGTATCCTGCTAAGGCTTGGATGGTCTCCTTTGATCCAGACAGAAGAATTCTGTTGAAGTCCTGATGAAGAGTCTGTTGCCTTCATAAATTATCTTTTTGCTTACTTTGTAACTTTTGTGTCCATGTATTCAACAAGCAAATTTTGACCACCTAGTGGTCAATGTGCTAGTATGTAGTAGGTACAGTATGCTAGTTGGGGATACAGGAGTGAGTAAAGCATGGATCCTGGCATCTACTGCATGTGTCTATGTGTCTGTGTGTATGAGAGAGAGAGAGAGAGAGAGAGAGAGAGAGACCCAATAATTTTGATAACAATATGATATGATAACAAAGGAGGAACATTATTTAGCTCTCTCCCACAGAGTGCAAGGAAGTCTTTACAAAGAAGGCTTGGACTTCTTGGACTTTGTTAAGCTCGGGTGTTCTAGCAACCAGAACCACAATGTGAATTGTAGCTGCAGTTAAGCTATGACTTTGTGTAGGGTTATGGTTCTTTTTCATAGAACTGACACTGCAGCCAAAAATACACATTTCTTTATTATTCTGGAGGAAACTAGACTAGGTTTGCTCTGGATATGGAGGTCATAGGGCAGCCTTGCCCCAGTGAGTAAGGAAAGGGTTAAAGCATAGGCAGGGAGAAATAAGAGGCCCCTGATTAGGTTCTGAGACTCTTCCTGGCAGGCAAAAGAGCTAAGCCAGAGTGAGCAAGAGATAAGAGGATAGACCAGACCACCCAGCCCCAATGTTAGAGAGTATTTTTCTTTGGTTTCTACATTATAATCACAGAAAAATGACCAGATCTCAAAGAAGTAAGTTATAAGGGTGTTATCAGTAGTCCTTACTCAAACCAAGACAGCCCTTCAAGAATCTCAAGGCCACAAGCTCCCTGGTCAAGTTCTCAATAAAAGACCAGCCCTAAAAACCTTCAGTGCAACCCATTCTGGACTCCTCTCACTCTAGAGAACTTTTTCTTTCCTTTTTGCTCTCACCTTCACTTAATAAACTTTCACTTCACCCTTTTGTGTCCTCAAGATTCATTCTTTGACTCTGTGAGACAAGAGTCCTGCAGTCCTATAACACCATGAGGCTGCATGAATCATGATTCTTGCTGATGTGACCGCTGGCATGCATAGCATGGAGATCAGAGGAGTGTATTACTTCCACAGATAAGTGTTTTGCTGCTCCATTACATTATCTGTAACGGAGCATTCTGATTTCTGAAGTTTTAAAATATACTGATCCTGATCTGGGTTGGGTTTAATTGGAAAGAAGGAATCTTACATAACATCTTTGGTTTCTTTGATCTGTTATAGATAATTAACCAAACATACACTTTACTCTGCCTCATACTGCCTTCCTAATCCCCCCCTCTCCTAAGTACCTGAATTCAACCTTTATTCTTATGGACTACTTAGCATTCAACTTCAAGGCACAGATGTCTAAGTAAGGTAAGAATTTCTTTCCAAGTTGTTTATACTTAGATTTTAAAATTGGTCGTGAATGAATCAAAAATATATGGTTTTACCTAATGCTTTATTTTTCCATTAGGAAAAAAGTTGTGACTGGTTATTTAAGTTGATTTTCATGCAAATACCTCTAGTACATATGTGCAAAATAAATGCTTAATAAAAGGTTGTCTTGGAGAATCAAGCTGAGATGTTTCAGATAAAAGAATGTACCAAAAATGATAAAATGCAAAAGATGAAGGTCCTAGTGTTCTGATAAGATAGTGAAGAAAGGAAGAAAAATGTCTGTTTTGAAAAGTGGGGAAATTTACGTCTGAGGGTATATTCTTATTTACACTCTAACTATTCATCTAGTTACTCTAAGGAGGCTTGTTAGCTGCCCCAAGGATATACTTCCCCCGCTCCATGGGAAGAAAAGGACTGTGCTAATGGGTTTCTAGCACAATCAAGTGATCTTGGAATTCTAAAATAAGAAACTGAAGTCTGCTAGATATTTACAGTGTCTCAGGAGGGTCATTAAGTTATCTCATTATTAATGCCTAAGAAAGGATACAAGTTAAGATTTAATTCTCAGTAAGTTCCTATTACTTGGGACTTTGGACAATAGAAGAAAGATTACTGAAAGATACTTTGGATTTTCTGTGAGAAGCACACTTGAGTTTCCTCATTTCCCAGAAACGTGGAGGAAATCATTTCTGTCAAGAACAGTGAACTGGTATCATCTCACACATTTATAAGCATATTTTAATTAAAGGATGTAATAAGCTGTAATGATCAAAACCATAGTCTCCACGGTCAAATAATTCTTGATGTGAATTCACCATTAGCAGTTGTGTATTTTTATCTGAGCCTTAGTTTCCTAATCTGTAGAGTGGGATAGATAGGACCTCCTAGGTTTGTTGAGAAGATTAAGTGCAATGTAGTCAAGTGCTTGGCAGGGTACTTGGTACATAGAAAGTGATCAATAAATATTGATGACCATTACTTCAGAATACAGATATAAAAGACAGTTTCCTAATCTTATCATAATTTGATATATCTTGTAACACTTAGTGTCCTGAAAGTCTGATGGGTCTTAAAGTAAAGTCCCTAGTTGAGGACTCTCCCTGGTTTCAATGTACAGCGCAACAGCATGCTCTAGCATTCAACCTAAACTGGAGAAGGGACTGATTCCTGGATTTAGTTTCTCTTCCAGATGCTTTGAGGAGACCACAGTTGTATGAATATTTTGATCAATAACCAGCATCCTGGGGAGCTCCTCCCTGCTGTAATCAGCAACCAGATGGATATTGTACACTAAGGTGTTAAAGATGTTTCTCTTCCTGTGACTGCCAACCAACTGGGAATTCCCAGAGACTTGTCTAGGAGTGGAAACTTTGTTCTAAAGTGTCATATGACAGCACCCTCTTCTTTGAGACTGAGAGAATCTCTGTAACTGACTTTCAACCTCAAGCATGCAAATGTTTTACTGCACCTCATGGGAATGATTACCTCTTCTCTAGGAGGCCCCCCCCAGACTCCCCAACAGCCACTTAGGGGCCACCGAAGAGCCCTGTTAATTTCTGACTTATTTTATGGTTCTGGGAAAACCAAGCTGCCTACTCTGGTTTCTCAACCTCTCCCAGTTGAGAGGAGGGCTCTGACCTGACTCCCCTACAAAAGAAAACTGAGATCTAAGTTTGTTCCATGTAATTGTAGTTAAAAACGTATGTCACTAAAAATCCTGCTATCCTGGTTTTCTTTAACTTTGGGTTCTTGTTTCCAACATGATACTATCTTCCTAAAATATGTCCAGCTTTCATTCGAATTCAATTGGGGTATTTATGTATTAAAAACCTCTCTAATTTGGCCAAAACTAAAGTTCCCAATACATATTTTAAGGCCTCTTTTACACCACAATCTTCAAAAATATGTGTGTTTTTTTCTTTTGAGATAGACCTCACCCTTGGATGCTTTCTTTTCTCCAGGTATTCATTTCTGGCAGGTCTCTGTGACAATGGCAGTCTATTCCATCCCACTCTGTTAAAGAATGAGATGTGGCTAGCAGGGGAAGTTTCTCATCTGTTCAATGTCAGAATTTTTCTCTGTAAAACCCATTAAACGACTCTGCAGAGGTTTACCCTTACATTCTGGGTAATGGGGGTTGCTCTGTCTTTGCTCTTGCAGTCTTGTAGTCTTAAATTGCACACCACTCTGTAGTAGCCATTTCGAGTCCAAACTCCTAATCCCCAGCCCACAGGATATCAAGATTTAAACTGGGAATAGCTAAGCAAATATATATTTACAACTTTATTACTTTAATACTTTCTCATTTCACTCAGCATGTTTTCTCCATGGACAGCTAGGTTCTGTCCTAACACCATCTTTGGCAAATGAGGTCCTTTTAAAATAATTTAACCTAGATTTCTTTTTAAAAATTTTTAAGAGAATTTATTTATTTGAGAATTTGAGAGAGAGAACAAGTGGGGGATGGTGCAGAGGGGGTGAGAGAATGAGAGTTAGAGCACGCGTGAGAGAGAGAGAGAGAGAGAGAGAGAGACTCCCTGCTGAGCAGGGATGGGGCTCCATCCCAGGACCCAGAGATCATGCATGACCTGAGCCAAAGGCAGATGCTTAACCCACTGAGTCACCCAGGCACCTCTAACCTAGATTTCTAAGAAGGATTACAGAGAATACCTTCTGAAGAGGAAAACCTTCTTGCCTTACCTTTCTGTGCCATCCTCTATTTGCCTTAGCTGTAATCACTAGAATGTCATGACAATTATAGCAAATCAAAGTTACTAAGCCTGATTTTGGTAATATTTCTCTCAATAGGATGTTAAGGCTTAATATCATTTCAAATTATGGTTTAACATCATTTCTTCTCTTGGAAAATACCATTGTCTTATAAAAAGTTCAGTACTTTATTGAAAATTCTATTCCTAGTTATATATTTAGAATTTTACTTTTTGTTTTAGGACTACTTTAGTTATATTTTTTCTTTTAAACCTATTATGTTTAAATTGGGCCCTCCTTTCTATGCTATCCCAGCCCACACCATCCCCACAAAAGTATACATTTGAAATATTTTTAAAAATATGTTCCCATAAATAGGAGATCCCTGCATGGCTCAGCAGTTTAGCGCCTGCCTTCGGTCCAGGGCGTGATCCTGGAGTCCCAGGATTGAGTCCCACATCAGGCTCCCTGCATGGAGCCTGCTTCTCCCTCTGCCTGTGTCTCTTCCCCATTCTCTCTCTATGTCTATCATGAATAAATGAATAAAATCTTTAAAAAAATTTTTGCCCATAGACTTCCTTAATTTACATATTCTTTGAACTAGTTCATCTAATCATCCGATCTCTAAAAAATTTGCTATACCTTTTTTAAAGTTGTGCTATATATTTTTAAAAGCCTAAAACATTTAATGATCATTTACCTATAATTAGGTTAAGTGCTTTTTACCATAACTTTTGATGTAACCTCAAAAATCCCCTCACGCTATGTTTCTAAGTAACAAGGCAGCAAGCTAAAATATTTACCAAAGCTGTCTCATTTTTAAAAAACATTATAATGTGAATTAATATAAGACAAAGATGCCTCTTTATATTAGCAAAATATTTAAAATATCTAATGCTGCTGATGTTGAGGTATGATAAGCACTTCCAAACATGACTAGTGGCAATATATATTACAAACCCCTTTTCGAAAGCAGGATCTCAGTAAATATAAAGCATGTATGAATCTAGAGTTAATACAAAATTCACAAAATGCTAAGACACAATATGCAAAGCACCCTATTTTCAGACCTGGTGGGTTACTGGAAAGATCATCTCTTGGGGGGTAGATTGGAATAGGGCTAAGGTAGTATTGGTTATTAACTTTTTCATTTAAGGTACATTATTTGCCTGTGGGAAATGTAGACGATACAAAAATAAATATTTCTTATTCCCAAGATTTTTATCCCTTTTTACTATAAGGCAGAAAGCCTTTGGCAACTTCTGAAATTCCATCTTGTAATTATTGGTAAGAGGGCTTCATTTCTGAGTTCCAAGTCTTTTATGCTAGCTAAAACTTACTGTGTACATAATATATGCTAGCTATTGTTCTGTTTTTAAAAGATTTTATTTATTTACTTGGGAGAGTGGTGAGGGAGAGAGAGAAAGAGAGAGAGCACAGATGGAGAGGGAGAACCAGACTCCCTGCTAAGCAGAGAGCCTGATGCTAGGCTCGATTCCAGGACTCTGAGACCATGAACTGAGCCAAAGGTAGATGCTTAACTGACTGAGCCACCCAGATGCCCTCAGACATTGTTTTTAAAACTTTTATATATATTAATTTGTTTAATCCTCCAAACCACCTAAGGTTTTATTCTCATTTGTGTTAAATACCATAGATTTGAGTATAAGAACTAAGTCTATATCCCAACAATCTTATACCTTAGTGGTCTTTCTCAACAAGATCATTGATGGTATGCTTATATCCCTTCCACCCAGATGTTATCAGATGTAGATACGTATGGTCTCTGCTGTACTCTCAGTTGCCATAACTTCTGAAGAGTCAAATTCCAGGATTAGCTTTCATCTACAAAGTATAGATTTCATATTTATCCATGAATGAGAGTATAGTCAAAATATTTATCAGCTCTTAAGGTAAGGGTACTAGCCAGTCAGTGGAGACAACACCTAATCAGAATGCACCACAAACAACCAGTGAGATCATATGGATGTGAAATGACTGGGTATAAATCTCCTCTATGACTAACTCATTCAGGGATGTCTGTGTGACTCAATAAAATTAGCAGCTAAGTTTATCATTAACAATGTATATTGTTTAAAGATAGCCTATGGGGATCAGAAGATGGTGGTGGTGTAGGAGGACTCTAGGCTTGCCTTGTCCCATGAATACAACTAGATAACTATCAAATAATTCTAAATAGCCCAGAAATAGACCTAAAGACCGACAAAACAACTCCACAACTAAACATAGAGAAGAGGCCACATTTAAGAAGGTAAGAAGTACAGAAATGTGGCTTGGGAGAGAAACAGACTGTGGCCCTGTGGTGGTGAGGGAGCCACAGTCACAGAGAAGGGTGAGGGAGACTAGCACACAGACGAGTGCATGGAAACACTGAATCCCTATAGCAATTGGGCTGGGAAAGCAAGAGGGCTTCAATTTCAAGAGTTCTTGCAACCAGTGGGGCTTAAAGCCCAGAGGTTTAAAAGTCAGCATGCTTGGCTCTGACAGACCTCCGAGGACAATGGGGCTGCTCTTGGAGAAAAGGTAGGGCAAGTAGCCCATGGACATAGAGCATGGAAACAGTGACCTGAAGAATGCCTGGGGCACAGTGGGAAGGTTATTTTCTTATCTTGGAGTGTGCCCCAGAGAGGAAGTGGTCATGGAGAGACGACCTCCCAGGAACAAAGTAACTGGCAGATGCCATTGTCCTCCCCTACACCTCAGCATAAGCATAGTGCCACCTGTGGGAACCAGCACAGAGCTGACACTCACTACCTAACTTGCTTACACCAATCCCAGAACCCCCGAGCTCTTGTGGAACCACACTTCCCAGTCATGGTTATCTTAGGCCTGGCGTGGTGGGCCCCCTCCCCCAGAAGTCCAGCCTGTGCCCCTGCCAACACTGCATTACCCAACGTCGATTGGAAAAGCCTCAGTTCCAGTGGCAGTGGTGATAGGTCTTATTTCACAGGCAGACCAAAGCACACTTAGTTAAAATGTGCCAGATTCAAGCCAGGGACCAAATACTACCCACAAGAGTCCAAGAGAGTATTTGCAGACAAAAGGCATGAAGGATAAAGCAGTGAGACAGACTAGTAGAGCACATGCAGACACTCCCAGAAGTGCCAGGTCCTGGGGAACAAGGGACAGACACTACATGGCAGGGCACTACAAGACCTCTTTTTCATAAGGCCATTACCCTAAAAAACAAGAGACATAGCCGACTTTCCTAACACATGGAAATAGGCACAGAGACTTAGACAAAATGAGAAGACAGAGGAATTTGTCTCAAATCCAAGAACAGGACAAGGGCACTGCTGGAGATCTAAGAGAAACATATAAGTAACATGCCTGATGGAGAATTTAAAGCAATGATCATAAGGATACTTAATAGGCTTGAGAAAAGAGTGAAGGATATCAGTGAGACCATTAACACAGAGATAAGGAATAACATAGTAGAGATAAAGGGCACAATAAATGAAATGAGAAACACACTTGATGGAATGAATTAATGACCTAGAAGACAGAGTAATGTAAAGTGATCAAGCTGAAAAAAGAGCAAAAAGAATTATGCAAAATGAAAATAGACTTAGGGAACTCAGTGACTCCATCAAACATAATAACATTCATATTACAGGAGTCCCAGAAAAAGAAAAGAAAAAAGGGGGCAGATAATTTATTTGAAGGAATAATAGCTGAAAACTTCCCTAATGTGGGATATGGAAACAGATATTCAGTTCTAGAAGGCACAGAGGACCCCCAACAAAATCAACAAAAGCAGATCCACAAGTCATATTATAATTAAAATGACTAAATATGATGATAAAGAAAAAATAGTAAAAGCAAAAAGACAAAAGAAGATACTTACATACAAAGGAAACTCTATAAGGCTCTCAGTGTTTTTTTTTTTTTTTTCAGCAGAAGCCTTGCAAGCCAGAAAGGACTGGAATGATATATTCAAAGTGCTGAATGGTAAAAACCTGCAGGCATGAATAGTCTATCCAGCAAGGCTATGATTCAGAATATAAAGAGAGATAAATGGTCTCCCAGACAAACAAAAACTAAAGGAGTTCATGACCACTAAACCAGCCCTGCAAGAAATATTAAAAGGGACTCTTTGAGTGGAAAGACCAAAAATGACAGTAGGAAACACAAAAGCAGTAAAAATGAATATTTCTGTAAAAACCTGTCAAGGAACTCACAAAATAAAGAGATGCAAAATATGATACCATATACCTAAAATGTGGGGAGGAGAGGAGTAAAGAATAGATTCAAGCTTAAATGACCATGAATATAATATAGACTGCTTTATGCAGAAGATGTTATATAAACCTAATGGTAGCCACAGATCATAATTACTAATAAATATGCAAAGAATATAGAGAAAGAAACCCAAATATATCACTCAAGAAAACAAGCAAACTATGAAATAGAAAGAATAAAAATCAGAGAATATCTTCAGAAACAACCTAAAACAAGTAATAAAACAGCAATAAATACATTTCTATCAATAATTACTTTGAATGCAAATGGACTAAATGCTCCAATCAAAAGAAATAGGGTGACAGAATGAATAAAAACCAAAGAAAACTAAACAAGATTAATCTATATCCAGCCTACAAGAGACTCATTTTACACCTATGACACCTGCAGATGAAAGTGAAAGGATGAAGAGGCACCTGGGTGGCTTAGTTGGTTAAGCATCCAACTGTTAATTTCAGCTCAGGTCATGATGTTATGGTCATGAGATTGAGCTCTGCTTTGGGCTCCATCATTGGTGTGAAGCCTGCTTAAGATTCTTTCTCTCTCTGTCCCTCCCCACCCACTTGCACTCCCCCTCCCCCCAAAAAAAGTGAGGAGATGGGGATGGAGAAACATTTCTCATGTAATGGATGTCAAAAGAAAGCTGTAGTAACAATACTTGTATTGGACAAAATAGACTTTAAAGCAAAGATTGTAAGAAGAGACAAAGACATTATATATATATATATTTATATATATATATATATAAAGAGGACACTCCAACAAGAAGGTCCAACAATTGTAAATATTTATGTACTCAACATAGGAGCACCCAAATACATATAGCAGCTAATAACAAACATGAGGGAACTAACTGATAATAATACAATAATAGTAGGGGACTTTAACATCCTTCTTACATCAATGGACAGATTATCTAAACCGAAAGTTAACAAGAAAACAATGTCTTCATTGGACTGGATGGATTTAACAGCTATATTCAGAACATTCCATCCTAAAACAAAAGAATACGCATTCTTTTCAAGGGCACACAGAACATTCTCCAGAATAGGTCACATATTAGACCACAAAATGAGTCTCAACAAATTAAAGAAAATCAAAGTCATACCATGCATCTTTTCTGACCACAGCATTATGAAAATAGAAGTCAACCACAAGAAAAAAATCTGGAAAGACCACAAATAAATAGAGGCTAAATAGTATGTTGCTAAACAATGAATGGGTCAACCAGGAAATAAAAGAATAAATGAAGAAGTACATGGAAACAAATGAAAATGAAAACACAATGGTTCAAAACCTTTGGGACACAGCAAAACTTGTTCAAAGAGGGAAGTTTATAACAAACGGGCCTACCTCAAAAAACAAGAAAAATCCAACCCAATCTAACACCTGAAGAAGCTAGAAAAAGAACAAATGAAACCTAAAACCAGGAAAAGGAGGGAAATAAAAAAGATTAGAGCAGAAATAAATGATATAGAAACAAGAGAGGAGAAATAACAACAAATACTACAGAAATGCAAACAATTATAAGAGAATATTATGAAAAACTGTATGTCAACAAATTAGACAACCTAGAAGAAATAGATAAATTTCTAGAAACTGAACTACCAAAACTGAAACATGAAGAAATAGAAAATTTGAACAGACCAATTGCCAGCAAGGAAACTGAATTACTAATCAAAAAACTTCCAGCAACTTTTAGTTGGTTTAGGACCAGATGGCTTCACAGGTGAATTCTACCAAACATTTAAAGAAGACTTAGGGGCACCTGGGTGGCTCAGTCAGTTAAATGTCTGACTCTTGATTTTGGCTCAGGTCATGATCTCAGAGCGGTAATATTGAGCCCTGTTTCAGGCTCCATGCTCAGTGTGGAGTCTACTTGTCCCTCTCCCTCTACTCCTCTCCTTGTTGACTCTCTTCCTCTCTCAAGTCAATAAATGAATAAAATATTTTTAAAAAATAAAGAAGAGTTAATATCTAACCTATTCTTTGCAAACTATTCCAGAAAACAGAAAAGGAAGGAAAACTTCTAAATTCATTCTATGTGTCCAGCGTTACCTGATAGCAAAACCAGATAAAGATACTACAAAAGAAAGAGAACTACAGGCCAATGTCCCTGTAGATGCAATGTAGATGCAGAAATCCTCAACAAAATACTAGCACGCTGAATCTAATTATACATTAAAAAAATCATTCACCATGATGATCGAAGGGGATTTATTTCTGGGATGCAAGAGTGGTTCAGTACTCACAAATCAGTCAGTGTGATACATCACATCAATAAGAGAAAGAATAATAATAATAATAATATGGTCATGTCAATAGATGTAGAAAATAGCACTTGACAAAGTACAACATCTATTCATGATAAAAACCCTCAACAAAGTAGGCTTAGAGGGAATTTTCCTTAACATCATAAAGGCCGTATCTGAAAAACCCACAGCTAACATCATCCATGATGGGGAAAAACTGAGTGCCTTTCTCCTAAGGTCAGGAACAAGATAGGGATGTTTTCTCTCACCACTTTTATTCAACATAGTACTGGAAGTCCTAGCCACAGCAATCAGACAACAAAAAGAAATAAAAGGCATCAAAATCGGTAAAGAAGAAGTAAAACTTTCCTTATTTGCAAATGACATTATATTATATATAGAAAACCTGAAAGACTCCATCAAATACTCCTAGAACTGACAAACTAATTCAGTAAAGTCACAAGATACAAAATCAATTTACAGAAAGATATTGCATTTCTATACACCAAACAGGAACTAGCAGAAAGAGAAATTAAGAAAATAACCCATTTGCAATTGCAACAAAAAAACAAACAAACAAACAAAAAAACATACCTAGAAATAAACCTAACCGAAGAGGTGAAAGACCTGTACTCTGGAAACTAGGAGACACTGATGAAAGAAATTGAAGATGACTCAAAGAAATGAAAAGATATTCCATGCTCATGGATTGGAATAACAAATATTGTTAAAATGTCTATTCTAAGCAAAGCAATCTACACACTTAATGTAAACCCATCAAAATATCAACAGCATTTTTCACAGAACTGGAACAAATAATCCTAAAATTTGTATGGAACCCATACAAATTTACAAATCCTAAAATTTGTAAAAGACCCCAAATAGCCAAAGAAATGTTGAAAAAGCAAAGCAAAGCCAGAGTCATTACAATTCTGGACTTCAAGTTATACTACAAAGCTGTAATAATGTATTGGCACAAAAAAGGACACATAGATTAATAGAAAAGAATAGAAAATTCAGAAATAAGCCCACTATTATATGGTCAATTAATCTTTGACAAAGAAGGAAAGAATATCCAATGGGAAAAAGACTGTCTCTTCGACAAATGGTGTTGGGAAAACCGGACAGCAATAGGCATACACCATACAGGAATAAATTCAACGTGGATTAAAGACCTAAATGTGACACCTGAAACCATAAAAATGCTTGAAGAGAGCACAGGAAGTACTTTATCTGACACTGGCCATAGCAACTTTTTTTCTAGATAGGTCCCCTGAGGCAAGAGAAACAAAAACTATTGGGACTACATCAAAAAGTTTCTGCACAGTGAAGGAAATAATCAAACTAAAAGGCAATTTACAGAATGGGAGGAGATATTTGCAAATGACATATCCAATACAGAGGTAGTGTCCGAAATATATAAAGAACTTACAAAACTCAACACCCCCAAAACAAATAATCTGATTAAGAAATGAGCAAGCATGTCTTCTCCAAAGAAGACATCCATTTGGCCAACAGACAAATGAGATGATGCTTGTCATCACTCATCATCTGTGAAATGCAAATCAAAACTACAATGAGAACTCACACCAGTCAGAATGGCTAAAATCAACAACATAAGAAACAACAGGTATTGGTGAGGATGAGGAGATAAATGACCTTCTGTATGGTTGGTAGGAATGCAAACTGATGCAGCCACTGTGGAAAACAGTATGGAGGTTTCTTGAAAGTTAAAAATCAGTCACACTACTGGGTATTTACCCAAAGAATATAAAAACATTAA
Organism: Nyctereutes procyonoides; assembly: GCF_905146905.1. Classification (NCBI taxonomy): domain Eukaryota; kingdom Metazoa; phylum Chordata; class Mammalia; order Carnivora; family Canidae; genus Nyctereutes; species Nyctereutes procyonoides. The sequence continues at coordinate 36,046,279 of NW_026575030.1, read as the reverse complement.
GTCAAAGGGATGCACACACTCCTGTGTTAATGGCAGCATTATTTATAATAGTCAAACTAAGGCAGCAGCCCAAGTGTCCATCAATTGATGAATGAATAATGAAGTCGTGGTGTATATACACTATGGAATATTGTTCAGCCACAAAAAAAGAATGAAATGTTGCCATTTTCAACAACATGGTTGGAGCTAGAGAGTATAACGCTAAGTGAAATGAGTCAGAGAAAAACAAATACCATATGATCTCATTCAGATGTGGAATTTAAAAAGCAAAACAAATGAACAAAGGGGAGAGAGAGAGAGAGAGAGAGAGAGAGAGAGAGAGAGAGAGAGAGAGAGAGAGAGAGAGAGAGAGAGAGAGAGAGAGAGAGAGAAACCAAGACACAGACTTTACAGGGAACAAACAGATGGGATATGAGAGGGGAGGTGAGTGGGGGGATGGATTAAATAAATGATGAGGATTAAGGAGTGCTCCTGTTGTGATGAGCACTGGGTGATTAAAAGAAAAACTTAAAAAAATATATATCCTAGGAGGGATTTGATAAGGACTTTAAACTTACAACCGCAAAACAAGTTCTTTCTACATCTTGCTTTGTTTAATGTGAGCCCGGGAATTGGAGATCCTCACTTTACCTGGGCCTTCAGTTCACCCTTAGACATTCTTTATTCTATCACTTTTCACTTAAAGAACGATTTTTTAAAAAATAGGAAGATGAAAACAAAATGAAAATTTTACTATTAACTATTAAAACACCTGCTAAGCAGTTGAGACCATTCTTCTTCCAGTGTAAGCTCCAAATGTGGCTTCACAAAGTCGTTTCATCCTTAGCTCTTCTCATTGGCCGGCCTTCAAATTGCCATTTGTCTTTTCTGATGTTTTAATTCTAGCCTCTGACTATCCAAATTTTTACTTCATCCTTGATAATACCTTCCTAGCTTTGGCTATTCTCTTTTTAAAATCTGCATTTAGATAAACCTTTTGACTCACAAAGTTTTCTTTGGCTTTTCTACCCTTTTTTGAGGGGAAGGAGGGTTATTTGTGGTGCTATAAATTAAATTGGAGAGACTCTATCTATTGTGCCATTTTTTCTTTTAGGGAGTTTCACCACAAAATATAGCTAGATCCTTGGAAATATTTAGAAGTTAGTCTTTTCCAAAGTCTATAGCAATGTCTATCTGTGCTCAGTGTTTTTGGCTTTTGCAAATAACACGATTACCTTTGTATAAGTCTCTCCAATAAACATCACATTTTGTACTTCTTCTTTTTAAGAGAATGGCATTATACTGTGCTTAATTTAAAAATAGGCAGCATGCATACTGTATAAGGAACTAGTTTGAACACTAGTCTTGCACCTTGTCAAGCAAGGATCCTAATATCTGAGCTTATAGAGCTTTTGTAGAGCAGACGCTTTTACTATTTGTATTTACATTCCTTACACTATTTTTTAATGAACAGTTTCAGGTGCCTGGAGTGAAGAGCCTCCTTTTAATAGTGGACATTCAGAAGTGAGTTTTTTCTAGAACACCCTCTGGTTATAAATTCCTGGCAAAAAGCTCAGCTCTTTTGAATTATAAACCAACATGTTCATAGCTTTTTCTTTATAGTTTTGGCATAAGTAAAGTTTTTGTACTTCTTTGGGGATGGATATCCTTTTCATTACCTCTGTCTATTTTAGAATATAATTCAGAGGCATCACATACTTATTATATTATTTTCTGTTGTGTAGAAACTTGACCCAAAATCCAGGACCTTAAAATAACAAGGAGTTAAAATAACATGTTCTCTAGTACATGTCAGGAATGTATATATAACTTAGTTGAGTACTCCTGGCTTAAGACCTCTCAGGAGGCTGCAGTCAGTGTATCAGCCAGGGCTGTGGTCTCTTCTGAAGGCTTGATAGAGGATTTACTTCCAATATCACAGAGATACTCATTAGAAGGGTTTGGTTCCTTGTGGGCTATTGGACTTGAAAGCCTTTGTTCCTTGCTGGTTGTGGGCAGGAGGCCTCCCTCAGTTTTATGCCATGTGGACCTCTCCATAGGGCATCTTGCAGTATGGAATCTGGCTCCCTCAGAACAAGGGAGCAAGTGAGGGCCCAAGACGGAAACCGATCTTTTTATAGCCTAATCCTGGAAGTGATATCTCATTACTTTTGCTGTTTTTATTGGTTAGAAGTGAATCACTAGATCTACCTTAGATTCAAGGGGGATGAATTACATAAGGGTCTGAGTTCTAGGAGGCAGATCACTGGGGCCATCCCAGGTAGAGCATACATATATACATATAAGTGTGTGTGTAAAATAAGAGTCTCAGTGAGCCATAGGTTTAATCTGATAAATTATAAGAGATCAAGCATGATAAATGCCACAATAGAAGTGATGGCATTACTCTGGGAGTATAAAGAAAAGTAATTTGGAGATCAGGAATCTTTTGGAAGACATAGAGTTTATGTGTGACTTTGAAAAATGGAAAAGGCTTTGACAGGTAGATGTTGTCATAAAGGACATCCCACCTGGAGGAAACAGCAGAGGTTGAGCACAAGGCATAGTCAAGAGACAGGTAAATGACTATGACCAGAATCATGCAGTGTATGACTAGGAATGAAGGATAGAAATTTTACAAAGGTAGCCTGAGACCAGATTTTGGTATCCTAAATTTTATTTCGATGAGTTTGTGTTTTGTGGACAACATGAATATATTAAATATTTAAAGAGGAGAATAAACTGCTCAAAGCATGTATATTGGCCATATTTTCTGTCCTCCATGACATGTGGTATGAGGCGAATAGCAGATGCTTTATACTTAGGCCTTGCCATTGCTATGAATTCAAAATAAATTATCCAATTCCTTTCCCTTCAATCTACTCACCTATAAAATGGACACATTAATATGTATTTTACAGAGTTGTTGCTAGGATCAAATAAGGAATGTTTATAACTTATTTAGTAAATTTTCTGACACATTGCCAACACTTATTGAGTGAATTCTATAAGTTATACAGTGAACCACAGGAGAGGAGAGGGCTTCTTGTGTATAGGAGTGAAGGGGGGTCTTTCTTATTGCTTAAGCCATCTTTATAGATAGCAAAAAGTGAGTTAGCTTTCTAAGATAAATTTTTTTGTGGTTGACTTTATTTATATATCTGGTTCTGGGTGTCTATAGAAGGCAGAAACCACATCTCATCTAAGATGTATGGTTGACATGTCACACCTGGACATGCCCAAAAGATAATTGGCTTCTCTGCCTCTTGATGATGTAGACAGCATGGAATAAAAGGAGGATGAGCTTTGGAATGGGACTCATGTCCATTGCTTAAGTATCTTTATGACTTTGAGCAATTTACTTACTTTCTGTACCTCCATTTTCTCAGTTAAATAGAGATCAAATAGGGACTTAAATGGGGGCTATTATAACTCATAACTAATTATCCAGGCTTTTAACATCTTTTCAAAGATGTATCTCCATAGAGAAGAATCTCTTAAGTCCTCATCTTTTTAAGGCTCTCTCTATAGGTGTTCTAATTGATTTTTTTTTTCTTTTCTGTAGTTTATACTGCATTAGCCTTGCCAACTAGAAAAGGAAGATTTCTGGGAAGGGCAAATCTCTTACTCTTCCATAGATTTTCCAAAAAGAGAGAAAATTACCTGTACTTGATGAGTTTTTGTAATCATATTTTTAAATTCTGCCAATTTAGAATCTTATTTCTCCTTTTACTGTTTTACCCTTTGGTCAATATAATAAAATACTTCAACCTCCACCTTTATCTCCAAAACGAAGTTGGCAATATTTTTTAAAATCTGAAATTACATGTTCTTCTGAACTTGTTCTTATCTTTTTATACCTAATCTCTTCAGATTAGAAGGATGGCTATCAGAAACATACTTCTATACCCTAGCCAATTTAACATCAGTATCTGTGGAGGACAGCTGTGAATCTGGCATATGGTATAGGAAATCATGTAAAATATCCACTTTACTAGATTGGGGAGCTGATAGAAAAAAAATGAAACCTTTAATGAAGGAATAGATAAGAACTATGCCTCTGAAATCTGTGCCTCTGAAGATGTGGACAGAAGGTATAGTGTACAGGGAAATCATCTCTTTCCTATGTATCTTTTGAGAAAGACTTGTGTTACTGTTGAAGTGAGAGGACAGATCAATAGCTTCTACACAATCATGTCAAAGGAGTTGTTGGGAGCACCTAGCTCTACCCAAGTAGTTCTGAGAATCCCTGTTTCTTTCCTTCTGAACATGGGAATGCCTTCCCGTGGATTGCTTTAAGATTAACCGGAAGGAACTCTTGTCTCACTCAATACTTCCCTCCAGCCTTCTTCAGTTTCCCTAGGGATACTGGGTCCACACTTAGTGTGCAAATCTTCGGGGCCCTGGAAAATCATTGCAACCTTTGACTAGTTCCCCAGCCTTGGAAAGGGTACTTTCCCTTTAGCAAGTAATGGATAGTTGTTCCAGAATTGGTTTTAAGCCATAGGTATGTTGTGTGCTCTGGGAATACTGATTATGAAAATGAGATCAGGTTTCTCTTTGACATCAGGATTGTGTAACCTATTTAAAAAAAATATCCTAGCATGCCTTGGAGAAAGAACTGTTCAGATGATGTCAATAGGAGCCACTTGGTTCAGTGGCTCAGGTGTTGCTTAAATGCCAATGACAACTGGATTGATCTCCAATTCCAAATGTACATAGTGGAGAATAAGCAGGTGTGGAGCACCTGTGGGGCACGTCCCTTCCCCACTCTTTTTAAAGAGACATACACTTAATATTTTTAATTGAAAGGACTTTTTAATCTAAAAAGTGTTTAGAATGTTAGTGTTTAAAATGATAAACACTAATGTTAATTTTAGGATAAATTCTTTAGAGATGTTGGCTCATCATTCATTCCATCATTGGTTGTATTAGGTGCTAACTGGGAACAGCGGACTTTTCTGTCACATTTTTATCTTTTTGGGGAAAAAGAAAACCAAAGCCTTATTGCAATCTAGGAATACTGTCCCTGGTCTTTTTTGTCCACATGACTAGACAGTGAGAATATACATTTCTTCTAAAATAACCATGTCAATTGCTAAATATTGCTTTTAGAGTTTTATAAATTGGCAAATAATATTACTAATCTAATAATATGTAAGCTAAGTTAGCCACTCTGTAGCTATCAAAATCATCTTGGCAACAAAGAAATCTGTTTAGTCTTAACAAAAAGAGCTCAAAATGTTAAATAATTTTTAACTATTTAACCCAGGAAGTACACAGTAGCCTAAATGAGAATGTGAGCCATTGATGGAGTCAGGGTTTAGAAATCTTAAGATTGTTAGTTTAGTGGGAGGGGAGAGAGAAGGTATTGGAATGATAGAAACTATGTCAGGGTAGGATATTCTTTTTTATGATGTGCTTTTTAATTAATTTTTAAAAATCAATGTATAAATTGATATACAACATAATTTTAGTTTTAGGTGTACAACATAATGTTATATTTATATATATTATAAAACAATCACCACGATAGGTCTGGCTAACAATCATCACCACACATGGTTCCGATTTATTTTTCTTATGATGAGAACTTTTAAAGAGTAGGATATTCTGACTTTGATATTTCAGGGATAGAACAATTCTGGGGGGTAAGGGCAAGAATCTATCTATGGAAGTGATAAGTTGAGTGGAGAAATGACTTAGTTTTGAAGTTCTTGACCTTTATCTCAAGAGTTTTGTACTTGTCATCATATGGGCATCAAATTCACCCAGAATGTTGATAACACTGGGGATTTAGAGGGAGACTGAGTTTTGGTACCAATTCTTAAACTTTATGGGCCTGATTGGATTTTGATAACATGAAGGCATAAGAAAGTGAAGACAGATGATCCAAGCCACAGAAGTCATGTTTTTTAACGGCATCTCATTCCTGATGAAAAGTGCAGCATAGGGAATATAGTCCATAATATTGTATGGGACAAATGGCACCTACCCTTATTGTGGTGAGAAGTAATATATAGAATTGTTGAATCACTAATCTGTACACCTGAAACTAACATAACATCATATGTTAGTTATACTTCAAAAAAATCTTTAAAAATACCTCACACCTAGAAAATATATAAAGAATACCATAACACAATCATATATATCCCATCCATCTTAAATACACTTGACACTCCCTAGGTACCTTCCTAGGTAGGAGTAAGTGTCACTTCAGAAGAAACTTCGATTCTCGCAGTGAGATCCCTAATAATACAGATGTGACAGTTCGGAGAGGGCATTATTGTACACAGAGATTGACAGCTTTATTTCCAGATTACAATGTGAAGGAAGATAGGAAATGAGCCATCTCTTTATTAAGAAAAAGGAGAAAGGAAAATGTTGCCTTTGGGAGTGAATCACGTTTCAACTGAAAGCGGAAGGCAGCAGGAATCTACGCAAGCATGGGCAAGGGGCAGTTTTTCATGGAATGATGTTTCCAGAGGGCACAGAAAAGAGATCTCAGAATTGCAAGAGAAGTAGGAGGCTGGGTCAAGGGAGAAGCAGCACAGATCCTGAGGAAGGGCATATGTATGTGAGAGGACAAGAGGGTCTTATTCACAGTGTGAAATGCATTAAGGGATGTGAAGGTGGAAAAGAGCAGCTCAGGGCTTTCAAGGATAACCTGTCAGGGGGTTTCAGTGCATTGTTTGTGTCTTAAGGAAGATTCTATTATGAGCAACTGCTTAGCTAAAGATTTAGGTGCAAATGGTTTATTAAAATAATGCTCCCAGGAGAAACTAGTCAGGGAGTGGGAGATGCCAGCTCCACAGATGGGTGGGATAACATAACCCAGGTGAGCTAATGAGCTGCAAAACATTGTTTGCTTGGGCTTCTGGGAAACAAACTTCTCATTAAAAGGTGCTGGCTGAAGGCTTCTTCTTTCCATCGGGATTTGGTGTTGTGCAGATGTCAGGCCCAAGATTTCTGCAGCCACTTTTTTTTTTACCATGAGCAAAGCCAGAAAAGGTAAAACAGAGATGTGGGATCTGGTAAGAGGGTCCCTGGATCGCACTGGCGCGAGGCTCCCTGAATCTTCGATTTTATTTCTCAGAAAATTTCCTCTGTTGTCTAAGACAGTTCGTTCTGGAATTTTGTTGTCATTGTTGTGGTTGTTTTGCTTATAACAGAGCTACAAATTCTCAAACACCTTATTTTAAGACTCCTATCATACTTTTCCAAATGGGCTTTAAATTTGGGATTGAGAGCAATCAAAAATGAATAATGGCATCGCCTATTCTTCAGACACAGAGGAAATAGTTCATAGCATTACAATTACATGAAAGAAAATTTCCTTTCTTACTGAAAAGGAAAGAGCAGATTATACTTCTTCCACTTATGTCTCTTTGAATATGTGTCTTCTGGTTTTAGAGTTGGTCTTTTTAAAATGCAAGAGCGAAGAGACCTAGGCCCTCCAAACCAACTTTCCCCCATTGAATTTAGCTTTTTATTTTATATGCAAAACAGCTTTATATCCTGTGTGCTTCATAGATGACATTTCTAAATCTTACACATTCTTGTGCTTAGTGCTACATGCTCTGACATGGTTCTGCAAGTTGTCTTTGCAGGGCTTTTGCCCTCCTTTTGTCTTGCCTGTGAATTCCAGAGATGTGCCAGCAGAAATAGACAGTTGAACTCCAAGTGTAGGGTTGCTCTAGTTTCCACTTTTATTCATTTCCTTTTCTGAAGATTCCAAATGCTTCTGTTGTTTTCTGAGGCATTTGCTTTCTCCTACGGTTACCTTCTTGCAGTCTTTTTTCTTAAGTTACCTCCTATTCCCTCAAAATTATTTTCCCATATTCTTCGCCCACCACAAGCTGAAGTCTGCTGGGTTTCCTTCTCCTGCTCCCAATTATTTCAGGTGTCCTTATCGCTTCTGCTCTTATTTTCTTCCTTAGGGTAATTTGAGAGACTTGATCGTTCCTCTTTTCCTTTTAACGTTTTGAGGATGACCCACGGTCATTTGTATCTGTTTGACAATTTTTTTTTGTAATTTCTCCTTATAAGGATTCTCTGTCTCCCTCAACTCAGGCAGGCATAAGGTTGTCTTTGCCCTCTCTTCTTGGAACCAAGAAGCATATCTTATTTCCCACTTGTCTCTGCCTTCTCCCTTAACCCTTCATTTCTCTTGTGCTTCCAAAATAGTTTAATCAGAGGAATCCATTTGCTGAGCACCTGAGTACCTGGGTGTTGATTGTACATTATAAAAGATAAAACTAATTTAATCCACATAACTGAGCTGAGGGTACTGGGTTGACACTTTCAGAAGAAAGTTGAGGTGTGTTACAGGTTTGGGAAATAAGGTTAGTGAGGATCTAAGATTTGATTTCTGTATTGCTATTTATATTCACCATCTAATTCCTACAAGAAATATGTATACTTACTAGTTACATAGATGTGATTTCTCTAGACCTTTTTATGGCATATAAATTGGGTTGGAGAATACCTCATTTCATTTTCTGTTTTACGGGAGGAGGAGAATTAGTCACTAGAAAATAGGTCTGAAAGAGTAAGCACTAGATTAACTGGAAACCTGTAAATATTTTACACTCCAGGCTTCTACCTCTCTACTTTTGCTGACAGTATGTTGACACAGACATGATTTTATTGACAATTTAACATCTCCCCCAACATTCTGCCCTGCTAATTGTACTTTCATTTGCTGAGGTTGCAGTTGGGGATTTCTGGATTCTGACAACCCAACACATTCAGTTCTATTCAAGGCAATACCCCCCTTTTAAAATTAGTTTATCAGTTTCTTTTTCTTTTCCCCAATTCAGTTGTAGCCACTTATTTAATATTGTCTCGGGTTTTCTTGGTGGAAAATGGTTGGCACTTTTGGGGAAATATCTTCTTCCTCCTTTTGTTCTTGGGAGTCTGAACTCAGAAGAGTTTGTGCAAAAGGGTCTTGAAGTCAACAGGAGAGGAGATTAGGATGGAAGAGGAAAAAAGGAATTCCTTGAGGGCATCTAATAGAAATATTTCCTTGGTTTTCCATTTTGTCTTAGCCTGACTTTCTCATGAAAACAACATAGATGATAGGAAATGGAATATCATGAAATCATTCTCTGTTTTTTTGTGGGGAAGTTAGAGGTTCTTCTTTGTCTTCCTCTTCCCTTCACTACCTTTTTGTTATTAGGTGGTTTGGGCACAAAAAGTAAATTTTTCTTCCCTTCCTTTTTATTTGATATTCAACTTTGTTAGGATAGGCCTTAGGCCTGGAATATAGATGTTCTTTTAGTGAACAGTTCACTTTTGTCTTCATTTCAGGGGAATATTCTATTTTATCTAGGTATCAACAGCTTAATTTGGTAAGTGTTATTGGCTCTTGAAGCCAAAAATCTATCTGTATACTGCATCATCCACGTTCTATAGCTCAACCTTATCTAACTATATTCATCTCTTTTTCCATCTGAATTACCAAGGTATGTCAAATCTTTCTGTACTATGGTGTGACATAATAGAAAAATATACATTGGTCTCTGCCTTTGGATCCTGGTACAAATCTCCTAAAACTCTTAAAAATTCCTAAGTGATGGGAGCAGTAGGAACATCTTTTGTTCTAATGAGGGACTCTGACTAAGGTCCTGGATGGGGGCTGGTCACCAGAAAGACCAACCCATGATTAGAGGCTTAGAACTTTTAGTCCCACACCCCTACTCTAGAGAAGGGAGAGGGGACTGGAAATGGAATTGATTGATCATGCCTCCACAAAATCCCAAAAGTATCAGTTCAAAGAGCTTCCAGGTGGGCAAACTCCTCTATGTATCTGAAGGGTGACAACCCCAACTCTTGGGACTCTCCCACACCTCACCCTACCTATCTCTTCATTTGTCTATTCATCTGTATCCTTTGACATATCCTTTAATAAACTGGTAAACATGTTTCCCTGAGTTCTGTGAGATATTCTAGCAAATAGTTGAATCCAAGGTGTAGGAAGTCATGGGAACCTCTAATTTGGACAGAAGTTGTGGGAAATCTACTACTTCTGATTGGTATCTGAAGTGGTGGTGGGGGTGGTCTTGTGAAACTAGGCATTCAACCTGGGGAATCTGACTTTATCTCTATAATCTCCAAGTAGTGTCAGCATTAAGTTAGATTGTAGAATGCCCAACTGCTGTTGAACAGTGCTTGGTGTGTGGGGGCGAAACCCCACATTTGGTGACTAGAAAATCTGAAGTGTTCTATGTATGTAATAAAGGAGACACACAGAACAACCATAGGGCTTTTAAAATATATGGTAATTCACTTTTAGTAGTATCTCTTCTGTACTTATAGCTAGCTCTATATTTTTATTGGTTCTTTCTAGAAATTTTAATGCATATTGTTTCCTTAGTCACATTTTCATCCTATTCTTTCATTTATCTTGTTTTTGTGTACTTGTTTTATTGTACACGTGTTCTGAGGATTACTTTCTAGAAGGTATGGATTTAATTCAAGAAAAGGCTTTTTGGTTTTTTTAACCATTTTATTCTAGGTTGGACTTTATTTTTATCTTTTGTCATTTGCATGCTCTTACTGCATCCCTCACCCCTTTTTGGACTATGCATATATTGCATAGTGTATAATTTATTTTGCTCAGTGATTATAGTCCAATTTCTCTAACATGGTACATGTGTATTGTTTTTTTTCCCCCCTCACTCTGTCACCTATGACCACTAACACAACTCTAATGCCACGGTCCTCATTTTCTTAGCCTGAGTTATTGGCCAAGGGTGGACACTGAGCTTTGTACAGTTTCCGATAGATAACTGGGTTGAAGTCTTTTTTTTTTCTTTTTTAACCTACTAAATATTCTGTCCTAGTATTTATACCAGTTACTTGGTGTGTGTGTGTGTGTGTGTGTGTGTGTGTGTGTGTGTGTGGTTTTCTAAAGGGGAATATGTCAGGAGACTTTGAATGACTTCTCCCAGTACAAGGTACAGTTATATAAGTTATACTTTCATTGTAGAGTCAACTTTTTTCATTTCTTTCCTACTCCCCCATTAAGAAAAAAAAAAAAAAGAAAGGTCTCCTTTAAGTCTGGGTATTATATTGGTTTCCTAGGGCTCCCATAACAAAATCCTACAAACATATTGGCTTAAAACAAGAACTTATTCTCTCATAGTTCTGCAGGCTAGAAGACGGAAATCAAGGTTACAGTAAGGCCACACTCCCTTTGCATGCTTTAAGGGAGAATCCTTCCTTGCTTCTTCCAGCTTCTGATGACTGCTGGCATTCTTCGGCTTGTGGATCTATCACTCTAGTCTATGCCTCTGTCTTCATGTGGCCACCTTCTTGTGTGTCTGTGTCTTTTCCTGTCTCTTGTTGGACTTAAGGCACAGCTTCATGCAGTGTTTTTGTTTTGATCCTTAATTACATCTACAAAGATCCTATTTCCAAATGAGGTCGCATGCTGAGGTTGTAGGTAGATATGAATTTTGGGTGGATACTAGTTAACTAACTACAGGTATATTAAGAAAAACTGTATTTTCAAAATTTTGTCAATGTAACCACAAATCTACAGGGTCACTGAGGGTTGGCTATATTCCCTCTACTAAGGACCACAGTTCATGTCCTACAGATATGTGATCTCTATGTATTTGGTAAGCTGCTCCTTCAGTCCAGGATAATAAGGATTCTCTTTCCTGTTGTTAGCCTTGGAGGTACAGCACAGTCCCTGTTAGTTTCCCTTAACCTTGCCCATCACTTTGTAAATAACTGCATTAGTAAACTATTCTCAGCTACTCAATATCACAATGCTATTCCGTTCCTGTCTGATTCTGAATCCTTACTTTATCACTGATTTTGCAAGGAATATTTCTATTTTCCCATTTAAGACCATATTTGTTCCAGGTTTTTCAGATTTATGCTTTATCATATTTTAAAAAGTCCTTTACTCCTGTAATGAGTTTAAAAAATTATTTTGTGTATCATTTTTTTCTTGTATTCAGATAATTGGATTTTCCACTTTAATCCATTTAATGTGTTGTCTTAACCTGAGTTCTCTAGCTGAACCTGGAAACTGAACCTGAAGCAAGGATTAAAATGCTGGTGCTTTATTGAGGAGGTACGAACCGAGGGTGGGGTGAGAGAAGGAAAATGGAAGTGAGGCAAGGAAAGATGGGAAGCTTTGTGAAAGGATGGCTTACCATGCTGGCTTCTGCTTCATGAGTAGCTAAAAACAGAGCATTTTCTTGGTAGTTGGATTGACTCAGTGCCAGAGATTTTTTTGAGTGGGCTGCATGGGGTAATTGTATCTCCAAGCAGTAGTACATGGAAGGAGTTTATCTGCCCAGATCTACTGGTTCCTATTGGTTGTAGTTTACCCCACAGGAAATAAACCATCCTGTATATCCAAGTTTCATTATCTACTCCTTTTGATGGCAGCTCAGGATGCCAGATCCCAGGCCCTGTAGTATAGTGTTTCATTCAAGCCCAGAGGTGTGAGATGTCAGACATCCAGGTACATGGCTGTTCTGCAGCAGTGAACCAAAAAGCAGGGACTGAAGCATTTGAGCCCAGGGAATCTGAAGAGGCATACAGATTTGGGTCTGACACATGTGGTAAGTCACACTTATAGATCTTTCTAACCTTTGGATTCCTGAAGAAAACCCTACTTGGTCACTGGCAGCCATGAAAATGTAGGGCTCAGGATCTCCAGCTGAGCAGAGTATGGTTGATTGACAGCCCCAATTACCACCCTCAGAGTTAATCACCACCTTTCTGTTATGGGCATGTTCACTACAGGCCATGATTGAACTCACCCAATGCTCAGTCATTATTTACTTAGACAGTGACTGAGCATGGTGATAAAACTAAGGCTCATTCCTGAGGGCCAGTGGATCCTCTAATGGGCGACAGGCTTAAGGACTCAGCAATGGTCTGGCCAAAACTCACCTACAACTGCACTGTATCTGAGGTTCTTCTTACTTTATTTCCTTTCTCCCTCTCCTTTCATATGAGTCTGAAAGTGTTCCTGCTGACTTCTGCTTCCTCACCTTTATCCTTCTAAGGAATTTCCCTCAACATATTCCTTGCACGTATTATACCATCTTGATGTCTGCTTCTTGGAGGATAGGATTAGCACAATCCTAATTGTTAGATTTGGTTTACTAACATTTTGTCTAGATTTTCATGTCTATTTTCCTGAGTAAAATTGATATTCTTTTGTCATTATGCTCTTTGCCCGGTTTTAATACAGAAGTGCTAGTGTCCTAGAAGTTTGATAGAATTCATCTAGAAAACCATCTGGGCCTGCTGTGTGTGTGTGTGTGTGTGTGTGTGTGTGTGAGAGAGAGAGAGAGAGAGAGAGAGAGAGAGAGACAGTTTTGTAAAGGAAGATATCTAGAAAACTTTTCAAATATGTTTGCAGAAAGCTGCTGACATTAGCTTTTCAAATCTCTGCTGTATTTTTAGTTATGCCACCTTTTTTGGTAATACTTTCGCATTGAATTTTGCCAGAAATTTATCTAATGTCAATTTCATTAGTTTTATCAATTTTTGATTTTAACTTCTATTGTATGTTTTCTACTTTTGCCACCATTGTTTTCATGTTTTAATATTTCTAACATCTTAGATTTTACACTTCATAAATTTTAATATTTATTCATTTTTAATAAGTATGACTATAAACTTAAAGGATTGCTTTTACTGCATTGTACATGTTCGTGTATGCTGTATTTTTTCATTTGGTTGTAATAATTTTGTTTTGGAATAATTTTAGTTGTAGAAAAGTTGGAAGAACGTTGGAGAGTTCCTGATTACTTTACCTAATTTACCTAATTACTTACCTAATTTTCCCTATATCAACATCCTACATAACTGTGGTTTATTTATTCAAATTAAGAAATTAACAATGGAAAAGTACTATTAACTAAACATCAAATTTTATGCAAACATGTTCTCCACTAATTTTTTTCTATTCCATTCAACCCAGACTACAACATTGCATTTAATACTTATGTCCCCTTAGTCTTTTCTAATCTATGACAGTTTTTTCATTTCTGTATGATCTTGACAGTTTTGAGGTATAATCATTAGATATTTTGCTGACTATCTCTCAGTTTGGCTTTGTCTGTTGTTTCCCTCCTGATTAGACTGGGGTTGTGCGTTTTGTGCAGAACACTATGCAAGCGAAGTTTCCTTGTTATATGAGGGGTACAAGATACAGTGGTAAACATGATCACTTAGTAAAGCAGATGTTTTTCCACTGTAAAGTTACTCTTTTCCCCATTTTTCATACCCTATTTGTCAGAAGTGAGTGACTAAGTCCAGCTCACATTCCAATGAAGGTAAGGGGATGGTATGCCTGTGTATTCTTTGATTTTTTTTGCTAAGAAGAAAGCTATTCATTTATGGATGTATGAATTTTAAAAAATATTTTGGGCTTCAAGATAGAATTGCTCTACAATCCAGGAATTGCACTATTGAGTATTTACCCAAGATTACAAAAACACTAATTCAAAGGGGGTATAGGCACTCCTATGATTATTGCAGCATTGTTTACGATAGCCAAACTATGGAAGCAGCCCAAGTGTTCATTGATAGATGAGTGGATAAGGAAGACGTGTTATGTGCATATTTACAATGGAATATTATTCAACCACAAAAAGAATGAAATTTTGCCATTTGCAATGACCTGGATGGAAGTAGAAAAGTATAATATTGAGTGAAATCAGAGAAAGACAAATACCATAGGATCTCACTCATATGTCAGAATTTAAGAAAAAAAAAGGGAAAAATAAAAAGCCAAGAGACAAACTCAACTACAGAGAAAACACTGATGGTTGTCAGAGGGGAGGTGGAGTAGATGGGGAAATAGAGGATGGGCATTAAGGAGTATACTCATGATAAATAAAATGATAAAAGCAACATTTTGAGTTTTAATCCAATATTTGTTTTGCTGCTTAAAATTTCCAGTTATGGCCTTTAAGGATTCTATGAAATCGATGCCTGTGTCTTTTTGATATACTGCCACTTTTGTTGAAAATTAGCACTTTCTCCTCTCCATCATTCCTCAAATTTATATTCCCATACCATTCATATTTTCTTAGGCTAGAGCAAATATATTTGAGAGAAATTCTAGGCTAATAATAAAAGATATTATTTCCAATTTTGACATTTACATGGGAAAAAAGTCTTACAAGGATAAAAAGTAGTTATATATTTTTTAAATTGCTTTCAGGAGAAAACTACCTAAAGGATGCAATATTTGTCAGAAGTGTCAGTTAATACACTTGTGTTATCAATCATATTCTGCAGGAGTTAATGGATTATTGTTCACCTCTTGTTGGAAAAAAAATCAGCCAGCTTAATTCTTTTTTTTTTTTTGAAATTTTTTGGCAAGTCAGTAATTCATTTGGATTATCAAGAGAAAATTTATAGTATAATGGTCTGAATTTTGATTCCCAAAAGTTGTTTATTGCTGAAAATTAACTGCATCCCACATCCATACTGGCAGTGTGAATGAATTTACTTATGTATTATGATTATGGATTTGATTTCTATCTCAGCAGATATAAAACTGGATGCCTCCCTAGTGCATCTCAAGACTGATTTGAAAGCTTAAAAGATCCTTTGAAATTTGGATTCGAGGGAGATGTGACTACTTGGTATGTTCTAAATATTTGACTCTGTCGTTTGCCCCTGGTATAGAACTTCTTTGAAGGCAGAAACTTTTATTTTTAAGATTTTTGTTTATTTGAGGGATAGAGAGAGAGAGAGAGATATGAGTGGTGGGGAGAGGCAGAGAGGGAGGAGAGAGAGAGAGAGAGAGAGAGAGAGAGAGAGAGAGAGAGAGAGACTGACTCCCTGCTGAGCAGGAACTCAGGGATCATAACAGACCTCAAGGCAGATGCTTTACCACCTGAGCCACCCAAGTTGCCCAAGAAATTTAATGAATACATTTAGTGATTTTTTTTCTTTTTTAACAAATGAAATTTTGGTAACTTTGTGCTAATATGTGCATACATAAATCAATTTTTTCTGTAAGACTTTACCACTCACCAAAATGCACTATAGATGTGGTAGCGGGTTATAGCTTATAGATCTTTCAGGTTGTTTTAAAGAAACAGAAGTTGTGAACACTTATAGAATGCTATTTATTTTCTTCAGGTTATTACTAAATGGAAATGTATGTGTGTGTCTGCATGTGGTATATGTACTTGGAAAATTGTTCCACTTGTAGCAAATTTGTAGGCTTGTTTGATTTTTTTTTCCCCCCTTATATTCAATTTGCAAGTGGTAGAGAACAACACCTGGGAGGCTGTTCTTCTCTGTTTCCTAATAAGCCTATAATCACTTGGCTAAGCCCCTAGGGGCAGCCATTGTATAAACAGTTTCCTGAATAGTCCCAAGTACTGGCACAAATTGACAAATAATTAAAAACATATGTAAATGTTCCCACATGGGCCTATGGTTAATGCTTAATTATGTTATTTAGTGCATGGTGAAACATTTCAGGTGATGATTAAATTTTTGAAAATATCAATATCAAATATTAAGTATTTACCCAGATATATGAAAGAGAAAATGGAAATTCAAGCAAAAGGATTCCTGCCAATCAGCCTGTGCCAAAATTATTAATAGAATGGAACTCCATTCTTAATGTCACGTTCAAAATCTTTTTTTTTTTTAATCCCTTTGCCTAGATTTAATTTGGGTTTAGGAATGGGCATCAGGAAGAGTGTAGCTTTGGATGCTAGGCTCTTCCACAGCTCAAAAACTAGGAACCAAGCTAGAACAACAACCAATGGTACGCATTTGATTGCATAAACTAGGACCAGGCATAAATTTCATTACTTCTTTTTTAATCTAAGGAAATGCCTGTGTCCTCTAAAGTAGTTTATTCTATATAAGAGCAAAGAAAATGGATGACACGAGCTGTTTTGATAGGTGTAGATCTGCCTTCTTATGAACAGAAAAGCACAGGTGCACTGTAGTGGGCTCAGTCACCTGTTCACTGGCTCCTGTTCTCTTTCTGCCCTTTCCTACTTTGCATCACAAGGAGCTACATTTCCATGGCCCCCCTTTCCCTCTAACTTCCTTGTAGGTTTGGCCAAGAGGAAACACAGGCAGAAAACTGGAAGGCTGGAGGGGAAGGGAGAAGGCAAGTTATACCCCCATCCTTACTTCCTGAGGGGTCCCTTCTGCATCCTTTCAGGGGTTCTAGCACCCTCAGGTAGCCTAGACTGTATCATTGTCCCTTCAGCCTTGGTGGGGGGCAGCAACTTCTTGTTACTGCTACTTACTGGATTGTCTTACTCACTCCTGTTGCTTCCCACCTCTCCCATCACTCATATGGCCAATTTCCTGTAATTCATTACTTTTATGAAAGACCTATGGTTGTTGCTTTTTCCTCACTGGACCTTCCTAGCTATATTGTACAGGTGTCCGTTTGAGCAGTAGCTCCTGTTGACATCCTGCACAGATCCTGTTTGCTGGGGAGATGCACCCAGCCCCCAGCTGCTAGGAGTGTTGGCTATTAAATTAATCAGGATGCACTCTTTTCCGGAGAGTTGCCCCTGCCCAGAGATGCCTGGGGGGCAGGGTGATCCCATCTGGGATGTAATTTGAGATTACAAATCACAGACTCTTTGCCTAAGGATAAACAAGTCTGTGGCAACATTCATTGGAGACCAGACTCAAGTCAGCCCATCTCTGCTTGGCTTCTTTCCCTTCTTTGTCCTATCCTCTCATTTTCTTACAGCTTTCTCTTGAAAGTGTACCCTCAGAAAATCAATTGCATGAGAATCCCCATCTCTGGCTCTGCTTCTAGGGCACCCGACCTAGGAGGTATATTTCACAGACTGATTTTCTCCAATTCTTCTATCTTGTGAGGTGGTTAAATGGAAGTTGTGAATAGAGTTTCGATTATAGTTCCTAACAGAGTAGTGATGGTGAGAATGAAAAAAAAAAAAAAAAAAACAGCTGAACATCTTAGAGGATCTACTGTTGTTGGAGAACTCAAAGCTTTAATATATAGAAAAAGAGTGCCTTACAAAATTAAGGTTTAGGGAGATAATATTGCAAAAAAAGATATTGTGCTTTTGGGTGAGTGTGAAGCCTCAGGAGTTTAAGAGTGAAAACACCTGGGGTGATTAGAAATGCAAGTCTGATTTAAGACTAGAAATAGAAGCTAAGACAATTATATGAAGGCAATTTTTCTCAAACTTGAATAATCCATAACTCTCTCCTTTTGAGGGATAATTCTTTATATCCCCAGTATTGATTTAAATGGTTTTTAGTACCATTGGTGACACCTTCCATGTGGTATGTCACTTGGTCTTCAGTTGATAAAAACATATCTGCCTCGTCTTTATTGACATGGGACCATAGGTATAATTTGATGCCAGAGAAAGGAACATTGATACTGAAATTGCGTAGCAACTTTTTAACATGGTTGTCCATGAGACTCAGAATATGGGTCACTTTACCACAAAAATGAAAAGTTCCCCAATGACTTTTCGATCATGAAGAATACATCCTTGAACCATGTGAGGGGAGGGTGAAGGAGGAGACCTTGAGAGTGACAGCCTTAGGCTCTGCTGCCAGGGAAACCCAGGCTACAACGGAGACTGGGGCAGGCAAACCAGGAATGAAGGAAGAAAGGCCAACAGCAATGCATTATTGACTAGGTCACCACCTCCAGTGACTGCTCCACCCTTTGGGACTTCTCAGGAGCATTAGGAAACAAGTTTCAGAACTGCTTACATTTAGCCATCCCCTCCAGTCCCTTCATGGGCATTACCTCCGTCGTATTTCTGGATGGTGCATACATGTGTGGATGGGAAGCAGAATGAGAGAATTCCTGTGGCGCTCTCACTTCCACTTCAGAACTTTCTAGGTGCTGGTATTGTCTCAGGGCAAGGTGCTTCAGGCTCCAACTGTACTCAACTAGTTGAAGCTTTTGCAGGGCTGGTTGCTGCAGCAGGATCAGAGGAAGAGGTTTATTTAGTGCTCAATAGGTGTCCATACAGGCTTCCATGTGTAGGGTGAGGGACAGCCACACACTAGTCAAAAGACTCAATTGGGGTAAGGTCTGGCTTTTTGCCACATAAAACCAATCTCTGTGACCCTAGGCAAACCAATCCTAATTTACTTATGTAAACATTGAAGATGAGGGCATTTGGGAAATGATTTCACCATACCTCTTTTCAGGTGTAAAATGACTTTATGAAAGCCCCTTCCTTTTCTCTTCTGATCCCCACTAAATCTTCCTTAATTTGCAAGCACAATTCAAATGTTACTCTTGTGGGACCGTGGATGGCTTTACAAAGGGGGGCGTCATGTTCTCATCTGAGTGTCTGCTGTTCCTGACAGAAATCTGGTGTGAACCATGTGGGACGCAGACTGATTTTGTTTTTGTGCCCACAATACTAGCAAGTTGGCAAACTGTTGTACCAGCAAGCAGTAAGCACATGCCCAGGGTAGGTGTCGGTGAAAATACTTGACGCAGAGAAAGAGATTAAAGGAAAAGAAAAAGTGGGGGTGGTGAGGGGCAGCCATGGAGCCACCTTCCATATTCTTGTGAGGCCCTACTCTTTTGTTATCACAAGCAAAGTGAATCATAGCCCTGCTCTTAAAAAACAAACCAACCCTCCACTTCCACATCCTTAGGCTTACCTTTAGCTATTTTGTGGATTCCTTCGCCTTTTGAATCCAGATGGAGTCCTTTTCAATTTGTAAAAAGGAATATTGTTGACAGCGAGAGAGTTTGGCAGGAGAAGGGGAGCAATTTTGCCCTGGCGCCAGATGCTATTGGTCCAGACCTGGAACACCCACATCCTGTCCCCGTGTCTCCTGTTAGGAGAAAAGCTGGAAAGGCCAGAGAAGGCAAGGAGAGGGTGGTAGCATGTGAAAAGGGTGTGCATCTATGAGCACAGATGTAGGCATTTCGCTTCCTCAAGGTGTTGTGAGGACTAAGGGCATTTGTATCCACTGCTAGCCCCAATCTGTTTGACAGGTGAGGGAAACCATTAAAAAAGTGGCACATCATCGAAGTCCTGTAGCTAGTAAGTTTTGGAGCTGGTAGTGGGGGTGGAAAAACGAGGCCTGACTGCAAAACTGTGGGCAAGCACCTTGCCCTGAGACAATACCAGCACAGTGCCTGACTCTCACCTGCCTCCTGTGAGGAGCTGTGAGAGGAGCCCCCCACTCTGTGTCGGGGCTCTTCCCTCCTCGTTGAACACAAAGGTTGCTGTGCCTGCCCAGAAAGATGCCAGGGCCTGTGCCAAAACTTCCATCCTTCAGGAGGACAAATGCCCGGGTTTTCCCACACAGGTTGAAAATGGTGCTTTGGCTTTCCCGTTAGCCTTCCATCAGAGGTGGAGTTACATCAAGGTGGCTCCCCCAGGGCGCTGTCCTGCTGGCCCGGAGCTCAGGAGCGAGCCCTGGGTGTTCCCTCGGTGCTGTGCACGCTGAACGTATAATGTGGCTCCGGAGGCGAGAATGTTGACAGAGAATCATCAGATTCGACCAAGAGAATTTGGCCTCCTATTACACAGAATGGGGGGGGGGGGTCTGTTGGAGCTGAAGCAGCTCAGGGCTGGTGTCAGCGTGCTTCCTCAGAGCTGGTGGCCTTTCCTTTGCCACCTGACTCTTCTGTCCATCCTCCCAGGTGGTTTGTTTTCCCTACAGAGGCTGCCAGGGCAGAGGAGGCCCTTCCTCCTGACTGCTGCTCATCTGTGCGGCCTCAGGCTGGCCTGTTCACTTCTGCTACAGTCTATCTCCTGTGAGAGGGGGAGGCTGGCGGGCATTCCCAGAGGCTTTCTGCGTCCAGGGTCCTAAATCTCATGTAGGCAAGCTATTAGATAAATTAAGATGGCTTATCTTATGGCAGGAACTTTCTCTTCTGGAAACTCAGGGTCTTTCCTCTGAGATAATGAAGTGCTGCCAGAGACCACAGGTGATATGTTTTATATGAGTAATTGAGCCAATTAGGGATTATTAGCCTATGTACATTTGGTGTTAAAGCCATTCTATTAGAATATAATACAGAATTAAAAGTCTAATTGATGCGTGGCCCAGTTTTAAGTATTACTTATCAACCTAAAGCCAGCTAGTCTGATCACTTTTGGATGTTAAGAGCAGACCTATATAAACTGGTTTTCATGGGAGAAAAAAGAGTCTTGCTGCTTCTTTGGGAAGTATGGCAGCTGGCTTTCCTTAATATTTTAAAAGGGCATATAGTAAGGGTAAGTAAAAGTACATGTGGTTTTCTTAGAGTTGCTTGTTTGTTTTAAAACTAGAATGCTATACCTTGTGTTTTCTTTTCTCTCGATTTTCAAATATATACCTGGCTCCTAAAACCACCTTCATTCAAAAGCCTGATCTATTCGTGTGGTTTGCATGCGGTTGATGTTTATCTGGGTAATCTGAGGTAGCAGAAGAGGAATATATTTAATCATCTAACCTTTACAATAAGGAACATTTGAAATGTCAGCATTTTATTTCAGGAGCAGGCGAGCTATTGCACTAAAAGGCTTTTATTTATTTATTTACACCATGTGTCTTTCTGAAAAGGAATTTGAAACTGCTTAGAACAGCTTACAATAAGGGTAAAATAATAGAAAAAAATACGAAAGAGGAAACAGAGTAAATATTCTAACCAAAAGAGTCAACATAGTTGCTATGATGGAATATAAGCCTGTGTCTAAGATTCTTGGAAGCAAGAAAAGGCAAAAGAAAATTATATAATGCTTAATATTCAAAAGAAGGGATCAAGTTCTTCTGGTTCAAAACTCAGATTCTGATAGAGTACATTATATAAGGGACATGGGTGTAATCCGTTCAATAAATATTTAAGAACCTATTGTACAGTCAGAGCTGTGTCAGGCGTTGGTGACAAAGCTGCGTATGTCTGAGGGCTCTTTTCTTGAAGCTCAGGTTATAAGTGTGATAAGTATGAAACCTATTAATATATAGCCAATTATACTTTCATATCAATTAATGAAACAGTAGCAATTCCTAAGTTTGCTTAAATTCTTCCCTGACTCCCCAGCTGAGACCTGAAAGATGAGGGAACAGAAGAAGTGGCTGCGTGGTTTGGAGAACCTGCAGAAAGCCGCACATGCCTGGAGGAGACAGCACGGATAGGAGAGGCAGGTGGTGACCATGTAAGTAGACTTTACTTTATCAAAGTAAATATGTGGGTCTAAGTAGACAGCCCCCCCCTTTTTTTTTAACTCATGAGAGAGAGAGAGGCAGAGACACAGGCAGAGGGAGAAGCAGGCTCCATGCAGGGAGCCCGACATGGGACTCGATCCCAGGTCTCCAGGATCACACCCTGGACTGAGGGCGGTGCTAAATGGCTGAGCCACCGGGGTTCCCCAGCCTTTTATTTCTTGAGAAATATTGGCCTTTATTTTGGAATTCCTATGCTCAGTAGATTATATACTTTATTGTATTTTTTTTCAAATACTTTTTAAATTTTTTAACTAGTCCATGAAACCCAAAGAGCTGGGAAACGTTGGTCTACATAGGACCCTCAACAAATATGGCTGGAGAGGCATGAAGAGAGAAAAGTTTAGAGTAGAAGCATAATGTAGTGACAGGATTTCCTCGTGGGACTAAGGTAGTGTCTGTGAAGCACATTAACCCTGGTTACGCTGGACAGTTACTCAGACTGAGCAGTGTATTGGGATACCTAGCTTATGTGACAAATCGAGATTAAAATCTGGCCTCATTCCTCTCACCAAATCATGCATGTATCCTAGTACAGGGCAGTCAGTGACTTCCTGGAAGAACGGGAGGCTTTTTTTTTTTCCTTCTTCTTCTTTAATAGGAAGACACTGTGATCAGTGGTAACATCATCTTCCAGGGATCTAGCTTTATCCAAAGATAGAACTTAAGCCTGTAGGATTGGATATATGGCGTCAAGTTCGAATCTGTGACATTCTTTCTCTAGGTCTATTTTTTAACATGTACGACTGTTCTTCATGATTCTCTAGTAGGGTGTAAAGTGCTAGCTGCTGATGCTTAAAGATGGATCTGTATGTTTTAGAAATTAAGCGGGCAAGAGGAAGTATGAGTAACAATGAGGGAAGAAGAAAATACCTTCATGTCTCTGTCATTAAGGTAGCTACTTCAGTGGTTTTACATGATAGTACATTAGTTTGCCAATAGAATCCTGTCATCCTGTCCTTGAGAGGGAACCGTAGCTGTGCTTGAAGGAGATTGCTTCTTGAGAAAAGTGGTAGCTTTAACTACAGTTTTGAATTTAGATCTTATTGGAGCAATCTTTTTCTTAAGACCTTATAACAAAGCAGAGATGGGTCTAGTCAAAAGCTGTTCAGAAAGAGTATATAGCCAGTTATTATCAACAGGCCTGGAAAAAAAAAAAACTTAACAAAAAGGTCTGCTTTGACTAGCATGGCCTACTAAATATGATGCCCAGGTGGAATTAGCTGCAAAATGCATCTGTGGGCTCCAGGGTAAATTGACCTGTTCTGTGGAGGGTGGTTTTTGTTTTGTTTTAAATAATTGACCAATTATGTCGGTGATTGTGCTGAAAACATTAACTTAGCTAATGTTCAGTCTAATTCCTGGAAATAAACAATCGCCAAAATTATTTTTTTCCAACATCTTTTTTTTTTAGATTTATTTATTTATTTATGTCTCTCTGTGAGAGACACACAGAGAGAGGCAGAGACACAGGCAGAGGGAGAAGCAGGCTCCATGTGGGGAGCCTGATGTGGGACTCAATCCTGGGACTCCAGGATCACACCCTGGGCTGAGGTCGGCGCTAAACTGCTGAGCCACCCAGGGATCCCCTCCAACATCTTTTTCTTTATATTATACCAATTCATGTTTATTGTAGAAAAATTAGAAAATACAGATTTAAAAAAATCATGACTTTATCCTGTGAAAGAAACAATAATAACATTCTATTCATGCTCTCAATATTTTCTACCCAAATAGATTTTGTGTGTCTATTTTTAGCTAAGATGTCAGTTCTTGTGACCCTCCGTCTACCTCAGATCAGCTTGTACTCCCCAAGTTATGTGGGAAATTTAATGTATGTCCTAAGATTTCTGGAATTGCTCGGGGACTTTGTCAACCTTGATTATCATTTCTTCATCTTATAGATGCTTCCCTGTCTCTGCTTGGCATGCAGTTCTTTTTCCTCATTCTCAAGAACATATAGAACATCACTCACAAGACAGCATAAAGTCTTTTGGCCTCTGAACACCTAGTTACTTTGCTCTTTCTCTGTTCCTTAGCACTTTTATTCTTTGTCTCCTTATACCCCAAATACCTGTTTACATCTTTATTCACAGGGCCTTAGGAAAAGGCCTTGATAAGATGGTTGCATAGGGGATCAGGGTCTGGTTGGGAAAGTGGCAAAATCTCTAAAGAAATTGTAGTGGTACCTAGTAAAATACTTTAAGAAACAAAAAAAAAGGAAGAAAAAAAAACCCAACTTAGAATGTTATTGACTTTAAAACAAACGGGGCCATGCTATATTCATAGCCCCTCCCGCATCCTACCCCACACTTAATAATATTGTTAAGAATAGATTTCAGCAAATTTGGCCATTTTATAACCATCAGATTCT
Organism: Nyctereutes procyonoides; assembly: GCF_905146905.1. NCBI lineage: Eukaryota > Metazoa > Chordata > Mammalia > Carnivora > Canidae > Nyctereutes > Nyctereutes procyonoides. The sequence continues at coordinate 36,021,717 of NW_026575030.1, read as the reverse complement.
TTTTTCCTACTTCTGTTTCCAATGATTAGATTATCAGTGAGGGCACTCAAACTCTCTTCTAGGTGGTTTGCAGTCTGAATTCTGCAACACATACTATGGCAACCATGAAAATACTCAAGGCTCCTGCTGCGGGGAGCATAACTGACTGGGTGCCAGCTGCTGTGCCTCTGGACTTATGGCCTCATTTACACTGACATCACGTTTCCCATGGCTGCTCCCAGGCAATCACTAAGCACAGTTGGGGGTATTAATGCAAGTCCTTCACTGCAACATGAGTGATTCATTTGATGGGTGACTTTAGATGAGGAACTCTCCATCAGATGGGCTAAAATTTTCTAGGAACCCCACCGTAACCTAAAACCTTCCCAAATTTCTTTCCTCCTTCTTTCTTTCTTTCCTTCCCTGGCTCCTTCACAATTGTCCAAACTTCCTCATAGCTTCAAGGTTCTTCTTGCCTTCTTCAGTGCTCTTTCCCTTTTCCATCATGGGTAAGTCCCCCCAATAAATCTGCAAAAATTCTATCTTGGCATCTTCTTCTCAGAAGTACCCAAAACATTACATTTAGTAAGTGACCATTAAGAGTCATAAAACCTAAAAAAAAAAAAGTCATAAAACCTGTTCATGGAAGTTTGGGGAAGTACTAGAGCACTTGTTTCATAGGTACTCAAAGTTCCTTGCATGACAAGTAGAGGTAGACACCGAAATATTCCAGTGCTAACTGCTCTTGTAGGTCTAGGCTTCTGTTATTCTCCTGTTCATGCAAGAGCAGATGTTTTGGTAGCTTTCACCAATGAAAACATATTTTGAACATCTCCTATCCTACTGAACTAGCTCCAGCAGCACTGGAGGATTTGCTATCATTATAGTGCTTGCCATTACCACTTCCAAAGCACATCCCCTGCGTACATGCACTGAACAGGGTTCTTCAAATATTAACTAATTACCCCTGGGAGGTAGATTAAATCAGTGCATACATATATCATATGGTCCATGCTTAAGTATTTTAAAATAAATTACAGTGTAATGTGAACTTTGCCCATGTCAGCAAATGCACCATATCTAATGACTGCAGAAATGGTCAATGGCATGAATATTCCCAGTTACGTTAGTCAATTCTGCAAGAGTCGGTATTTTTGATTCCTAATTTTTAACTGTTAGTTTCTGATTCAGCAAAGCCTTTCTGTGTACTTTGGGCATTGTCCAACTTTTAATAGAAAATTAAAAAATTCTTAGAGGTAGAATTGGGTCAAAAAGCATGCCCAGTTTTAGGATTTTTTGATACTTAGTGCCAGAAAGTCACCCAGGAAATCTGTTCCAATTTACAGTCCAACCGTTACTGTATCAGTTGACTTATTTCTTTTTCCTTTTTTTCTACATGTGAAATTATGTGCAAAGTGTAAATTTTTAATTAACCCCCTCCCCACAATTTAAAAAAATGTTGAAATCCTCCACTCTAGTTATGAAATAGAACTTAAAACCCTCCTGTGTTTGCTGCTCCTCAGCATTCCTTCTCCATGCCTCCCCTCCGCAGGGTGGCAAGTACAAAGCTAATTGTGTGAGCGATTCCAGGACAAGGTAAACTCAGCAGCCTCTGGGTCGTAGGCCTCTGCTTCCTGGGAGTTTACAAGAGGACCTTCTGGGGTATTCACAAGGGGAGGCCATGCATGAGTTCTAGGAAGTCTGCGGCTTACCACAGACTTTGAATTGGAAAGAATTGTAGTATAAAACAGGTACTAAACATGATCAGTGGGAGTGAAGTGAACTGCCCTGGGTTTCTTGTTTCAGAGCTCACCATGCTTGTTCCAGCTCTCAGAACTGAATCGAAGCTGAAAACTTTGGTGGGGTGAAGTAAATATCCGTATCCATTTTAGGCTGCAAGACCTGGGGGAAAGAGCAGGGAATGTATCATCAAATTGTCAAGATCCCCACATTCTGATCCATGCCAGGTTCTCCAGGGTATTCCTCTAGGTGTTTTGTAGTTGTTGTTGTTTGTTTTTAAAGACTAAACCAAAGCAGTGGGCATCATGGTAGTACATCCTACAGCGTGTCTGTCTAGACTTGTGTTGCCCCAAACTGGTCTAGTTTCCAGGTAGCATCTCATGATATCTGCTCACCATCCTCCTAGGAATCCCTTCATCCCTCTCCCATTTGGAACTTCTATTGCCTACACCATGTCTTTGTTTGGGGTTTATACTTTTATTTTGTTGGAGCACATTTCCAGCAGCTTCTTGAGAGAGAGAAACGGTAGTAAATTTTTTGAGACTGTGTTTGAAAATGTCATTCTACCCTCACAGGGTCTGCGAGTTGAATAATAATTATAGGTTACAGTAATTTTCCTTCAAATTTCTGGATATTACTCCATTTTGCTTTTGCTTGCAGTGATGTTGCTGTGAAGTCTGAAGTCATTTTTGATCCCTGATCCTTTCTGATCTGCTCTTTCTTTCTGGATGTTGGTAGAATCTTATTTTTGCTGGTGATCTGAAATTTCAAATGTCTTTGTGTAGCTATTTTCATCTATTACTTCTATTCAGTAAACTTTTTTTCCAGTAATAGTTTGCGTCCTATTTTTCTGGGGGAATTTTCTTGTACAATTTTGTTTTATGCTCTGCTTCCTCTTTTTCCCCTAGATTTTCTGGGGTTGACATCCCATTTTCTTATCTCTTTTTCTCCTATTTTCTGCACCTCTGTCTTTTTGCTCCACTTTCTAGGAGACTTCCCTGACTTCATCTTCTAACCCTCTAAATGACTGCACTTATGTTCCCAATTCCAAGCTCTTTTCTGCTTTCTTAATTTTTTTATGGCATCCTGCTCTTCTTTCATGGATGTAGCATTTTCTCTGAGGATGATGGTAATTTTATTTCATTTGGTCGTGTTGATTTCCCTCTCCTCCAGCCCCTGCATTTTTTATGTACTCCAAGATGCCTTCTTGTGAAGAAATTAGTTCTTAAAAATTTTTTTAATTTCTATCTTCCATGGCAGGAGCTTTCCCCACATATCTGATAATATCTGAGCATCTGTTTAATAAGTATGGAGGATCTAAAAGGCTCTTTAGAAGTTCTGAGAGCTTAAACTATGGGCCATGATTATCAACTGAGTTCACTGGAGAGTGATAGGGATTGGCAGTGGGGGAAAGATATTTTATTCAGCGTTAGGTGTACATTTGATCCTTAATTCTGTCTTTTACTCTAATTCTGATATGTGCCAAGATCATCAGTGCAGACATCTTGCTTTTAGTTTCTCCAGAGAACAAGCTTCCAGATTTTTCTCAGAGTTCGTAGGGGAATTGCTCAGCATAATGAAGTAGAGGAGGGAATCTGCAAGGTTTAACTTCTTAAATTGTGTAAGAGAGTCTGACTCCGTTTTTAAAAATCTTTGCTGAAAGCTTTCAAGCCCATTTATTCTTTCCCCACTTCCCCAAATTTAGGCAAACTCATAAGAAAGCCAGGGCACTCCTTTTTTTTTTTTTTTTTTTTTTTTTGGCATTGGAGGGAAGTTCAAACAATTCTGGGAATGAATTCTCTGTGGTTTCACCCCCTAACTGTAATAAAAACCAAGGCCACTTGCTTTCACTCTCAAGGCCTCAAGCCAATTCTAGACCATGTTGGGGTCTGTCCTGTTCTGCCCAGAAAGTTTCCTGATGTAATACAATTTTTTCTACTCCTTAATGAGTGCGTGGAGTTTAGACATCCCATCTGTTTTTGGGAGGGTCTTAGTCTGCTTGAACTGCTATAATAAATTCCGGTAGGTAGGGTGAGGTAAACAGAATAAGTTATTTCTCATGGTCCTGGAGGCTAGGAATCCCAAGATAAGGTCTTGGCAGATCCAGTGTCTGGTGAAGGCACTCTCCCTGATTTGCAGATGGCCATTTTTTTTCTTGTATCCCCATATGGTAGAGAGTAGAAAGGGAGAAGTAGGCTTTCTTTTCTTCTTTATAAGTATCTGAGAATATACTTCCTCACTAATCCCATCATGAGGGCCCCATCTCCTAGTACCATTACACTGGGTATTAGGGTTTCAGCATATGAAATGGGAGGGGGGCACAAATATGTAGTCTGACAGAGAGGGTCCAGACTGTCCACATTGCATTGGTAAAAGCAATGGCTCTCAGAGTCTTTTCTTATCTGTCCTTTCACTCCCAGCTCCAAAGACAGTTCCTGTGCTTATTGAGCACCCTGTAGTATAAACTGGTTGGTGCTCACATCTCTCCAGTACTAGCTAGAGATTGGTTTTCTTGTATCCACCAAATCAGTTAGTACTTTCCCATATTTCTCTAGCTTTCACAATTTTATTGTCTTCCCCTCAACCCTCAACCTCCTGTTTTTCCTTTTTTTTTTTTTTTTTAGAAAATCCTTTTCTAAATTTTTATGGACTTGAGGTAGAAACAAAATTAAAAATTTGTGCTGAGGTTGCTATCTTAACCCAGAAGTCCTGGCTCATTTATTCACACCTTGTCAACAATGGATGTTATCTTTTTATTTATTGCTGACTTCCCTAATGTTTTCTGCATTTAGTTCTAATCATTCTGACAACTCAAATTATTCATATTATTGGAGTCTGATCTGTTTCACTCTTCATATGACTAAGAGTTTACAGTACAATTTCATGATTTATGGCAGATTCTTAAATTCAGCCAATTCAGTTTACCCTAAGTTTGCTTCCTATTTTTAGTAGCACTCCATTGTAATGCAGATGGAGGCTTCTACCAATATTCTAGAAACAAGTTGAAATGAAAATGAATTATCCATACCTATCTCTACTGCATTTGTGTGAGGGAAATGGAAAGACAATCAATTCCTGGGTGTCTGTTTAAAATAAAAGCCACTTTGCTTCCCCTCTAGGTTATGAAAATTTGAACCATCTTTTGAACATATTTAGCAATGATTTAAAATTCTTGGTAATACATGCCAAGTTTAAATTAAGATTTCAAAATGCAGTTGTTAATTTAAAACTAATTATTTCCTCCAATAGTAACTCTTACTTCTTTTCAAAGTTGAGTTATAGGTTGATGAAGTTTCTTTTTATTAAAAAAATAATAATTCAAGAGTTATTTCCACAGCAAAAGCATTTGGCTGAAAATTAGCCCCTTCTTTCCATAAACACCAGAGTCCTACTCTCCCCTCTTAGAGGCAAGGGGCCAGATTAAATTTATTATGTATGTCTTAGAAAATGATCTGTTGGAATACAAGCATGCATACAAGTATATAAGCTTTTTTTTTTCTAACAAGAGCCGACTATTTCTGCTGTTCTGTACTTTATTCACCATATATTTCTGAGGATTATATCAGAACATTTAGATTTCCCTAATACTTTTATTATTTTTTTGTGGAAGTAAAATAAATACAGAGAAGTGCACAAAATATATATACTTAAATGAATCGGCATGGAAGTTAGCCAAGCAGTAGAACATTCCTAACCTTTCATGTCCCCTCCAAATCACCACCATCTCTTTCCCTCAGAGGAAATCTCTTCTGAACTTCTATGATCATCCTTTCCCTATTTTTCTTTAGTCATACTACTTAAGTGTGCATCCCTAAACCTTATGGTTTAGTTTTGTTTGCTTAGAATCCTTTGCGACTGTTAGAATTTCAGACAATGGGAGTTGTGCAGTATGAACTGTTCTGTCTGGCTTACCCAGTGCTTTCTATTTGCCCTGTCTCTTTTATGTTTTTTTTTTTTTCCTCCAAATGTCTGTCTTTCTGGTCTTTACTCCAAATTTGTTCTATTTTTTTTCCCTTTGCTATCTTGGAAGTTATACATTCTTTTGCAGTTCTTTTTCTGGTTAACCACAAGATTATGATACACATTTTTTTTTTTTTGGTTCCCAAAGCCTTATATTACTTGGTAGTTTATTTTCTTCACAGGCAGTGCAAAGACCTTACATTCCTTTTAGATACTCTAAGTTCATTAGCACCCTCTGAACTTTCAAAGAATTATTACTATGGCCTTTAATTATGTCTGTATTTTGAACACTGTCACCATTGGTACACTTACTTACATTTGCCCATATTCCCTCTTTATATTGCTCATTATTCCTTCCTGAATCTTAGCTTCCACCTGGTATCAGTTTCATTCTACCTCTGAAACATGCCTTTACTATTTCTTTTAGTGCAGATCTACTGGTAGCAAATTGTATTTGTGTCTTAAAATTATTTCACTTTATTTTTTATTCTTGAAATCTATTTTTGCTAAACTTATAATTCTGGGTTGAGAGTTATTTTCTTTCGGTATTTTACTCCCTTCTGACTTCCATTAACTGTTTAATAGTTAACTGTCTGTTATTTTGAAGACCATATGCCGTTGTTGTTGTTGTTTCCTACTACTTGGCTTTTAATATTTCACTGGGAGGTACGTGGTTGTTTTCTGCTTAGGGTTTGTTGGGCTTTTTGAATATGCAAATTAATGGCTTTCAGTTTGGGAAAATTCTCATCTATTATTTCTTTAAATAATTCTTTTTACTCATTCTCTCTGCCCCCCCCACCAAAGTTCCACTTATATTGTGCCTTCTCCCTGTATCCTCTCTGTTTCATACCTTTCTTTTAATGTTTCCATTTTCAGTTTCTCTTTGCTTTATTCTAGGTAGTTCTTTCTGACCAATCAATATTCCAGGCTACTAATTCTTTGACTACCTACACAGTTATTAAACTGATCTATTAAATTGTTGCTATTTCCCAGTTCTTGTAGTTTCTCTTTGGTCCGTCATCATGATTTTGTTTTCTGCCAAAATTCTATATCTGGTCTCCTTGAACAAAATGAGTATTATTATTTTAAAGTGTAAGTCTAAAATTCCAGCATCTGAAGTGCTTGTGAGTTTTATTTTCAGTTATTTCTGTTTGATTGTTATTTTGTCTGAGTGCCTGGTTATTTTTTTTTGTGTCCCAGACTTTGTATTTGCACAAATGTCACAGAAATAATTTTCAGCTGGCATAATATCTTGCAAAGAGGATTGATTATTCTTTTAGTCATATGGAGTACTAATACTCTGGGATCATTTTAATTTCATCCGTACAGCATGTAAAATAGTATTTTTTAAAATTTATTTATTCATGAGAGACACACAGAGAGAAAGAGAGGCAGAGACACAGGTAGAGGGAGAAGCAGGCTCCATGCGAGGAGCCCGACGTGGGACTCCATCTCCGGTCCCCAGGATCACACCCTGGGCTGAAGGCGGCGCTGAGCCACCCGGGCTGCCTGTAAAAGAGTATTAATGCTACATAAGATGTGGTGATGATGATGCCTCTTTTGAATGATGCTAATGTTCCTTCAATGCTAAGTGAGGAGAACCACAAACCAAATTTCAGTGTGATTTGTGTTGGCTGTTTGACACTTAGTGTGTGCGAGGTAGTATGTTAAGTATTTACCATATACATCATTAAGGTAATTCTTACAACAATGATTCTGAGATGGATATTACTATTATCCCCATATGACAGGTGTAAAATTGACACAGACCAGTTGGGTAATTTGGCCAATGGTACATGGCCTTAAATGCAAATGCCACTTTTGAATCCATTTGGTTTGGTTTTGAGGTCTCTGATCCAAAGGAATGTGATAGAGTGAAAATATTCTTTAGGAGGCACAGTGCAGATTACTACTTATGCCAATTCCTCTTAGCAAAGTCCCTGAATGCTTAATGTATTAAACCAAAGGATAAACATCATTAATAGGATTATGTAATTTCAGTTTTACCAGGGGCAACTTTTATGAATGGTCACCAGCCTAACTTGGTAAGAAAAAATGATGTCGAGGGTAAATTTAGACTTGAAAAGTACTGTATTATTCTGGGATATGATACAGTTTAGAATTATGTGGGGAAGGGCAGTTAGAAGAGGCCCTTACAACTTTGTCTAATGATTATAAAGTTTAAAATGCATTATCTGTCACTTCAGCAGTAGTATTGGATAAAGAGAATCACAATAGGACTATCATATGGGTTAGGAGACTCACTGAGAAAGATCCCAGTTTGTGTAAACTCACTGCTGTCATCCAGAATTGGGAGGAAGCAGAGTTGTGGGTTAAGTGTGGGGTCTCTACAGACTCTTATATGCTGAGAGCAGCAAGAATGGAGAAATGGCATCTTCGAACTCAGAATTTTTGCTTGATTTGTGTGTAGGATTTGTTTATTGTGTTTCTTTTCACAATGACTGCTAGGGCTGCTTCAGCATGAATAGTTAGCTCAGTACCCAGAGAGTTTGATTAGCTAAGTTAGGAAGCAAAATGCCATACACTATAGAGAAAATTTACCCTGGAATAAATGTAGATCATTTAGTAAAATTGCTATGTTCTCAGCATGCTAAGGCTTCCCTGGGAAAAAATGCCATAGGAACTTTCTTAGAAACACAAGTAAATAGAACTTATTTTCTGGGGAATCTAAAAAGCATGACCTAGCATGTGATTGAGGACCCGCCAACATGACCTTGGAGGGAAAGACATCATTCAATAAGTAATGACCAGAGTAAGGCATGAAACTAATCTTACAGGGGGCTTTGAGTCTGAACTCCTGGTTCCAAGTGACAGAAACCAGATTCAAATCAACTTAATCACAGCCATCAAGAGAGGGGAAAGAGAGACAAATTACTGAATTTGGCTGATTTGCATATACTGATTGCATATCATTATAAATTTACACTTGTTGGAGATGGAGAGAGGGTCAAAATGTTTTCAGCAGACCTAACTGTACTTAGAAAGTTTCTGAAGTTAAAGGGCAAGAAAAGGGGTGCCTGGGCTGCATTGTCAGTTAAGTATCTCACTCTTGGTTCCAGCTCAGGTCGTGATCTCAGGGTCCTGGGATTGAACCTGATGTCGGGCTCCATGCCCAGTGTGAAGTCTGCTTGGGATTCTCTCTCCTTTCTCCCTCTGCCCCCACCCTAATTAAATCTTTAAAAAAAAATCATAAAGGGCATTAAAAGGGAATGTATTGTCTCATGATACTGGGAACAGCAGGAATAGCACTAAATCACACTACAGTCAACCCAGAGGCATAGGTCACCCTGGTTAATGTGTGAGAGGACCATACAAGGGTCTGAATAGCAGGAGGGCCATCAGAGAAGCTGGCCCCCACAGCTACTACAATAGGCAGCACAGTAAGATGGCCCCGGATTTTTGCTTCTTGCCATACACACTCTGTGTAATTTCCTCTCCTAGAATGTGAGCCAGGCCCATCATGAATATGACTGGGTAGTTAAGATCTTCGTTCAGTTGTATTATATGACAAGGGTTAAGGATTTTGCAGATGCCCTTAAGCTCTCCTACCAATTGATTCTGAGTTAACAATAAGGGAAATGATTGTGTTGGCCTTGAAGTAAGCTGGCATGTTGTGGAGAGGGCCTTGTTCCAGGGAATGGAGTGTGGCCTTTAGTTGCTGAAGGCATCGGTGCTACAGCTGCAAGGAAGCTGTTTCTGTCAATGGCTAGGGAGCTTGGAAGAGGACTCCCAGCCTCCAGTGAGCAAGCAGCTCTGGCTGACACATTGATTACAGCTTGGTGAAACCCTGAGCATAAGGTGCATTTAAGCTGTGCCTGGATTGAGATACAGAGATTGAGAGATACAGAGATTGAGATAACGTGTATTGTACTAAACTGTTACATTTGTGGTAATTTGTTAGCATAGAAAACGAATACAAGTGCCCACCTTTGAAAAGTAAGGGATGTGCAGGTGTTCTCTCCGTCTGTCTCCATATTGTGAATCCGGAGGAAGATTCCTAAGGCAAGAATGGTGCCATTAAGAAATTTGGGGAATGGCAAAGGCCACTAGACAAACTGAACTTAGCTCTTTAGTTTACAAAAATATTTCAAACCTGAAGACCTTCACCATATCAAGGATGTGAATCTTCAAGCAACAATGCCCCCACCAATGTCTTAGATATTGTTCTCAATGTGGTTGTGTACAACTTGCAGTGGAACTTTCTGAAGTGTTTGTTAAAATATAAACTTCTGGGCCTTGCTCCAGATGGATTGACTCAATTTCTGTGAAGTATAGCTTAGGGCTGTGTATTATTTTTACTAATCATTTCATTGTTTTTTATTTTGAAGATTTTGAAAGTCAGGAAAAAGGGTAAAGTACAGTGAATGCCTTTCACCAAGATTCATCAATTGGTATTTCATCCAATTTTATTTCTCATATACATATTTATGTATAATTTTGTTGCTGAACTATTTGAAAGTAAGATACAAACATGACATTCTACCCCGAGCACTTTAGTACATATCTCCTACAAATGATTATCTCATATAATCATTTACCCTTATCACATTGAAGCCATGAAACATTGATGTATTATCTAATACAGCCAGTGCTTTCCAGTAATTCTTAAAATGCCCTTTAGATTATTACTTCTTAAGGTTTGATCCATAAACCAGAAGTTTAGGCATCACTGTGTTTTGACAAGAATCCAGTGATTCACATGCACATCACTTTGAGAAGCCCCATAGCGATTTTTTTGATGGAAGACCTAATTAAAGATCCCATTGCATTTCGTTTACCAATGTTATCTTTCTTCTCCACCATCTTTAAACTGGAATAGTCCATGTTTTTTCTATCTTCAATTCTCTTTCTGCTCCCTCCCACCTTCCCCCTGCTCCACCTGTGCTTCCCTCTACCTACCCTGAAATTTGAATACGTCCATGATTTTGAAACTAGACACAGATGAATCACGTAAAAGTTTAATGAGTGATACAAACAAGATGTAGAAAAGGGAGGTGGCAAGTGACATCACTAGGATTTGGCTGAGGTTTCAGGAAGGATGTACTTCTGTGGATCTTGAAATCACAGTTGCTGACTGCAAGGAAAATAACTTGTAGGGATGAGCATGGGACATTTGGGAATCTGAGTTGGTTTCATGTTACTAATTCAGGAAACAAAGGACATCCGTTTTGAAAAGTAAGTTGTAACTTGATTCATAAACAATCAGAAATCTTAAGTTTAAAAAATAATTTTCAGACTTCTAGAAAAATGTAGGCTACTTAACTGTGAAACTGAAAGTTATCTCTGGGTGGTGAGACTATAGAGTCTTAATTTTTAAGTGTATTTCCTACCAGTCTTTATAAAAAGAGATCACCATAAAAGCCTGAATAGCATTATAAATTTCATACAAGAAGTTCCCATAATATTAAATATCAATCCAGCCTAAAGTCACCTCAAATAATGTACATTTACATATATCTTATTTCCCCATATTATTGGACATTTAAGCTGCTTCCAGTTCTTCACTGTAATAAAAACTTTGTCCATACATCCATTATAGTTCTGATTATTTTCTTGTAATAGTCCTGACAGGGTTGCTGGGGCAGACTTTAAAATAGACTCACACTGGGGTGTGTGCCCAGCTCACATCAATTCCCTGCGAGGCTCCGGCTGTGCTATCATTCTCTGTCTCTGTCCCCAAATCATTCTGATCCAGGAATAGAGGAGCTGGATTCAAGCTGGCTTTCACCATCTTCCTAAAAAAAAGAGGAGATTTGGAAACCTGCAGAGGCAGAAAAAATGGGGTCATCTCAGGCAGGGTCCTGGTGCAATGACCTCAGTCTCCTGCAGCTGAGTTTTGACATTGTACTACTCCTATTCCGTCCAGAAGCTGGTTTGTGTGGCCCTTGTTTGAGATGTGAGCCATCTTAGACTTCTTCCCCTGAGTCGGTTTTGCTTGTTATTCTGGGTTCCTCCCTCTTGTCACACACACACAACCCCTAACTGGTGGTAGGATATCTATATATAGTTACATGTAATATACAATGATACCTAGAGAACAGTGGTATTTGGAATCAGTCATTCAACCCTATTGATTTGAAAAGCAGTGAGACTCCCTTCTGTGTTCTGGGACAGAAATGTAAATGCTCATGGTAAGTGGTAGCCAAATATTTAATCAACCTCTTACCCTCAGGCAACCAGACCCCTCATCAGAGTGAGTTTCTGGGGGTCTGGATAGCTGTTTCCAAAATGAAAAGAACAGAGGTTCATGGGGGTACATCATGAGGCATCAGGGTGCCATAAATTTTGTGGTTGGTCCTAGCCCAAGGTCATAGTCATTAAGTGGAGGTGACATGACTCAAACCTAGGCACCCTCACTCCACAGCCTTGGTTCTTATCCACTTCTATACTCCCTTGCCAAATGCAGCTAAGTCTCCTATATATGAGAAGAAACTAATGCCAAATGCCCCCCAAGTATAGAGATGCTAGAGTTGGCAAATAAAAACACAAGATTCCCAGTTAAATTTGAATTCCAATAGCCAACAAATGATTTGCTTTAGCATAGGTATGTCTCAAATTATGCATAGGACATGCTTATAATACATTTGAATTCAGATAAACTAATATTTTTAACTGAACATCGTGTATTTTATCTGGCAACTCTATACGGCCTAATATCCTATCTCTTTTTTCATCACTGCTCTCTCAGTAACAAAAATGAATTTAAATTCAGCACATACATGCCTCAAAGGGTATAGTACAGAAAACATTTCAGAGGAAATTTCAGAAATTCAGATCTGCTGAAATCATTACTATAGTACTCACCAGGTAACCTCTATTCAGCAAGCTAGCCTAGGCAGCCAGCTTTCATTTCAAGTTTGATGGTTTGGTTAGTGCAAACCTTTGTTGAATGCTGTCCTACACTAGGTGACATTGAGTCCTGGCCCTTCTATCATTCTGGAGCTTTTCTTGCTTTCAAAGTCTGCAAAAACTGGAAACATTAGTTTGGATATATATGTATGTCTGGCCCACCTGCCTTCCATTTTGTTCTGTTCCTGGGGCCCAGAAGAATCTCTTTTTCCAGGAGAAACTGATTACCAAGCCAGGTTGCAGAATTCTTTAAAAATGCACATTGCTATCAGTTTTTGGAGGCCAGAGGAGACTGCAGAGGAGAGAGATGCAATGAAAATGGGATCCCTACACTCAGCAGAGTTAGGAGGAGTCACGCTGAAAGCAACTGATTGCAGACTCCAAGCGGGTGTGGTCAGAAATCCAAAGGCAGTGCAATATTCAGGGCTCAGGAAATAGACAAGCAGAAATCTTTGGCTCAAATTAAACATGGAATTAAATTGATGAGCCAGCCTTTTAGTTCTGTTTTTTGTTTGTTGGAGGGTTGGGGTTTTTTTGTTTTTGTTTTTGTTTGTTTGTTTTTGGTTTTTGTTTTTACTTTTTTGACACAAAAACTTTCACTCTTCAATTGTCATCAATGTTGCAATAGCTAAACCAAGGAACTAGATGAGAATAAGGATGAATATTCACATATTCCTCTTTCAAGCCCTTGAAAGTATCCTAGGGTATGGCATTACTTTGGATCAACTATTTTGAAGGCATGGAGTATGCAAAATGCTGCCATCTGGGCTTTCTACTCCAAGCAGCCTTTACAAAAGAGGTCAGGGAGCTGGTTAATTTGGGGATTCCAAAACTTGGCCAGGATAGACCTTCCCATTATATACTCAAAGAAAAAAATTAGTTGATTATAGTTCTGCAGACACCAGTGTGAGGAAAGTTAGCTGGCCTGTAGGTAAAGTCTAGGAAAATAGCATCCACTTCAATCATTTATAACAGAGGGAATTTAATGCAGACATCCACAAAATAGAGGAGTTGAGAAATCAAGAAGAAGATAGTGAAAAACTCATGGAAGAGTAGGAAGTCACTTCTGTGGTGGGAGGAATTGATACTGTGGGGGTTCCAGGGATGAGTTCTCCTCGTGGAAGCTGGAACCCTGAGAGGTCTACCTGGCAGGAGCTTGAGCCTGGGGAAAGAGCTGCTACCAGAAAAGATGCCTAACACATTATTATTACTTCATCAGGTGCTGATTCTCATTGTACCTTCTGTCCGTGTGTTGCTTCCTTTTTGGAAGAAATTTATGCAGTGGCTGAGCCAGGTCTGGATACTGAATGTTGTCTGTGGTAAATCCTAATACAATTACAATGAAAGCTACTAGATTTTAAGAAAGGCTTTGCTTTCTCTAGCCAAGGATATTCCTTTCAGAAATTGTGTCTAGGTAGATCAGATGGCATAGAATTGATGAAGAAGATACTTAGCTTTAGAGTCTATGATCAGGGACCCAATATCTACAACAAAGTGTGTCTTACAATGTTCGATTAAACAAATTACATGAGCAGCCTGCCTACATACCATTCAGAACCTGTTGGGCAAGCAATGAGAAGGAGGCTGAGCTGAACTGACTCCACCAATGCCTGGTGATGGGATTGAGAGCCTCTTTTGTAGTGAAGGCTTTCTGGTGAGCATGCCCATGGAACATGAATAAGGCAGCCATAGGAGTAGGGATAAGAGGCTCTGTATAGGCCCCACCACACAGCCTTTCTCTCATTAGAGCAAACCAGGCCATGCCACAGCTGAGAACTCACTTTGTCAGCCTCAGCTATCAGCCCACATCTCTGATGTTGCATCACACCTAACAAAGACAAATCGGCTCCTCTGGATTATATGTAATTGCTTCTGCTATAGAAGGAATCATATTTCCCTTTTCCCTGGAGGTGCCTTTGCCAGAACTACTGGCCGCTGTTCTACTGAATGCTTCATACTCAATCGTGATCCTACCCAAATTGGTTCTGAAGGGAGTTCCTTGCTCAAAAGCAAAGAAAGCCAGGGACTAATTCAAATGTAATTCACTGTTTTACATTTTCTATCCATGAAGCAGCAAGCCTTCTAATGTGGTGGAATGGTCTCTAAAGAGGAAGCCTTGCGATCTTCAGGGCACCTTCCAACTGACAACATAGCTACTTTGCAGAAGACTGGTTAGTGTTCCAAATAAGGAACTGTGTCCCCATAGTTAGAAGATGCAGATCTAGGAACCATGGGCTGAGGGGAGACTGTGGTGTCTAACAGAACTAAGCTGCTCTCCATTTTTTACTCACTGTGGCTTTTAGTGTCCTTCACCTTCTCTTTTAGAACCTGAGGACTGGAAGCAACATGTAGTGTGTAACATCCGGGGTGGTCCTGCACGTCACACATACGGTGTGGTATTGCGTGTTACACACTATACATCCATAACATACAGTGGTACTTTGGAATTATAAGCTAGGATGGGTCATTTCGGTTATTCATGGCAGGGGGCAAATGGCAAAAAAGTGGGATGCTGCATTAGCTGGGGGTAGCCATCTGTGCCCAGTAAGAATACCATGATTAGTGCTGTGCAGTTAGGAGGAATATGATAGGAACATAGTGGGTCCCTTTCTTTTATGTTCTGGGTGGGAAAGGGAAGGGGAGACCATTGCCCCTCTATAGGTAAGACTACTGAGAACTGAAACTGTTCAAGAATCAAGGTTCAGGCTGCCCCATCAGAGACCTAACTAAGGGACTGGCAGGAGGCAAGGAGATGATGGAATCATTAACAGAGAAGAGAAGGCATAAATACCAGCTCTGGCTTGGGGAGAAGTGGCAGACAGAAAAACTATGACCCGTTTCCTTGCTTACTGTGTCATGACTTAGAACAAAATGTCATCTATCCATACTGTATGTAGAATGTGCTGTTGGTGGTAAAGTATTCCTTTCAGATCATAGATTAAAGCAGAATTTGAGGGGGAATAAATATCATCTAAAGTAGAACCACTCAAAGTGGGGGCTCTGCAGGCTGGTGCCAGTGTGTGAGCTGTTTATTACTGGTTCATGATGCAAGAAGTATAGAAATAGAGTATTTAAAATTACTCTGTTAGATTGCTATCAAGATTTCTATGCCTATTGTATATAATAATAATAAATCAAGGCTTGCATTTTATGTTTAATTTCATTTATCTAGCAATTCATCTTTATTACGTTTTCCCAGTGAATTTGTCCGTGACAGATTAGAAGCAAAAATTTACTGTTCCTTTCCTGTAGATGGTTTGAGAAGTGCTGATCTCGTTGAGCAGTGCCCTTGTGAAATCTATTATTACTCCTGGATGCGGCAGCCTGTATGACTTGGCCCGCTTCCCACAGTGTAGGAGGGGAGTAAGCTTGCCGTTGTCCATAGAGTATGTGGGTGGTGGTAGGGAAAGGCAGCTGTGGCCATACACAAACACATATGTGTGTTGGGCAGCCAGAGATGCACGCAGAGAAGTACGACAATGAGCTGACTGTGCAGCTTATGTTTTGTTGCCCTCTCTCCCTACCGTGGCCGGCTTTCCCAGGAGTGTGTAACCAGTGCATGGTCTCTCCAATTTGGAAAGTAGGACTGTGATCTAGTCAGGAGGAAGTTGATCGGAACATGGTCACTATATAACAGAACCTGAGAGGTCTCTCAGTTTCCTGCTGTTGACTTTCCTGACATTGTCTGCTCTTCTGAAGCTTGGAGGTTCATCCTTCAGTTCTGGAGTTCCCCGGCGGCCTTCTAATCCATTTCCTTCTTGCTCGAGTCTTAAATCTGTTGCTTGTCACTACAGAAGGTCTTGCAGATTTAAAGGTATTTGATAAATATTGCCAAGTTGCTTTCCAGAAAGTTGTAGATCAGTGTAAACCATCACCAATGATAGGTCTCCCAGCATCTTTTCCAGAACTGAACGTTAAATGCATATGTGTGTGTGTGTGCATGTAGATATTTGTCTCTCTATGTAATGTTTGTCATGCTGCCAGGTTAGAAATGGGACCTTATTTATTTTTTCCATATCTTTGAATATTGTTGAAGGTAAATTGGGGGGGGAGGGGTTAGGTGTCAGGACACTTTTATATGCAAGTTATAGAAACCAAATTCAAATTAGCTTAGGCAAAAAAAAGGAGGTTTGGTTAGCACACATAAAATAGAAAGATACTGGAGTAGTTTATAGAATTGAATTAAAAAGTGTGGGAACCAAGACCATGACGATGTGGTTATTGGCAGGCACTTCTGTCTGCAAGAGTGCACTCGCCTACTTGCCATTAGCTCTCACCCTCAGCCTCTTTATGCACTCCCCATCATTGATTGATTTCTTTCAGTCAAACAGTTCTCTTCACATGGCAGGAGTTTATTGCTGCCATTAGTTTCAAACACTGTCTCCCAGCCTGGAATCTTTAGTGGAAAAAGATCTTCTCATCTAATGTTCAGAAGTGCTTTGGCCTTTTCTTGGATCACTTGCCCACTCTTTAGATGGGTCACCACGATTTCCCACACCTGGATTATTACCCTATCCTTGGTTGGAATGCTAGAGTAGGACATTCTGGCCAACACGGATTAGCAGCACCCCCTTCCCAGAGTGAAATAAAATGGGGAAGAAGGGATGCCCGGAAGGCAAGATAGCTGAGTAGGCAGAAATGTCCCCTACACGTTTAGGAGGAGCTCTTGATTTTGAGCAGATTGATTACATGTTGAAATCAAAGCTTAAAAAAGACTAAGATAGCGATGGTACATGGCACCATGGTAAGCTTATAACTTATCATCCAACCTGGGGCACTGTGAAAGAGGCTACTATTAATAATTAGCAGAATGTACTGTTAATCCTATTTGTAGAGCTGAGCAAGTGGAAGCAGAGAGGGCACTGGGAATCACTATGCTAACCTCTTTCCTAAACCAAACATGTTTGTTTGTTTGTTTGTTTTTTTACCAAACATGGTTTTTACAATCACCATCAACACTTGCTAAGAGAATACAACTTCTTGGAACTGAAGCCAAAACTCCCCAAAAGGTCAAGATCCAAAAATGCTAAAGCTACACTGGAAGGGACCATCTGTTCCTTGATAGCTGGTTCTCTGGGGAATAACCTCGAGATGGTGAATCACTGATGTCACTTGTACAGTTTTATAGCAGAATGGTTAATGAAGGGCCTCAAAGTCTTGATGAACCTGATGTGTTTGAAGTCCTGACTTTGCCATTCACTGGAGTCTTAAGCAAATTAGCCTCTATAAGCCTCAGTGTCTTCCTCTCTAAAATGGAAATTATAATACCTCCCAGGATTGTGTTTAGATTTATGATGTATATAACATTGCTATATGCTTACTAGCGCTGGGATGTTACCTGCTAATATTACCAAAAAAGTAATAAATGCAGGACAAAAGAGAAAATTATAGTTTACTTTTTTTTTTATTTTAGCAGATAGGACCTTCTAGTAAACTTTGTTTATATGGGTTCTTTCATCCATTCTTCATTATTTACATAATCTGCTCTCCTGACTTGCCAATTCCTTCCACCCAGGATCCTCACAAATGTAGATAACACTCCATTTTGTGGCAAGAGAGGAGTAGCTGTATGTCCCCCATGCTGTTTAAGAATGTCTTTGGGTTTGTCACTGGTGTCAGTGGGGCTTTTCAAAACTGATTTCAGGATTGGTAGGGGGAATCTGGTCCACAGGATTTTTCAAGTCAGTATGCAGTGAGAAGGAGTGGCGGTAAATATGGTCCCAGATATAGTTCAGGAGGTAAAGTTTGTTGGGAATTAGGGTCACAAGTAGAGGGAACAACAAGGTCAAGGAATGTTATTCGGTGTGTTTGTAGGCATGAAGGAAGAGAGAAGGGGACCTGGGGTGGGTCAGGAGAAGGGTTAAGGTCTAGGGAAAGAGAAGAGGGGATGGAATTGGGACACGGAGGAATTACCAGAAAATGGGTTGATAAAGAGGAGAGCAGATGACAGAATGGATGTTTCTCAAAGAAGGTAGTAGCTGATTTTGGAGAGCAAGGATGGGAAGCCAGTGCAAGAAGAAGCAGTCATCATTCCACAGTGAATCATGTCGGGCCTGAATGTCACTGCCTGAAGAGACGAGAGCATGAACAAGATTGGTTAGTGTCTATCTCTCTGTCTCTCTCTGTCTATCCTCCCTCTCCCTCTCTCTCCATATTTCCCTTTCCCCCTTCCTGGATGTTCCATTGTCTTGACTGAGAAAAACCCCTAGGAGAACTTCTACCTATAGAAACAAGTAGAACTGAGCAGAGGCTGACTTACCCAGCTGTGGGTGGGCAGCTTGATCTATGAATGGAACCATGTGTATGAATGAGTCAAACTCACATACTCTGCTTTTGAAAGGTCTACAGACCAACTTACAACTTTTATATCCTCCCTTCTGTAGTCTTCACGTGTATACTTCAACATCATAAGTTTAGTAATTGAATTTATAACCATTGCATTATGACTTGTCAAATTCATTCTTTCTACCAATATGTAAGTCCTAGTTCTATACTATGAAGTTACCTTACTACTCAATAGCCTTATTTTTAAAAGCCTCTTGAAAACAAGTAATTACTCTTTTTTGTTGTTGTTGTTTTCGGAAAGAAATAAGGACAAACAGGGGCCCTGGAGAATAAAATAACTAGCCAAGCTCCTTTCTAGTTGTATAATAGAAAACTTGATATTTGCAAGCTACTACTTGAGCTGAGCATCAGGATTTTCCTTTTAATGTCAACACTAAAAAGAAAGGGGACTTTTAAGGTTCATGTGGTTCTGCTGTTAGAAACCTCTTCTTACAAAAAACATAAGGCACATTAAATTTACTACAAACTTCCAATGGCTCATAACTAATGCTTGCTTTAGCTTCAAGATTAAACGTGGTTTTGCCACCATTAGCAAGCAAATGCATGTCTCTAACTTAACTCTTAAAATATGACAAAACTTTTGTCAATATTTTATTGTGGTGGGAAGAGAGATTTTTTTTTTCATTGATTTATTTACGTAGACAAAAATGGAACTGACTTCCTGTGTCAGTAGCTCCTCATCAGGTAAAAAATATTTTTATTTTGTGTCACCTTGGAATATTTGGAGACATTTGTAGGCTCATGTCACAGCAGTTTAAATACTTAATTAGCAGAAAGTCCAAAGGTACAGGATCCAGAACAGGCTGGACGCAACCACATCATTAAAAACCCCAATTTTTTCTGTCTTTCCATCATCTCTATGATGTTTGTTATGTTGGCTTTTTGATCCTCACACTTGTTTCTTCACATCTGGAAAGTGGCTCCACAGTTACAGCATGAAATCCATGCTCGGGAAGTGGAAGGAAGAGGTTGCCATGAAGTTCTGCTCTTGTATCTATTCCTCTTATAAGGACACAAAAATTTCCACAGAAATCCCTCCGACTGACCTCTGTTTATGTCTCACTGTCCAAAACAGTGTCCACATTTTTTTTCCAGTTTGATTTTAGTAGTTCATTTTGGAGACAAAGCACTGCAAGAGGCTGGTCACACTTTCCTATTTCCCTTGGGCTCAGAATTAGGAGGGAAAGGCAGATGTATAGACTTCATATTTGGGTTTCAATACTCAAGAGTTGTGCAA
Organism: Nyctereutes procyonoides; assembly: GCF_905146905.1. Taxonomy (NCBI): domain Eukaryota; kingdom Metazoa; phylum Chordata; class Mammalia; order Carnivora; family Canidae; genus Nyctereutes; species Nyctereutes procyonoides. Next base: position 36,001,586 of record NW_026575030.1, on the reverse strand, counting down.
ATATGGTTAGTTGCTGAGCTGTTTCCAGGACAGCTGGGAAGTTGTGACTGGGTTCCAACTCTTCAAAGTGGCCACCACCCAGCTCCTCCTTCCCCAAATGTGGAGGACTCCCTCTCCCACCCTGAGCCAATGTGGCCATCTCATGTACCCTTTCTGGACCCTTCCTCTGTTCTCTTAGCTAGAGGTATTGTACAGGGCTGGGCAGAGAAGGAGTTCTGTTAACAAAGAAGGGGAATGGTATCAGCGTCTTAAATGGTGTGTTTTCACATTTTATCTACTTCACACTATTAAGTTTGCTTTTAAATGGTTTCCTGCCACATTTACTTTGTTGATGCTAACAGGCTGGCTCCTTTTATTTATCTGCTACAATCTCACTGGTGGGATCTTTCCAAAAGAAATCTGACTTCATCATTAGCTTTCTATTTCCTCAGTATGGCTTACAAGAATGGTCACGATCTGGTCTTTGCACACCCTTCCAGCATTTTCTCTTCTACATGGCCTGCTTGATATTTATGTTTTCTCTTAGAGCTGTATCTTTGTTTTATTCTCTACCTAGAAAATATCTCTCCTCCTCCACTTCCCTCTACTCTTTCTCACAGGCCAGTTTTCCTTGCCCTTCAAAACTAAATGTTTCGAGAAGCTTTTCTTAACACTCTGCCCCCCACCAAGATCAAGAGCCTTCTCCTGTCTTTCCATAGCACCTCATGGGAGTTTTTATTGCTGCCTGTATCTCTGTATTATGGTTTATTTGTTTATATAATCCATCTATCTTTTTGTACCAGCCCAAGATCTATGATATTAGGGACTGACTCATCCCTGTACGGTTTGTGACCCACAGGAGATTCTTAAATTGTATGTTTCCAGTGGTAGCAAAGACAGTTAAGCTTGGTGGCTGACAGTGAGGGGTACCATACAAACAATGATCTAATCCTGTTAGATCCTATCCTAGAAGGTTAGGATAAATTTGAGGTATATCATTTTCTCTTGTTTCTCAGAACTTTAATATCACCAGAGTCTAGGAATGGATTGTAAGTGGTAGATTGGGCTGAAGCAGTGAAGCTTTACAAACAAGGGTTATTTGGCAGAACTGACTCTGAACTGTAGAGAAAACTCACTGCTAGAAAGTCAACCTCACAACCACTGTAGTTTGCAAATGACCCCCTAAGCTGCAGACCTAGGCTAGCAATCCTCCCTATCTTGTGCACCAGCTAGTTGAGTTAGCTGTGGCTTTAAATTCTAAGGACTGGAAGCCACTAATTCAGGTGTCCACGTGCACAAGTACCTGTCAGAAACCAGTCCTTTATAAAGCATCACTTAATAAAAGCTCTAAGCAATCTACACAACTAGGAATAAGTCTTGTAAAGATTGTTTTGCCTATTTTTTTTTTACACTAAATCCTTGATTTTGCTATTCCATTACAGGTCACTCAACCCTAGCACCAGGATTTGTAGGTACAAGGAGAAGTTCTTTACCTCTGGAGTTGAAAGGATGACGTAGGGATGGGGTCAAAATGGTTAATCTTATACCAAGAATGAGGAATACTGTATGTATCACTTACCATGCAATAGATGTATTTAAATATAGCAACCATGACTATTATAGGATGGGATTCTGATACTGGCACTGGTGAGAAGCCTAAACCGACCTTAGGAAGGAAGGCTCGTTTGACCCCCCAGGTACTACTGCTGCTTCTCTGTGTTACAGATACTTGGTCTCACATTGTCTGTGGTGAGAGACCATATCATTTCAGACCTTCCATTAATTTCCTCGGAATCCTTACATCTGACACAATCAGGTCCAGTAGTTGGTCTAGTTAAAAAAGTTAGTTAGGTATCCAAGTTATAAATTTTGAATGTTTTAAAAATTAAAGTCACAAGTGTCCGTCTACTACTTTCTAGTTTTTTGAGTGGAGGAGGTCAAGGTGTTGTTCTGACTGTAAAGCACTCTTTGATTTTCTGTTTTTCTTGTGCAAACTTAGTAGCGTACCATCCAGTATTTCTAATTTTGTTTCTTGAAAGTGGCCAGAGGACTCTGTACTCAGATTGTTAATAAGAGTTCAGCTCCTTCTAGATCTTTACAATTTGCTTTCAATCTTTTACTATTGTCTCTCTGACACCTACCTAATCCAGTAGCAGAATTTTCATCCTTTTTTGTGACTTTTATTTAGCCTTTCCAGAGCATTCATCTTATTCAACTTAGTTGATGGAGAAACACCAGGTTTGTCTTGTCCTTGCATTTGATCAGTTAACATTTAAATTATTTAGTGATGCTAACACACTGAACTGGTGGGGGGAGAAGTATACAGAAAGAGCAGACTGGCTTCTTAGAGGCATTTGGCATGCCATGGGCATCTAATACTGTGTTTTATAGAGGGAGAGCAGACTTTTTATGCAGTCCCTGGCCTTACATCTGCACGTGTTCAAAACTCACTTCACTTAATGGAGTCTTATTCAGTTGTTTACTACCTTTATATGCTCAACAAAATGCCTGAAGTCTGTCTTGTTAACCCTGGCATTTTCTTTTGTCTGTTGTCTTGGCTTTGCAGCATTCTTGCTGGAAAAAACAAAAACAAAAAAACCCACTATTCTGTCCAGCTATATTCTTTCTTGTATACAGCACTATTGAGGAGGATTATATAACCTACCCTTTTGGCAGGAAGAAACATTTTGTGATAGGAGTCTAAAGTGGAAAATGGCCCTGGAGGCATAGTAGGGCCCCTCCTACTCACAATCTTTGTCTCAGGCTCTGCAAGCTCCGCTTCCAGGGGATCAAGCCTGGAAGAGATGGGGATTTGTGGAGTGTTTTCAGGTGGAAAGTGTGAAGAAAGGTGGGAATAGGATGGGGCAGAAAAAGGAGCTAAGCAGGAATGTGGCTTCAGGTGAAGTCTCAGCCTCATTCCCTGGGTGGGGGCTCTGCACCACAAAATGTTTCTTGCCTTGAAGCCACCACTGGGGCAGGGAGTAGGGAAGGAGTGTAACTCCCAGAATCACAGCTGTCACCACCTAAGGGCAATCTCTGAAAAAGGTGGCAGGAGCAGAGAGCAATGTGTGCACGAATCCTGAACTAGTAAAAGTGATATCACAGGGGATCCGTGCAGGAGATTAATGGTCTGCTAATATACAAAATATCAGATATTAAATGTGTGGCATTTCTATAATAGCTGTTTTTATTGGACCCGATTTATGAGCTTTCCTAGGTTTTCTTAGCTTTACCTGTTTTCTGGGCCTTCAACTGGTTGGACAAAGAGAACCCCTGCCTTAACACCACTGCCCCATTTTGAAATATCAGCAGCTGATCCACCATCCCTGGGGAGGGCAACTTCAGCATCTCTACCATTTTACCCACCACAGTGTGACCTGCAAAGACCACAATCCAGACATGAGTCTCCATGGGAAACTCACAGAGGTGCTGGCTTCCCCGGCTCTGTATTTCTAGGCTCAGGATACCATGCTGTGAGGCATGACCTCTGGCTTCCTCTGTGGCTGAGGGGCCAGGTGCACACCTAGAAGGAACATGGGAGTTAAAGCCTCCCAGAGAAAATCCATAAATGAATTCACTTTGTTCTTTTTCTCTGATGGACTGTTCTGAGATGTGGTTTTGTAGAAGATGCCTAGAGATTGTCCCTGTGCCTGAGCAAGTGGCCCTTTTTTCTGTTCTAAAGCTATGGCCAAGGCAACCACCACCTTGTATCTACCTTCCCTTCTTCCTTGTTTCAATTCCCCCTTTTCCTTCCCTTTTACTAGCCTGCAGCTGCACCTCTACACCTCCTGCAAAATATATTAGTGTGTAGCTTAACCCAGTTACAAAGACCTACTCCTTCACCTGCAACGACAATAACACAACAAAAAAACCAAACAGAGCCTGAAACATGCAGTCCCCTAGAGAATCAAAGTTTCAACCCAATGTACAAATCCTTAAGTGCTAGACTTCTGTTGTAAAAAATCAGGGGAGATTTTTTTGAGTAAAGAGAGGGTAATCCTAAAATTGTTCTTTTGTTCTTTTTTTTTTTTTTTTTTCTATCTTAACAAAGTCAATCCTATTAAAATCTAAGTGGATGCTTAGGAGAAATCCCTAGGATGCTACAAAGAGTTTCCTTTTGTTCTGACTTTCACGAATTGGCTCAGAGCCAGGAGCACTATGGCAAGTCACTGAATTTAAAAACAATGCAGAGGAGAATGTAGCACCCTGGAAGCTGCTTTTCCTGAAGGAATTCATAAATGGAACTGGCAAGAGGCAAGTGATATGAAACATTCTTGTTTTTCAAAAAAGAATTGACTTGCGATGTGGCTCCCGTCATACTTAGGCCAGCAGTTATGAGGCCAGGTCTAATCTTGAGTGTTACTGATGGGCGGGCTTGCGAGTGTGGCCTGAACACAAACCAAGTGTGTCACTATTGTCACAGTTAGTGCTGATGGCTGTAGTCACTGTGGTCTGTAGCTGTCAAGATGGGTACAGAGGTAGTGTTCTGTGTGCTTTGTTTTATGCGTGTAGAATGGCCTCGATTTTCTCTTCTGATTAGTCTTAGCATCTGGATTTCTTATTGCCGTGTTCCATTTTGCCGTGTCCTCCCCCACATCTGGAATCCAGCCAAAATGTACCAGCACAAGACGCTTCTAACATTTGAACCCTTTTGTAAGGGTGCTGATTGCAACTTGGGTAACTTCGGTTTAATTCAAGGTGGAAGATTTCTGCTGCTTTTGGGGAAAAAAATAAATGTCTAAAAATAAAACTTGGGCATAAAAATAGGGCCAAATACTCATTAACTGCCTCACTTAGCTGAATGCTGAAATTATTTCAACAGAGCTAAATCAAGCATTTGTGTAGAAGGGGTTGAGTATGTTTTTTTTTTTATTCATAGTACTTTATCTTAGATGATAAATGGGTTACTGTAATTTGTCATTTTATTCAAAAGACGTGAATTAAATAGTTCTTAAGGGCCTAATTTTCAGCTCATGCTGACCCTTGAATTGGAGCATTTGTGTTCCCAAGTTTTTTAGAACATATGTTGTGGGCTTTTATGGAAGAGACTTGAGGCACAGGCAGGACCAGGAGCCAGAGTATGCAAGGCTTGGTAGAATAGGGTGAAAAATTTGGGTATGAGTTTGGTGGGAGGTCACTGGAAGAATTTCAGTAGTAAGGATGTCATAGAATGATCTCCATTTTAAAAATATGACCCTTGGCTGCTGCATTGATAGTGGGCTATAAGCAGTAACAAGCCATTTATTTATTTTATATATCCAGGTACGAGATGACAGTGGTTTTGGAAGAGACAGTAATGGTAGAGTTGGAGAGTACACAAATAATGGAGCTTTATCTAACCCATTAACAAAAAAGACTGGGAGTAATTCTGGGTAATTTTGTTGTTTTGTTTGTAGTGAGGCAGGGAGCAATGGTAAAGGGAATGAGGTAAAAGTTAGGGGCTCATGTTGATTCTGTGATGCCTATAAGGCATCCAAATGAACAGGGCAGATGAACAATTGAATATATGACCTTGACTCAAATAGAGAAGTTTCAGAATCCTTCACATAAAGAATGACATTCAGAGCCATGGAATAGAAGAACTCACCTAGGGAGAGAGTCCAGAGAAAGTATAAGACTTGAGAACTTTTCTTGTTTCCACATAAATTGAGCAAGCAGAGGGGGAATAGCAGTGAGGAAGGAAAAACTAGGAAAACGAGTCGGGCTGGAAACAAGAGAAGAATCTTCCATGAAAGAGGAAACGAATTATGTTCAAGGAGGCTATGAGATTGGATAAGATGATGAAAAGTTGTATCTACTGTTTTTAGCAACACGGAAGTTCTTGAAAACACTGACAGGTGTTTATGACATGTCACACACACAGAGGCCAGAATGGATTGAAGGGAAATAGTAAAGGGGAAGTGGGGGTGGCTCTTTAGACAATTCTCTCAAGAAACTAATAGAGTTGAGACATAGACAGATAGCTAACCAAGAACCAGAGAAGAATATGGTGGATCTTTTTTCCATGTTCTTAAGATAGGACTTATTGGGGGCATTTATACTCTTGGGATTGATCTAGTGGAGAGAGAACCTGATGATACAATAGAGGAGGGGACACAGTTGCAGGGACAGATTTCTTGAATGTAAAAAAATATGGGATGCAGACCAAAAATGAAGGGTTTGGATTTATGTAAGAGGAGAAGGGGAGACAGAGTAGATACAGCTGTTAATAGGTTGTTTGTATGGGGGTGGCGGGGAGGGAGTGTCCATAATTAATTGTCATAAATGAAGGTAAGACCTTCAGCTGAAACAGATGGGAAAAAAGAACATTGGAAGTTTCAAGAAACGGTAGCAAATACTGGAGTCATAAAGAATGAGAAAGTGAATCTACGTATATAGTAAGACAGTAGACATGGAATGCCCCAAAGTTACATTAAGCAGGGTGGATCTGAGTTAATTATTGCTTGGAAAGAAAATGCTTAATTCTTGTTTGTTTTTTCAGTAGCCTATAAAGGCAAACAGTGTTATTACATATTTATATATGTTCATAGCAGAAAATGAGCTTAATGATTACTTGTAATCTTACTATTCAGAAATAATCATTGTGATACATCTTTTCATACATTATACATGCAAATATATCAACAGGAAAAAATATAAAGGTCTTATTTTCATAGCTAATACTATTTTACAAGTTTTTGCTTTGCAGACATCTTATCTATTGCTCTGAGCTATTGGAGTGATAACTTTGTCATATTGCAAATGCACTCCCTGCTTATTTTATTTTAATATGTTCTTGTTGCTTTTCTAATTTTTATGTAGACATATCTATAATAAAAAATGTATAGTCCTGTTAAAAAAGGCCGTCTTCCAAGGCCGTGTGCACAATTGTTTTTTCTAGTATTTAAAAGGTAAAGATGAAACTCTAAATTACACTATCAGGTTTTACTTTGCTGTGATGAAGGACTCTAATTGTATTTTTTAGAATAATTATTCTTAAATCTTATATCCTACAACAAATTTATAACACAACTTTTTATTAGTATGGATCTCAAATGATTTCTTTAAAATTTTCTTTTAGAGGTTTTTAAAACTAATTATATGCTATTCTTTAAACAAGCTATTTTTTTAAAAAGTAAAAATTATACTCCTATCTTCAGAGAAAATCAGTTACATTTTACTCATTTGGAATTATACAATATAATATAGTTTGTAGTTTGCCATCTATATTTTATGTGTTTTAGTTTTTTGAACTCCTCATTGTAAACCATGATTTTAATGACTGCCTTATGATTTGTATTATGAGAATATATTTCCAGATTTTGTTTTGTTTTTGTGTGTGATTATAAATAACATCGTAGTCAACATCATTGGTGTTAATATTTAATATACTAAAACCAAATTCCATTGTAGAAAGCTTTAAAAAAAAAAGAAGCTGTTAACCAGAGAACCGCTGTTGAACATATGCCAAATCTTTATTCATTCAATAGCCATTTTTCAGGATCTACTATATAGTAGGCACTGCCTTAGATGCGAAATCTGCTCTGCAGAGTTAACATCCTAGTGTATAGTTAGTGATATGTCTGTCTCTGATGTACAGAAATGTGTGTGCTTTTACAAAGGGACTGTGCTACTTACATGTTACCTTGTAATCTGGGTTTTCTCCTATAACATTAAGAACTTCTTTCCATGCCATTGAACCATCTATTACAATATCATCTTTAATGGCTGCAGAATGATTTGTGTGGATGTGGAGTTTATTTAACTGATCTCCTATAGTCAGATACTCTTTCGTTTTTTTTTTGTTTGCATTTGAAATCTGTAATATGCACATTTTGCTTGTCTTTGATATTATAACTAGTATGATCTCCACAAGACATGAAGGCACAGGCAGGGCTGTCTGTCATCCTCATTCTTGTACCATCTCTAAGTGGATTTCAGGGTGAGTTCCTTTATAATTACACCCAGGTATTAGTTGTTTGTACCACTAGATAAGACGAGCACACAATGCAAGGTAGCAGTTTCCTCTGTAGCCATAGTATTGTGAACTTTTCTAAAAGATCATTTAATGAGAAACAGGAAAACAGACTGGAGGTCCTGCATGAAGATTAAAAATGATATTTTCTCCTGTCTACTCTAAGGCTTTTTCTAATCTGTTACCTGCTACCAGATATAAAATCACTAGAAAGGCAAGTTTGATTGATTGGTGATTGATTTTTTTTTTTCCAACTGTAAGGTTGGTACTTAACACTTAACAGAAGGCATTATCCACTTTGCTTGGTCCTGTGATGAGCCTTTTTAATTATCCAGGGGAATATAAGAGGTGTTTAGTAGAGCAATTAGGGAAATTGACAAAAAACACTCCCCCACCCCACCCCGGCCCCACTTTTCTGTGTCTTTCTCTCACTATAATACTCCATCCCTCTAGTTCTTTGTACAGAAATAAACTAAATCCCTCTGAGGGAGAGAAGTGGGACATAGCATAGTGGAAAGAGGCTCAGAGAAGGAAGTGGAGGAAAAAGACTGTGACAAGGCCACATGGGCACTCAATTCTCCCATCTTGGGTGGTCTAGTTTCCTCCATCATCTGTAAGATAAGATCCTTTGTACTCCTAATATTCTAAAATCCATAGATTGGGTACACAATATTTAAAATGTTTTGTGAATTGGCCAAAGAAACTGGAGGCTACCTTCAAGGATTATGAAATGGTTAAGTATATTTTCTTTGCAAAAACCTTGATTGTGATGAATCCATCTGCTTTTCAAAATTCTGAAGGGACAATACCTGGGTGGCTCAGCAGTTGAGCGTCTGCCTTTGGCTCAGGGCACGATCCCTGTCTGGGGAGTCCCACATCGGGTTCTCTGTGGGGAGCCTGCTTCTCCCTCTGCCTATGTCTGCTTCTCTCTGTGTGTCTCAGGAATAAATAAAATCTTTAAAATTCTGAAGTTAATAGTAAAAAACTATATATAAATTATAAATATATATGTGTATATATATCTCAGGATTATTAGACTTCTAGATTTATATCCAGAATAATATTCCTTAACTATATTTCAGTTGACTTGTAGGATATCTTGAGAGATGTCCTAAAGGCAAAATAAATGAGTCCCTCCACCTCCCCTTTTTGGACTCCTGCTCATGTGCTCCCTTGCTTGAGGCTAATGTCTGCATATTCCTAGCAGATTCCTGAATCCAGTATTGTCTTCTACATATTCCAAATATTTCCTAATGAAACCAAGTCAAATTTGTTTTATTATTGTCGGCCTGCTGACTCTAGTTAGCTGGATAAACTAATTTGTTATTGTAGTAGATGTTAGAAGTGAATGTGCTCAGGGAATAAAAATCAACAGGGATCTGTTGTGTCCATAAAATACAGTTGCAGAAATTCTAACACAAGTTGTGTGGGTTGTTCCTAGTAATCAGACTACCAAGGGTTCTTGATAAGTGTGGTCTGTAAGTGACCAGGCTGCTGACCCAGGATAGTTCTGCTAAGTTATTCTGATAGAGCCCTTGATAAGCACCCATCACTAATTCTCATCATAACTGCTCTTGATTTTTTAGATACATTCCTTTTAGCTCCCCCCAATCTTGTTAGTACTGATGAAAAGCAAATAGTCCTTGGAAGACTTGGTAAAGACGTAATTCTTCCTTGTTCATTTGAAAGTAAGCCTAAACTTGTAGGTAATCCACACTATATCTTAAGTTTCTAGAGAGCTTTTGTTTTGATTTTCCTTTAGTAAATGCCAACTTTTGCTCATAAAGCTTAGCTTTTCATTTCATTTTTTTTTTAAATTTATTTATTTATTTATGATATTCACACACACACACAGAGAGAGAGAGAGACAGAGACACAGGCAGAGGGAGAAGCAGGCTCCATGCACCGGGAGCCCGATATGGGATTCGATCCTGGGTCTCCAGGATCGCGCCCTGAGCCAAAGGCAGGCGCCAAACCGCTGCGCCACCCAGGGATCCCAGCTTTTCATTTCATGAATGTTAAAATAATAAGTGTTCTGCACAGATGGCTTAAAAAGAAGCTTATGACAGTCCCTCATATGTCTTCCTCTCTCCCTTCTAGCTTTCGTCACACCTGGGATTATGAAAAGAGGAACACAGCTTCTTGATGTGTGGTATGTTAAGTGTTTATCCTCATCCACTTATCACATGGAAAATGGACAATACACCCATCTCTGAAAGCAATATGGGAGAAATTGAATCTTTAAGTCTTTTTTATGTTGATAATATGATAAAAATTACAGAATCAAATTTATCTTATAAATGTACCATTGAAAACTCATTGCTGGAATAAACATGGATGGGGGATGGACAATGAGAGGTAGGCTTCGTCAGGCTGTGTGCATGTGCTATGTCAGAGGTTGAGAGGAAATGAAGATTGACTTACAGGGAAATAATGGAACACAAAAGAAAGAAAATGCATCTGCATCAGTAAGAAGACCGAGATTGCAGTCCCATGTCTAATATTTACTGGCTATGTTCCCTTAAGCACTCATTCTTATTTCTGAGCACAAGCTCCTCACTGGGAAGATGGAAGTAATTCCTACCTATTAGGTGTTTGAGTTGAAGGAAAACATATGTGAAATGGGAAGTAGCAGATCTATTCATGAATATTATTCTCTATGATTCATCTTCTAAATAGGATTTCCTACCTGCATTGTATTTCAAAAGATGTGAGAAGAAAGCTTGCCTATTAGGTCACAATCTGTGATGGTTGCCATTCTTTCAACTAAACAAAAATTAGTTCTTATTATTGCTTCTGTTTATTCTCTTTACATAGTATTAGCCCATTAAGCTTTATCAACAACTCAATCATAGCATGAGCAGTTTTCAACACTCCTTCCTCTCATTTATTTGAAGTGTTTTTTTTTTAAGATTTATTTATTTATGATAGACATAGAGAGAGAGAGAGAGGCAGAGACAGAGACACAGGCAGAGGGAGAAGCAGGCTCCATGCAGGGAGCCTGACGTGGGATTCGATCCCGGGTCTCCAGGATCACGCCCTGTGCCAAAGGCAGGCGCTAAACCACTGCGCCACCCAGGGATCCCCTGAAGTTTTGATCAATCTCTCCATTTACATCCTACCATTTAAGATTAAGAGGAAAAATTAATTTGACATCTCATCTAATTTCAAGGAAAAATGTTTTATATTTTAGAAGCAAAGCAAAATATTTTAGTAAACCCCCATTATATGGAGAAATTGGAGGTCAACTATCCTTTTTGGCCTCTTTTCCTGAGGTTCATATTCTCAAAGTGCTTGCCAAGAAGACCCTAAATTATGAGTAATTCATCACCTTTATGTAATTTCAGCGTCGAAGGCCTGGATGCCCAGTGTTCACTTGTCTAGGCAGCAATAGAAACATGGAAAAGTGTTAATGCATTAAATGTTCATGTTAAATGGTAATTTTTTCTATGGAAAATCGTGTTTTCTCATATTTATTCAGAATTGAGTATCCAGAAGTATCCATGGTTCCTTATGCTCAGTGCTATGTTGTCTTGTTGAGTATTTATTATATGCCAAGTTTGTTGCTCTCAGACTATGAACTTAAGAATGTGGACACTTACTCATTTCTGGATCCACAGCATATAGTACAAACATTTAAAAATTAAACTAGGAAGGCAGCATAGAAAGGGAGCAATTAATTCTGTTCACTATGGTTGGCTATAAATGGGGTTGTTAGAGGATATATGCCTAAGGAGGCTGCAAAAGCGCAGAAGTTTAAAAGAATAGTAGGATTTTCAGCGAACATAGGCATTCCAGTTTAAAAAAACACACAACAGAACAGAGGAGTAAATATTGCCTGAATTTGTAGAAGTGTAAGTGGTAGAGGGTGAAGCTCAAGTTATAAGAGATAAGCCTGGAGATGGAGTGGAAAACTATATGGAAGGCCTGATGTCGGTTAAGGCACTTGATCAGAATTGCACAGGTGGTATGGAGCCAAAGAAGGATTTTTGAGGCATCAGAGAGGCTTGGACTTGCATCTTAGAGTGGCTTGCTTTGGCATCACTCTTTTGCAAGTGGAGTGTGAAGCGAGTGAGTCTAGAGCTTAGGGAGAAGAATTCACAGTAATCCACAGAGGTCAGCTACCATAACTGCGGAACAAGAAGAACCAGATGGAGCTGGATCTGGAGGGGCCAGACGAGAAAATCCAACAGAGTGCCCCCTCTAATGGAGCTCAGCCCAGGGGGGCTCACCTGTACAGTTGGAAATATATTAGTAATGTGCAGGAAAATAGACTGTGCAGAAAGTGGTTAAGAGGTAGAGACCATACAAGTAACAGGGACTACTAGAGAGTAAGTAGAATGACAAGGAGCGGGGCGGGGCGGGGGGGGGGGTTGGGGTCCTGGGGAATACCAGCATTCGAAAGGTCAATAAAAAAAAAGAACATTGAATTCAAAAGCCTAGTAACTGGTAGCAACATTCTTGAGTGCTCACTGTCAGGCTGTAGGAGTTAGAAAGCAGGAATGTCACCTCACTAGCTGGCCCAGGGTTAGGCCTCCTTGAAGGTCTAAACTTAATCACTGGGCAGTGTTAAAATGGTGGTGTCACAGCTTCTTTCAAGAAACACATTTCCAAAGATATTTCTCAAAGCATTTCTAAGTGTAGCTTAGAAAATTCATTCGAAAATTGTATTTTCATTGATGTTTCCTTTTCTACCCTGTTTTTAGATGACCTTCATAAAATGCAAAGTGAAAATGTTTCACTATCATGTGAACTTGCAAACAGTATTTTTTTTTTTTTTGACTGAATCATGATTTCATAGCCAGTTGGTCTAAAGTAGAAAAAGAGACCTCCTCCATCCTGGCTTACTTTCAGAGCTCCTCATGAAATATAACTATGTATGAACGCTGCATCTCCTGGAATAAAGAGCAAATAAACCGGAGTGACTTTTCTTTGACTTTGAAGGATCTTAGTCTTTCAGACAATGGGGAATACTTAATGCAATATTTCTTCAAGCAAATATAGCTTACTCACCATCCAAACGCTGCATGTAGTAGGTAAGATACAAGTAGAGTTGGATAATTGGTTTTGGCTATAGCAATAGAGATTGTGAATATCAAACAGGGAAAATAGGTTGGCATTTAAAGAATAATTTTTATTAGTATTTCTGCAAATGTCATCTATAGGGATACTTTTGGTCAAGACGACAGACAGTCTCTTTCTTTCAGATACACAAAAGTCCTGCATTGGAAAAAAAAATTACTCTCATAAGATTTCTTTTTCATGATTTCAGGGCATCAGAAACAAAGAGGGAACCTACATGATTTGGTGACTCTGTAGCCTAAGCATCTTGAATTCCTGCTTACTGCTGTGCCTAACATGTGCTTTTGGGCCTGGGGTTTGGGGAGTTGAGGCTTCAGGCACAGTGAGAAGTTAGAATTGGGGCTCTGGAAGATGCTGGGGAAGCATGGTCTGTGAATTTCGTGGAAACAATCACCAAAGGACATCGGAAGCACTAAGTGTACACCTGATTTAGCTCATTTTTTTTTTTACCTCTAGTGATAGCTAACTGCCAAAACTCTTTAAAATATCTCTAGTCCATTCTCTATAGAGTCATGGCATGTGTACCCATGGAGTCGACTTTCTAGGTGGGCTGTTTGATCCTTTTACCCTTAAGCTATCAATTTAATATCATGGGACAAAGATATTTGAGTCAATGAAACATAGGTTTTAAAAACGTTTCTATCATTCTAGTTGTGAAAATTAGGAGGAATAACAGATTTGGAGGTTTAGTGATTCTATGTAGTAAGATTTGGAGATAAGAACACCTTGTTGTCTTGAGGTCAAGGTCAAGTGGTCTTCAAATAGCAGCTTCTAGACACTGAGGGATGATACTCCCTTTGTGTAGAGCTGTCATTATGAGAGTGCTGAAAACTGGGGTGCATTTGCAGCTCCTATTTTTCTCCCAAATGAGAATGTTAGTTTTATATAAAACATAGATAAGCTTACATTCCACTTTTCAAATGTTGCCTCATGTTGGATTTTCTTTGGAGAGTAGGAAAAAAACCCTGGAAGATATGCTCTAAAGACCACATATGACCCATCTTTCTAACCAGGGATTTCATTTTTAGTTTACACAAAACACAAAGCATCAGGACATTCCATCTCCGACAAAAGCAGCTTTTTAGAACCTCCCATCCCCAAGTAAACCCTGGCCCGTTGAGACTGGAGGAGGGTCTGCCCACACTTCCCCTCAGGAAGAGGCGTGTAGCAGGAGTTACCCAAGCAGGGCAGAAAAGAGGGCAAACACTAATATCCTAGACATTACTCTTTCAAAGAAATTTGGTTTTCTATTCTGAATCATAATTTTCTACTTGTTGTTTTGCCAGGATATGCTGTAACATTTGAAAAGGAAGCCCAGCCTGGCGGCGGGGGCGGGGGGGAGTTAGGATTCCTAGAATCTGGATCTACTTGATAAAGGTTGCATGGAACTGAATAATTCTTGCTAAATTTTGCTGTTGAATCACTTATGTGATGTTGGGCAAATCTCTTTGTGGTGGGGGGAAGTGGGGGTCATGAATAAATTAAGAAAATTCTATACCTTGCACGATTTTCTTCAGGAGGAAAAATATGCATATGAAAACACTTCAAAAGTCAACATTTTTACTTGAATTGCTCACTCTTTACGTAGGTATACAATTTCAGAATGGCACAAATATATGTAGAGATTAATGTTTTAGTGGTTACAGAACACTTCTTTATTAGTGAAGAGTATGTTCATAAAAATAGACATCTGTCATATAGAGCTTTTCATTTAAAATAGCTATAAACACCTTTTCACCTCGAATTGGCCTGTGTGCTCTAATGCTTGCTCCTACTCTATGCAGAATGTAAATCACAAGATTAGCAGGTTCTGGCTTGAGGACTCAAGGTCTCCCAAGTTTCTGCCTCCTGGGGTCCTACTTCCTTTAATACTAATTACAATTACAGTTCCAACAAAGATGCTGGAAAAACCTTGGTTCCTCCAGTGATTCTGAGGAGCATCAAGCACCATTTTCGTGGTGTTTGCCTGTCACTTCTTGCTCAAGATGAGGACTTCTCTGTTTCACTCATTTCCTCTGCACTGATCCTTGTACCTTTATGGCCCTGTCTTCTCCAAGCCAAGGGTGCACTCAGCTCTCCCTTCATCCTCCAAGGAGAATGCTAGGCTGAGGTTAGTCTGTAGTCAAAATTATTCCTTTGTCACAGTGTGTTAACTCTCTTTACAATAGAAAACAATAGAGACTCACTATGCATAATAGACTCATTGACTTTCAAGTTTGCAGCCTTTTTCTCCCCCACACCAGCCTTCTACAGACCGAGCCCCAAACTGGCTAAGATTCCAGCTTATGCAGGTTTCCCAGAGTAAAGACATTGAGACTGGGCTGTATTTATGCTCATTAATGCAGAAATAACTAGTTTTTAAAATAGTAAAAGTGTTCTTCGGTAATTTTTCTTCCAGCTGATAGACTTTTTGTTTCATTTAGAACAGAGTCAAAGTGGAACTGCCTGGATAATTGTTCTGTCATTGGTGACTTTGGTTTTGCTGGCAATTTGCATATTCTATATGTCAAAAAGATACCATTCCAGGAGAGGTAGGTATCTCATGGAGAATTGAGCTCTGTCCCTGGGTGTTTGGGTAGAGTGTATCAAGGATGACCTGTAGCTAACCCTACACGGCTGTTGGGCATGTAAACAGGTCTGAATTTTCTGGAACGCCATTTGTAAAATCTATCAGAAATCCTTTAAAACGATCCCACATTTCTAGCTAACTATATTTCTAACAAATTTATTCTGAGTTAAATGGTCAAAGTTGTATAAGCACATGTATTGCAGCAGACTGAAAAAATTTAAATCTGGCAATAAAATAATACACAGAATTATCAAAATTATTTTGCATTGAAAAACAGCTGGAAAGAAATAAGCTCAAACTAAAAATGGATGCCTTTGGAAAGCGTTTGTCCCCATGTCTAGACTTGCTTTAGTGCCTGCACTCTGTTTTCTCTTTCTTTGAGCTTTGTCTATAGTGCTACTGCTCTGTCTTTTATGGGGCTTTTTTTTTAAATCCTTGTTACATTTTTAAAAATACTTTTTCTAGATTTTCTGCAACAAACTTGGATTACTTATAGTAATTACTTATGGTAATTTAAAATGATACATTAAGATGTCATGGTTACAGGACTTCTTGGCTTTATTGACAGAATTAGATCTAGGAAAAACTTAGATCTACTTATTTCTACATCTTATAGACCAGGAAACTGGAATACAAGAAATTAGGGGCATAAAACAGATTTATGTATACCACTTAGGGTGATCCAGCTAACTAGTGGCAGAGGTAGATCTAGATCCCAAGCAGCTCTCTCTTATTCCATAATTTGTCTGAGAAGACTGAGTGTCCTGGGAGGTTGAAATTGACCCTTCCTCTGATTGATAATTGCCTTTTTGCTCCTGATGAGATTAGGGGATTTGGTCCTAACAGACAACTTTATTGAAGGTAAGATATTAAATGTGACAGTGAGCAAGCATTTTACCAATTTTACACTGTGATTTTGTACTGATAGGTAGGCTAGCCTTACTTATTACTTGTTCCTCCTGTCCCTTATCTGGCCAAAAGTAGAAAAAGATGGGCAATCATAGGCAAGGCTAGTTTGTGCCCTTTAGCAACCTCTGACCTCATATAATGATACTTGTGACTAGATTCAGGTTCAAATTATAGGACACTACGTATGGCTCCAGAATGACAGTTTAGTTTCTATACCGGATGTGTGCAAAAGTCAAGTCCCAACAGAAAACGACTGACACACTCAAAACTGTACACAGGGGAGCACAGAGGATAGTTCATTTCTCCAGAGCTTGGAGCAGCTGATTTGTTAGCAAAATCTAAACTTAAAAAGACAAGGAGAGGGTGTACTTTTACAAAACCCTGAAGAAGAGAGTCTTATAAAATCAGATGCCTTGTAGGGAGAGTAACTTTTACTTGAAGGACACAGCCAGACCAAGGTGACCTTACAAGGAAGATGCTGGGAGAATAAATATGTGATTTTGACCCTTCCTCTCTCTGCTCTCCGCCCCAGCTAGAAGCCAGAGGGAAGACCTAGCTTGTAGAAGGAAGCCCTCCAGGTCAGGGACAGCAGGCTGGATTGATTCTGGAGGAGATATCAGCAAAAACAATGTTAGGGTATTCGCTACTTAAAAAAAAAAAATAAAATAAAGCTCTATAGTTCTGTAGTTAGGTAGGCTGAAATTATTTTTCAAGCTGTTAAAGGCCCCCAAACCTTGCCTATCACCATGCCCTTGGTTGTAGTTTCATATGACAATGGTACGCATTTTCTTCTTTAAATTCCTTTTTCAAGAATTGTTGTAAAATACCCTTAGTCTAGGATAAGTATAAATTATCCTAGATTTTAGTGAGGCACAAAAGTAAGGCCTTCCTTAGAAAATGGCATTGTAACAACCCCTTTGCCTTCACCATTGCTGGGCTTAACCATCACCTCCTTGGCTGTTATTTTTCCATTGCTAACAGTTAATAGGACTCAGGCCAACAATCCTAAAGAGCCAGGAATTCCTGGCCTGGTTGAACAGCCTTTATCCCTGGTCTGATGCACCTGAATCAGCCATAAGAATTTATTGCTATTTGTAGCTGATGAGGTATTTCTACACTGAATGCATTTTTAAGGCTGTTTGTTGGAAGAAAGATATGAAAGGGGGAGTAACTAAGCTGAGTCTAATAGCATAATAGTGCTGAGGTAGGAATAAAAGAATTTGAGTGTTAGAAAAAAATCTCTTTGCAAAGTTTCTCTCTTTTCCTATAGAAAGGTGCTCTGTCCATACTGAGAGGGCCAACACTGCTGGTGCTGAAGAAAACCAGGTAAAGCCTTTCCTTTATCAAACCATCTATAGCATAAGAATGCTACTGTATCAAAGTAATTGATTCACACATCCTCATGCAAGACTTTTATAGAAGGGAGAAAAGGGGTAAGAGAGATCATAGGATAACATAACAGGGTGGGGGATACAATTTGAGCTTTTTCCAATGTCTATTAATAGGTTCTACTTAAATAAGGGGCTGCCCTTCTCATTTCCTATCATTATTTGTAGAGAAGATCTCCAATGGTACTATGCATATGATGGTGCACCACTGTACTTATTCTTTCAATGGAAGCAGAAAAAAAAAAACACAAAATGGAGAAAAGCAGATTACAGTTTCTGCGCAGATTCAGATGGCTGGCCTTTCATAATTTTCCAGCCATTTCTAAACTCCTTGGGCACTAATAATTCACTTACAAGTTATAGTTTGATTGCAAATTCAATTTAAAATGGAGTTAAAATATTTTGTTGCATACCTTTTATTATGATTTTAATTAATAAGAATATAAATAAAAGCAAAGAGTTGAGTAAACTTGTTTTTCCTATTGGTTAAACACCAGAAGGGAAATTTAGACTTCATAACTATAACTGTCTTATAGATCTGATTACAGATGCAAACAATAGCTCTAAATATCCCCCCTCCCAAAACAAAACACTGTTATTTAACACTTAAGATAAAAATGATTATTCCTGCATGAACCATAGCCATTTCAAGTCCATTTTTCTTGGTTCTAGGCTATTTCAGCTCAGCCAGCTACTACAGGAAATTAAGACAGGACTATGTCAACGCATGATGAGCATCTTTAATATTTAGTGACCTCTCTTTCCCTTTCTTCACTGCACTTCCAGCCATGGCTTGTCATGTCCTAATAATTCTACCATTGGAAAGACTTGCAACCATTGTCTGTCCTGCCATCACATTTACTCTTCAAGTCCTAATCATTACTCACTGACTCCCTACCTGCATCAAGATGATGAATTTCTGGATGCCAATCAAACTTAGAAAAGAACTCTCTCATTCAGTGACACTCCTCCCACCAGCATTCTAGGAGGCCACAGTGAGGTTCCCACCAAGATCTTGGAAGAAATGTATCCTTAAGTACTGATTCAAAAATCTAATCAGGTAATGAAAGGTGAGAGAACACAAAAGCAGAAATCACCTTAGTGAAAAGGTGTAAAACTGGGGCAATTGATATGCTAAGGTATTGTACTCCAGCTTTATATGAATAGTTAATAGCAGTGTAACAAACTAGATTTAATATAGTGAGTCTTAGGGACTCCAAAGTGTAAAATGTCAGTATCTCCAAGACTGCCTAGAGCAAAAGGCCCTATCAACTCAACAACTGACATCTCTGGGGTTAGGTTGTACCTTCCAACACCAGGTTTGCACAGCCAAGTGACATTAGCTCTGGAGATGATTTGATTCATTTTTCTGGCTCTGTTGTCATATATTGTTAATCAGCCTTATAATAAATTTAGATTTCCATATAAATTTTTACACAAAGAGAGAATGGATAGCCCAGCTGACTTGATGATCTCTTCCCTTTTAATCAATGTATAAGAAAGAAAAGGCTAACCACGATCTTAGTGACTTAAGCTTTGACCCTATAGTTTATAGAAGACCAACCTCGAACTGTTTGTTAATGCTACCTGGTCCGATTTTCTCTAAGTATTTGCTATAATGTTGACAGGTATTTAGCATAAACTGTAAAGTGTTGATATCATTATTAAAAAAAACAAAAACAAAAAAACTTCAATTGTGAGGAGAAAATGCTCAGAACTGCTATATAGTCGTCTTACAAAATGGAAAGACCAAAGTCAACAATTTGAAGATAGTAGATAAGAATGAACCTGGGTCTTTCAATGCTGTTGAGCCTCTGAATTAATCTTAGAGCCATCTGTAGGAGTTAGGGTTGGGGTCAGAGAGGCAGAGTGCTGAGAATGACAGGGAATAAAGATTTATTATATAGCATCAACCTCATATAATTTTGGGCACTTGTGAAGAAGTCTATGTCAGGCTGTCCCCTCTGCAGCTGGGGCTGGACCTGAAGTAGCTGGAAGTCAGCTGTGCCAGTGTTCAGTATAGAGAGCTGGATATGGAGTGAGGATGAACTGAAATCTGTAAGAACAAACTAGGACTCGTATTCCTAGGCAACGCTAGGGGTGACCTGCTAGAGAAGCTGGCATCCAGTACCATGGAACCAAGCACACCTAGGCAGGACTCGAAGCTGAAGGAGGGAGCCTTACTGCTAACTCACTTTCTTGAACTGGGGTAACATTTGTCAGCTATGACAGTGGGGCCATACTCTGGCCTTCACAGCATAAAGTAGACAATTGCTCCTTCACTTCTCCCTCTCAAATCTGGTGAAAATTTCCCTTGTGACCAACTCTAATCCAGAAGCACACAGAAAAAGGAAATGTACCTCCTGCTTAGATACATTGGCACAATACAAAGCCAATATCCTATCTATCACTGAATGGAGTGTCTTGTATGAGAAGTTGCTTCAGTGTTGAAAAGCTACACTAACATAGCTTTTCATAACACCTGACCAACCCAGGTGTAGACTAGGAGGATTTAATCTATAAATTCTAAGTGCTTGTGACTATATGTACACCACAGTGCTAGGATGAAAGCTGATCAACTCCTACCATTAGTGGCTAAAAACACAGACTCCTGAATGGATGAGTCAAGCAAAATTCATTAACTTTAGTAATAACAATTTACAACATACCCTAGGCCTCATGTCTTCTATAAATATTACTCATTAAGAGGCAATATGGACAAAAGAATAGGTATTCATTTTTTTAACTTAAGAATTTAAACACTTCTTACATTATTTAATATTTTACATAAACTACTTATATTTGAGGGTCTGAAAAATCCCCATTAACCTTGGAAGCAAAGATACTCTATTATATCTTCTAATCACCTTGCTTAAACTACTTTCCACACCACATAAACATTTTTTTAAATGCTTGTTTCAAGTGCAACCTAAGTTTTCCGTCATTAAATGGTACCATCCTTGTCCAGCCTCCATCCTTCATAAGCAGGGACTTCTTATTCTTCTTCATGAGCCTGAAAAACAGAATGAGTGTGCTCTGAGATTCTGTGACTTTCATTAGTGGAAAACACACCTAGAACCAAGTCTAGTCCTTTCCAGAGTAAGCAGGCCTTAGCCAAACTCCTCATTAGCTTCAAAGGGATGCAGGGAATTGAGGCAATCACGTGCATTACAGGAAGCAGACACAGGTAATTCATCTGAAGGACATGCTTGGGCATTCTTAATTTTCTGCCTGCCTAGCCTTGCTGGAGAAGGCAAGGCCCTCTACAAAAGACCCCACATCTTTTGTGGGAAAGACTGTGGCCACATCACCAATTGGCTCCATGGCCCAGACAGACCCCCCCACCCCAGTTCTATCAGAAAACCTTTTCACTTGGTTTATGACAATTGAAAGATTTTCAGGCTTTCCTTCTGAGAATGGGAAACAATTAGTCATTGCACTACCAAGGATGGTTTTCCTATTCATCTCGGACCTCTCAAGCAATTTCTGCTTCATTCATTTTATTCTTTGTTGGAAATAACTGTGACAAAGTCGAATACATTACATATGTTTTGCAGCCCTTTTGACCTCCTCCAGCTGAGTGCAAGCGTAGCACATGTGAGGCATTTCCCTAAACAAAACTATTATATGGAGTTGATGGGCAGGCTCTGCCTCAAAAACCCCAAATCCAGTGCCATGACCCTTCTCAAATTGAGGGCAGAGTTCAAACCACTTAACTGGACCTCTGCACATAGGGCTTTATCCCTGAGACAATATTCAGGCAGCAACAAGAAATCTCTGGAGTGTGCCAATGACTCATGCTTCTCATATTTAGATCTAAATATATTCAATATAACCAACTTTTAGATTCTCCTTCAAAAGAGCTTATTTTGACCTCCTTTCAGGTATTGTGTATTATGGACAACCCTATCTACTTGTCTTGCAGAGTTATTAGTAATTCGTTTTAAATAAGAGGACCAGGCATGTACCAAATTTTTAAAAAATGAAATGGTGCCTATCTGTGCTAGGCATCTGTGCTAAATGCTTTATATGCATTTCATGAAGGGCAGCTAATGTCACATTATCCAATATCATTTAATTCATTTCTCTGAAAGCCAGACCTCATTTAAAAACTGCGTTTGTGGGAAATCTCAGTAAGAAAGCTAAGGCTGACTATTTTTGGAAAACTCCCAAATTTATATGTTGAAATCTCAATCTCCGTAGATGGTGTTAGGAAGTGGGGCCTTTAAGTCATGAGGAAAGAGTTCTTATGAATAGGATTTCTGCCTTTTAAAAAGGGCTTCTTCCCCCCACCCCACCCCTTTTACTATGTGAGTGCACAGTGGAAAAAAAGGCTGTCTCTGAAGAAGTGGCCCTCACCAGATACTGAATCTGCTAGCATCATGATCCTGGACTTTCCAGCCTCCAGAACTATGGGAGATGTTTGTTATTTATAAGCCACCCAGTCTCTGGTGTTCTATTATAGCACCCTGAATAGACACTGATCTTGACAAGACTATAATTCAGTGGTCTTGTCATGCTGCCACTTTGCTAGTAAAAAACTTAAGGGAGCAGCCCCTACCCTGGGATCAGAATAGAAGTGTTGAGAACCACAGATATGGAAATATCTTTCCCCCTGTTTTAGGGATTAAGCAGAAAGCTAGAAAGGACAAGTGCCTTTATTCTCCACTGCCTCAAGTTTAAACCTCACCACCCAGGTCTCCCTCCATACTGATACAGTATGAAGTCATGTATTTGTCTACATAGAAGGACTTCACTTAGTTTCAAGCAGATCCATCTGTGCTTTTTAAATCATCTTTGCTCTCTGGACTCCTGACTGTTCTGCACAAATGAATCCAGGATCTGGAGCTCGGAGCCCACAAGTGCACCTGGAACTAAGCATTTGAGAAGTATAAATACAATATACATTCCACTCAAATGCTTACCACTTCATATTACCTGGACACTAAAAATTTAGTAAATATTGGAAGACCTTAGCAGAACCTACTTTAAAGTCTTTTAACAAATAAAGAGAAAAAACAAATTTCTTGTTCTATTGCTCTGTGTGATGACACAAGCCCTAAAACACACATGCTTTAAGAATTACAACAGAGTTGAATATCTGACATACCTTTTTTCTAAACTCCTTTGCTTTGATCTTGAGTTTATTGACTTGAGATTCTGCTATCTCTGCCCTTTCCTTAGCTTCGTTCAATTCATGTTGCTGCTTCTTATACTTGGAAAGATATTGATTGGCTTGTGCTTCCTATAAAAATAAAAAAAGAAAAAATATCCGTGCCTGCATAGTCATTTTTTTTCTGCTTTGACATGAAAAAGTTGAAAAATGTGTGAAAGGAATCTAAACTTCTGAGTATTGAGTGGAATATATTTTGGTCTGATATATAAGGATTCAGACTTTCTAACAGACATTAGATTCATTTTTAGAACCATTGTTCTCTGGAGATTTAGAATCTGCTTAGGATGTTCCACTAATTGGATATAGTATGGCTCTCACAGGCATGTTACATGTAAGAAAAACCACAGTTGTTTTATAATCAGTTAAACATCCTAGTTTACCTTTGAGGGAGGTTTATCTTGAAAAATTATACGACAGGTAATTTTTAGACATAGCAGTGTTTTAGCCTGAATCTTTGAAATAATTCAAAATCCCAAAGAGATATTAGGCATAAGCCAATGTATATGGCACTAATGAATTACATGCTATGTAGCTATGGCTATAAACCCAAGGTGGGCAAGTACATTTCAAATGTGTTGGTAGTCTGGGCCATAGTCATGTCCAGGCTCATCAGGAAAAAGGACTATGAGCCACATTTATGCTCACCCAAGGTTCTGAGGTGAGGAAGGCCCCAGGGTGGCTGCCTGACCAAAAATTCACCATCCCTATATCACACCATATTCTTACTTGACTCATTTCTTGCAGTGCACAGATTTGAGTGTAACCACAATGTGAGGGTAAAAGCTCTGGCTCCCTGGAGTGGGAAAGTAGCAAAATTTCTGAGCATGGGTGATAATTCTCATTTGAGAAAAAACTAGAGAATGAACAGACTTTAAGCTGGGCTGGTCCTCTCTAGACAAAGTGCTTACCTATCTCCATTGATCAAAAACAATGGCTAGGAAACCTGTAAGATGACAGCAGCCCCAAGTACTTACTGCTGCCTCCATTTGCTGCTTGTAACTTTGTACTTGTAGCTGAAGTTTATCCATCAGAGTCTGCATCCTGCTCAGATTTGCCTTGTCTTCCTCTACCTGAAATGCATAGATATGTATATGAAGGCGATTTGAATGACCCAGAAGTCTATATTGGGAGTTGCCTCATGAGAAAATAAGAGTTAGGAAACTTTATTAAACAATATATCTGAGTTGTGATTTGAAAAATGAGTCTAACTTTACTCATCCCAAGTTTTGAGAAAGTAGCACAGCTCTGAGTACTAACAGCCATTGCTCCTTATCCGCCACAGAACTCAATCACCTTTGCTGAAATAGAAGTTAAAGCCACTAGTTTCAATTCGGTCAGCAGTCCTCCTATCCTAACCAAGCTACACCTGCCTGTGGTTTCTCAGTAGGAATGAAGTACCATTGTTACCAAAGCTGCATGTGCAAAATTAGAAACCAGTCCCTCTCTCTCACTAATCAACTCTTCCCTTGAACTTTCTAACTGACTCTTGGCCTTGGATAATGAAACTATAGAAAAGGTAAGTTTTCTGGAATTCTGGTGTGGGCATCAGCAGAGATTGGAAAATTCTATGAGTTGTGGGGATGTTGGTGTGTACATTCTCATTGCTTCCATTGCAATCCAGGCATGGGATAGAGAAAGGAAATCTAGTAAGATAGTGTTTCTCAACTGTGCTCTACAGAGCCTTGGGTATTCTGAGGAAACAGGAGGGCAGGTAAGATTCTGTATGTTCTCCACTTTCCCATGACCTTTTAACTAGAGTATTTCCATTTTGGAACTGGTGACCTTCCCAAAAGAAGAATATTTCAACTGGCTGATGGTTGAGATACTTATCTAATCAAGACCTACCCTTGCTGCTCAAATTATTTTCCTGTTTTCATCTTATCTATTTTATCAAATGTTAACACCTTTGGTGACTTCCATGGTCTTTCCACCTACATTCCACTGCCTTCCAGAAACCTCCTCCACTCCAACTATGTTCATCTCCTATTACCTCAGAGCTCTCCTGCTTATTCCCTCCTTTATAAGTTCAGTCAATATCCCCTCCCCCAGACACAGCACAGAGGCAACAGATAGAAACACCTAGCCTTTCCATTAAAGAGGTCTCTTTGCTTATCTTAGTAGCTGCAGGCTAGGGGCAGGCTTCTAATTTAATGCACATCAAGGAGCTGACTGTGATATTCTCTGGAGGCTGGAGAGGAAGGTAGGCATCATATTTAAACTTGCCCTCTGCCTCACTCCAGGTTTCTGATATCCCTCAGAAAGGAGCCTGTTTTGTTTTGTTTTTGTTTTTGTTTTTTAATGATTTATTTATTCATGAGAGACACAGAGAGGCAGAGACATAGAGGAAGAAGCAGGCTCCTCAGAGGGAGCCAGATGCAGACTCAATCCCCAGACCGGGATCACACCCTGAGCCAAAGGCAGATGCTCAACCACTGAGCCACCCAGGCATCCCAGAAAGGAGCTTTTAAAGGTGTGTTTGGCACCTTAGTTTTGTGGCTGCTGCCGAGGGAATACCCCATGAAGGCATGGCTCTGGTGGCCAGTGCGACTTATGCTCATGGGTCCTATGGGACAACAAACAAAAACTGCTTAACCAGCTGTCCTCTCCTCTACCATGGCACAGCATAGAAGCAGTGTACTTAAATGACATCATTCTGTAAAAGAGGCCAATTCATTTGTCTTACTAGCTATGACTAAGAAGCTGGTTTCTAATTTAATATACATCAAGGGGCTGACTGCAATCTTCTCCAGAGACTGGGAAGCTGGTGGGAGCAAGCTTTATGCTCTCCATCTGCTTCACTCTAGTTGACAAGAAAGGAGCTTGTGCACAGATCTAGTGCCCTAGATCTTGTAGCTCTGCCCAGAAGACACATCCCTTGGCAGCCTGGCTCTGATGGCCAGCAGGACTTGTATTCACAGGATCAATGGGTTCGTAGCAAACAAAGAAATCATTCTTACATAGCTAGTACTCCAAGGCTTAGCACAAAAAAACCAGAAATGTCTATCTCCTGGTTTTCCTCTAGAAGAGATATATTTGCATATTTTAAAAGCTTCGACCTAAGGAGCCAGCTTCCAATGAGCCTGCATCTAGATACCTAGATCCACCCCCTTTGGGACAATAATAGTCTGGGACACCCTCAATTATTGGGAGCCACAAAGAAGATTACTTGGATAGTCATAAAGGTTTTAGAAATAACCAAGAGCTAGAGCAGTGTTAAACAATAAAGATCATCTCCTACATGAGGTCACTCTTTCAAGACTAGGAGAGGTATCTTTTAGGTAATGCATAGAAATTAGTACAGAGAGGCAAAGAAAATGAAGGAACAGAGGAATGTTCTCCAAACAAAAGAGTAAAATAAAATCTCAGAAAAAAGAGATCTACCTGATAAATGATTTTTTAAAATCAGGTAAGTGATTTACCTGATAAAGAGTTCAAAATAATGGTCATAAAGATGCTCACCAAGCTCAGAAGAAGAATGAATGAACAAAGTGAAAATTTCAACAAAGAGACAGAAAATATAACAAAGTACCAAATGGCATCATGGTGATGAAGAATACAGTAAGTAGACTGAAAAGTACAACAAGGGGGTTCAACAGCTGAGTAGGGGAAGAAGAAGAAAGGTTCAGTGAACTTGAAGACAGGACAGTGTAATTAATCTCATCAGAGCAGCAAAAAGATAAAGAATGAAAAAAAGTGAAGATAACTTAAGAGACTTATAGGAGAACATCAAACAGACTAACATTTGCACTATAAGGGTCCCAGAAGGACAATAGAGAAAGGGGCAGAAAACATTTGAAAAAAAATCACGGCAGGAAATTTTCCTAACCCAGGGGAAAAAAAAAAAGACATCCAGATCCAGGAAGTTCAGAGACTTCCAAATAAAAAGAACCTAAAGAGGGCCACATCAAAATGCACAATATTAGATTGTCAAAGACAAGGAAAGAATCTTAAAAGTAGCAAGAGAAAAACAACTTATTACCTACAAGGGAAACCCCATAGGACTATATAAGCAGATTTTTCAGCAAACCTTTTCCAGGCCAATAGGGAATGGCATAATATGTTTAAAGAGCTGAAAGGGAAAAAAAAAAAACTGTCAATCAAGAATACTCTACCTGGCAAAGTTATCCTTCAGAACTGAAGGAGAGATGAACAGTTCTCCACATAAGCAAAAACTAAAGGAATTCAGTGTCATTAGAGTGGTCTTACAAGAAATGTTAAAGGGACTTCAATAAGCTGAAATGAAAGGGCACTACTTAATAACAGGAAAATAAACGTATAAATCTCACTGTTAAGGATTTGTAGAATTCAGGATAATATAATGCTGTAAAGATAGTGGGTAAATAACTTATATATCTGGTGTGAAGGTTAAAAGACAAAACTTCCAAAATCTGTTAATGAATCCACAAGATAAAAATATGTAATTTGTGACTTCAAAAACATAAATGTGATTAGGGAGGAGAATAAAAATATAGAGCTTTAGAATGCATCCCAACTGAAGCTTAAAATAGACTATTATTGGGGCACCTGGGTGGCTCAGTGGTTGAGTGTCTGCCTTTGGCAAGGTTGTGATCCCAGAGTCCTGAGATTGAGTCATGCCTCAGGCTCCCCAGAGGGAGCCTGCTTCTCCTTCTGCCTATGTCTCTGCCTTTCTCACTGTTTCTCTCATGAATAAATCCTTAAAAAAATAGATTATAAATATAGGTTGTTCTATGTAAGCTTCACGGTAACTGCAAAGTGAAAACCTACAGTAGATACAAAAACCTATAATAGATACATAAGATAATGAGAAATGAATCTAACCACACTGCAGAAAATCATCAAATCACAAAGAAAGCAAGAACATAAGAAAGGAACAAAGGAATCACAAAACAGCCAGAAAACTAACAAACTGGTAATTATGTACATTCCTATCAATAATTACCTTAAATATAAATGTAACAAATTCTCCAATCAAAAGACAGAGTGGCTAAATGAATAAAGAAACAAGACTCATCTACTTGCTGCCTACAAGAGGCTCACTTCAGCTCTAAAGACACACAGACTAAAGGTGAAGGAATCCAGCAAGATAGTCCCTGCAAATGTTAACCAAAATGAAGGTGGGGTAGCTACACTTCTATCAGACAAAAAAGATGTTAAGACAAAGATCTTAATAAGAGACAAAGTCATTGTATAATGATAAAGGGGTCAATTCAATAAGAGGATATAGTATTTGTAAATATGCATCAATATAGGAACATCTACCTATTAGCAAATATTAGTCTCTTAAGCAAACATTAATAGACCTAAAGGGAAAAATAAACAATAATATAAAAATAGGAGGGGAATACCCGATTTTTATTAATGGATAGATAATACAGACAGAAAATCATTAAGGAAACATAGTCCTTAAACAAAACATTAGAACAGATGGACTTAACAGACTGTATATGTTCCAACCAAAAGCAACAGAATACATGTTATTCTCAAGCATGTGCACAACATTCCTCAGAATAGATATGTTAGACCACAAAACAAGTCTTAATCAATTTAAAAGAATGAAATCATACCAAATATCATCTCTGACCACAACAGTATGAAACTAGAAATTATTAAAGAAATTTGGAAAATTCACAAGCATATGAAGATTAAACAACATCATTAAACAACCAATGGGTCAAAGAAGAAATCAAAAGAGAAATAAAAAAAATACCTTGAAGGCTTATATGCAACTAATAAATTACTAAACTCTATCTCTCAAGTTAAATAGAATATTCTTTAAAATATTCTCATGCTATAGTGTTCATCACATAAAAGTTTGTACCTCTAATTTCTTCATTTTGGGTATTACCTCTTATCAATATAAACTTTCTTTTTCTCCATTAAAAAAAAATACCCTGAGGAAAATGGATATAGAAATACAGCATACCAAAACTTATGATATACAGCAAAAGCAGTTCTAATAGAGAAGTTCACAGTAATAAATGTCCACATTAAGAAATGAAGGAAGAGCTCAAATAAAAAAAACTAACTTCATGCCTTAAGGAATTAGAAGAAAAAACAAAGACCTATGTTACTAAAAGGAAGGAAATAACAAAAATCAGAATGAAAATAAATGAAGTAAAAACTAAAAAGACAATAGAAGGGGCACCTGGGTGGCTTAGTGTTTGAGCATAGCCTTTGGCTCAGGTCAGGATCCCAGGGTCCTGGGATTGAGTTCCACACCCAGTTCCCCATAGGGAGCCTGCTTCTCCTTCTGCCTGTGTCTCTACCTCTCTCTGTGTGTTTTTTCATAAATAAATAAATAAATAAATAAATAAATAAATAAATAAATAAAATCTTTTAAAAAGACAGTAGAAAAGACCAATGAAACTAAGAGCTGTTTTTTTTTAATTTTTTTCCTTAAATTTATGATAGTCACAGAGAGAGAGAGAGAGAGAGAGAGAGAGAGAGAGGGGCAGAGACACAGGCAGAGGGAGAAGCAGGCTCCATGCACTGGGAGCCCGATGTGGGATTCGATTCCAGGTCTCCAGGATGGCGCCCTGGGCCAAAGGCAGGTGCCAAACCGCTGCGCCACCCAAGGATCCCCAAGAGCTGTTTTTTTTTAAAGATAAACAAAGTTGATAAATATTTAACTAGATATACCAAGAAAAAAATGAGGACTCAAATAAAATTAGAAATGAAAGAAGAGACATTATAGCTGATGCCACATAAATAACAAAGGATCATAAGAAAGTACTATAAACAACTATATATCAAAAAAATTGATAACCTAGAAGAAATGAATAAATGAATTCAGTAAAGTGGCCATATATGAAATTAATATACATAAATCTGTTGCTTTTCTGTACACTAATAATGAAGTAACAGAAAGATAAACTAAGAAAACAATTCTACAGATTCAATGCACTCCTTATCAAAATGCCAGTAGTATTTTTCACAGATCTAGAACAAATAATACTAAAATTTGTAGAACCACAAAAGACCCCAAATAGCCAAAGCAATCTTGAGAAAGAACAAAACGGGAGGTATAACAGTCTCAGATTTCAAGATATACTACAAAGCTATAATAAAACATTGTGGTATTAGCATGGAAATAGATACATCGATCAATAGAACAGAGAGCCCCAGAATAAATTTACAGCTATATAGTCAGTTAATCTATGACAAAGGCAGCAGAATATAAAATAAGGAATGACAGTCTTTTCAATAATTGGTGCTAGGAAATATGGACAACTACATGCAAAGGAATGAAACTGGACCACTTGTTTTTACCTTATACACAATAATAAACTCCAACTGTATTAAAGACTTAAATGTAAGCCCTGAAACCATAAAACTCCTAGAAGAAAACATATGCAGTAATCTCTTAGATACCAGCCTTAGCAATGGATATATACATATGTCTCCTTAGGCAAGGGAAATAAAAGCACAAATGAACTATTGGGATTAGACCAAACTTAATAGCTTTTGCACAGCAAAGAAAACCATCAACAAAACAAAAGGACCACCTACTGAATGGGAGAACATATTTGCAAATGATTTACCTGTTGAGGGGTTAATATCCAAAATTTATGGAGAACTTACATAACTCAGCACCAAAAAAACAAATAATCTGATTTAAAAATGGGCAGAGGATCTGAATAGGTATTTCTCAAAGAAGGCATATAGATGGCCAACATCATTAATCATCAGTAAAATGCAAATCAAAACTCCAATGAGGGACGCCTGGGTGGCTCAGCAG
The DNA here is from genome assembly GCF_905146905.1 of Nyctereutes procyonoides. NCBI lineage: Eukaryota > Metazoa > Chordata > Mammalia > Carnivora > Canidae > Nyctereutes > Nyctereutes procyonoides. Next base: position 35,970,809 of record NW_026575030.1, on the reverse strand, counting down.
TTGAGCCTCTGCCTTCAGCTCAGGGTGTGATCCTGGAGTTCCGGGGATCGAGTGCCACTTTGGGCTCCCTGCATGGAGCCTGCTTCTCTCTCTGCCTATGTCTCTGCCTCTCTCTCAGTGTCTCTCATGAATAAATAAATAAAATCTTAAAAAAAAAAAACAATGAGATATCACCTTACACCTGTCAGAATGACCAAAATCAAAAACACAAGAAACATGTTGGCAAGGATGTGGAGAAAAAGGAACCTTTGTGCACTGTTGGCGGGAATGTAAATTGGTGAAGTCAGCTTACATTGGAAAACAGTTTCTCAAAAAATAAAAAATAGAAATACTATACAATCCAGTAATTCCACTATTGGTTTTTTATCCAAAGAATACAAAAACACTAATTTACAAAGATATATGCATCCCTATGTATATTGAAGCATTATTTACGATAGCCAAGATGTGGAAACAACTTGAGTGTCCACACACAGATGAATGGATAAAGAAGAGTTTATATATATATATATATATATATATCTCAGACATAAAAAAGGATGCAAGTTTGCCATTTGCAGCAACATGAATGGACCTTGAGGGTATTATGCTAAGTGAAATCAGCCAGAGAGAAAGATAAATGCCATGTGATTTCATTTATATGGGTAATCTAAAAATCAAAATGAAGAAACTACATAGTAAAAAGAGAATCTTAGATACAGAGAACTAGTGGTCACCAGTGGTGGAGGGATGGGCAGAAAGGGGTAAGGGGAATGGGAGGTATAGTCTTCCAGCTTTGTAATGAATAATTCATGAGATGCAAGGCGCAACATAGGGAATATAGTCAGCTACACTTGTGGAGAACATAGCATAACATCTAGAGGTGTCAAATCACTGTTGTACACATGAAACTAATATATTTTTGTCATCTATAGTTTAACAACAAAATTTTAATTAAACAAAATTGATAAACTTTTTGCTAGACTCACCAAGAAAAGAGAGGACTGAAATAAATAAAATTAGAAATGAAAGAGGAGACATTGCAAGTGATACAACAGAAATGCAAAGGATCATAAAAAAACTATTATAAACAGTTATATGCTAAAAATTTGGATAATTTAAAAGAAATAGATAAATTCTTAGAACATACATCCTACCAAGACTGAAGCATGAATAAATAGAAAATCTGAAATCAAAAGCAAGAAACAACAAATGTTGGCAAGGATGTAGAGAAAAAGGAAACCTCTTGCACGTTGGTGGGAATGCAAATTGGTGCAGCCACTCTGAAAACAGTATGGAGGTTCCTCAAAAAATTAAAAATAGACATATCCTATGATCCAGGAATTGCACTACTGAGTATTTACCAAAAAAATAAGAAAACACTAATTCAAAGGAATACATGCACCCCTATATTTACTGCAGCATTATTTACAATAGCCAAACTATGGAAGTGGAAGCAGCCCCCGTGTCCTTTGATAGATGAATGGATAAAGAAGATGTGGTTGTGTATATTCACAACCGTGAATATGTGCCGTATTATTGGTATGTTATTCAGCCATAATAAAGAATGAAATCTTGCCATTTACAACAACATGGACAGATCTAGAGAGTATAATGCTCAGTGAAATAAATCAGAGAAAGACCAAAACCATATAATCTCACTCATATGTGGAATTTATGAAACAAAACAAATGAATAAAGAAAAGAAGGAGGAGACAAACCAAGAAACAGGCTCTATTAACTATGGAGGACAAACATGTTTACCAAAGGGGGAGTGGGTGGAGGGATTAGGGAATTAGGGGATGGGGATTAAAGAGTACACTTCTTATGATTTAAAAAAAAAGTGATAAAAATAAGTAAGTAAAGCTCAATACCAATAATAATAATAATAATGTGAACAGACCAATTACTAGTAAAAGATTGGACTGGTAATAAAAAAACTTCCTAACAAACAAAAGCCCAGGACCTGATGTCTTCACTGGTAAATTCTTTCACATGTTGAAAGAAGAATTAATACTAATTCTTCCCAAATTTCTTTCCAAAATTGAAGAGGGGGAACACTTCCAAACACCTTTTACAAGGCCAGCACTGCCCTGATATCAAACCAAAAGAGAGAAAAGAAATAAAGAAAATTATAGGCCAGTATCTCTGATCAATATGGATACAAAAATCCTCAAGAAAGTATTTAGCAAACTGAATTCAATGATACCTTAAAAGGATCACATGCCATGATCAAATTGGATTTATTCCAAGGGTACAAAGATGGTTCAACATTTGCAAGTCAATGTGATACACCACATTAACAAAATGAAGAATAGAAATCCTATGATCATCTCAATACATGGGGAAAAAGCATTTGACAAAATTCAATATCAATCGATGATAAAACCTCTCAACAAGGTGGATATAGAAGGTTGTATCTCAAGATAATAAAGGCTGTATATGAAAATCCCACAGCTGACATCATACTCAATAAAAAACAGATTTTTCCTCAGAGATCAGGGACAAGACAAAGATGCCTATTCTTTCCACTTTTATTCAACATATTACTGGATGTCCCAGCCAGAGCAGTTAGGCAAGAAAAAGAAATAGAAGGCATCCAGATCAGAAAGGAAGAAGTAAAACTGTCTTGCTTTGCAGATAATATAATAGCACATGTAAGAAAACAAAACAAAAAACCACTAAAGATTCCACCAAAAACTATTAGAAATAATAAACAGTAAAGTTGCAGGATATAAAAACATACAAAAATCAGTTGTGTTTCTGATAATAACAAACTATCAGAAAGAGAAATTAAGAAATTCCTGGGGCACCTTTGGCTCAGTCAGTTAAGCCACTGACTCTTGATTTCAACTCAGATCATGGAAGGCAAGAAAAAGAAAAAGAAATAGAAATAGATCAGCTAGCAGATCATGATCTTAGGGTCCTTGGATTGAACCCCAAATCTGCTTGTCTCACTCCCCCTTTGTCCTCCCTCTGCTTGTGCTCTCTAAAATAAATAAATAAATCTTAAAAAATGGAAAGGAAACAATCCTATTTACAATTGCATCAAGAAGGGTAAAATATTTAGGAATGAGTTTAACCAAAGGGATGAAAGACCTGTGCCTTGAAAACCCTGACATTGATAAAAAGAAATTTAAGATGACACCAATAAAATGGAAAGATATTCCATATTCATGGATTAGAAAAATTAACATTATTAAAATGCCCATATTACACACGGTGTTTTACAGTTTCAGGGAAATCCCTATCATAATTTCAATCGCATCTTTTAGACACAGAACAGTTTTAAAACTTGTATGGAATCACAAGACACCCAAAATAGCCAAAAAAAATTGAGAAAGAAGAAAACTCAGTGCATCATGCTTCCTGATTTCAAACTGTATTATAAAGCTATAGTAATCAAAATAGTATGACATTGACATAAAAACAGACACATAGATCAGTGAAACCAACTGCCCAGAAATAAATCCACATATATATGGTCAATTAATTTATGACAAAGGAGCTAAGAATATACAAGGAGAGTTTCTTTAATAAATGGTATTAGGAAAATTGGACAGCCACAGGCAAAAGAATGAAACTAAACCACTTTCTTATGCCATACACAAAGTTATCTCAAAATGGCTTAAAGACTTAAATGTAAGATGTGAAATCCCGAAACCATAAAGCTCCTAGAAGAAAACAGGGGGTTAGCTCTTTGAAATTGGTCTTGGCTATGAAATTTGAATTTGACAGCAAAAACGAAGGCAACAGAAGCAAAAATATATAAGTGGGACTACAAACTAAGTTTGTAGTTTGTAGTTTAGGGCAAACTAAAAATCTACTCAGCAAAGAAACAATAAAAAAATGAAAATGCAACCCGTGAAATAGAAGGAAATATTTTTAAGTCCTATATTTGATAACGAATTAATATCTAACATACATAAAGAACTCCTACAACTGAATAGCAAAACAGAACAAACAAAAATATGATTTCAAAAATCAGAGGAACAGAGAAACAGAAACATGCAAAGATGCTCAACATCACTATCAGGGAAATGCAAATCAAAACAAGTATATGATATTACCTCACACCTATGAGAACATCTAAAATAAAATAATAAAAAAAAAAGGAACAAGTGCTGGCAAAAATGCGGAGGGAAAGGAGTCCTCATGCACTGTTAGTGGGAATGCAAACTGGTGCGGCCACTGTGGAAAACAGCAGGGAGGTTCCTCAAAAAATACTTACTGTATGATCTAGGAACTCCACTACTGAGTATTTATCCAGAGTATGAAAACACTAATTCATAAAGATACATGCACCCCTATGTTTATTGCAGCATTTTTTTTTCTTGAGATTTTATTTATTTATTCATGAGAGACAGAGAGAAGCAGAGACATAGGTAGAGGGAGAAACACTCAATCCCAGGACCCCGGGATCACCCCATGAGCTGAAGGCAGATGCTTGTATATTTGAAAGCTGCTAAGAGAGTAAATCTTAAGAGTTCTAATCTCAAGAAAAATAAAATTTTGTAATTATGTGTGGTGATGGATGTTAACAAAACTTATGATAATCATTTCACAATGATTGAACAAACATCAAATTACTATGTTGCACACCCAACACCAAGGCAATGTTATGTGCCAATTTTATCTCAATATAAATATATAAACACATAAGAAAGAAAAATCTATAAATACATAAGTGAAGAAATAAAGCGTTAACCAAGCCATTTCTATTGCCTAGATGCTCCCCCACCCCACCTTAATGTACAATCTGACAGTGGAAAATTAATTACTAATTTTAAGCTAAGGCAGAGACCAAGAAATGCTACTTTTTCAATAAAATCTACTCTGCTTTCATCTGCCTATCCCTCTCCCTCCCAGGTTTAAGAAATTTGAAGGGTCATAGAATTGTGTGTATATAGGAAGTTCTAAAACCAACAGCGGTTTAATTGCTTAAAACCAATTTAGGGGGGGTCCCTGGGTGGTGCAGTGATTTAGCGCCTGCCTTTGGCCCAGGGCGCGATCCTGGAGACCCGGGACCAAATCCCACATCGGGCTCCCGGTGCATGGAGCCTGCATCTCCCTCTGCCTGTGTCTCTGTCTCTGCCCCCTCTCTCTCTCTCTCTCTCTCTCTCTCATAAATAAATAAATAAATAAATAAATAAATAAATAAATAAATAAATAAATAAATAATAAAAAATATTTACTAAAAAAAAAACAATTTAGGGAGGCAAGAAAATTCACTGTGCTGGTAAAGGGCCACAAAAAAGAAAACCGAAGGAGGCTAGAAGCGGCTGCTAATGTTCATGATGTTCCTCCCACTTAAGGCAAAAGCTTAGGCTCCCATCTGGGGCCTGTGGAAGCCATGGTTGGGCGAGGCTCAGATTTCCCTTCTAGAACTTGCCCTTCAGCTGTGAGGAGGGCACCTACCTGCAAACCTCCGGCAGCAGCACTTTTGGGATCTGCTGTGGCATTTACAGCCAGGTCACCGCTCGGCCAGCTGTGGCGGCTACGAGGATCTGGCCCTTCCCGCCTAACCCGGGCTCCTTTCCAGGCAATCCTGCTGCTGGAAAGTGCTCGGAGGTGAGCTGCGAATCTCAAACCCCTAGTCCATCCCCCTCCCTTCACCCTTTCCTTTAGCGGGTGTCACACTCATACTGTGGTCCAACAGCTTTCCCTGCCTGATGCTGCCAGCCCCCCCCCCCCAATCTCCTTTGTCTTTCCAGGTGTTGGGTCCAATAAATCTCCTGTACTTCTAGAACTCCATCCTGGCCTCTGGTTCCCGGAGAAGCTACCCCAAGTCACATTTTGTTTCCTTCTCTCTAAAAATGAAGATACTATATCTGTCATTAGGTTAGTACAGATTAAATAGCATCTATACATAGATCCTTGAATATAGAAAGCAGTCGAAGATAAAGTGGAGCAGGTGGATGGGGAATGCAGGAAAACTGTACCTTCTATAACGGTTGTAAGTTCCTGGTCTTGTGTCCTGTTTTTTTTTTGTTTTTTTTGTTTTTTTAGATTTTGTTTATTTATTCATGAGAGACACACAGAGAGAGGCAGAGACATAAGCAGATGGAGAAGCAGGCTCCCCTGCAAGGAGCCTGATGTGGGACTCGATCCCAGGACCCCAGGATCATGACCCGAGCCAAAGGCAGATGCTCAACCACTGAGCCACCTGGCAGTGGCTTATGTCCTCCTTCATAGCACATTATTCTGGGTACTAGAGAGAGAGAACTGGAGGAGTTTCCACAAGCTGGAGGGACATCCAAGGAAGATAATGCCCCACGGGGACTGGCCATAGAACGACTGTGGTCCGGGTCACACTCGTGTCCCTTTCCAGTGTAGGAGGATATTCCCAGAGGATTTTTCCTAGGAAATGAAAAGCATATTGAGGCCCCTTGCAAAATGACATTTCCAATTGGCACCAACGACGTGCTATCATGAAACACCCCGCCTCATAGTCCTGGTGGTTATTTTGATGTTAAAGGAGAACAGATTGGATTGAGTCAGCATCTCTCTTGAATATTCCAAAACCAAGTACCGAGATCAAGGAATGCGGGGGGGCTCTCTAAGGTCTCCTTAAAGTGACAGCGCCTCGCTTAAGAGCTTGCACGAACCAGGCGCTCAACAGGTGTTTCCGACTTAAGGGCCGAAAATCACGGCAGAGTGAGTCGATACACCCTAAGCCCCGCACAGACACTTGGAAGAGACGAAGAACCATCCGTCCTTGGGCGCGCCAGGGACCAGTGGGGTGCTGCTGGGAAGGGCAAAGCCAGACCCCAGCAGAGCAGGAAGGCCCTGGTCTGTTCCAGACGACCCCGCCTTCAGGGGACTAAGGAAGCGTATGAATAATCCGCAGGGAAAGGAGAAGAAAAACCCAGACGTCATTAGCAAGCGGCGTTGCACCCCCCCCCCCCCCCCCGCACAGGTGGCTGCTCCCCCTCCCTCGGGAGGACGGAGGACGCGGCCCTCAGGCTCCCTCGCCGCCAGGGGGCGCCCCGCGCAGGTGGGGGTGGAGCAGGGGGTCAGGAAGGCGCCCCGCTCGGTGAGAAGCCGCAGGAGCAGCTCGACTCACTGCTGAGGGGCTCCGCCTCCTCGGCGCCACCACGCCCCGCCGCCGGGGAGGAAGGCCGGGGCCACGGCCACGGCCCCGCGGGGAGCGCCGGCAGGACTAGGGCCCCCGAGCCCCGTGCAGGCGGCCGCCCGGACGCATGTGGCTTTTCTGGGCCTACGTGAGCTGCACGGCGCCGCAGGGGGGGCTAGAAGGTGACCCTGGGTGTCCCCGGCCGCACCTGGGTAGGGCGCACCTGGGTGGGCCTCACCTGGGTGGGGCTGCACCTGGGTGGGCCTTACTTGGGCGGGCCTCACCTGGGCGGGCCTCACCTGGGCGGGGCCTCACCTGGGCGGGGCTGCACGGGGGGCGGGGGGGGGGGGCTCACCTGGGCGGGCCTTACCTGGGCAGGCCTCACCTGGGCGGGCCTCACCTGGGCGGGGCCTCACCTGAGCGGGGCGCCCCTGGTGTGGCCCCAGAGGATGCGGAGGATGCGAGTGGGGCCCCAGAGCGGCGTGTGCCACGACGCCTCCGCTGGCGCCTCCGCTGCGGTCGCCTCGGTTTTTGAAGGGAAGACAGGGCAGAGCAGTGTAAGTGACGGGTGGCGCTTGGCGCTCGGCTTCAGCGACGCCTTCGGTCCTGCCGAGAAGTCTTCCCGCCTCTTTCCAGTCACCGGCTGGAGAGCCACGTTGGTCCAGGGGAAGAGGCGCCGCGAGCTCCCGAGCGCCCCGCCCCCCACCCACGAGCAGGTGCTCTGTTCCCAGCACCCGGCACCAAAGGGAGCCCTCGGGGCGGGGGGGGTCTGTGCAGCCATAAACGAGGAGTGGGGGGATCCCGGGGGGGCTGAGCGGTTGAGCGCCTGCCTGCAGGCCAGGCCGTGATCCTGCGGACCCGGGATCGAGTCCCGCATTGGGCTCCCTGCGTGGGGCCTGCTCCTCCCTCTGCCTGGGTCTCTGCCTCTCCATGTCTCATGAATAAATAACATCTTAAATCGAATAAAGAAACGGGGAGCGGGGCTGTCGGGTGCCGCGGCCCTGTGTCCCGTAGCCGTTCGTGCGCGGAAGGACGAGAGCTTGTGATCGCAGCCCGGGGCTCGGGCGGCCGCGGGGAGCCGGGCGGGCCGCGGAGGAGGGGGCGCGGGCGGAGGGCAGGGCCCGCGGGCCCGGGGCGTACCTGGCGGCTCAGCTCCCTGACGCAGCGCTCCAGCCTGCGCGCTCCGCTGCGGGCCTCGGCGGCGCGGCGCGCCTCGTCCTCCAGCTCGCCTTCCAGCTCGCGCACCTGCAGGACAGGCCGTGACCTCGGGCCGCCCTCCTCCCGGCGGGGTGACGCGGGGCAGCCGGCGGGGAACGCGCGAAGGGAGTGGCGGGAGCCGTGCGGTGCGGGCAGTCGGGCCCATCGAGGCCCCGCGGCCCGGCTGCCTGCCTGCAGCTCCCGAGCTACGCGCAGGCACGTGGCCAGAGAAGCAGCCGCGGCGCGCAGGTCGAGGCCCGGGCCTGAGCTCCCCGCCCGCAGCCGCCGCCCCCCGCCGCCCCCCCGCCCCCGACTCGAGCCCGGGGAGCCCAGCCGCCAGCGGGGGGCGCTGCAGCGCGCAGGCCGGCCTGCAGGGTGCGCGCAGGTCTCAGGCCTGCCCCGAGGCTGGGGACACCGCAGCGGCGGAGCAAACATCTCTCCCCTGGACCAGCACGCCTTTTAACGAGGGGGGATACACCCAGCAAAAGAATGTTCCATGGTGGGAAGTGATTTGGAGGAAAAAAAAAAACACAGAAGGGGGGGGAGAGAGTTGGTGGAGGAAGGGTGCTGGCTGCTTCTCGTCTTGCCCTAGAAGTCCCTGCTCTCTTCCTGCCTGCTTGACACGAGCGCCACCCTCTCAACAGAGCCTTCCTGACGAGCCTTCCAAAAGTGCGAAGTCCGGGGGATCCCCGGGTGGCTCAGTGGTTTAGCCTCTGCCTTCGGCCCAGGACGTGATCCTGGGGCCCCAGATCGAGTCCCACGTAAGGCTCCCTGCATGGGGCCTACTTCTCCCTCTGCCCGTGTCTCTGCTCGCGTGCTGTGTGTCATTCATCAATCAATCAATCAATCCTTTTAAAAGCATAAAATCTTAAAAAAAAAAAAATAAGTGCAAAGTCCAATGCCCTGAGGCATGAACTTGCCCGCACTGTGCGTGACCCCATCGCTGACTGCCCCCCTCCTTGCTCTTCCTCAGGGAGGGCAAGTCAGCAGGTGTGCAGGTGCTTGTAGATGAAGGTCATTAGAAAAGCCTTCGAAGCCCCTATCGTCGAGGAACCTAACACACGGTTCTGTTGGTTGAGACTAAGACGACGAGGCCCCTGGTCAGGTCTTCTCAAGTGTGTGTGGTTTTGAGTTGATTAAAAACCTCTCTGGGAAAATCACTATTACATCAAATCCTAGATATCATATAATTTCACCTGTAAATATTTCGTCAGGTGATCCTAACAGAATAGTATTATGATTATGTTTTCAAGAAAATTAATCATAATTCCTTAGTACCAGCCCGTATCCCGAGCTCACTGCGACTGAGTCAGCACAGGGTCCAGGCCTTAATGGTGGACAGACAGCAACTGGAAACCAAATTAAACCCTGCAGTCTTAAATTTGAATCGAAAATACCAGTATCATTCTTATGTTTTTTTTAAGGCACATTTTAAGTTAATTTTATACCCATATTTTCTCATACTAAATCTTGGTTCTTATGCAATAAAGGTTAAATAGTTGTTGGTTAAAGGATTGTATTAGTCTTACTGAGAGTGGTGATGAGAAGGTATTGTTATTTGAAGCTAGGAGCACAGTTTGCTTTATGTGCTAATTTTTTTCTTTGGTCTTTAGATGTATTCCATGAGGGATGTACAAAACACCATGTTTAAAAGTCACTGGGAATCATTCTTCTGTGTTTTATGCCCCCCCTCCCCAACCTGATACCCAGTTAGCTTCCTTTGTTTCCATTTGTGTTAACATTTTAGGGATTGATTTGTTTTACTCTTAGACTTAAACTTGTTTTTTTGAATTATGAAGCTTGTAAATGTTTTATATGATTTTACAACAATCAAAACAATGGAATGAGGTTCAGAAGATCTCCTTTTCATCTATGTGTTCTCTTCCTACGGGGAGCTATTTTTATTAGTCTTTGTCTTATCCTGTCACGCCTTCCTTTTGAAAATACAAGCACATGTGTATGTGTACTTCTCTTCTATATTTCCTTCACCCTTGCACAAGACCTTGTAGACTCTACCTATTGCCTGTGCCTTTTATCACCCTTGTACCACTGGATGAGATCTTCAGAAACTACTACAGAGCTCCTCCTCATTCCTTTTTAATCAGCATCTTTACCTGGATGTAGCATGGATGTGCACTGGGATTCTATGGCACGGGCTAGGCCATAAATGCGCAAAAGCAATATAGTATTTTTCAGGGCCCTTCTGAATCATCAAGTCCCTGTCAAATATTCTTCCTATCCTTCTAATATTTGTCACCCAGCTTGTCCATAGTCATTGAAATTGGTTCAATACTTTAAAAAATTGTGTTTTCAAGAGAGAGCTTTCTAGTTGTTGCTAAGTTCCCTGAAGGCAGGTGCTAAGTCATTTCTATCAGCCCTTCTTATATCTTCACTAATCATTTCTTGATCCTTGATTTAGTTGCTTCCCTTCCACTTTTTCTGGCAGAAAAAAAAAAGCGGGGGGGGGGGGGACTACTCTGCAGAGGAAATAACAGGAACAAAGGCACAGAAGTAAGACTGTGTGGGCGTCCCTGGAAATGGCAGGGAACCCTGACTGCAGGGAGCCCAAGTCAGTGTGGCTGAACGGGAGAGATGCCCTCTCACCTAACAGCAAGAGGGAAGGCCCACTTAATCCAGTTCAGGAAGAGACTTGGCTGAGGGCCCAAGGTCAAGCAAGAATGAATGAGTAGACTGAGATCTGACACTTGATGATCTAGACGTGCTAAATGCAGAAGTGGTGAGAGAGGGAACATTTGGAGTGATATTCCAGGACAAGACGGCCATGGATTGGGAGCTGTCATGACTCCACGATTCCCCATGCAAACGCTTACCCTCGATTCTAGCTTCTGGATCTGCTTTCTATTCCCCATCACTGCATTCTGTTCAGCTTCATCCAGCCTCTTTTGTAAGTCTTTAATTGTCTGCTCCATATTCCTTCTCATCCTCTCCAGGTGGGCACTGGTGTCTTGCTCCTTCTTTAGTTCTTCGGCTACGTTTGCTGCCTAAAGCAGAGAGAAAGGAGCTGAGCTAAGCTGGCAGCCAGCTGACCTTCAGATTTCCACCCACAACCTTCCAGTCGTGATCTGACTAGATGGCATGCCCTCCTCCGTGTATTAATCTCCTCCACTTTTCTGTCCCTAACATGCGCCACCCTGGAGTTTGTTAATGATATGGCAATCACGATGACATCTGCTGCCAGGGAGACTGGGGTGAGGGGGAGCAGAAACAGGCCAGAGAGGAAGTACTGCATGAACAACGCACAACACCTGTATTGAAAGAACAACGATGACCAACTGAAGCAATAGCTTTGAACACACCAAAGCTCGGGACATGTCCTATTAACATCACGCACCAGGAAAGTAGGGAAGGGTGCCTATGAAAATCTTTCACATCTCACTTTTCTAATTCTGTGATTCACAACAGCAAACAAGTTTAGGCTCCAGGAATTTGGCAGCTACAGATGCTCTCATTGCCAATAATCTGGCACAAGGAAGGTTAATTCTTGTTTGTGAAGCCTGCTTTTGGCTTTAGCTATGTGTACAAGGGCTTGATGTCTCGACAAAATTATTAAGAACTGGTTCATGAATCTCTCAGCGCATTTAATGTAAGAACAGTGTCCTCCCAGCCAAAGCTTCTCTGTCTATCAGGTTACCAACCATCTGTATAATTTAAGTGTGAGACGTCTGTGCAGATGGTGAGGGCAAAGAATGAATTATGGAGGCAACTCTGGGTTCTGCTAGGTAGGCCTGGGACTCAGAGCTGAACTATTAGAGAACTGGAAGGTGGGGGAAGAGGTAGTGAGTTCATTTTTCAAGTGTCAAGGAAATCTTATAAAGGCATGGTAAAGCAGAGAGTCTTCATAATGTGTGACTGCATACATTTCCCAAGCTGAAGCAGACACTCTTTTTATTCCTTTCTCTCTATGTGGATTTTCATAAATGTTAAGCCACATTATTTTTCCCTTGGCCATCAAACATCTTTAAGCTTTCACGCACCTCTTTTCCATCACGGAGCGGAAATGTCTCTGCCTTGATACCAAATGGCTGAGTGATGGGCACGCTTCTCTATTCTTAGAGAGGGCTGGCTTCTATAGCAACCTGGTGTCCATGATTTGGTGCGAAGGTTTTGTTTAGCTCCTCAACTGCCAAATAACTCAGGCAAATCTAGACACAAGCTCTTCCCCTCTTTGAATTTTAAAATGACTGATATAAAATCTAATTAAATGTCTTGTCTCCCTAGTTGCCATACCCTTTTCATCAAGAGGATCAGCTTCCATCCACACAGCAGAGTCAGGGCTGCTGCACAGAGTTGGGTATTGATGGACTACACGGGGTCACTTGATGGGGACGGAATGAGTGGAGGCTGCAGTTAAATGCACACTCTGCTCAGCAGGCCTGGGACCTGCAAGGCCCTCCACCTCCCTCCGCTAATTTGTATTCTGAGTGTTACCTTCTGCTTGCTATGCCCTTTGAGAGAAGTGCTGCATCTGCCCACAGAGGGTCCCAGCGGTGGCCTTTCTTCAGTTCCCACAAAGCTCCAGACAAGGCTGGCTGCCAATGCCGAGCTTAGTGCCATTTAGGAAAAGCACCCCCCATGAACAATTTCAAACTTGCAAATAAAGAAGGCATATCAGCCCTGAAATCCTTCTTTACCAGCCTGATTGCGCTACTCACAAACAATAGTTATGGGTTGTAAGAAATAAGTGAAATAAGCTTTCTTTCCAGATCATCATCATCAAACCGTTACAGATGCTAGGAAAATAGCTATTTGTAAGGATATACAGGAAGAATTGTTTCTAGACTCTAGATGTATTGATTCACAAGTGGAAAGTGGCTTAACTGTAAAAAAAACAAAACTTCTTGCTTTCATAAGGTTTCGCTTATAGCAATTCAACTGTTCCTTTTTATTGTCTGAGTAGGTTGGAAGGGAGGAGCTAATTGGCCTAATTTTTCAAAATGGGAACAGAGAGGCAGAGGGGTCAGCTAACCTCCTCCTGGCTATATGGAGAATCAATGGAATTCTTTTTGACTGCAGATCTGCTTCTGCCCTTTGGCTACTGCTCTGGTCAACTCTGGAAGACAGGAGTGAGCAAGCAGTCAATGGACTCACCTCAGTGGCTGCCTTCTTGGCCTTCTCTTCTGCATTTTGACACCTCTGCACTGCCTCTTCGGCTTCTTTCTGCATCCTGGCAACATCAACCTCCAGTTTCTTCTTCTGGCTGAGGAGGCTAGTGTTCTAAAGTGGAGCAGCGCTCTCATTAGGCAAGTTGAGACCAGGGAGGCAAAAGCAGACTGGTCGGTTGAGGACATGCAACAGGAATGGACTCTGGCCAGGAGCAAGTTGTGTTCTCAGCTGCCGCAGTCAGCAAAACAATACTTCCCACCCCAGGAAGCCACACTAGACAACTCCCCTTTGCCAACAAAGGCATATGTGAATAGAAAGTACTTCATCTGTTAGAAGTTCGATATTAGAGATAGTTTGTCTAATATGGGTCCAGATAATCTACAAGTCCCAAGCGTGTGTTTGGTTTTCAACTTGTTGAGGAGGACTGGTTTCTGCCTTTTGTTCTCTGATGTGATAGGAGAAAGTGTTCCAGAGCGCAATTAAGGGTCAGCAGCAGACATTTGGGGAGCAGGAAGGTGGGGAATAAAAATCAGTTGCCTGCATGCTGCTCCAGGAAAACCGAAACCCAAACCCAAACCAGAACTTCCCTTAACCACCTCCCTCTCTATCTGACTGCAATGAGGCGGCGGCGGGAAGTGTAGCTCAGATGAGCCTCATCCCTCTAGCCCTTAGGAACCCATCCTCGGGAGGATGCTGGGTATTCTGTGGCTACGACTGTCCTAATTCTTTCCTGGGTTGTGACACTAGAGGCTGAGACTCCTTTTGCTGCTATTTGGCCCATGTTTGAAGCACAGCTTTTCTGAGGGTGTGAAACCTTAACACAGAGAATGTAATATAAAAAGCACAGGTTCCTATTTTTGATTTCTCTTCATTGTCCTTTCACTTTTCTCTAGCTAGTGCCTCTCTCAGCAGCAGGACGGTACCTTGGAATTAGAGAGATATTCCAGCCTCCCACTGCCCTGCTTCCTCAGTGGCATGAAGCATCTTCATCGAGGCTGCCATGCTCTGTCCTTACAGAGAGCTAGCTTCTATGCTACTGGGCCCAGGCTTTTCCTGGGGTGGTGGTGGTGGTGGTGGTGGGGATGACTGTATTTTACTGGAATATTTTCTGGGTGCTCACTGCACATAACTCCACAGAAATTCTTTCTTCATAAAGGAAGGTAGAAATATATGTGCCTACTTATTTATACATGGAATCATTTAAAATCTGCTAGTGAGATAATGGTCAAAACTTTTTCAAGCTGAATGACTCTAATTGGTTCTTTTGGGGAGGAAGAGTTTTAGGAGATATTGTGCCAGAGGGCAATCTAGATCGTCACAGCTCAGGTTTGAAAAAGAACACGTGTAATCAGCTGAGAATAAGTTTGGCCTTGTATATTTATTCTAGGCTTAGAGGTCTGGGGGTGCAGAAGGGGTGAAGAAGGTTCCATAAAAGATACACTTTGTTATCAAAAGATTGACAGCATGCTATTAATTGCAAGGTGCCCCCATGTGATTAATGTTGGGGAGAGGTCCTTGTGAGCAGTGTAGTATCACCTGGATATGCTGGTCAAAGGGAGAATTCATTTGAGAAATCATTTGGTTCCTGCATCCCACTGCAGAGATTTTGATTAAGTAGATCTGAAATGAGACCTGAGAATTTGCATTTTTTCTGTTAGCTTCTGTGATACACTGAAAGTGTCAGAAACTCTGCCCTAGAGATCAGGTTTCCATGGCCTAATTTTCTTTTTGTTTTTCCAATTCATCTCCTCCTCTCTCTGTCTGCTTTTGCTCTGCTTGATGTCCTCAGCTCTCTCTGGGCTAGTGGTTTTTCATCATATTGGGACCCACTGGTGCATTATCAGTTATAATAGGCATGGCAAATGATTTATTACCAATAGCTAGATTAAGTACTACAGATAGATGACTACTTTTTAAAAATTCAATATCCTACTTTATAAGAATCCTGCTCATTATATTTTAGATAAACTCTCTTAAGAGAGAAAGAAAATATTGAAGTGACCCTTCTGGGAATTATGCATAACATACAGCCTATTTGTCCCATATCTTATGATATCTAAATAGAGTTGGGTCATGCACAATGTTTTGATGGACCCAAAAGTCAGACTGTAGGCACAAACTGATTGCAATGCCTTGCAACTGGTACATCTCTGCCTTGTCCTTCCTTTTTCCCAGTATTTCTCAATGGGGACGAAATTGGCATTCTGGAAGGGGCACTTCATTGTGAAGTGGGGTTATCCTGCACCTAGGACAATATTAGTATCTCTGAGTGCTGCCAACTAAATGTCACTGGCACTTTCCAGTCACTGTGGCAACCAAACTGATCCCACAGACATTTCTAAATGCTTCAGAGTACGGCAGTTCTGCCTATAGTTGTTTTAATCCACTCTTCAAAGCAATCGCCAGAGTATACTTCCTGAAACGAAAATCTGATCATTTCACTCTTAGCTACTCAAAATTCTTCAGTGGATCCCCATTAGCTGCAGGACGGAATTCAAGCTGCATCAGTCTCACACTCAAAGTTCCTGGGAACCTGGCTCCCCCTGCCTCCTGGCATCATTTCTCTGATCTCTCCTAACCCCGCCCCACCATGTTCTAGTGAGTATAGCAATTTCCCTCAATAGCCCAAAGCTCCTCCTCCCCCATGCTTCCGTCCTTGGCTTCACAACTCCAGTTAAGCATATTGTGCATCTAGTGAGGTCTTAGACCCGGAAAGGCTGTCGGCAGGGATGTGCTTGCCCTGACTCTACACTTCAGCAGTGAACTGCAGTTCCTACCTGGGGCTTCACTTTTTAAGGACAGTGGAGTTATTCTGCATGTATATCTGCTCAGGTTATGGTGGGTGCCCTATAAATGTTGAATGATTCACTGTACACATTTGTCCTAGCCACAATGGTTCCTCCTGATTCCATGAGAATGGCAAGCAATCTAAGAATTCTTGCTTCGTGTCACTTATATAACCTTCCATGGGAAACCAGACTCCTGACAGCTCATCAAATCTGTCAGCAGCCCCTTAGAATTGCTAGAAATCTCCTGGCTCTGAGGCAGGAACATTTTTTTTTTCTTTAATCCTGGGATGCTTGGAGAGCATGTGACTTGGAGGAAATAGGAGAAGCAGGCAAGTGGTTCTGGTACACCAGGGAACGTTCATGTCTCCCCAGTATCCTGGCTATCAATGCTCTGGGAGTTCATTCTTTTGGACTAGTGTTATGGGCTAAATTGTGTCCCCTTCAAAACAGATATGCTGAAGTCCTAACCCTGTATCTCTGAATGTGACCTTCTTTGGAAATAGGACCTTTACAGAGGTAATCAAATTAAAATGAGGTCATTAGGAAGTGTCTGAATCCAATATGACTGATGTCCTTATAAAAAAGGGAAATTTAGACACAACTACCAACAGAAGAAAGATGGTGTTAAGACAAGGAGAGAGAATGCCATGTGAAGGCTGAGGATTGAAATGAGGCATCTATAAGCTCAGGAACACCAAAGATTGCCAACAGACCACCAGAAGCTAGAAAAAGGCAAGGAAGGATTGATTGACCTACGAGATCCAGAAGGAGCATGGCTCAGCCGACACCGTAGTTTCGATCGTGTGGTCTTCCATACTGTGAGAGAATCAGTGTCTGCTGTTTTAAGCCACTCAGTTTGTGGTCCTGAGTTATAATAGCTCTAGGAAACTAATACATCTGGGCATGAATGAAGAGTGTGCCCACTGCTCTGCTGCCAAAGGCGCTCCCTGTGTCTCATGCCATACCCAAGGCTTCACATGACAACTATGTATGGTCTAAGGCTGAACAGTGGGTGGAAACTGTTGCCTTCACACAGCTGGTGCAGCTAATGGGGAGAGCTTATGGGCCTCACCTGGGTATGGAAAAGATTGATTCTCTCTGTGGCCTGCAGGAGTTCTTCCTCTGCCAGCCTGCGCCCACACTCTGTCTGCTTGTACAAGGACCTCAGTTCCTCTAGCTCGGACTGGAGAAGAGAGTTGTGCCTCTCAGCCATAGCCACCTGCTCCTTCAGCTCACTGTTCAGGTGTGTGCTGTCATCTAGCTGCACCTGAAGGTCCTGCGAGAGAAAACACAGGCCTGGGGCACAGATCGCTCTGAGTTCAATAGGATATGCACCTGCATGTATGCACCGAGCAAAGCTCCACCAATTTAACTTTAAGCGTGTTCCTACTCTCTTGAAGAATTAGATTTGTTGCCCTTACTTTTATTGCTCAACACAATCTCTTAGTCTGTTTACTCCATACCCCCATATTACAATTTGAAATACCTTGACCTGGGTCTGAAGCTGGCCCAGGGATTTGGTTGCCTCTGACACCTGCCGGTTGGCACAGCTAAGCTGGAGTTCCATCTCACTGAGGTCCCCTTCCACATTCTTCTTCAGCCGGGTCACCTCAATTCTGCTTCTAGTTTCAGAATCCAGACTAGACTGCAGGGAGTCAATAGCGCATTGCTTGTTCCTCCTAATTTTAGAATAACATTCAGGGGAAAAAAATCATGCACCCAAATTAAGAAAGGTTACCTGCTGTGTACCTAGTAGTTTAGGAAACAGAAAAAAATTAAGATTCAAGACAATTCTGGGTAATTAACAAAATGAGTCTAAAGGGTTATCATTTTAGAAACATTGAGGTTGGGCACCTGGGTGGCTCAGTCAGTTAGATGGACAGTTCTTGATTTTGGCTTATGTCATGATCTCAGGGTTCTGAGATTGAGCTCTACACTCAGGGAGGAGTCTGCTTGAGATTCTCTCTCCTACCCTCTCCCCCCACTTGCATGTTCTCTGTCTCTCTCAAATAAATAAGTAAATATATTTTTTAAAACATAGAGGTTGAAGGGTTAGGTTAATGAAAGTTAATGAAAGCATCATACCAGGTTAATATTCCCAAGACAACTTCCCACAAGAATCATGGAAATTACCAGAATCTTGTGAGGTTCCAGTGGGGCAGACCTAGCCTTGTCTAAGATGCTCTAATGTATAGCATAGAGCAAACACCTGGATTTCCTAGAGTGGCTAAGGATGAAGGAAGAATGCTCTTCCAATAGCCATAATATTTAAACTACTTTCAATGGTGAAACATGTCTGAACAAGGTAAGAAAGAGCACTCAGGCTGAAGTCTCAAGGACCACAATACTGCTCTAATGGCCTGTAGATGCTTAGCTCTTCTAGAATAGCATGGTTATCTTTCTCTAGGAGTTGGAGTATAGTCAAGGGTAGGCTGAGAAAATCAACTGCTGTTGTGAGGATTCAGTTGCTTCAATATTCCTTTATAACAGCAGAGCCCTATGCTAAAACCGTGTTTGCAAAGTGGGAGAATGTAACACCCAGAGTTAGCCCCTCTCCTCTGCTAACCCCATGTCCCTGGGCCGCACAAGTTGAGATCAGCTTCTCATGTCTATTCTTAGGTCCTGGCTTCTGTTCAGCTTGCAGTTCAGAATTCTATAGGGATGCCAGTATATAAAGTTAACAGAGACTGTTATAGCTGAATATGTACCTCTCCATTTATATGTTGAATCCCTAAACCTCAGTATTTCAGAATGTGATTATCTTTGGAGATATGTCCTCTAAAAGAGGTGATTAAGGTAAAATGAGACTGTTGGATAAGGCCTAATTCATTCCGATTTGTATTCCTTTAAAAAGAGAAGATTTGGACACACACAAACACACCAGGGATGCACATGCACAGAAGACCATGTGAGGACACAACAGGAGGATGGCCATCTGTAAGCCAAGGAGAGGCCTCAGGGAAAACCCAACTTGCCAACACTTTGATTTTGGACTTCCACCTTCCAGAACTGTGAGAAAATAAATTTATGCATTTAAGCCACCCAGTCTGCATTTGATTATGGCAGCCCAAGCAGGCTTACACAGGGACTCACACTCTCAATACCAGTAAAAGCATAAAGGCACTTATTTGTCTTATATTGAGGAAACTTATTTTTGCCACAGCTGACTCTCCTCTTGCAAGAACACTAACGCATCCCTTGTTTAGTGTCAAAATCCTCTGTAGAAAGATACATCCTATTTAAGCAATGTTTCAAACTGTACTTTTCTACAGTTGTTTATGAATCTTCATGAGTGCCTGCAGACAATAGAAAGTGCTGTGGTTTCAGAGGCTTGGATATAATACAGGTCTAGAGAATGGCCTCTAGACAATCAATACATTTCATGCATAGTCATGTTTTAAAAAGAAAACTCCTCCAAGTACCTTTTAAAAAAAAATGAAGCACTCAGGACTAGGACAATACAGTAAGAAATTCCTCTCCTTACCCCCAGAAATGTGGAATACAATTTGAAAAAGGAAATCAAATGCAAAAAAAGAAAATCAATATAAAAACTTAAAAAGGAAAACCATCAATAAAGTTTTCCTAGTGAATAGGAAAAGATATTCTGCAAGTGATATAGTAAGTGATTAAGATCCACAGTATATAAAGAACATACACAACACCAAAAATAATGATAATCTGATTACAAATGGGCAAAAGATATGAACAGATATTTCTCCGAAGAAGACATACAGATGGCCAACAGACACATAGACAGATGCTCAACATCACTCATCATCAGAGAAATGCAAGTCAAAGCCACAATGAGATCTCGCCTTTCACCTGTGAGAATCGATAAACTCAAAAGCAAAATATAATAAGGGTTGGTGAGGATCTGGAGAAAAAGGAACCCTCAAGCACTGTTGGTGGGAATGCAAATTTGTGCAATCACTATGAGAAACAGTATGGACGTTCCTCAAAAAAATCAAAAATAGAATTACCATATGATCCAGTAATTCTACTACTGCTTACTTACCCAAAGAAAACACAAATACTAATTTAAAAAGATAAATTAGACCCTTATGTTTATTGCAGCATTATATACAATAGCCATGATATGGAAGCAACCCAGTATCCATCAACAGATGAATGGATAAAGAAGATGTGGTATAGCCTTCAAGGGGAGATGGTGGAGTAGGAGGACCTTATGCTGACCTGATCCCATGGATAAAATTAGGTAACACCATATCAGTGTAAATAAACCAGAAAATACACAGACTAGCAGAACCAACTCTTCACAGCTAAAAGTAGAGAAGAAACCACATCAAAGAGAATAGAAAGGGCAGAGACATGGTTGAGACCTAAATGGACTGATAGGTTTGTCCACAGCAGTGAGGAACACAGAGATGAATGAAACAGACCCTCACACCAAGCACCCCAGGCACGAGGAACCTGTTGGGAAAGACAAATCCCCATACTTTTGGCTTTGAAAATCAGAGGGGTATGGCTTCATGAGTTCTTACAATTGGGCTTAGTACCTCAAACTGTGAAAATCAGTAGGATGGATTCTGGGAGAACAATAGAAAAATGAATTCTATCCTTAAAGAGACTGCATGACAAACAGCCCCTCAGAGATATGGCATAGAAGCAGCAGTTTGAAAAATATCTTGGCATCAAAATTGTCAAGGAAGAAGTCTAACTTTTACTCTTTGCAGATGACAAGAAACACTGCATAGAAAATCTGAAAGACTCCACCAAAAAAATTACTAGAACTAACACATGAATTCAGCAAAGTTGCAGAATATAAAATCAATGTGAAGGAATCTGTTGCATTTATACACACCAAAGGAATCGATCCCATTTGCAATTGCACCAAAGACATTAAGATACCTAGAAATAAACCTAACTACAGAAGGACAAGGTCTATACTCTGAACACTACAGAACCACTTATGAAAGAAATTGAAGAGGACACAAAGAAATGGAAAAGCATTTCATGCTCATGGATTGGAAGAATATTGTTAAAATGTCTATATTACCCAAAGCAATCTACACATTTAATGCAATCCCCATCAAAATACCATGAGCATTTTTCACAGAACTAGAAAAAACAATCTTAAAATGTGTATGGAACCAGAAAAGACCCTGAATAACTAAAGAAATTCTGAAAAAGCAAAACAATACTGTAGGCATCACTATTCCAAATTTTGAGCTGTATTATAAAGCTGTAGTCATCAAGATAGGATGGTACTGGAACAAAAACAGACACAAAGCTCAATGGAATAGACTAGGGAACCCAGAAATGGACTCACAACTATATGGTCAACTAATCTTTGACAAAGCAGGAAAGAATATCCAGTGGAAAAAAGATAGGCTCTTCAACAAATGGTGTCGGGAATATTGGACAGCCACATGCAGAAAAATGAAACTGGAGGACTTTCTTACATCATACACAAAAATAAATTCAAAATGGATGAAAGACCTAAATGTGAGACAGGAAACTATCAAAACCCTAGAGGAGAACACAGGCAGCAACCTCTCTGACATTGTCTGTAGCAATGTATTACTAGACATGTCACTGGAAGCAAGGGAAACAAAAGCAAACATGAACTATTGGGACTTCAAGATAAAATGCTTCTGCACAGGGAAGGCAACAATCAACCAAACTAAAATGCAGCCTACTGAATGGGAGAAGACATTTGCAAATGATATATCTGATAAAGGGTTAACGTCTAGAATCTATAAAGAACTTACCAAACTCAACCCCCCCCAAAAAAAACCCACAAATAACCCAGTTAAGAAATGTGCAGAAGACATGAATAGATACTTTTCCAAAGAAGACATCCAGATGGCTAACCGACACATGAGAAGATGCTCAACATCACTCATTGTCAGGGAAATACAAACCAAAGCCACAATGAGATACCACCTGTGTGGAGGTTCCTCAAAGAGTTAAAAGCAGAGCTACTCTATGATCCAGCAATTGCACAACTGGGTATTTACCCAAAGGCTACAAAAATACAGATTTAAAGGGGTACATGCACCCTGATGTTTATAATAGCATTATTAACAATAGCCAAACTATGGAGAGAGCCTAAATGTCCACTGCACGATGAATAAAGAAGACACATACACACACACACACACACACACACACACACACACACACTGGAACATTACTCAGCCATCAAAAAATGAAATCTTGCCATTTGCAACTATGTGGATGGAGTTGCAGTGTATTACACTAAATGAAATAAGTCATAGAAAGATAAATACCACATGATCTCACTCATATGTGAAATTAAAGAAAGACAAGATATGAACATATAGGAAGGGAGAAAGAAAAGGAGAGAGGGAAGTCATAAAAGACTTAAAAAAAAAGATTTTATTTATTTATTTGAGAGAGAGAGAGTGAGTGAAAGAGAGAAAGCATGAGAGAGGGGAGGGTCAGAGGGAGAAGCAAATTCTCCACAGAGTGGGGAGCCTGATGTGGGACTCAGTCCTGGGACTCCAGGATCATGACCTGAGCCAAAGACAGACATCTAACTGACTGAGCCACCCAGGTGCTCCAAGCCAAAAGAGACTTTTAATGATAAAGAACAAACTGAGGGTTGATGGAAGGGGGGATGGGCTAGATGGGTGATAGGTATTAAAGAGGGCACTTGTGGGTTTTTTTTAAAATTTTTTTTAATTTAAATTCAATTTGCCAACATATAACACCTAGTGCTCATCTCATCATGTGCCTAAAAAGGGCACTTGTGATAAGCACTGGGTGTTATATGTAGGTGATGAATCACTGAATTCTACTCCAGAAGCCAATATTGCATGGTATGTTAACTAACTAAAATTTAAATTAAAAAAAGAAAGAAAATGCTTAAGGTATCTGGGAAAACTTATTTACTAATCTTCATAAGGACACTATTTTCAAGAACAGGAGACAGAGTTGACTTCCCTAACATATAGGAACAGACACAGAGAGCTAGAAAAAAAAAAATGAGGGAGCAGAGGAATATGTCCCAAATTAAAGAACAGGACAAAATCACAGCAAAAGAGCTAAATAAAACCAAAATAAATAATATGCTTGAAATAAAATTTAAAGTAATGGTCATAAAGATACACACTGTACTTGCCAAAAGAGTGGATGACCTTGGTGAGACCTTCAACAAAGAGGTAGAAAACATAAAAAAGAACCAGATATGAAGAACTCAATAACTGAAATTAAAAATATACCAGAGGGAATAAATAGTAGACTAGAGGAAGCAGAAGAACAAATCAGCAACCCGGAGGACAGGGTAATGGAAAGAAAACAACCTGAACAGGAGAGAGAAAAATAATAATAAAAACTGGAAATAGACCTAGGGAAATCTGTGACATCATCTAGTATAACATTCACATTATAGGGAGAGAAAAGGAGGCATAACATTTATCTGAAGAAATAATAGCTAAAAATTTCCTGAATCTGGGTAAAGAAAGAGAAATCCAGATCTAGGAGGCAAGGAGAGTCTCCAAGCAAATCAATCCAAGGAGGTCTACACCAAAACACATAGTAATTAAAATGGCAAAAAGTAGTGATATAGAATTTTAAAAGCATAAAGAGAAAAGGAAACAGTTACATATAAGGGAAACCCCATAAGGCTATCAACTGCTCTTTTAGCAGAAACTTTGCAGGCCAAAAGAAAGTGGAATGATATATTAAAGTACTGAAAGAAAAAAAACCTACAGCCAAGAATACTCAATCCAGCAAGGCTACCATTCAGAATAGGAGGGATAAAGAGTTTCCCAAATAAAAGTTACAGGAACTCATGACAATTAAACCAACCCTACAAGAAATGTCAGAGACTTTTCGAGTGGAAAGACTATAAGTAGGAATAAGAAAAGTAGGAAGCACAAAAGCAGTAAGATTAAGTATATTTATAAAAATCAGTCAAGGGACAAAATAAAAGGATGTGAAGCATGACACCATATACCTAAGAGGTGGAGGGGAGAGGAGTAAAGAATGGGTTCAAACTTAAAGGACTATGAACTTAAAATAGATTGCTATATGCATGTTATATATAAACCTGATTATAACTCAAGTCAAAAACCAGTAACAGATATGCAAAAAATAAAGAGAAAGGAATCCAAGTATATTACTAAAAAAAGCCAGCAAACCATGAGAGAAAAAGAGCAAGAGAAGAAAGGAACAGAACTACAAAAACACCATATAACAAGTAACAAAGCGTGCCTGGGTGGCTCAGTAGGGTAAGCATCTGCCTTCAGCTCCAGTCATGATCCCAGGGTTCTGGGATCGAGTTCCCTATTAGGCTCCCTGTTCAGCAGAGAGTCTCCTTCTCCCTCTCCCTCTCACCCCTGCTCATGCTTGCTCTCTCTCTCTCTCTCTTTCAAAATAAATAAATAAAATCTTAAAAAAAAACAAGTAACAGAACCTTGATTAGTACATACCTATCAATAATTACTCTGAATGTAAATGGACTAAAAACTCCAATGAAAAGACGGAAGATGGCAGAATGAAAAAGCAAGACCCATCTGTATGCTGCCGACAAGAGATTCATTTCAGACCTAAAGACACCGGCAGATTGAAAGTGAAGGGATGGATGTGGCCATGTGGCTCATCTTTGCTGTCATCTCCTTCCCACCACTCCTCTGGCTGTACAGCCGGCCTGACAGTGCCACCTAACCATAACGCAGCCTTAAAAAGTAGAAAGGTATCTCAAGCCCTGCTGCAACAGCTTCTTCTCCCACCTTGCCTCACTGTGGGACTGATCTAGGCCAACATCTACTGTAGGGCCAAGATACATATGTGCATGCTCAGCAAGAAGAGGTACTATATGGCCACAAACATGCCTGCAGGACTAAAGAAAGAGGGCTGGGTGCCTCAGCAGGGGCTGTGCAAATGCAGGAACAGCTGGAGGACAGCAGCCTAATGTGGGCAGGAAGGGCAGCTACCGATATTCCAGG
The DNA here is from genome assembly GCF_905146905.1 of Nyctereutes procyonoides. Lineage (NCBI taxonomy): Eukaryota > Metazoa > Chordata > Mammalia > Carnivora > Canidae > Nyctereutes > Nyctereutes procyonoides. Next base: position 35,945,709 of record NW_026575030.1, on the reverse strand, counting down.
GTCTGGCTGGGGTTAACTGAACTGGAAGCACTGGCTAATGGAGATCCATGCCCTGTCAGGTGCCTGCCAGGCACCAGCTCATGCTCCCTGTTCTTTCTGTCCTGCGGGGGCCAGGGAGGCAGGGTTGCCAGGCTAGGTATGCAGCAGCATGTGCCGAGGCAAGGTGGCCTAGGTGTGCAAGAGCACTTCACCATCATGCCCCTGTGGATGGGTGGGTTGCTGCTCTGCTGGTTTCCCTCTGTCTTCAGGTACAGCCTTCAGGGCATCTGCCCTAAGGCATGCCAGGTTCCAATCTGTCTTCAAGTTCTTTTTCTGGATTGGCTACTACAACAGCTTGCTCAACCCAGTCATCTATACTATCTTTAACGGGGACTCTGGTGTTCCTTCAAGCACATCCTCTTCTGTTGGAGGAGAAGGGACTTCAGGCAATGAGCTGCATTCCCCACCTGGCAGAGACCCTGGGCAGCTACCCACCAAGAAGTAGGAAGGCTAATCCTCCAGGAGAAAGTGGAGGCAGCTTCCCCAGAGACCCAGGGATGGATTGGCCTCTAGGGCACAGTGGATGGGCAGGAGGTGGACTAAGAGACTGCAGGCACCTGGGGAGGGGAGACAGAGGGACAACCCTCTGCCTTTTTAATCTCAGCAGAGGGCTGCTTCAAGGGCACCAGGCCTGGATCTGGTTCTGGGAGTCCTTCAGAGGTGTAGCTGTGAGGTCAGGGTCTTAAACAGCAGAGGCAAACGCAGCCTCCTACTCGAGTGAGAAAGGAGCCCTAAAGGAGGGCACTGACAAGTTTTGGTTCCTGAAAGTATTTAAACGTTTGCCAAAAAATGGTAGCCAACACAGCCAAACTATTTTCTAAGTAAACCTTTATAATAAAAAAAAAAGTGAAAGGATGAAATAGCATTTACCATGCAAATGGAAGTCAGAGTAGCATTGGACAAAATAGACTTTAAAACAAAGACTGTAACAAGAGACAAAGAAGGACACTGTATAATCATAAAGGGAATAATCCAACAAGAAGATATAACAGTTGTAAATATTTAGGCACCCAACATGGGAGTACCCAAGCACAAAAAGCAGGTAATAACAAACATGAAGGAAGGAAGTGATAGTAATACGATAATAGTAGGGAACTTTAACATCCCACTTAAATCAATGGATATATCATCAAAACAGAAAGTCAAGGAAACAGTGGCTTTGAATGACACACTAGACCAGATGGACTGAAGAGATATATTCAGAATATTCTATCCTAAAACAGCAAAATATATATTCTTTTCAAGTGTACATGGAATATTTTCCAGAATAGATCACATACTAGGCCACAAAACAAATTTCAATGAATTCAAAAGATTGAAGTCCTATCATGCATCTTATCTACCACAATGTTTCAAAACTAGAAATCAATCAGAAGAAAAAATCTGGAAAGAACACATTGAGGTTAAATAACATACTATTAAGTAATGAATGGATCAACCAAGAAATCAAAGAAGAGGTAAAAAAAATACATGAAGACAAATGAAAATGAAAACAAAAATATCCCAAAATCTTTGGGATACAGCAAAAGCTGTTCTAATAATATAGGCCTACCTCAAAAAGCAAGAAAAATCTCAAACTATCTACCCCTATATCTAAAGAATCTAGAAAAAGACAAAAATGTCAAAGGAAGGAAATAATAAAGATTAGAGCAGAAATAAACAAAATGGAAACTAATACACAATAGAATAGATCAATGAAACCAGGAGCTAGTTACTTGAAAAAATCAACAAAATACATAAACCTTTAGTCAGGCTATCAAAAGAAAGAGAGAGAGAGAGGGAGAAAGAGAGAGAGGGAGAGAAAGAGTCAAACAAAGTCAGAAATGAAAGAGAAATAACAACTGACACCAGAGAAATACAAAGGGCTGTAAGAGAATATTATGAAAAGTTACATGCCAACAAACTAGACAAGCTAGAAGAAATGGATAAATTCCTAGAAATGTGACCTCCTAAAACTGAATCATCAAGAAATAGAAAATTTTAACAGATCAATTATCAGCAATGAAATTGAATCAGTAATCAAAAAAACTCCCAACAAACAAAAGTCCAGGATGGCTTCACAGGTGAATCCCATCAAAAATTTAAAGAAGAGTTAATGTCTAATTTTCTCAAAGTATTCCAAAAAATAGAAGAGGAAGGAGAAATTCCAAATTCATTCTATGAGGCCAGCAGTATCTTGATACTAAAAGCAGATAAAAACACTATAAAAACAGAACTGTAGGCCAGTATCTCTGATGAATATAGATGCAAATATCCTCAACAAAATATTAGCAAACTGAATCTGACTATACAATACCTTAAAAAAATAATTCTCTGTGATCAAGTGGGATTTATTCCTGAGATGCAAGGGTGGTTCAATACTTGCAAATTAATCAATGTGATGCATCACATCAACATCAAAATAAAGGATAAAAACCATAGGCCATTTCAACTCATAGAGAAAAAGCACTTGAAAAGTACAACATCCATTCATGAAAAACAACTCTCAACAAAGTAGGTTTACTGGGAACATACTTGAGCATAATAAAGACTATATCTGAAAAACCCACAGCTAACATTATACTCAATGGTGAAAAACTGAGATCTTTCCCCCTAAGATCAGGAATAAGACAAAGATGTCTACTCTTACCACTTTTATTCAACACAGTACTAGAGGAGGGAGTCCTAACTGAAGCAATCAGACAACAAAAAGAAATGAAAGACATCCATATTGGTAGGGAAGAAGGAAAACTTTCCCTATCTGCAATGACATGATACTACTTGTAGAAAACCCTAAAGATGCCACCAAAAAACCCCACTACAACTGATAAATTGGTTCAGTAAAGTCATAGGATACAAAATCAATTATACAGAAATCCATTGCATTTACATACACTAATAATGAATTAATAGAGAAATCAAGAAAAAAAAACATTTACAAATGCACTGAAGTAATAAAATACCTAGGAATAAACTTACCCAATGAGGTGAAAGACCTATATTCTGAAAACTATAAAGCACTGATGAAATAAATTGAAGATGGCATGACCAAATGGAAAGATATTCCATGCTCATGGATTGGAAGAACAAATATTGTTAAAATGTCCATACTACCCAAAGTAATTGACAGATTTAATTCAATTCCTATCAAAATGCCAGCAGCATTTTTCACAGAACTAGAATAATCCTAAAACTTGTACAAAACCATAAAAGACCCTGAATAGCCAAAGCAATCTTATAAAAGAACAAAACTGGGCATATTGCAATTCCAAATTTCCAGATATACTACAAAGGTGTAGTAATCAAAACAGTATGATACTGGCACAAAAACAGAAACATAGATCAGCAAAATAGAATAGAGAGCCCAGAAATAAACCCATGTTTATATGGTCAGTTAATATATGACAAAGAAGGCAAGAATAGGCAATGGGAAAAAGTCTCTTCAACAAATGGTGTTGAGAAAACTGGACAGCAACATGCAAAAGAGTGAAACTGGACCACTTTCTTAAACCATATACCAAAAAAAAAACCTCCAAATGGATTAAAACCCTAAATGTAACACTTGAAACCATAAAATTCGTAGAAGAGAGCACAGGTAGTAATTTCTCTTACTTGGCTTTAGCAACTTTTAGAAAAGTTTCTACCTATGTCTCTTCAGGCAAGGGAAATATAAGCAAAAATAAACTATTGGGACTACCTGAAAATAAAAAGGTTTTGCACAGCAAAAGAAACCATTGACAAAACTAAAGGACCACCTACTAAAGGGACATTTGTGAATGAAATACCAATAAAGGGTTAGTATCCAAAATATCTAAAAAAACTTACACAACTTAACACCAAAAACCCCCAAATAACCCAATTAAATAATGGGCAAAAGACACCACAATAGACATTTCTCGAGAGAAGACGTGTACAGATGGCCAACAGACACACAAACAGATGCTCAACATCACTCATCATCAGGGAAGTGCAAATCAAAACCACAATGAGATATCATCTCACACCTGTCAGAATGGCTAAAATCAAAAACACAAGAAATAATAAATGTTGGTGAGAATGTAGAGAAAATGTACACTGTTGGTGGGAATGCAAACTGGTATAGCCACTATGGATGACAGTCTGGAGGTTCCTCCAAAAATTAAAAATGTAATTACCATATGATCCAGCAATTCCACTACTGGTCATTTACCCAAAGAAAACAAAACCCCTAATTTGAAAAGATATATGTACCCCTATGTTTATTGAAGCATTATTTACAATAGCCAAATTATGGAAGCAGCCCAAGTGTCCATCAACAGATAAATGGATACAGAAGATGTGGTGTGTGTGTGTGTGTAATATTACTCAACCATAAAAGAATAGATTCTTGAATCAATCTAGAGGGTGTAATGGATGTATCTAGATGGTATAATGCTAAGTGAAATAAGTCAGGCAGAGAGAGATAAATACCATATAATTTCACTCATACGTGGAATTTAAGAAGCAATACAAATGAAGAAAAAAAAGAAACAAACCAAAAAACAAACTCATAACTATAGAAAACAAACTGACGGTTACCAGACTGGAGATGGGTGAAATAGGTGGATTAAGAGTACACTCCTCGTGATGAGCACCGACTAATGTACAGAATTGTTGAATTGTTATATTGCACACTTGAAACTAAGATAACACTATATGTTACATTTTTAAAAATTTAGAATTAAAAAAAAACCCTTAAAACTTGGGAAAAAACCCTTAGAATTAAAAGAAACCTTTAAAGCCTTAGTGGCTTTATTATTTTTTTTTCCTTAGTGGTTTTAAATAGTTCAACAGGTCAGTTTTTTCTTTTGCAATATTGTTCATCTATATCAGAGAAATATAAGACTTTCCTTAATTCTAATATATATGATTTAGCTTTAAAGTGATTAACAAAGCATCTTCCTAATACCATGTCTGAGGTTGAGGTCCTATTTCTTAAAGACGTGCAAAAATATTTTACTTTGAAATGAGAAAAGACTTAAACATATTCTAGCAGAAACTCAGACAACCAATGAAATCAAGTTTGATGGTGCTTATAGATTAAGAGCATGTGTGAAGGTTGGCATCAGAGTTTTGAGGAACAGACCAAGGGAAAGGAAAACATGATGCAACATCACCAGACCCTCAAGTCTATGGCCAGGGGTGGACAAACTAGGAGCTATGAGCCAAATCCAGCCATGCCCGTTGGATCTCCTACTGTCTATGGTTGCATTTAAACTACGGCTACAAAGTTGAGTAGAGATTGAGACCCTCTGGCCTGCAAATCCGAAAATATGGACTATTGACGCCGCTCAGGGTATGCTACCCCAAACCGTGGCACCTTGGCATATTCAATATCTCAAGCTCAAGGAGTTTGAGAAAACAACAAAAGCAAGAAGATCGTTCTAAACCCTTCTGCCCTGAATGCAGGAGATAAACCCCACATGTGAGAGATACCCTCCCCTTGTACTGAAGGAGGGGACACAGAGGGGCTTATCACCAAGAGGGACTTTAGGGCCGAGAAGACTGTATAAACAAACCTTAATTTTTCAGCATTTACTACCCCTAACCCAAATCCCTGTGCCTTGTCAATTCTTCACAAACTCATTGTTTCTTTGTCTAAAAGGTTTAAAATCTTCCTGCTCTGGTCATGTCCCTGGGTCTTCACTCCCTTGTGAAAGCCTCCCATGTACATATAAAAATTCAATGATGTGTCTACACTTTTCTCCTGTTACCCTGTCTTAAGTCAGTTTAATCCTCAGAATCAGCCAGAGCCCCAAAGAGGGCAAGGAGAATTGTTCTCTCCCCTGCGCGATCTAATCCTACCCGGATTTGTTCAACCTTCCACAGGTGATCAAACCAAAGCAAGCTGGTGCATTTTGACAGAGTAAGGAATTCCAGGGTTTCATTCCTGAAAGTGTCCCAGCGTCCCTCTGGGTGTGTCTGGGGAGAGCAGACCAGGCCAGGTGCACCCTGGCTCTGGGCCGTGAGAAGTCGCTCACACATTTCAGCATTTCCCTGCAAATCCGGAACTGGAGGAGGGATACAGCCAGTGGCCTCTGAAAATTCAAGACACGCCTGACCCACTTGTTTTCAACCCAGTTCTGAATCTTGAGGTTAGAACTTGACTTAGGTGACCGCAACGGCCACTAGCTGGCCTTCATGCCAGCTGCCAGCGTTCCTCTTTTCCTCCATCGAGGATGGAGAGGACCAAAGCCAGCCACCCAAACCTCTTCGCCTTCCATCAGTGACTGCATTATCACCTTATCGCCTCCCTACCTCTAGCTATGTTCATTAGAACCCTTTAGAAAATAAAAAAAATTTTTCTTTTTAAAGAAAGCTCTACCAATCCATAAAAGTTTAGGAAGCCCCGACGAGAATAGCAGGCACAGTGTCTGGCCAACGTGAAGTGCTCAAATATGTGTTTAACAAGTGAAACAGATGACACATATACCAGCTGCTCATACTTTTCCCCACCAGCAGGCCTCCAGCTCACTCCGGATTAGTCCTCACCCGGTGGCAGAGCAAGCTCGGCAGCAGAGGGGGAGGTGAGCGAAACCCCGCAGCCTGCAGCTCAATCAGGGCTCTGTCTCTGCGTCTCCCCTGCTTCTCTGGTCCCTGCCACCTCCTGGGTCCCGCCCCACAGGCCTCCCTCAACCTCCATGGACTCTCCCAAGGTTTATGCAGATGTAGGACCCAGCACCTCATCCCGTGCATTCTAGAACCCTACCTGGCTCATCCTGATTGCTCAGAATGCTCTGCTTTGCTACTACCCCCCACCACCACCACCCCTGCCAATCTACTCAGTTTCCTCTGGACCCCATCCTCTCCCAGCCCTGAAGTCCAGATTGAACCCAGGCATCCCGACACAGCCTGTGCCTGCACAGAGCATTGGCACAGCAACGTCTGCGAGGGCATTTGTGATATTTTGTAAGATGGGCTCGGCTCTCCTTTCCGGATGTACCTATTATAGTTATTATGAATCATTAACTAAAACTCCTGATGAGCTGGCCCCACCCGCCAGCCCGCCCCCTTCCTTTCTCAGGCCCTCCAGGGCTCCAGGCTAGTGCTCACTTCTTTCTTCTTCCAGCCCCGGCTCTTTGGATCTCCGGCTTCCTCTGCACTAAGATTATTATAATTGCTGAACTGCTGTAAGACATTCAGATGTACCTGACAAGATGCAGACTCTCTGAGGATTCATTTTTCCTTAGTTGGGTTTATTAATAGGTGCAGGTTTGACGTTACCTGAAATGAGCTTTTTCTTTTTTTTTTTTAACTGCACAAAGAAACGTTCGTTTTTGTTCCTCGCGGAAGGAAGTAGGGCAAATATCAAGGCCCAATGTTTTGCCCTTCATCAAAAAAAATTCTTTTAGACACTGACTCAGAGCCTCTTAAGTAGACCAGAATTCATCCCCACAGTCAGGCCTAGAGAGGAAAAGTGCTAGTGAGGGAGAGCAAGGATAATTCAAAGCACGCAGAAGGGCCAAATTTGGCTTGATGTCCTCATTAAAAAAAAAAATGACCCCCATGGGAGTTTTGTCTGAATTTGGGCGGTAGGAGAGAAGCCAGTTCTGGTGAATACATTAGCAAATTTTTTAAAAAATTGTTTAGCAAACATGTTGAAAGCAACATGCCAGTCAAAGCTCAGACTCAAATGATTTTCCTTGCCGACATATGGCATTGACTTAATGGGACAAATGAGATAAATAATATAATCATAGTGGATTCCATGTGTTTATAATTGTGCCTTTGATCTATACAGTGTGAAGTGCTTTGCCAACATCAGCTCACTGATCTTCCCCGCCACCTTCTGTGACATGTATGGGGCTGCTTTTATCCCCCTCGCTTCACTGAGACGCTAAGAAGTAGAATGTCTAAAGTCATCAGCTTGTAATGATGAAGCTAAGAAAAGATCCTGCCACCCATGAGTCCTGCCTAATTCAGTTTCCTGGCTATTAAGACTCGGCCTCTTCACCAGGGATTCAATAAGCAGCTTAGCTCCTGGCTTCTGCTTCTCTCCAAACAAATGGCTGCAGGTACAGGCAGGGGGTATGTGAAAACTTCACTCTGATCTGACATTAATTTTAATGCACCGCATCACATTTTTTGGTTCCTTTCCTCCACCGTTCAGCATTATCAGTCAGCTTCTTCAATGCCCAAGAAAGAGACTGGGGTAGTGCCCCCCCACCTGTGTGCATATAATTATGTTTTTTTTTTCCTTTCTTTTTTTTTTGGTATGTTCTCTGGAGTCTCTATGAAAACAGAAGCTGCTCAAATATAAGAAAATCATAAAAACAGACAGTAATTGCATAGAGGTGTGCCTTTATATTAATAGTGGTGAGCTCACTAGAAAGAGGCTGCTGTAGGGTTGGACTGGCTAAGTTTCTTTGGTGACGTTCCAACAGAGGCCATAAAGGCAGCCAAACACAGCATGTTCTGTTCAGTCAAGGATTCTAGAATATGCAAATGTTGCTCATCAGAATAAGCTCAGATACCTAAAATTTTCTATTTCTTCATTTTTCTCTGAAAGCTTTCTTTCAAGTTCTGCTTTAGCTTCCAAGAGTTCAAGCTGGAAGCGAAGAATCTTGCTTTCATTACGTTCCAGAGCTCCCTGAAATACATAAATTAAAAGTACTAAGTTAAGTCTACTTTTTGAATGCAAAAAAAATTTTTTTTAAGTGATGTATGTCACTACTGTAAGCTCTCTTTGGAGTTGCCGGAAGAGCTCCAAGTTCAAACCAGGTCCCTGAAGATTGGAACAGGATGAGAGACAAGTGACTGCTTTTGTTTGTCATGTCACTCACAGCTTTGACATTCCTAGGGCTCTCGCCTGTAGTTCAGGAACTAGAATTCTAACACATTTTTTTAAAATAGAGAATTTCAGTCTTGTCTGTGACTATATTTAAACCTTTTAATTTATTACTCTTGACTTCGCTTAATGTAGTTCATCTTCAGGATGAATCAATAAAGGGATCAAAGGTAGGATAAAGGAAGGTGGTAACTCCTCCTTGGGATCTTTTATTTGATTCTGGACATCATGGAGGAATAGAGAAAAACTTGAAAGCATTCAGAGAGCAGGAAACAGGCTAGTGTCCAAATATTGTCAGAGGAAGAACAATAAAGGAATTTAGGATGTACTTGACACATGATACTCGGTGTGAGCCATCATCACCATAATTATTAATACTACTTCAGATAGCTTGCTTTGACAGCTAAGGAAGTCTCCTGCCCCTCTGAGTATTTAAATCTAGGCAAGGCAATTACTGCCAGGGATGTTATAAAGGTGATTCAAGTTTAAAAGTATAGCTTTGATTAAATCTTTAAAGCCTGTCCCAAAGACACAATTTATATAGAAGTAGAAACAAACAGACAAAATATTTGGACGATGCTACGGAAGATGTTCCTAAAGGGCACAAGGTGTGACCACAATCTACTGGGCAGTTACCAATCGGCAGATCGTCCTGAGGGCAGGGGTAATCCTTATAGCCTTTTCTGGGGTGTGCTTACTTACCACGTACAACCAAAAGTGAAAAAGTAAAAACTGCGTAGCAATTTCAAGATAAAAATAGGAAAGACGTTAGGAATTTTAATATGTCTTAAGGCCTTGCTGCTGTTCCCTCAACACTACCTTCAATATAAAAGAAAATAAATCAAAAAAACCCAAACAAAGCCCAATGCTTGGAGATCAATTTCCTGCAAGGAAACGGTGCCCTTCCTTCAGGGGAAACTGTCACCTCTCACCCTCTGGAATCCACAGAGAAAGTGAATCTTTGGAGAAGGCGACCCGGGATAATTTGAGTTTTGTGGCTTCAAAAATAATGTGATAAAGTTTCTCATAAAGGCTCACCCAGGAAAACAAATAACCCAATTTTACAAATACGTGTCCAAGTTGATGAAGTATTTATGGATGCAGCAAAAGACAAAACTTGGGAGATGTAAATAGAATATAATGCCATCTAGTGGTAGTCACTGGTATCAGGGCCACCGCCTGCCTTTCACCTGCGATGTGCTGATAAGTCAAAACCCGAAATATCTTTGTTATATGGGACCCCAATTGCGCCCGCCCCATCGGATCTCTCACTGGCTCGTCATAGTGCTTGGAATTTCTACCATAAGTATGACTTCTTTAGGTTAGGGTGGTGGCTTTAGAAAGTCCCGAGCCAGCATGGCCAGAGGACCCAAGGGAACAGGTAAATGAAACAAAGCTCACCAACTTTACAAGGTTACCAGCCTTGCTAGGTGACACACCAACCACCACGCTACCAACTGAAAGGGTTCTATATAAAACGTAGAAGACCTCAGAAAGGCAATTATGCATAAAAAGGTGAGAGCTGTGTCAAAAGCCATGGACTTGACAACTCCATATGCAGGACACTATGGACACGGCTACCGTCTGGCAGGTTTCTTACAGAAACATAGTGATAAGATGCACTTCACAGACATTGCTTGGCATGGAGCAGTCCTTTAGGGTCTAACTTTTCCATGATCATACCTTCCAGAAAGATCTGTTTAAGATGAACTGCTTTGCCTTTTAAAAATCATTTTCTTGGTGCGCCTGGGTGGCTTGGTAAGTGTCTGCCTTTGGCTCAGGTCATGATCTCAGGGTCCTGGGATTGAACCCCACATTGGGCTCCCTGCTTAGTGGGGAGTCTGCTTCTCCCACTTCCCAACTGCTTGTGCTCTCTCTTGCTATCTCTCTCTCTCCTCTCAAATAAATAAATAAAATTAAAAAAATATTTTCTCAGTTGGAGGGTGAGTGATGGGATCTGCATTTTAAGTACTAGGTGCTTAGTCTAAAGGAGAGTCAAGCAGATGAAATTCAGCTACAAGAAAAGAGGCTTTGCAGGCAGGGTGTGTTAACTGCTTAGTGAACGTGATGGATGACTCCTTTTAGCTCACTCTCTTTGGCAAAAAGTCTTCTCAGTGGCTCTTTCAATCACTAGCACACACCCAGGGATGAGGTCAGAGATTGTTCCTGAACTTTTAATCCATAACACTCAAAATGCTCCTGTCAAACAGTCTGTACAAAGATGAGCTTTTAGGACAAATGTTTGAAAGCATCACTTTGAATCTCATTTTTAAAACTAAACGGTTTGTGTTTTGTTTTGTATTGGATTTTTTTGGGAAAAAAAAAGTGGTTTCACGGACTTTTTTTTTTTTTTTAAGATTTTATTTGAGAGAGAGTGTGTGCACTGGAGATAGAGCAAGCACGAGTAGGGAGAGAGCAAGGAGGCTCTGATCCCACAAGTGGGTTGCTGAGCTAGGAGCCTGATGTGGGGCTTGATCCCAGGACCCCAAGATCGTGACCTGAGCCAAAGGCAGGTGCTTAACCAACTGAGTCACCCAGGCACCCCTCACTGCCTCTTTTTTAAAGAGAGGAGGAGGTAGAGGATATTTATCCATTCAGCACTCCGCAGATGTTTGTTGAACCGCTACTACACACCAGGCAACGTTCTAGGCCAGTGCTTCTCGACTGTTGGTGTGAATATGAACCACTAAAGGATCTTGTTGAAGTGTGGATTCTGATTCAAGAGAGCTGGGGAGAAGGCTGAGTCTGAATTTCTAACAAGCTCCAGGGCGATACAGCTCCAAGCAGCTGATCCGTGGGCCACATTTTGAATAGTGAGAGTCTAGGCCCTGAGGATAAATTGATGACCAAGATAGACACGGTCCCTTTATTCATTGCACTTGGTAGATTTGTCACCCTGATTGCTTATCCTGCCCTCTGAGCCTCCATTTCTTCATCTGTGAAATGGGGCAATAGTTTCTAGGGTGATGACATAATGCATATAAACCATTGGGCACGGTCCCTGGCATCAAGTCAACACGTGAAGAAGCGCCATTTGGTTGCTGCTCCTGCTGCTGCTATTATTACTAGAATGTAGACTTTCTGCTCTGTCACAGGGACAAAAACCTTCCCAGCTCCCTGGAGGTAATACCTCTGCTTCTTCCAGCGCCACTTGGACTTGAGTCTTCTCTTGTTCAATCTGTTTCTTGACCTTTTCCATTTCACTCAGGTTCCTTTTTCCTTCTCTTACCTGATTCGTCAGATTGGAAATCTCTTCTGGAGAAGGAAGAAAAGCAGGTTAGTGAAAGGAACCAGCCTCAGACCCATGATTTGGGGTACAGCAGACTGTTCTCCTGAGACCGTGGTCATGCCATCCTTGGAAACGTGATGGCAAGGCCACCAATGGCACATATGGGACCCTTGTCTGAATGCAAAAAAAAGTCCCTCTTTCTTCAATATATCCTTTTGCCACCTGCCAGGAAGCTGTCCACCACAACTGGAGAGGACGGCGCTTCTCAGAGTCCTCTCTGAGGACTGCGCTGCACAACCTCTAAGACTTTACATGGTGGGCCTGCTTGTCGGAGCCCTGCCAGATTGCACCTGGTGGTGCCGAGGCACACACCTGGGCCCCCCGCCCCCACTTTGGTGTAAGTGCTTAGCTGTTGAGACCAGTGGCTGCTTTGTGTCAGCCACTCAACACCACGCACCATTGCCACGGGAACTTAAAGCAGAAGCGTGTCACTGCCTGCCAGAAGCTGATGTGTGAGCCCAGATCAACCCTAGAATCCAAAGGAGGTCAAGCGCTTGAGGGTTTGTGGCTAGCCTCTCATGAACACAAGTCTGATGGAATAAGGCAACCAGAGTGACAAAACCAACACCATTCAACACTGTTATCGTCAGTTCTGCTCCTTCCTGAAGGAAGCCTCTAGGAACTAAGAGGTGTGGGGTAGGGCCAAGCGGCTCTGGGCATTACCCACCATCCAGAGGTGGGTGGAAGGAGCTCAAGAGCTTGCTGCTCCTCTGGTTCTGAGCTCCCTGGCTACGATGTGATACGACAAGTGTTTTGAAAAGTTACAAAACCAAACCCTCTAGATGACAATCTTTATGTAGTGAATCCTTCTCTTAGAAGCTCTCTCCAGAAGAAAACTTGGGGCAGTGGTTCACCACTCAGGATCACTTGGGGCAGTGGTTCACCACTCAGGATCACTTGGTTCCTGCCAAGCCCCAACCTAGACCAAGTGTGATCTCCAGACCAGCAGCACTGGCCTCAAGGGCAATCTGTTAGAAATGCAAATTCTCAGACTCTGCCCTAGACCCGAGGGACTCTGGGGATCTGGCCCAGCCAACCATTTGAACAAGCCCTCCAGGCGGTTTGGATGCAGCTGAAGTTTTCTGACCACCCTTACAGCACCTTTCACCTGCCCAAGCTCACTGATCACGGGCTATGTGGGCCAACAGAGAAGCCAGATTCATGTACGCCTCCATCAGTAACGAGCTTGCTCCTGGGGCATCTCAGGGCTTGAATGCACATCACCGATGGTGCTGGTGTAGGTTGGCAGCCTCTCTGAAGGGCTGTTTGGCAGTGTCTCAAAATTTCGAAATATATTCCTTTAGCCCAGCAGTTCCTTTTTGAGGAATCTACCCCTACTGAGGAATCTACAAATCTGAAACATTATTATGTGTCCACAAATACATGCACAGAGTGTATAGTATAGGATTATTAATCGTGAAAAATCCTACCTAAGGATTTAGGTAGATTTAGATAGAGTCTAGTTACATGAATGTTGATCATCCTTATTACAAAACACTACGCAACTATCAATAATCACGTGTGAGGTCTCCACGTACTGACATGCAAAGAGAATCACGAGGCACGTGGAAGGTAGATAGCCGGTAGGTAAGTGTGTGGGGGCTGGAGACAAGCCGGCTGGGCTTAGATCTCCGATCTGCTTCCGATCAACTCTGAATTTGGACAACTTGTGAAATCTTACACGACTTGATATAATCTGCATTTTACAGACAAAGAAACTGACACATAAGACTGCTCTGAGAATTAAATAAGGAATGGTTATATATACGACAGAGCCTGGCGCGTCACGTAGGCTACAGAAATATTTGTTAAGTTAGAAAATATATTGATGGATGAAAAAAATAAAAGGTGTGGAATCCTGAGCCGTCTGAGTAATACATGCATGAACGTATGCATGGGAAATCTCGGGAAGGCTGTGGATGATCAAGAAAATTCTTAATAGTGGCCTTCTTGACACAATGAACCTGCGGCTAAGGTAGGAAAGTGGTCTTATTTTTAGAACTTGATAAAAATAATAGCTGTAGTTTTTTAAAAAAAGAGTATTAAAAATGGAAAAGTTAAGACCCAAGTGGGGCCAGGACCATGCTGAGGTGCCTGCTGACAGCGGACAGCCTTGCCCTTGAAGCCGGGGCTCCCCCTGCACCTCCTTGCTCCTGCTCTGGCTCCAAGCCCGGCTCCGAGTACCTTGGAGACTCTTGTTCACTGTCTGGAGGGTCTCCCGGCTCGCGGTGCTCTCCTCGTAGGCGTGTCTGAGCTCCAGGAGCTCGGCGCTGAGGGCCCGGGCCTCCCTCCGAGAGGCCTCCAGCATGGCCTGTGACTCCTCCTGCTGCTGCCTCCAGTCGTCGAGGCACCTGTCAAAGTGCTGCTGCTTCCGGCCCAGCACAGCTGCAGAGGAGCGGGCCTTCCTGAGGTCACACAGGGTGTCCCCGAGCTCCAGCTGCAGTCGGTGCCTGGCCCTCTCCAGGGTGGCGTTTCTGGCGTTTGCCACCCCCACGGCTTCAGCGGCCTCCTGCAACCTGCTTGCCAGCTTCTTCCTGAGAAGGGGAGAGCCGAACAAATGGCAAGAGAGGCGGCAACCCTCAGAGAGCTCACCCAGCTTGTCTTGGATTAAGACAGGGGGACGAAACAGGGTGGCCCCCTGAGGTTGGCTAAATGGCACCAAGACAAAGAGCTCACGTCACCCGGATGGCTGCTGACCACCATGACCACCATCGTCCGGCTTGTGTGCCCGCGTACGCTTCGTTCCCACTGCCCTTTGCCAACCTGATTGGTCTTGGAACTCAGGGGTCTCTACTCCTGTAAATCTTTGCTTAACCATAAACCTTCTTTAAGCCATACAGACCTTACTGATGACTCCATTAAGAAGCTGGAGAACGAGGAAGGTTGTACCCAACATCCCCCCAACAGTGAGCGGCTGTTAAAAGTTCGTAGGCACATCTAGTCTTGAAAGATCTCCTTGCTTACACCGCTTCCAAGGAACATTCTTTGGTTCTCTCTTGCTCGTTCTCTCTCCTTCTTAGTGTGTGGCTCCTGAACATGCCAAAATTCTGTCTTTCCTCTGAATTTCTTCTCCACCTCAGCTGCTCTTCTCAAATTTATATACTCAAATCCATCCCCTTGTTATGCTCACTTCGCAGGTCCCAGTGCTCGCAGGGGTGAGGGTGAGGGGGACTCTAGCCCCCCGGTAGTCCCTCCAGCATCCTCTCAGGTGGAGTGGTTTATTAAAGTGCTTCTTTATTAAAGTGCTTCCTCCACCGCCCCCACAATGCAGTGCTCTGAGGCTTTCTAATGGATGAAATGTGTTCTCTCGCTCACATCTTCTGCAGGGACGCTGGCAGCCCCATTCTTACCCATTCATTACACTTCTTAGATGAAAGGTACCGTGTGTACCCAACCTCTTTCTGATCTACTATTATTAAACAGAAAAAGGTCCTCAGGAATGAGCATGTGCCACACAAGTAGCCCCTCAGACCAACGTGGTCATAAAGCCCCTTTTTGGTGGAATCCTGCAAAAACCAATCTACGCTCAGCATCCAGGAGGGATCTGATCCCCAACAACTACTCCTTGTCCACTGGCTTTCTAAGCATAGTAACTTCACGTCTTTGCTTTGTTTTCCTTAAATGTTAAGAAGGGATCTCTTTTTCTTTAAAGCCTTATTTATTTGAGAGAGAGAGAGAGACTGTGTGTGTGTGAGTGGGGGGAGGGGCAGGGGCAGAGGTGGAGAAAGAGCATCTCCAGCAGACTCCCCGCTGAGTGCAGAGCCTGATTCCCACATGCCTGAGATAATGAGTGAGCTGAAACCAAGAGTCGGACATTTAACTGACTGTGACACCCAGGTGCCCCAAGAAGAGATACCATATAGTGACTGTTGTTAACAATCCGTCTTGCATATTTGAAAGTTGCTGTGAGAGTAGAGCCTTAATGGTCTCACCATAGGGACAATAAATGGTAATTACATAGGGTGGAAGATGTGTTAAGTAACCACATTGGGGTAAAGACTTCGCAATAGGTACATACATCAAATCATCACATTGTGTACCCTAAACATATTTAATGGTATACAGGAGCTTGGGGCCCGGATGGACCTAGACTTGGTCCCATGAGCATGTCAATGTCTATATATGTATATAGATATATCTATCTATATATATATACACACAAATATCAATTAAAACTCAATAAAGCTGGAGAAAAAAGGAAATTCTGATGCTTTATCCCACCTAAAACTGGGGTCTTGTAAAATAATTACGTGTATTTTAGCTACTTAGAAATACTCAATTGGTACCAGAAAAGAAGGATTTTACTTTGGGCAACCAATTGTCTGAGGGATAAAGGGGTTTCACCAGGACATGGGGCCATCAGTGCTAAAATCAACCGGGGCCACAACTCCATCAGGCAAAATGAACAAATTGGTCACCCTCATTTCACTGACGTCATCTACATTTCATACCAACTACCATTTGTTCCCCAATTTGCCAACCACAGCTTCTTACTCAGTACTAGAATCTGTAAGGTGTGGAAGATTAAGAAACGAAATCCCTGTTTTTGGGGAATGTGACATTCAGAAACAGTCAACTGGGTCTCAGGTGAGCTTGATTCAGCTAAACCAACTCATTCTATGAAGCCAATTAAAAAAAAATAGAATCCTAGATTTTTTTTTTTTGTAGTTCTGCCTCTCTCGGGTGATTTAGAAAGAAAATATAATATGGGCAATGTTTTATTTATTTGATATTTAAGTTTGGGGGCACATGGGTGGCTCAGTTGGTTAAGCAACTGACTCTTGATTTTGGCTCAGGTCATGATCTCATGATCATGAGATCGAGTCCTGAATAGGGCTCTGTGCTGAGTGTAGAGCTGCTTAGGAGTCTCTCTCCCTCTGCCCATCCTCCCTTGCCCCCTCAATTCTCACACACCAGCTCTCTCTCTCTCTCTCTCTCTCTCTCTCTCTAAAAAAAATAAGTTGGAAGGAGAAGTAGTATTGAGATATCATCATGTTGTCCATTATTTCTCTTTAGTTGTCATGTACTACAGGACAACAATCTGTTAGCAACAGATTCAACAAATCCACGTGGTCATAAGCAGTCTGTATGCTTTCCCTCTTTTTTAACCCTCCTGAAGAAACCTCCAAATGCTGCGACTGGTAGGGACTTTCACCAGCATTCTTCTACCATAAAAAAAAAAAAAATCTGACTTTAGAAGCAAATGGCCTATTTCTAATATGCGGAGCCATTTCAGTTCAGAGCCCCACTTTTCTGTGGTCAGTGTTTTTCAAACATCCACTGCAGGTATTCTTAGTATCCATCATCCCAAAGCCCTTTTTAAGTTACTGTGGCTTCAGAGATGGATCACTTGGTACCCCTCCAGGGACAGGACACAGCGACTGTTGAACAAGTGCACAGCCATGTCTCTCAAAGATTGAGGTGGAGAACTGAAAAACAATATTTTTGGTTGAAACTAAAGAGAACTGGATTGATCTGCCCTGAGTTTTGCTAAGTTGCCAAGCCAGGGACATATTCTTTTCAGTAAACCTTTAATGACTATAAAGCTGGGGTTGGTCTGACACTTTCTCTCAAATTTACACAGTCCTTTGACCTCTGAACAAAATGCTTCAGTTCTACACCCTTGAACCAGGTCTTGATTCATCTAGGCCCCAAGCTCCTATAGTTCCTGAGAAGGACTTCTAAAGCCTTTATGTAGTGTTGGCTGTAAAACTGATATTCTAACCTTAGAGGTGGTCTGAGGGTGACTTCTTTTCAAAGAAACTTTTGGCCCTGGAGGCATATGAGGACAGATCCTGATATGTTTCCAGCCATCCCTGTCCATCTTCACAGACCACTTTGTAGTCTGCAAGTTGTAGACCAGAGACATAATTGACTTTAATGTATAGGGATGTACACACATGAACTCAATTATTTTGATGTTCCAAATGAAATAGAAGATTTTAAGCACTAGCCCATTTCCAAGTCATGTCTTCCATGAAGACTTGCCTTGCACCCTAGAAAGAGCCTCCTTTCTTTCACCAGGACCTCTTTATAGTCTTTAGTACTTTGTATTCTGTTATTTTTTGGCCCTGCTAAAGCACGTGCTCCTTGCCAGCAGTGGCTATTTCAGCTTTGGTCTCGGCCTTATTCACACACTTGGTAAGGATCTGTTAAGTGTCTATAGCGGGCCTTGAAGACACAAGTCACTATCCTCACCCTCTGCCTCTGGGGTGGGGACAACCTTGCCCCACTCACTTGGCATCCTCCAAGTCCTCAGTCCTCTGGGTGATGTCATCTGCGTACTTCATTCTCCACTGCACCATTTCACTGTTGCCTTTGGAGAGAGCCCGGAGCAGCTCAGCCTTAGCCTCTTGTTCTTCCTCATACTGCTCTTGTAGAAGGTCATGGTCATGCTTGGCTGACTGCAGGGCCTGGGCCAGGGAACTCTGTGACTTAACAGACACAACACACATTATAAAGGGGCACTGCTACCATTAACAACGAAGGGCTTGGAGGTGACATCTCTTTTTTTTTTTTTTTTTTTTTTTAGATAAGGTTAATAACAACCTGCCACAAATTCAGGCTGAACCTGAACCTAGTAAGATAATACCAGGGCAAGAATTTGGGATGAGAAAGGATCGAGTATCTAATTGCTGCCATTACAACAGGGAATAGTGTTCTATTTAGGGAAATGCTCACCTGACTTTGTGGGCTTCAGCAATAGGCAGGTCTGGGGAGTTCTGGAAATAGTGGAGAATGCAAAGGTAGCAAGAACATTCCCTATCATTTAGGCAGTAAGGTTTATAGTTAGCACTATCTAACATTCAGATCTGATCTGGTCTAGCTTTTCATTCGTTGATGAAAAAAAATCTTTTATTTCATGTGCAAATCTCTGAAAACTCTCTCTTATCACTTTGAAACAGCACTATACAATAGAACTTTCTACAGATGAAAATATTTTAGGGGCACCTGGGGGTACAGTTGGTTAACTGTCCAACTTTTGGTTTCTGCTCAGGTCATGATCTCAGGGTCATGATCAGGCTCCCTGCTCAGTATGGAATCTGCTGGAGATTCTTTCTTCTTCTCCCTCTGCTTCTCCCACTTGTGTTCTCTCTCTCTCTCTCTCTCTGTCTCCCTCTCTCAAATAAATAAATAAATCTTTATTAAAAAAATGTTTTATATGAACACCATCCAATATGGTAACTATAGCCACAGATAGCTATTGAACACTCAAAATGTGCTTAGAACACTGTGTGGTCAAAACTGAATTTTAGTTTTAATTTATGTAAGTTAAAATTCAGATAGCCACCTGCAGTGGAGTAGCAGCTACTGTACTTTTTAGACAGCAGAGCTGAGTTCAGTAAGCATTTCTGTCACTTATGTGGCAGTCTGGTTAACCTAGAGGCATCATTCCTATAAGATAACCTAGCCTAGTGGGAAGAACCTAGCCTAGTAGAGCCTGTGCCAGTCCTCATGGGTCCTTTCCGTAAATTAGAAAGAAGTATCTTCTCAGTCCTTGGATGCAGCTCTGAGCGCAAAAGGCTTAGTTAATGGCAGCCTCAGCCAGATCCCCCTTGGGCAGTGAAGGAGGAGCTACAATACACAGTGACTCTGAGAAGGGCACAGGCTTTGAAATCCAATAAAATTGGCTTTAAATTGTGACCCTAACCCTCTTATATATTTACTGAGCACCTGTTCAATGCATTAGTGTTTACAGAAGTGAGTGAGATGAAGATAAAGTCTTTGCCCTAAGGAGCCATAAAGGGGTGAGAGGATACACAAAACGAACATATAAACAAATTATTTTTTTTTAATGCTGACAGCAGGAAGGAGCTAAAACAGAGTGGCGATGAAGGATGTTTGACTCTCTCGTCACTGCCCAAGGGCCTTGGGGAAGGCCTGTACACAGTGGAAACAGCAACTATAAAGTCCTATGGCAGGAGAAAGGGTAGCTTGTGTAAGAGTCAGAAAGGAGGCCCGGGTGGCTGGTTGGGAGGAAATGAGTGAAGCAGATGTAGGACGTCAGAACACAGTAGGAGGCTGGAGCCAGAGCAAAAGGGCCTCTGAGGCCAGCTGGAGGCCACTGGGAAGTCAGCCAGAGAGGTCTTCTAAACTCTACATGAAGTCATCTCACTACCGGCATCAATTCCTTCATGCTCTACTACTAGCTGTTTGTCCTTGGGCATGTTATTTTTCTTCTCAGAGCCTTGGTTTCTCCATGTAAAAAGATATAATCCTACCCGTTTCCTAGGACTTACACAAAGATTGAGGTAACATGAGAGAAATATCTAGCAGAACGTCTGATACACAAACCATGGCAGTCCTTTACAAATACGTATATAATATAGAAAATAAGGAGAGTGGAGAGAATGAAATAAATTATTTAAAAACATAAGTCTACAGTCTCATGACCTCCATCTCAGGGTAGACGCCTTTGCAGGGGGATTATGTACAAGTGAGGCACTGTGGGGTTTACTAACAAGGTGCCTTGAAGATGAATGAAGAATTAACTTGAACTACCAGAGCTCAAAGAATTTCTCTCTCGTGTTAGTCACTATGCTTTCACCTTTAAAGCCACTTCCACTGGGGTCACCTGCTAGCAACATTATATATATCCTCTTGGGGAGAAGTGACCAATATGTAGAAGTTATTGACAACTTAAAAGTAATATTGAACTAAGCCAGCCCCATTTATTTCCTTCTGGTCTTTTGTTTAATTCCACTTCTTGGTACAATTCAGAATCAAAGATGTAAAATGGAAATCCACAGTTTCCTTGCTCTATCTAAATCTGACAATCTAGGCAAGCAATTTGAACCACTGAGGAAGATCCTTCAGTAATCAAGGTCCTTCCCTGCACATACAAGGTGCACCATGTTCTTTTTCCCATAACTTCTGGAGCACTTTTCTTTTATATGAGAAGATATTAAGGCTGACCCATCAAGCACTTTTTTTTTTTTTTTTTTTTTTTTTTTTGCACATACAGTCAAGCCACCAGTGAGAAATAACAGATGCATTACTTTGGATTCCTCTTCCAGTTGCCCTTTCAGTTCTTCTATCTGCCGAGTGAAGTTACTCCTTTCCCTGGAAAGTTGTTTTATCAGAGCCTCTTTTTCTTCCAGCCTCCTTAGGAGCTCACCTATAGAGAGATTTCACAGAGTAGTTAATCACGGCCTTCTTCTTCATCTAACTGCCTCCTCATATAACTTGTTCACTTGAAGGACAACCACAATGATTCCTACCACATATTTTTAATATTTAGAAAGCATCTGAAAGCCCAGGTATCAGCATAACCATGGCAATGACCTGTTTCAGGACTCACAAAAAATCCCTAATAAAGAACTGATTTTTAGCATTAAGTTTGGGTCCATAACAGGGAGTATTAGCTATCAGATACTGAGACTCTTCTGTGAAGTAGGTAATACTATCCAGCTTAATACTCCTTACTCCTCAAACATGCTGGTATCATACTACCCACTTTACAGAGGGGGAAACAGAGCCTTATGCATGACTGAGACATAAATATGCATAGCTAGTAACTGGTAGAGGTAGATTCAAATTAAGTTTTTAACACTGAAGAGCACAGTCTTTAATGCTATGCTCCCTTGTTTATGTGGCTCTACCAATTTCCGGCTATATAATTTTTAGGTAATCACTACTTCTTTGCCTCTTTTGTAGAATGAGGATAACAATAAAAAATTGTCAGGGAGCCTGGGTGGCTCAGTCGATTAGGCATCTGACTCTTGGTTTTGGCTCAGGTCATGATCTCAAGGTTGTGAGATTGAGCCCTGTGTTGGGCTCTGTGCTCAGACTCTGCTTTAGATTCTCTCTTCTTTCTTCTTCTCCCTCTGCCTCCCTCCTGCTCACAGACATTCTCTCTCTCTAAAATAAATAAATATCTGGGCAGCCTGGGTGGCTCAGCGGTTCAGCGCTGCCTTCAGCCCAAGGTGTGATCCTGGAGACCCAGGATCAAGTCCCACGTCGGGTTCCCTGCATGGAGCCTGCTTCTCCCTCTGCCTGTGTCTCCGCCTCTCTCTCTGTGTGTGTGTGTCTCTCATGAATAAATAAATAAAATCTTAAAAAAATAAAATAAATAAAAATCTTCAAAAAATTGTTAATAGAAATTAAATGACCGTGCTTTGTGACTAATGTGTTTTCACTAATGTGAATGTGTTTTGCATACTAACTGCTAAATAAATAATAGAAATAGTCATTAAATAGTGGAGGAGGTGACCCTGATGGGGGGAATTCCATTATATTGCAGTCTACCCTCTCTCTCTCTCTTGCTGATGATAGGACAGAAATGTCTTTGTTATTAGCGGTGGTACCAAATGCTGAGCCAATCCTGGGCAGAAACAGTTGCTTCTGTATTTTAATTAGCACAACACTAAAAGGCCACAATATTTATGAGCCCCACATCTCTTGCTATAAACAAGTCCTAAAACTCTTAGCATTATAATGCTTCCTTATGTTTGGGCCAAAGCAGAAAATCTCAAACGTTTTGGTCTCAGGAATACTTTATATGCTTAAAATTTATTGGGGGTCCCAAAGAGATTTTGTTTATTTGGGTTTTATTTTGAGTAGATAGAGTATTTGAAATTAAAAGGGAAATTTAAAATTTGTATTAATTCATTTTCAAATGATAATAAAAATCTTGGTGTGTTAAGATGTTTACATAAATAATTTTAAGAGGAAAAACTATTTTCCAAAACTCCAAAAAAGTTAATGAGAAAAATGACATTATTGTACATTTTTAAAAATCTCTGGGTTACTAAAAGCTAGATTTTCATGTTTGCCTCTAAATGCAATCTATTGTAATTCACTGTTTCTTTGAAGTATGTGAAGAAAATCTAGCCTGTCACAGATACGCTGGAAAAGGGAGATTTATTTTCATAGTCTTCTCAGTTAATTGTGACCGTTACTTAATACTACAACAAAATTCAGCAAATAGACATTTGTCAAGGATTAGTTGCAATATGTTCCCCTGTTCCATTAAAATCCCTGAGCCTATCCTAAACTTTGAATGGATCTTTCACCCACACATGACTGTATATCATCATGCAGTGGTGATTTGAAAAATAAGTGTTCACTGAATTATACAGATCTTGCAAAATGTTGACACATTCCATTATATAATATTAAAAAAAGCATTTTTGTTAACATCCACTACTGATCTCATCAGAAAAGTCTTCAAGAATTGAGAGCATCAGGCTCATGATGGCATGTACACATTTTCCAAAATCTGATTTTTGCTGAAAATCTCCAGTTTTATTATTGGCAACAAATAATGTCAGTTGTTTTCCTTGAAGCGACAGGCTCACTTTGTTCACTTTTGAGAAAATATCTGCCAAATATCCGAATCAGAATAAACATTGTTTGTCAATTGTCTTTTTAAGTATACAGGATGCTCCCCGAGAAAACCTGCTAGCTCAGCTGAGGACTTAATCACACATCACACTTCAGAGGGGAGGTGGGTGGGAGTGGGCAAAATAGGTGAAGGGGATTAAGAGCACACTATTGTGATGAGCACTGAGAAATGTATGGAATCGTTCAATCACTATATCGTACACTTGAAACTAATATAACACTGGAATTAAAATTTTTAAACTTCATAAAAATATAGAAGTGTTTTATGTATACTTCTTGTTTTGTCCGAGAGAATATTAAAAAGATACGTATTTGGGGTCAAGATGTAATACAATTAATTTTTACTGCTTCATTAAGGACATTTTTACTTGAAAAAAAAACTGACCTTTTTTTCTTCAAACTCTGAGTGCGTATCAGTGAATATGATTACTAGTACAGTGTGGTGCCACTACCTTGATGCATGATGAGGTTCTAGAAGTTTTCATCATCACTGCTTTTGCAGCATCAATATAAATCGCAAAAGAACTTAGAAAGCAATCACTTTAACCTCATAGCCCCCCAGAAGGGTCTTGATGATCACCAGCGCTCTGTGGACCAAACTGAAAATCTCTGAGTGACAACATCATATTGAAAAGGAGTCTGAAGAAATGCCAATCCACTAGGGGGTTGAGACTGACATATCACGTATCTTACAGAACAAGTACTCATTTAACATGGCTTAATTGATCACGTCTACCACTGGTCGGCTTTGAAAGCAGAGTGTGATATGTTTGATAGGGCAGGGCGTGAGACTAGTGGTAGTGGCAAAAAAGCAGCAAAAAATCTGGAGCATAGAACCCAGTGAGGTGAGGGGAGGTTTGGATAGGTATATACTTAAATTTTAATTCACACAAAGCCAAAAGGTAAAAATAAGAATTAAAGGAAGAAAAGGTCCTCTATCCTGAGCAGAATTATCACCTCACACCCACTTTCACTTCACTCACTTACCCACTAATTTCCTCATCAAAAAAGTGAGTGGAAAATTAATGCCAATAACTAGGGGGAGGTAGGCAGTGCCTATCACAATTTTGTACAGCACATCATTCAGGACCCAACATATGGGTATTCTTCAGTCTTGTCACTGGACTGCGGAGTCCACAGACCACATCCTAAATGGCAGAGGTCAAATTGGGGGCTTTGTAACAAGGCCAAGTGTCATACACCCTTCCCCCACTAAAGGGTCCCATTCAGTGTCTCTGCTAGAACCAAAACTACTTTCTTCTGGGCTTCTAGGTTTATAGTTTTGCAGCCTATTTTAATTTAGCTTTAATTCAAGATGTAGCATCTAGAAACAGGTGCCCATTAGCAGAAGAATGTGATATGGTCCAAGTGGTCTTTATTCTCTTTTTAAAGTGTGTGCCTCTGGGCATCAAGAATATTGTTTATTTTCATTGATCCAAGAATTTGGTCTCTGGGAATATATTCCTAAAAATAATTCTAATTACAGAGAAACATCTAGCCACATACTGTTCATAGCAGAAAAACAAGACCAGTTACAAGGTTAAGTAAACTATAGTTCCTCTACTTGATGGATTAGAAGCAACCATTACAAATGACTAAATCTGCAAGATACAAAAAACAAAAACAAAAACAAAACCCAAAAAACTACAAACAAACTTAATGACAAATTGAAAAAGAAAAACTCAAATAAATTGCCACAATGTAAAAGACTGGGGGAAAAACAACCCACAAAACACACACAAAAAAAAAACCCTATCAATGGAAGCGGATAGCAGAGAGTAACCATGGGACATTTTTCTACTTTTTATTTATCAAATGTTTGTGCAGCACCAAAAAGTGACAGGCATTGTTCTAGATGATGGACATACATCGATGAATAAAACAAAGCTTACATGAAGCTTGCATTCTTGCAGATGGAGATAGAAAAATAAGCACATTTATCATTTCAAGTATGTAGTTTGTTTGAAGGTATTAAATACTATTTAAAAAAGGAGCAAAGAGAGAAAATGGGTTGAGAACAGTCAAATGTCGCCTTCTCAACAAGGCCTATACTGACCTCCCCCAGATATCTGTTTGATTAACCCTCATCTTCAAGTCTCTGGAGAATTATTAGAGTATTCCAGGCAGAGGAAAAAGCTAGGGCAAGACCCTAGGATGCAAGTGTGCCTGGTGTGCTAAAAACATAGTCAAGGCAGAATGAGAGAAGGGGAAAGTAGTAGAAGAGGTCAGAGAGATAATGAGGGACCCAATTACGTGGCCTTTGTAGGCCACTGTACAGACAATGGCTTTTACTAAATGTAAAAAAAAAAAAAGTATGGGTTTATTATTGAAAATTAGAAAAAAATGCCTGTTTCAATGAGGTCGACATTATAAAAAGCCATGTCTTACAGGCTGTGTGGACAGCCCTGCCATCCTTTGATCTTGACAGTTGCTTCATCCAACTGCATATTGCGTTTCTCCTTCCTGAAGGAGAGCTGGGCAGAGCTCCCAAAGCAGCACAGAGGTAACCCTCACTAGACCAGAGCATCTATCTGCGGACAAGGTTAAATCAGAGGCTGCATTCCTCCCCTAGAATCTCTAAATGCTCACTCAGTTTCAGTGACTGATTGATCATCTCAATCGTCCCTCCACCAGGCTGCTGGGACTGAGACTCACTCACAGTGAAGCAGCACATTCACTTACCATTCTCACTCCATAACTTTGTCTTCTGTGCTTTCAGGTCATTTGCCAACTGAGTCACTTCATCTAGTTTTCCATTTGCTTCATTCAGGCGCTCTTCATACAGACTACAGAGCTTCTCAGAGTTAGCCTATGAGTTGAGAATGAAGGATTGGACAGGGGTCATAGAGTCCATGATGAATTAATTAGCTGCATAAGAAAGGGAGGTGTGGTTCCTGGGACCCTTGTGCTCTCCTCTGCTCTGAAAGACCACAGTTAACATTTTGGAAACTGTATCTTCTAATTTCAGCAAACACTATAAATTCAAGTTCTGGGCCTTTAAGGGGCCCAAACTTCTTAGGCTATAGGTGTCATATAGGAACCCAACTCTCTGGGTATTGGGACACTCCAGAATTCTTTGTTCTTCTGAAGAAGGAAACATGCCAAATACTGATGAAGTACATAATCACTTCCTGACATTATATTATATATTTAACCATTTTTTTTCTCTCGCTAGAATAGGTTTCATGAAAGTAGAGATGCTATTTGACCATGGATAACCCCTCAGTGCCTAGAATAGTGTCGAGCACATTCAAGAAGCTCAATAAACAACTGGTGATGTTCAGAGGAGGGGGGAACAGAGGAAGAAGAAGGGAAATCCAAAGGGCTGACCAAGCAGTATAGGAGAAAGTAGATAGACCTGAGCTTAATAATGGACATTTGAACTGTCAAGGCAACTACATCCTCTGGGTCACTAAGGCTGCAGGCTCGAGGTAACCCTCTTGGGTTAACACTTCATTTCAAAACTCCAACTTCTCAGAATGGGCTGTTTGTGCTTAGAGAAAAGGATATGCCGTTTGGCCTTTGTATTTCTACCTAAGCAACCAATCTAACCATAAGATTTCTGCCACATTCTGGAAACTAATGCTAGTGAATTTGAGACTCAAGATTCTTAAACAGGGGATGCCTGGGTGGCTCAGTGGTGAGCCAAAGGCTCATTTGCCTTTGGCTCAGGGCGTGATCCTGAGGTCCTGGAATTGAGTCCCGTATCAGGCTCCTCGCGAGGACCCTCTGCCTGTGTCTCTGCCTCTGTGTCTCTCTCATGAATAAATGAATAAAATCTTAAAAAAAAAAGATTCTTAAATAGGATAAAGAGCTGCCTGATGCAAAATTGTTGTATCCCCCTTTATCTAGCTGTAATTTGCATCCTTCTTATTAATATGGTCAGAAATAACATTGATGGTTCCATAGTTACATAGTCCTATAGGTAGCTGTTTGTTTTGCTCTTTACATATATTAAATCTCAATCTATTCAATAGTCCCATGAGATCTGTTTCTATGAGGAGTGCGTGGAAAAGGAAGAATAAAGAAAAGACTACATCAGTGGCATTCCAAGAAAATGGTGATGTGTATAAAATCTGGTGGTGAGCCTAACGGTCTGAATGTCAACCTAATTTGTGTGATATAGCAATGGCCAAGGACCAGGAGCTTTTAAAAGATGCCAGGTTTAGTCCTCTGGGAAATTCCTGAATCAGCAAAAACCTTGGAGACCTCCAGCTAGAGCCAACTCTGTGTTGAAGATTATTTTCTTCATGCTTACACTAGTTACAATTCTAAACTCCCATGAAAAACTACTGGATTACATCTTCTTATAACCCCAAGGCAGTATACGGTGCTTGACACAAAATAGGTACTTAATAAACATCTAAAACAATCAAATTATTGCTTTAGTGAAAGACTGGCCAACATGCCCACTAAAGTTTACTTAGAGGTCATATTCAAACTTTCCTTATAAGCCCCAGCCCCCAAATTTACCTTTTAACTTGGTCAAGGTATTATCCACTGATCAGCAAACAAGTGAAGAGCCAAATCAGATTCATGCCCATTTAGAGGCTGAAGAGGAATATCACATAGTTCAAGCTCGAATATGTTCCATAGCACACCCGGGGTTGTTGGTGATTGTGTAACCAAACTTGGTAGAGGTCTGATGGCCAGTTTCTCATACAATGCCATCAACATCATATAGGTTAGAGCCCTGATGCCAAATGCCAGGCACACTCAATTATCCACACTCTCCACTGGCTACTAGAAAAAAGCCATAGTAGTGATGAATGTAGCCATCTTTAGATGGTCTGAAAGTTCTAGTTATATTTTAAATGTTGAATAGGTTTGCTCTCACTCCTAAAAATAATTTGAAAAAGTTGGCACACTCATTCTTTTCATCAAGACATCCCTTAAGAGTTCATACTGACCCTGTTTTATAAATGAGAGAATAGAGTCAGAGAGGCTAAACACCTTGTTCAAATTCATACAGCCAGGGAGTGTTGGAATTGGGATTTGAACTGATAATGGCCTGTGCAGAGGCAATGGGGAAAAAAGTTAAATACTAGATTCTGAAGTATCTGTTATATGAAGTAGGAATGACAAAGGGAATGGTACATTGACATCCTCGTTGGCTCCTACTGTCATGAATCCTGAGTGCTGGTGGAAACCGGATAAAGATATGATTGCTGTGTGAACCATCTTCATTTTATGTTGTCTCCAATAATAAATGACCCATTAACTGGGACAGGAGGAACACATCCAGGTGTGAGAAATGGCACTTATGTTTATGACCCGGAATATTCTATGCTATGCACCTGTTTGCTGACGGTGAAAGAACACAGAGCTCTATAAGACAACTTAGTCAATGGTGTGCGGAAACGGCAAGCAAAGGAGCCAGAGAACCCCCAGGTTTTAAGAGACTTGTGTGTAGTAAAGCCCAGCTGGGGTTCTGCATATTGGCAGAATAGGCAACCACCTGGGCAGACAGAAAAGACACTTGCTCTTAGGCATAGCTTCAAATGGTAGGTATTCCTAGGCAATGTTAACCACTGGCAGATCGTTTTCAATTTACAATGTATTTTTGTAAGCAGGATCCACAAAAGACATTGCAATTGTTTTTCTAAGGGTAACCTACACAGGGATGTACCATTCAAATGGGTTGTACTTTCAAAAGAACTTCAAATTTAAGCATAAGGACAGGTACTAAATTTTCATACCAGGAAAGAAGAGGTTAATGGAATAATGTACATTCATCTTAAAGCTGATTCTTAAAATGCTGCCTAAAAATGCCATCTCCCAGAAATGCAGGAACCAATGGGAATTCAAAATAATCAAGATAATTGTGAGATTGCCTATAACTTCTAAATTTCCCTGGGCTTCTCTGTCAGCATAATATACTCTTTCAAAATGCTTCAGCTTCCACTGTACCACTGAGTATTGGCATTCCTGGCATTATAATTCAGGAAAAGATGAAATAAACAATTCAAGAAAAATTTTAGCATAATGTATATGCCTATGAGAGTGAACAGAATCAATTTATCCCACCAAGAAATATTTAAGGCAGCAGCAGAATGCGGCCACCCACCAACATAAACAGAATTGGGAGTCGAGACTCGTCTCTACCATGACCGTGTGACCTTGAGTAGTCATTTAGCCCCTGAGCCACAGAATTCCCTAGAGATATATGAAAAAGTTAATGCTAATACTTGAAGACGCAAGTTACGCATATCATGTAGTGAGAGTAAAATAAGACCTAGTTTCTGCCTTAGAGATGCCTTCTGTTTAAGTAGAGTTAAAAGACTATATAATGCAGTAATCCAAGAGGGATCCCAAAAGTGCTACTGTACTTCTGAAACAGATAAAGTTTTAATATGGAAAGTTGAACTTGAGCATTCCAGGGAGAGGGCTTAGTTTGGAAAAGGCATATCGGTGGGCAAAGGATATTTGGTGGAAGTCAAACATTCTAACTTGGCTGAAATAGAACGTCCATGAAACAAAGTAATAGAATCTAAAATTGGCTGAGCAGGCTGATTCAGATCACAGGTCATGGTGTACCTTGAAAAGCAGCAGTTTGAAGTTCACTGTTAAGCAGGGATGTGATTCTATAAAGCTTGTCTAGAAATATTCATATAGATACTATATAGGATAAATTGAAAAAAAGAAAAACTCAAGGTGAGAAAGATAATCTAGGAAACCACTTTAATAATCCAGTTAAAAGGTAATGAAAGTCCTACCTATTTGTGGGAATAGAATAGGAAATTGTAAGACAGTGAAGAATTGACCTGCTATGAGAATTGACTGGAAAGCAAAGAACAAGAGAGGAAATAAATAATTAGCTATAGGCTTATAGCCTGGGTGATAGGAAGAAACAGGGTGCCTGTGACGGAAATGTCCAGAAGAAACCCGAGATTCAGAAGAAGGTGATGAGTTTGGTTTTAGACACGCTAATTTGAGGAAAAGAAGACATTACTGATTTTGAAAGAACAACCTAAGAGAATACTCTTAAGAAAAGCAGGGGAAATAAAAGACACTGCAGGGGTTACAGGAGCGAGGAGGTAGTGAGGTGTACACATCTGCTGGACCTAGCCTCGAAAGATGAACCCTCCATGAACCACACTCTTTGGTATTCACACCTTGTGCAGATTCCATACCCTGTAAATCACTCCACTGCATGGTAAGTCTGCCTCACTAGAATTGTTGCAGCTCTGTCTTGGTCTTTTATGGTACTTGCTCTTGTGCCTTAAATTACCTCGTAAGAAGCCCAAGTCCCCCATGGTTGCCATGCTGTGAGGAAACTAGCCACATGACAGATTTATGCCTAGGCCCAGTCATTCTAGTTAGTTGTCCCAGCCCAGGAACCAGACATGGGAATGAACAAACCTTCAGATGACTCCAGTCTCAACTCTCATCTGAGCTAAGTCTGTCAACCCTAGAACCAAGAGAGATGATAATAAATTGCTGTTTTAAACTACAAGATTTGGGGATGATTTGTTATATAGCAATAGATAAATGGAGCACTACTCTTCAGTCAAGGAGACAGAGGGAGGCAGATATGGATAGACTTTGTTTTCCTCCTCCTGGTATCTGAGGAAAAGTCTTTCCTATTTTGATTTGTTTTTGCAATGGGTGAATAATGGTTACATGGAAAAATATTTTATTCTTTGGGACGAGAAAGAAAGAAATGGATGAGCATAAGAAAAATATAAGGTGAAGAGAGAAGGTCTTGATCGTATCAGTTAGGTCTTACCATTTATTGAAAAGGATTTAGAAAGTCAGGGTTAGAATCTGAGGGAGGATTTTGTTTAAAATAAAATAGAAAGTGAATTAGATGAATAAAGAACTTCTGAGAAGCGATGGAATTCTAGAGGAAATTGGAAAGTATGAAATTCATATCTAATTAGTATGGATTTATGGTGAACCTATCAACAGTTTTATGACTGACTTCCTACTAAGATGTGCAGAAACAGAAGAATTCCTGAGATTAACAAGAGGCACAGTAGATTATAAAGAGTAAGGACTTCTAGAGGCTCATTTGGGCTGAGGAAAGCAATTGAAGGCTACAGGGCATGGAGAAGGAATGCTTTCATTGCTGAGAGAAAGAGGAGTCCCAATAAAAGGCAAAATACAGAAGAGACAGAGGAGAGAGGACTTAAATCCTTACGAGATTTATATTCTAAGATAATTAGGGGTGGGTTGGCAGGGATGATGGAGAGAAAGAGAAGGAAGAGCAGGGTGGTTGTGTTTCTTTCTACTTAATATGGTTTTTAAAGGGAATTAATGCTAAATATTTTAGGAGCCACTCAATCTCTCTAAAGAAATGCTGTATTTTTTTCTGGCTATGGTACATGCAGGTTGAGCTTTATTGTTGGTTTGTCTCTTTTCCAGATACCTGTACCAATTCTGCTCACAAGGAGAATGTGATGCTGGCTACAGGCATACCTCGGAGGTACTGCAGGGTCTGTTCCAGACCACTGCAATAAAGGTCATACCACAAAGAAGCAAGTCAGTGAATTTTGTTGTTTCCCAGTATACATAAGAGTTATATTTACACTATATTGTAGTCTATTAATTGTGCAATAGCATTATGTCTAAAAAATCTGTATGCCATAATTTAAAATGCTTGATTGCTAAAAAATGCTAACCATTGTCTGAGTTTTCACTGAGTCACATAATCTTTTTGCTGGTGGAAGATCTTGCTCAACATTGATGGCTGCTGACTGATCAGGGTGGTGGTTGCTGAAGGTTGGAGTGGCTGTGGCCACGTCTTAAAATAAGACAATGAGTTTTGACACATCAATTGACTCTTCCTTTCATAAGTGGTTTCTGTGTATCATGTGATGGTGTCAGATAGCATTTTACCCACAGTAGACCTTCCTTCAAAATTGGAGTCAATCCTTTCAAACGCTGCTAGTGCTTTTAATTAACTTCATGTAATACTGTAAACCTTTGTTGTCATTTCAACAATCTTCAAAGCATCTTTATTAGGAGTAGACTCTGTCTCCAGAAACCACTTCCTTTGCTCATTTATAGGAAGCAACTCCTTATCCGTTAAAGTTGTATCATGAGATTGCAATCATTCAGTCCCATCTTCAGGCTCCACTTCTAATTCTAGTTCTCTTGTTATTTCCACCACATCTTCAGTTGACTTCCTTCAGTGGAGTCTTGAACTTCTTAAAGTTCTCCAGAAGGATTGGAACCAACTTCTTTGAAACTCCTATAATGTTGATATTTTGACCTCTTCGTATGAATCATGAATGTTCTTAATGTAGAATATTCTTAATCTGGAATGATGAATGCTTTTTAGAAGATTTTCAATTTACTTTGTCCAGATCCATCAGAATCACTGATGGATCTGTGGCAGCTATAGACTTAAAAAATGTATTTCTGAAATCATAAGACTTGAGAGTCAAAATGTGTCCTTGATACACAACAGGCTGCAGAATGGCTGTTAGCAGGTATGAAGACAACATGAATCTTGTTTTACATCTTCATTAGGACTCTTTAGTGACCAGGTGCATTGTCAATGAGTGGTAGTATTTTGAAAGGAATCTTCTTTTCCAAGCAGTAGGTCTCAACAGTGGACTTCAAATATGTGTTGTCATTCAGGCTTTTTTAATTTCTACAGCACAGGCAAAGTAGATTTAGCACCATTCTTAAGGGTCCAAGGGTTTTCGGAATGGCAAATGAGCATTGGCTTCAACTTTAGGCCCTAACAAGAAAGTTAGCCTGCCTTTGAAGCCGGGCATTGCCTTTTTCTCTCTAGCTATGAAAGTTCTAGATGACATCTTCTTTCAATAGAAGACTGTTTTGGTCTACATTGAGTTTCTTTGTTTAGAGTAGTCACTTCCATGAATTATAAGCTAGATCTTCTGAAAAACTTGTTGCAATTTCTCCATCAGCACTTGCCGCTTCACCTCGAAATATTACAGAGACAGCTTCCTTCTTTAAACCTCCTGAATGAACCTCTGCTAGCTTCAAACATGTCCTGTAGCTTCCTCACTCCTCTCAGCCTTTATAGAAGTGGAGAGTTAGGCCTTTGCTCTGGATTAGGTTTTAGCTTAAGCGAATGCTGTAGCTGGTTTGATCTCCTATCCAGACCACTAAAACTTTCGCCATATCAGCAATAAGGCTATTTCACTTGCTTATAATTCATGTGCTCACTGGAGTAGCACTTTTAATTTCCTTCAAGTATTTTTCCTTTGCATTCACAAGTTGGCTAACCATTTGGCACAAGAGGCCTAGCTAGCTGTCAGCCTGTCTTGGCTTCCAACATGCCTTCCTCACTAAGCTTAATCATTTCTAGCTTTTGATTTAAAGTGAGAGATGTACAACTCTTCCTTTCACTTGAACACTTAGAAGGCATTGTAAGGTTATTAACTGGCCTACTTTCAATATTGCTGTGTCTCAGAGAATAGAGAGGCCTAAGGAGAGGGAGGGAGAGAGGAGAACGGCCAGTTGGTGGAGCAATCAGAACACACATATTAATTGATTAAGTCTGCCATCTTATATGGACATGGTTCTTGGTGCCCCCAAACAATTACAATAGTAACATCAAAGATCACTGATCACAGATCACCATAATAAATATAATCATAACGAAAAAGTCTGAAATGTGAGAATTACCAAACCATGACATGGAATGAGAAAATGCTGTTAGATAAATGGCACTAATAGACTTGCTCCACTTAGGGTTGCCACAAGCCTTCAATTGTAAAAAACCACAGTGTCTGTGAAGCACAATAAAGCAAAGCTCAATAAAATATTGTATACTTGTATTTGTTCTGACTAACCTAAAGGAAGCCTTCTCTCAAATACCAGAAGGTAGGATGGCCGTTACCTATGATCTGATGATACAGTCATTTGATGTAAGAGCTTATACTATATGGATTAAAGGGCTCAGTGAAGAAAGAACATGTGGTGAAACTTCCTTCTAAGTGCTGGCTGGTCAAAGAAATGCCAGAGAAGATGGAGGTGGGAGGAGGTCTCTCCTCTTAGCAAAGCTCTTTGTGTCTACCATTCACTGAGACAAACACAAGAGTGTCTGAGCCACCCCCAAGGAATGCTCCCAACTCAAAGCCATTCTTCAAGAGAGACACACAACTCATAACTAGTGGCTTCACTTTTCAGCCTACCTATTTATGTCATCACCAGAAAGACCCACAAGACATATGGACTGGAACTCCAATAAAACCTGAGGCTCCTGTCAGGCTACATTCAGGTAATAGCCATGTGACCTTAACAATGTCAACCGAGATTAAGCCTGGTCTAGTCAATCTAAAGAACTATAGCCTCCGTTAGCAAATACCTCAAGTCACCAATCTTGTTTATTTTTCTTTTTCTTTCCCTTTCCTACTTACTTTCACGTTCTGAAGTCCGTAAGGTGGACCTGGGGATGTTTACCTTAGCTCTGGTCATCTGTTCAACATTGGTCAGGAGGTCATCCACTTCTAGCTGCAAGTCATTCTTGTCTTTTTCTAATTTCTGCTTGACCTGTTGTAAATTTTCAAGTCGGCCCTGGAGTTCAGCCAGGCTGTCTGCATGTCTCTTCTTCAAAGAGGCCGAAGTTGTCTCGAAGTGCAATGTAGCATCTTCCATGTCTCGGCGAAGCTTCTGGAATTTTGTTTCCTGTTTCTTAGTTATGTCCAGCTGAGCCAAACTGGTGCCTCCTGCCTCCTCCAGTCTCTCATTCAAGTTTTCCAGTTCTTGAGTGAGGTCAGCTCTCTCCCTCTCCACCTTGGCTCGAGTGGTCCTTTCAACTTCCAGTTCCCTCTTTAAACCTTGTATCTGTACCTGCAACAATAAATAATTTTGACTTTTACTAAGCACTTGTAGCATATTTTATATTGAAGAGTTTACTGAATTTTTGTACATTTTTCAACACTAAGAAAAGTCATTTTACAAAGAAGATAGAATACACAGAAATTAAATGGTTTTCCTCAAACCAGTACAAAGGCCAGAATTCAAATGTGCAGTTGCCCAAATCTTCCAGTCCTTGGTGATGAGCATCTTCATTAAATTCTATACATGGAGGGGAAAGTACAGTAAAGAGCACTTTCCAAAGCAATAGGAAACATTTTTCATATAACAAGAAAAACATTTAAAGCAAGTTAATAAAAACTAACATGATGAATTTTATATGCAATATTTACTCTTCTAGAATTAGCTGACCAATCTCAATTATTGTGAACTTGCGCAAAAATATCTGATGGATAGAATATCTCTGAGTCCAAGCAACTCACTCACAAGAAACAGCACCAGTGTAATTTTACACATAATTCTGACAAACTTGGTTATTTAGCTTCTTAGTTAGCAGGTGACTTCAAGTTACCAGGAGATCTGAAGGAACAAATTAAAATCGGTGGAGGAATGGGGGCTGCTACCGTGAATGGTAATCTGATACCATTAGAGGCAAAATTATTACATAAAGAAAATTAGTGATAAGAACTCTCAGAGCCCAAAACCCTTTTAGCGTAAGGGCAAATGGCTCTACAAATCTCGATAGTGTCACTGTGGTTCAGGGAAGCCACTGATATTCATTAACTATCACCTCGTATAATTAGGCGTAGGTTAGGATAGGGGTAGAAAAGGATAGAATCTATTTTAGAATGTGTTTTCCTTTCCTTGAAATGAGAAAACGTGGATTTCTAGATCATGCCAATACGTAGGCTATCAGATCTGTAGATGAGTTGTGACAGAAAAGGCGCTAAAAAAATGTATGACTTCTACATCCAAGTAAACACGATTCCCTTCCCACTAGTTATTTTGGGATCCAATACCTTTATCCCAAACAATACTATCATTAAACCAAACATTTCTGAAATGTTTCTTCAGAAATAATCTTCAGAGCATTTTTTAAAAATCATCAAGGGAAGAGTATTTGTCTCTTGGATAAATTGAAACTTCTGAGTCTTTTTATTTTGGATAAAGTCAAGTATCATTTGAAGACAAGCCTGGTGAATATGATAGATAATCACTTGGAGATTAATATTGTGTTTGAAATCATGCCTATAAATCAGTGAGACTGGCTTTCTTATTTGGTTCAAAATGTCTCAGAAAATAATTATCAGAAAGAGGCTCAAAATTATTTTGAGTAATGGCTACATTACTGAGATAAATTTTTAGCTCCAAAGGAAAAACATCTATCATACAGATGTATATGCATACAGCATACGTAGGGAGTTGGATATATGTGTGTGTGTGTGTATCCGTACATATTTATATTACTCTAGAACATGGTCAAATAGTATAAAACAGCCACATGATCTAAAACTTATAAATAGCTTCCCATTATCAAATAATGTTTTGAGACTACAAGTAGATATAAAACAGATTTTCGGCACAGAAATAGAATTGCCTGTTAATCACAAAAACTAATCATCATAAAAAATTAAATTGCTAACACTGAATGCTTTCCATGGATCAGGCTCTATGCTTACCACTTAAATGTTCCGTTGCATTTAATAATATTAGCTCAAAGTTGTCAGGAAGATTAATAACCAAAAAAATAAATACCGAGGCTTTCAGCACAATGTTTGGTTCACTGCAAATATTCAACAAATTATCTATGTTGTTATTATGATAAGAAAGCCTAAGTTGAAAAAGTAATTTTCCTGAATCACATTATCTGGGGGATACCACACTTTACCTTCTTAACCACTGCTCTCTTCTGCCTCTATCCATAGTTGGCTAAGGGTCTGGATACCCTGGCAAAGCGTTTGTTATCACCCATAAATCTATATACAGCTACCCACAGGTATTTGAATAAACAATCACCTGAAGCTCTTTAACCATGTTCTGAAGCTGAGCCACCAGGCTTCTATCCTTCTCCACCTTTGAATTCATCTGATTCATTTCTAGTTCTTTCCTGTGAGGGAAAAACGTATTAAATGGAATTGTTGAGATTGATAACGTTTGGCTTAAATATTTTTAAAATTATAGTAATGACACATGAATTCATTCTCATTGTAAAAATCTAACTATTATGTCTTTATCTGGAATCTCCTCAGCAATGACACCCAATCTTTGTTCCTTCCCTACAGATAAACACCAGTAGCAATTTGGTGTGAATCCTTCCAGACATTTTTCTAAGTATTGACATACGTTTGTGTTTATATATTGGTAGAAATAGTTTCACTTTCTTTACTGTGAAAGGCATAATGTGGCATCTGTATTTATAGTTCTGTAACTTATTTTTAGCCCAATGACACTTTGGGGGTGTTCCCATGTTGGCCCACACATAAATTATTTCATTTAAAAATTAACTGTGACATACTATTCCATGACTTAGGCATGCTGTAATTTATTTATCCATTTCCCTATTAGTAAGAACTTAAGTTTTCCCCAATATTTTCCTTCTATAAATAACACTGTTCATATCCATGCCCCCTTGTACACATGTGAGTGTTTCCTTAGAGTGGATACTGAGCAGGGAATCTCTGGGGCAAGTGTAAGTGCGTGCTTAAAAATATATAGCCCTGCCCTTTGCCCTCCAATAGCAGTTTGAGATTCTTCTTCCTCATTTACACTTAATATTAGCATACTTCTAAATTTTTCCTAGCCTTAGAGAAGTTAAAATGTTTTTCTTTTTAATGTCTTTGTTTAACAGTAAGGCAGCATCTTTCAACTACGAGGATTTAAAAAATGGTCCATAAACCAAATAATCTACTTGGTGGTGTCTTTAATCATTGTTCTGCTAGGTTGTTCATATAATTATTGAACTATAGATTTCCTGTTAGTATACTTATTTATTTTCTGACGTCTGCTGCAAATATTTCTCGCATCTTATATCACTTGTTCTGATTTTACTTATGCTGGCATTTGCCACTTAAATGTTTAAATATTTTATATCATTAAACGTATCAAAAAATTCTTTTCCTGTCTCTGGCTTTTGACACTTATTCAAGAAAACTTAACCTGCCATTTTCCTAAGACTTATCACCTAAATTGTCTTCCAATGATTTTTGTTGTGTTTATTGTGGTAAGAACATTCAACATGAGACCTACCCTCTTAACAAACATTTAAGTGCATAATACGGTAAGGCTAACTATGGGCACAATGCCGTACAGATTTCTAGAACTCAGTCATCTTGCATAACTGAAACTGTCTACCCATTAAATAATATCCCTATTTTCCACTCCCTCCAGCCCCTAGCAATCACCATTCTAATCTGTTTCTATAAGTTTGACTATTTTAGATGCCTCATATAAACAAATCATGAAGTATTTGGGTTTTTTTTTAGAATTTTTATTTATTTATGATAGTCACAGAGAGAGAGAGAGAGAGGCAGAGACACAGGCAGAGGGAGAAGCAGGTTCCATGTACTGGGAGCCCGACGTGGGATTCGATCCCGGGTCTCCAGGATCGCGCCCTGGGCCAAAGGCAGGTGCCAAACCACTGCGCCACCCAGGGATCCCGTATTTGTTTTTCTATGACTCCTATTTCACTTAGCATTGTATCCTCCAGGTTCATCTATGGCGTCACACATGGCAGGGTTTCCTTCTTTTTTAAAGGTTGAATAATATTCCACTCTATGTATACACCACATCTTCTGTATCCATTTATCCATCAAAGGACATTTAAGTTGCTTCTATATCTTAGGGATTGTGAATTATGCTTCATTTTCTAATGGTTTTATAGCCTTGTTTTTACACTTAATTCTTTAATGCAACTGGATTTTGTGCATGTGACTAGTGAAAGTTAAATTTCTACCTCACATCTCAGAAAATAGCTAATAACCTCAGCATCATTTATTAAGTACTCTCTATCCAGTCATCACTGATTTGAAATGCTTTCAATGAAATACGTAATACCTTTATCATGTATTAAGTTTTTATATATGCATAGGTCCATTTAGAGGAAAAGTTTTAGAGTTAAAGTTGTACCTTTCTGAAAACACAGATTTCTAAAATGCCAGAGCTCTTTGACTTACGGCCTACAAGGACATGGAACATCATTTTCACTTTGCTGAAGTGAAACATCATCTTAAAACTGAATGCTCAGGGACCTCTATCATGCTTTCACCGTTCCATACATTTATGGGATTACTTATTTCTTCTTTTTCCAAACACCTATCAAGTCCAGTAACTTCTTAGAATATTAATCAAGCCTGAACATGAGCATGTATCATGGCAACTCATGCACACAGACAG
The DNA here is from genome assembly GCF_905146905.1 of Nyctereutes procyonoides. Lineage (NCBI taxonomy): Eukaryota > Metazoa > Chordata > Mammalia > Carnivora > Canidae > Nyctereutes > Nyctereutes procyonoides. The sequence goes on along the minus strand of NW_026575030.1, from coordinate 35,906,119 downwards.
AAAGACCAGGAGCTCATAGCTGCTCACTTGACTCCCTTCTCCTTGTGGCTCCAGTGATGGATGTGCTCCTAGCTTTACCCTGACCTTACCTCACTCTTGGGCCTCGCTGCCTCCCGCTCTTATTTGATCTATTCCCAATAACTTGAAAATCCCTAATGGTTAGAATTAAGCCTAGCTCAGCAGGGGATGACAAGAGACAAGAGGAGAAAGTCCATTTCACTGACTAATGAAACTAGACTGAGGGGCCGTCTTGCCTTGAATCCAAGGGAGCTGAAAGCTCCACTCATTTTGATTGTTATGTTTTGCTTTAAACTTTAAAATTTAGTATTTTTTAGGGTAAATTACTTGATAGAAAATGCTACACAAATAACAATGAAGTTAAATCTGGCCAACTTTTTAAAAGTGATCAGAGGCTTATGTTGAACTTTATATTAGAGATTGTTTTGTTTTGTTTTTATTTACTTTTGCTTTATCTTTTTTGTTTTGTTTTTACTTTTTATGCCATTGCACTCATCATGAGTAAAAGAAGTAAGCCATTTTTATTTTTCGACTTGTATTTTGGACTTGTAGCCTCAAATTTCAATAATTTACATCTCATATGCCTTACACTTTTCTTTCCCATCTGCTAGTCAGATACCTTCTCACTCATCATCTTCTAGATTATGCACTGACTCTCTTTTTTACAACCATATAATAAAGTCCAGAAAAAAAAATCATTTCCTTTCCTAGGCTTGTTATCTTCCCCTTCAGGTCTTAAGACATCTGGCCCTGGAGTCACAAGGATAAATGACATGAGAGAGCTGTTCCTTCCAATCTAAGGTCTTCCCGAATGTCAGGTCAACAGCAAGGTGGCTTACTCGCTCAGCTTTCCTGCCAGCTGCAGCTGGCTGCTCTCCAGGTGCTCCATGCTCTTGCGGTGCAGCTCAAAATCGCCCTCCAGTTTGCTCCTTTCCCTCTCACAGTTCATTCTTGCTTTTCTCTCCCGCTCAAGGGCACCCTCAAGCTGACAAAAAGAGGTATTATTTAGCCAAATACATTGGTAAAGTGTATACTTTGCTAGATGTGTTCAGTAACACTTACCTTCTGGAAAAAAGAAGGAAAAATGCACAGATTACGTAAATGTTGCCCAGTGATGTAGATGCTTTAAAATAAATATTGTGTGCATCGATAAGACAACAAAAATCTAGAAATTACGGCGATGAAGGACAACTTTGGAGATCACGCAGTATGAGCTCTGTCCTAAGGAAGGAGCCACTAATAAATAGCCAGTGAGCCCTTGTTTGATGGTTTCTCACTGCTGGGAAGCCTACTTCTTCAAACAGCAGCTCATTTCATGGGTGGATAAGTCCATTTACTCAGGAGTGCTTCCTCCTAAGAAGCCAGAATATTCTCTGTAAATTCTTCCCATGAGTCTAAGCTCTGTTCCCTGGAGCAACACCAAGCAAATCTGTCTCCACGCAATCATCTATGAATATGAGGCAGCTGATTTCACAGGCCCTTTCGTACACATCTCACATGGCATGACTTCCCTATCTCCTTCACCACCTTGGTACCCTCTTCTCATCCATATCATGATGTCATATCCTGGCTCCCCACCAGGGTGGTTGGAATGTCCCAGTGTTTTCTGGATTAGTGTGGTCAACAATACTGAGGTTGGTTTAGCAGGAGGCTAGAGAACACATAAAATATGGCTGTTTGTTCACTGATATATTGATATGTTTACTTTTCAGCAAGAGAAGCTATTTTCTGTAACCAGCAAAATACAGGAAATTCAAATAGGAGGAGGAGGAAGGAAGATTTCTAGAAAGAGTATGTAAAAACCTGAGAGCAGATGAACTCCAGGAGAGACCTAGTGTGTGTTTGTGAGAGAGCGAAAGAGCGAGCGTGCGCGCACACACAGAGTAAATCCTCAGACTGAGGCTTTGTGAGACACACAATCCATGGAAATAGGAAGAAAATTGAGACAACTGATAGAAAGGCATGAGGAAAAAGCAGCAAATAGTTCAAGTAAAAAAGCCAGACCACCCTTGTCAGCAATTTTATAAAGGCTAAGCTTTTGCAACTTCGAGAGCGAATGCATATGCTCTACCAGCTGAGGAGGGAAGGGAGAATGAGGAAGCTACCACAAAGGGTGGTTTAAAACATCTTTATTTCCCAGGGTGTTTGGAGCAGAACAGGGACACCACCTTTAGAATCTGCCAAGTATTTTTCCAAGTCACAGCTTGTGATTTACATATCTTTCCATTATAAATAAGCCTCGGCACAGCACCGGAGACACAACAGGGCCTTTCAACTCATCTCTCAACACTAGTGTCAAGTAGAGAACCAGCTTGTCTGTAGGGCAAAACACCAGGTTCTGCGGGGGCTACAGGAGACAGTCAGTCACCTGCAGGGGTAACCCTTTATGATTCCTCTCGATGCTCTTCCCCCACTGCCCAGGGTTGTATGGAGGTTCCATTTAAAAACTGATTACACGCAGGGGCTTCTCATGTACTGGAGTGCTTCTGTGTACATCGAGAAACAGATAAACCTCTGTTTCCAAATAGTAAAGATACAAGCCATGCTACTAAGTTTTCCCCAAATTGTCAAGATAAATTAAGTAGAAATCAGAGGTTTGGATAGATGCAGATGGCTCACTAGCCAGACACAGCGCTACCTACCTCATCTACTTGCCGTTCCAACTTCAACTTGGCTTTGCTCAGGCTGCTGAGTTTCTCCTCCTCTATGTGCAGGTCGTCCAGTGTCTGCTGATGAGCCTCCTGCATGACCTTGGCTGCTCTGGTAAGTTTGCTGATATCCTCATTTAGAGACTCCACTTCCTCCGTCAGGTTCTTGACCTGTGGGATGACGACAGTGACAGTAGCATTAGAGTTTCTACTGGGAGGGTGGGCATCGTGCTAAGGGCCATCTTGTGTCTTTTCTGGTACAGTCTCAAGAGGTATCCAAGGTCATAAAGAACCAAAGTTAGCCAAATTCCCAATCTCCTGTTAAAAACTCTAAATTCACTTTTTCTTACACACACACACACACACACAGAACGTGTGTTAAGGAATGGGGTATTCTGGTCAAGCAGGTATCAGGATAGCTCATTTGATGGCCAGTTTTCAGTGTGTTGTATTGTTATATAACAAGAACACCACTAAAGGTAGTTTTCTGAGTACTCAGGGGGCACATAGCAATCTTGTCATGTCTCAAACCCTGAGAGTGGCAATGAAAGAAGAGTTCCAGCTGTTAAAATATGCAAAAATGGAAGCTGGCTCTATCAGGCCCACACGCTTTTATGAAAGGGAACCAACGGCACCAGAGTTGCTATTTAATCTGCCAAAATTACAGTGTCATTCCAGAGACCAGTTGTTCATCAGAGGTCGGAAACGGACTCCTCAGCTAGTTTCAATTCATACACAGATGCGCAAGTTAAAATCCTCAAATGAAATGAACGGAATGTCAAAATCCTTAACTGGAATTAACATGACATCCTCAAGGTCGAACTTCAAATTAATCACAGAGCTAGAGGTTCAGACACATCCCAAATCACCTTTCAGTAAACTGCATCACGATCACTCTCCTTCCAGACAAGGATACTCAGAGGCCCAATGAAACTCTTCTGGTCTTTCCACTAGATTTCAGATGTAATAAGACTGAAACAAGTGAAGATGTTTCATTTGGAAAATTAAGTGCGGTCCCATAAGTTCGAATTGGAAATTTGAATCGGGACAGCACACAGGTCATCCGACCCTTCATTTCATGCTGGATCCGATTGGGCCTGCTGTAAAGCTGCGGGCCACCGTGTTCATTCATTTAGGCTGAGCAAGTCTGATACTGGAACCTGATGGGGAGTGGGACTGGGGCGTCCAGGCCCCCCTAACATTATTGAGAAAAGTACCTTGTGCTCCGTAGCACGCTTCTCCTTCTGTGACTTCACCAATATTGTTTCCAGGTCATCGATTTCTTTCTTCAACTCGGAACATTCATCTTCGAGCTTCCGCCCCCTGGCCGTCAGCTCGGAATTTATCTCCTCTTCTTCCTCCACTCGTGCAGACAGCACCTTGACTCTGGCCTCCAGCTGGATCTTGGATTTAATCAGTGACTCACACTGCTCTTCAACATTTGCCAGGGTCTCTTGCTCCTGCCATGATGAGGAGAAAATTGTTGCCAACAGCTGGAAATAATTTATCAGCTAGGCGAAAATGCTGCTTAACGCATAGCAAAGAGATAATTGCCTGCCCTGTGACCAGTACTTTCACCTGCCTTCCCTCAGCAGGTGAAATAATATTCCCAGTTCCCTGATCCTATTGTTGAGAAGTGGAGGAGTTGCTTGTGCTTGGAGGTGCTTTTGATCTTTCGGGCCATTCAGTAGATTAGATTACCTCTTCTAAAGCACTTAATAGAATCCTGGTGGCCTAAAGGAGCTAACATGCCTCCAAAAATCAGTGGCGTACTGCTTAATTCACAGCGTCTGGAAGCATCCACATGGGCATAGAGTCTGAGGTTGATACCTGTTCAGAATACAGTCTTTTAAGAAAGCAGTGTTCCCTCAGATACTAGAATATTTATATTATTGTAAGTGCCCTGATGCACTTGTTTTATATATGTGTGTATCTTCCAACAAGTAGAGTTGTATATTTTTTTTATTTATAGGTTGAAATTTAGAATTCATAAATTTTACTTGCAGGTTACTAACTAGATTTTACTATTATTTCCAAAGAAAATCTTTTCCTCAATGATTCTGTCAGTGGTAAATTCCACAAGTTATACACCAAGTATAAAACAGTCTTTGTTTTTATCCTTTCAAAAATACTGCCTCTAATTCTCCAGTGAGTGACCCATTGTTCCTGTGTTATGGGTCAAGTAAAAAATGAAAGGGTCAATTGCCTTTTTGCTACAAACATGCTTTATAACTTTGAACCCCTCTAATTTGTCTCTGTTCGAGGCTAAATAAAACCCCTTCCTTGTAAGCAAGTTCTTAATTACAGTAGGTCTCCTTGCAACATAACTTCACATCTAGCTCCATCTTCCATCTTTAGACCTTATCATCCATTCTTTGCAATATGCCACTCGTTTTATTTTTTTAATATTTTTTTTATTTGAGAGAGAATGCGGAAGTGGGGGGAAGGGCAGAGAGGGAGAGAGAAATAATTCTCAGACTCCCTATTGAGCATGGAGTCAGATACAGGGCTCAATCCCAGGACCCTGAGATTGTGACTTGAGTTGAAATCAAGAGCTGGCTGCTCAACTTACTAAACCAGCCAGGCACGCTCAGTAATTTATTAACTATCTATTTGCCTGGCTTCAGTTGTTTGAAATGTAAATTGGGGTAGTCACTCAGGAAAACAGAAGGAGGTTCCCCAAAAAGTTAGAAATAGAACTAGCCTATGATCCAGCAATTGCAATACTAAGTATTTACCCAAAGGATACAAATATACGGATTCAAAGGAGCACCTATACTCTGATGTTTATAGATTTATCAACAATAGCCAAATTATGGAAAGACCCCAAATGTCCATCAACTGATGATTGGATAAAGAAGATATGGTGTATATAATGGAATATTACTCAGCCACCAAAAGAAATTTTGCTATTTGCAATAACATGGGTGGAGCTAGAGAGCATAATGCTAAGTGAAATTAGTCAGTCAGAGAAAGACAAATACCATATGATTTCATATGTAGAATTTAGGAAATAGAACAGATGAACATAGGGGAAAGAAAAAAAGAGAAACAAACCATAAGAGACTCTTAACTAGAGAGAACAAATTGAGTGGGGAATGGGCTAAATGGGTGATGGGTATTAAGGAGAGTATTTGTGATGAGAACTGGGTGTTATGCGTAAGTAATGAATCAATTCTACCCTTTTTTTAAAAAAAAAGATGTTATTTATTTATTTGAGAGAGAAAGAGTAGGAGGCAGAGGGGGAGGGGGTAGAGAGGGAGGGGAGAAGCAGACTCCCCCCTGAGCAGGGAGCCTGACATGGGACTCAATCCCAGGACCCTGGGATCATAACATTTAGCCCACTGAGCCACCCAGGCACCCTCAATTCTACTCTGAAACCACTATTACACTATATCTTAACTAGAATTTAAATAAAAATTTGAGGAAAAAAGAGAAGAATAAGGCAAAATTCTAGGCCATTGATTTCTGGCTAACTGTTGAGAATGGCCATCTGCCCAACAAATGGGGCTCAAAGAGGCACAGATGGGGAAGGCATAGAATAGTAAATCTCCAACATCACTGAGGACCAAAAGAAAAGGGATAAATTCAAAACAAACAAAAATGTCAAAGCAGGAAGCATCTATGCAGATCAGAGTAGCTTTCAATGTTTGGGAAATAATGGGAACATTTGATCTTAGTTCACACCAGGTTGACAAGTAGAATGCTTATTTGCTCTATTCCATTCAGCATGTGTACTGGACCTGTCACCATCACTGAATGAAGAAGACAATCCAATCGACCATCATTGATCCCTTCATTAAACATGACAGCAGGACTTGGGGGCCAGCTGAGCAATGGTGTGGCAGGTTAACAGTAAGAACATCCTCTCCCTGATGGCACTTATTCTCATGTACTCATAACATTAATTGGAATGGGTTCCCTCAGTTCTGCAGTATTTTGAGTAAGTGATGGTTTTAAAAAAATCTTTGTTTATTTGATCCCTACTGTGTTCAGCTGTGTTCTTAAAAACAAATAATAATAAAACATATCATGGCTTTGTCAACTTTAAAAATCTCAGTTACAATTTGAACCCCTCTCAGCCTTCCTAGGTTTGCTCAGGAACTGGCTTCCATGCGGTTCCCATGCTTCCCACACTGATCCTTTATCATGTATTCCAGGCTTTTACCTACTACCTCCTGCATGAGGTGGGTCCATTTCTATCTTCTACCAGCTTAGGTAGCACTGACCACTCTCTCTGTTGACAGGGAGAATGATGAAAACTGGGAGGCCTCTCCCCAAGCTGCACAAAACATGGTACTATGAACAGGGATTTTCACAGTATGAATTGAAAGTAGGTGTAGAGTGGGGCCCAAGAATTTGTATTTCTAACAAGTATCTCAGGTGAGGCTGAAATACACTAAAATTCTAGAACCACTGTTATGTTAAATATATATCAGAAATATGGGTTTGGGTGAAATTCTCCTGCAAAATATGGCCTCTTGGAACACATGAATAAGTATAGCCCCAAAATAAAAGAATAACTTGGTAAGTCTAAAATTATTAAATTTTTTCTGCTTTCTGTAAGTTCAAAAAGCAGGAAAAAGGTGTTTTATAATTGTATTGCATAAATTGTATTATAAATTGCATATAATTGTATTGGAACCCAGTATTTATTAACTTAACTCTGTGCTAAGTGGGGTGGAAAATATAATATCAGCGGGTAGAATCTCATCGCTGCCTTTGGGATGTTTGGGGATAACAGCAGTCCTGGTGGTTAGAGAGGAGGAATGTGAAAGGGAGTGAGTAATGGCACAGTGGCATCAGATTGGAGATAGAGGCTCAGATGCCAACACCAAGGGTCTGGAGTCTATAATGCACATATTATAGGATCTGAAACTTATTCATCAGGGAAGCAACATGATGTTTGTTTAAGACAATGGTTCTCAATCCTAACTGGGTATCAGAATCACCCATATAGATGATTTGAACCCATTCAGGGCTTGCTTAATCAAAATACCTGACAGTGGGGTCTAGGCATCTTTCTTTTTTATTTTTTAAATGCTTCACCAGTAAATTTGAGGCAGAGCCAGTGTTGAGAGCTGCTGCTTTAAGAATTGGACTGATTAGTGAGGTTGATTTGGAGTGGAGAAGGGGAAGTAGAGAGGCTAAAATCAGGAAAACCAACTAGAAGCATACTGCAATAATCCTGAAGATTTCAGTAAAGCTTTTCTCAGGATCTACTAAATCCTGTCTTTTGATTTGCTAATGAATCATAGAAAACTTAAATTAAGTCCCAGAGTTTCTTGGCTCCCATGATAGATTGTGCTGCTTTTATATAGTTAAAACCCGTCTAATGGTTTGTCCCCTTTTCAAAGACATCCTGCCAATGAAATCACTTCACTATAAAACAGGGTGTCTCCTTAAGTGTTCCCATTGTGTTTGGTGAAATTCTATAGTATTTGAGAAGCACATGCCTCATTTTTCTCAAGTGAACACTGCCTGCAAAACAAGGGACTCTAATTAAAAACTTGATTTGAAGAACAAATGGTGGGGCCACTCACAGCCTGCAGCTGAAGAAGCAGGTCATTCTTCTCCCTGATGAAGGAGACCTGTTTTGCTTTCAGTTCTTCCCTCTGAGATTCTGACTTCTCCAAGGCTTTTTGCAATTGCACACACTCTTCCTTCAGAGCAACTATCTCCTTTCCCATTTCAGCAGATTTAACAAGAGGCTTGATCTTGAAGAAGAGCCTCATCCAGGGCCAGTTCTTCACAGCCATGAAAACTCTTATGTTCCACTGGATCAAAAGAAGTGCGTCCCTAAATCAAGAGGGAAAAAGAAAAACAAGTTAACCCAGATGATATGAGAGTCATTTTCCCAATCCAGATCCTTAAGAAGCATATCTTCTGAGGAGTCATTAAAATATCTCATTAGTCTTCAAAGCACTTCTACATCTGGGCTCTCATTTGATTCTGGCAAAAGCCCTATGAGGGACTTCTTGAGCTAGCAATATTGTGGGCTAGATGTCCCCAAAATACTCCCACTGCAAACATTCTCTCAATGAGAGCAGAGTCTGAAAGAGGGTAAGAAAGAGGGAGCAAAAAAAACCTTAATGAACGTGTGTATAGCTTGGCCACCTTCATGAAAGGTGGGATCCAGTTTTGGTATTGTAATGATTTATATTTTTATATCCACATGGATAAAGAAACAGGCTGAGACTTTCGAAGAACATCATTCTTAATGAAAAGAAAAATTTTTAGATTCACCACTAGCACAAAGTGATGTCAAAGAGAAGTACATCAGATTTGCTCTGGGCTTAGGATAAAGAAAAAATTCTACTCCAGATTTTTTTTTTTTTATCCTAGACCAGCACCATTGGAATGTCTGAGGTTTAAATCATACTATCCGATCAGTGCAGATGTATGTAAGAATTTAGCATAACCTTTTTTATGCTGGTAATAAACACCCTTTGGGCTTTTGGGAAAGGAGAATGCAAAAGTGCACTGAAGAAAATACCCTCAAATCAAGCACTAGAGAATCTCCTAAAGTCCCTTGGTAGATGAGCTTCCTCTTCAAAATTACAAAACACCTACAGAAAAAAAAAAATCAACCATAAGTGAGGGAGGGCAACTATAATAAAAAGTCTGATTATTCCCCCAAGAATTTTAAATAATTGAACAATCTGGTGGAGACCATAAAATAATTGTTAAAAATTCTTAAAGGCATAGAGGAAAGACTTTAAAAAACAAGAAATAAATGAGCCTTTATGATAAGAGGGCAGAAAGATTTGAAAGAGGACCAAATAAAATATCTGATACTGGAAAATATAGTCATTTAAATCAAATTCAGTGGAAGAATTGAGAAGCTGAATATACACACTGAAAAAAAAATGGGAATTAATAAACCCAAAGCAAGTGGAAGGAAGGAAAGAATAAAGATGAGATCAGAGACTAATAAACTAGAAAGAAAAAACAAAATGAAAAAAGGTGATTACATACTCTATATAAGTATCTGACATAAGTGATCAAGAAAAAGGAGAGAAGACACGAATAAACAGTATTAGAAATAATATTCTAAGAATAATCTAGGATTATGTTTAGAAACATATAGATATGGTAGAGATTAAAAATCATAATCTAGCAAATTGGAAAATTTAAAAGAAATGCACAATTTTTTAAAGGAACATCTAAACCAATTCAAGAAGAGAAATCTCAATAGGCCTATAACTGTTAAATAAATGGAATCAAAATTGAAAAACCCCATCACCATATCTACTTGGTTTAATAGGCAAATTTACCAACCATTCAAGGAACAGATAATCAAAATAAATTGTTTCATGTTTTGAAAAGAAGAAACATTCTCTACCTGTCTTCCAAGGTTAAAGTCGTCTTGATCCAAAGATAGATAACATAGTAGGAGAAAAAAATTACCACACTTATTCATGAAGAATGTTGCAAAACTCCTTATAATACTATAAGCAAATCCATCAATGTATAAAAAAGGTTTTTTTAAAAACAATATTCATGAACAATGTTGCAAAAATCCTTATAATAATACTATAACCAAATCCATCAATGTATAAAAAATGTATTTCAAAAACAAAGTGTGTTTAACATTTTTAAAAACCAACTAATATAATTCAAAAAATGGATAGGTCAATGGAACAAAACTGCGATTGTTTCACTAGGTGGAGAAAAAGAATTTAACCATTTTCCTGGTAAAAGTGTTTTACAACGTAGGATGGAATGAATGTCCTCCATACAATATATCATACCTTTAAAAAGAAAAGTCTATAGTAAACATCATCTTAAAAGGGAAATGATAGCTTTCCCCAAAGTCAGAAATATGACAAAGTTTGGCAGAAGTTTTTGAAGTCCAAAACACCAAAAGTTAGTAATAACCTAGAGCAATGAGATTTTCATACACTTCTGATGATGAGTCAATTGGAAAGCATATTGGCAATATCTCATGAAGATAAGTTGTGTGTAGGCTAAAATCTAATAATTCATACCCTAGAGAAAAGCTACTGAGAGTGTGGGTCTCACTAGCTGCTACCCACAAACTCTCAGAGCATGAACCAACATTTTGAATAACACTGTTCTCAAAAAACTCTCGTACATGTGAAGGGGCAGACATTTACAAAAATGATGCTACAGAGCTGTTCCTAATAGCAAAAAGTCATAAATGAGTTAAATTAACTTGAGCTGGAAAATGAATAAATAAATCATGGTATATTTATACAATGGAATACTATATAGCAGTTAAAATCCATAATCTAGCACTAAATTTATCATTAATAAATTGCAAAAGTAGTTCTGAATATAGAGAATGAATTTCCAGATAATATATGCAGAATATTATATAAATGAAGACTCAAAACAGGCAAAATCATGTAACCTTTTAAGGATATCTGCATATCTCCATAGGATTCAGATCAAAGCAGAAATACACAAGGGGCTTCAACTGTATGTTTATTTTTTTGTAATGTTGTGAGCAACTACAGAAAAATATGTTAAAGGTATGAAAACATACCTTTGTATGCTTTATACACAAAACATGAACGAAACATGGAATGACAACACAAATTCAGGATCTGGGGAACTAGGTATAGGATCTGGATCAAGGGAGAGATATAAAAGGACGTCAATTTTGCAAATATTTTTAAATTGTGAGCAATTATAGAGAAAATGTTAGGAACTCCTAAACTTTGATGATAAGCTCCATGAGTGCACATTAGAATATTTTCTATATTTTTTGTTTGAAATACTTTATGATAATTGTGTAAAGCCATCCTGTGATTTAGAAGGAATGGATAGTAAAGACCTCATTTTACAGATGAAGGAAGAGAACTATATAGAAACTGTAAGACTTTTACCTGAGTTTACACAACTAGTCTTAGAAGCCATGTCTCCCATCCCCAAACTTCCATAAATTCCCATACCATACTGAGCACAATATCAGTCACAGAAAATTCTTAGGAGAGGTCTCTCTATTATCTTTGATATCACTATGTAATGATATTTTCCTTTTTTGGAAAAACAGAAGGAATTAATGATTGTCAATTAAACAAGTTATACCAAGACCTGTAGACTTCTCTCCAGAAGGTTAACTACACAGTAAAAAAAAAAAAAAAAAAAAGCAACAACTGCAGAATCTCTTGCTCACAATCCCTTTGTTTGGAGATTTTGCTAGCTTACTTTCCATGACTCTCTTAAACAATAGGCAAGACCTACACCTTAGTGTCCAAATGTGTTGATAAATGTCCCCAGTGAACCTGCCTGAAATGAAATAAGAGAGTTATGATTACATATCACCAACAGCCACAATTTCTGACCCAGGGGAAGTTGTAAAGTGGTCGGCACACCTCCCCACTCTGTAGCAAATTTCCCCAGAGCTGGCTGTAGGATGCATGCAAACCTTTCCAGTTCTGCTTCTGTTATGAACTATGAGTCATGCCATCCTCAGAGACCCAGACTTCCTTGACTCTAAAGAATCCCTCTCAAGGGAAGCCTGGAAACAATACAAAAAATATCTGAATTACACTTATCCTTAGTTGGATAAGGCAAAAAAAAAAAACAAAAAACAAAACAAAACAAAAAAAAAACCTTATGCTCTGTTTGTGTTCCAGGATTTAATTTTTAAGTGAAGTCCCAGCCTAAGCAGGTTAGCAGCTCTTTACCTTGACCTATTATAAGAAAATGAGATGAAATCACACTGATTCAGGCACAGCACCACTCTAGCAGATGAGGTGTAGGGGAGGGATATCCTACCTCTCTTGCAGAATCCTCTGGAACTTGATTCGCATCAATTTGCCCCGTATTCTGGCTTGGAACAATGTAAAGACTTTAGATAGTCTCTCATCCCTCATTGCTTCCAGTTGTTCCAGAAAGCCAGCTTTTAAAAACACCTAAAAGAAATAAGTTAGATGTTAGTTCCACTCATAATGGGTATTTATTAGATGTCTACCGAATGACTGTATGAACAACTGGTGTATTCATTGATTAGTCATCTGTCTTGCTAAGTTTTACTCAATGTGTAAAATGTACATTCTAGAAAGTTTGGTTTTACAAATGTAAAGTTTGCAAAAATATTTTATTTAACCCTGTAGTTATTGGTCCCTATGGACTATGCTCCTCCTCGATAGGAGATCGAGGGAACCTGGTTTAAGTTTTAAGACAGACCCAGCCAGGCAGTGCTCTGAAGTGCCAGACATGGGTCTGCAAACTTTTCTATAAAGGGCCAGAGAGAAAATATTTTGGGACTTTACAGCTCACATAGAATTTTCATAGATCTATAGAATCTTCTTCATCTCCTCTTTTCCTTCATTTACCTCCTCCTCATCCTTTAAAAAACAAAAACAAAAAAACCCAACCATTTAAAAATGTCAAACCATTTTTAACTAATGGGCCATATTAAAAATAGGTTGTGGAGATGGCCCTTAGGCCAAAGTTTGCTGATCTCTTTCCTAGAGAAAGTCACTTTGTCTTAGGCATTATAGAATCCACATAAACACCTTTTCACGAATTATTAGCAATGGCCAAGATGAGGTGAGTGAGGTGTCAGGCACAAATTTTAAGGAAGCACTCACTTTCAGGGTTGTATAAGTCAGTACTTACATAACCCTAATAGCGAGTGCCTTCTTAAATTTTGTGCCTTAGGAGGCTCTCTTGCCTCTTGCTAGTCTCAGTCTAGATTAGTAGTATACAGCAAGAATAATTAAGCCCACAAGGAAATAAAGGACGAGTAGTGGCAATCAGCAGAAACAATGACACCAGAAGCAGATTCTCAGGCACTCAAAATGTGGGAGTCAAGTACCATTTTATAGTCATGTCCTATGGAGCTCTTCTTCTGTGAGCTCTTAATCCTAGACCCTCCAATTCTCTTTCTAATAATTGGGTCTTTCCAAGTCTGTCATTAGGAACCACCTGATGTCGACCATCAAATGAAACCAAATCTATTAGTCAGACATTTCCCATAATATACGGATCATACCAAAATCATCTAAGGCAAAGCCGAATTTAGCCAACCACATTTAAAGAACTTAACTATGGATTAATTTTTTGGATGGTGAGGTTGACCTTAGCATTTTTAATTACTCATATAGTCTTCTAGAATTAATTCCCTAAAAGAGTACTTGCAGACTAATCCGTTCAACAGAGACAAGCAATTTATTCCAGTAAGTTGAATTTACCTTTTTCTAGCCCTGATGTCTCTGCACATATTCTAGCACACTGAGGTTGATTCAATATTTTATAGCTTGGCACAAACTTACTTAGATGAATAATTATAAAAATGTAAATGTAGTCAAGACTGAGGGCTGAAGAAGCATTGAGTTTTCTCTCAAATAGCATTGAAGTTTCCGCTTTCAACTGAGCTCTATTTGTGTTATTTGTGGTCACAAGAACTGTAGAGTGCCTTATCATGGATATTTTAGGATACACACTCTTTCCTCCCACTCTTTTCCAAATGCATTCTTCCTAGTTTTCCGGTTACCTTAGTGATTCCAAAGCGGTACTGGATATGGTCTATCTCCAATGAGCCAAGTAATTCCTCAGCTGCTTTTCTGCTGCTTACAAACCTACTCTTCGGAAAGGCTCTTGGGTTCAGAATGCAGTACCTAATTGAAATAGATAAAGAATAAATCCTGGGGTCAGGGAGGTCACATGATTCAAATAAAGAATAATCTGAACAAATGAGGTAAAGGAGGTACAGACTTGTACCACTCCTATCAATATGTTCGATTTTCACAAAACTCTGGGCAATAATGAGGATACAAGTAATAATCTCTTACTTTGGCATAATAATTTGTACTTTTCATAGTCCCTTGGAGACAACATCATTTGAGTCTCTGCTCAATTAGGGAGGGAAGGAGAGATTGGGAGGCAAAGGGAGGGGAAGAGGCAGGCTTATGGATCTCCGCTGTACAGATAAGAAAGCTGAAAAGCAGGGACATTAAATGTGTCTTCCAAGATTTCTTCACCCTAACAGTGAGCTAGTGCAGAACTAGAAATATACCTCTTAACCTTGAGACAGGTTCCCTTTCTAGTCTACCATACTTGGCTCAAATTTGCTTGATGACCTATAATTTAGACTTTTGGAATTCAGAAAATAGAAAGCAGAAATGCCTCTCCTGCCACACACCCTGCTGGGTTCCTTTCTTTCACAGGCTTGCTAGTAAAGCAACAGCCTGCTTGGAAGGCAGCTACGATTAAGTACACACAACATTTCAGAAATTCAATTCAGCCTCCATGTCTTTCTTCTGTATATATTTCTTCTATATGTGGGTCTATTATCCGTTAATAGAGATTTAAGGATATTACAGCTACATGGATGTTGGATTTAAGGGGAAGTAATAATGGAACTCTGTCGTCATATATCTCACCACCACCAAAACACATCGATCTGTAGTCTGGAGGCCATCAACCAAACAAACAATGCATGCCTAAACACTCAGAAAGAGAGGAAAACAGAATGGGCTACCTTAGGCTCCTCGGATCCTGGGATGGATGTTTACCTTTGTTTAAAATCAGCATATAGCAGTTGGTTCGGAAAACCTTCACAGCATATCCTGATCCCTTCTAAGACACCATTACAGCGGAGCTGCTGCAGAAGCAAGTAGGGATCCAACTCACCTGAAGCAAAAGGATCCTGTTCAGTCTGTGTCCAAAAGAACTATTACCCAAGATCTAGTCCTAATTGCACATCTTGGGATTTAAAAAAGTTTGAATTTGGTGTTCTCTATATAAAGGGTAATAGGAGTTCACTTCACTCCCAGCCTGATGTCACTAACAGTACCCATCCTATCATGTAAGAGTCTCGAAATAGGATTTACCTGAAGTTTCTTTAATACCTAATGAACCCTTTAATTCACAGTTAGTCAAATTTTATAAGCAAATACACCTAGAAGATAAAGAATACATTTTTGCTAGGATTATAAATAGCTGGTTTTACATCCATTCTCTGGCTTAAAACCAGCTAGAGAGGGGAAATATGAACACAAAAGGGAACTGCCATCTCCAGTTAGGAAGGGAAAGAGATTACAAGAAGGAGAATATAAGAAAAGGAGAAGATAAGCACAGCCACAAAATTCTGCTTATTATTTTGCCTTATGAAGGACTTGGTCACATCCCAGTCTACATTCTCTGAGAGAGAGAGAGAGAGAAAAAGAGAGAGAGACCACCTATGCTTTATTCTATACCATAAGCATCCTCCTATCACCTCCTTGTTTATCAGATGAAGTCCTACTAAAGCTGCAGCTGCAATCTCAGAGACAAGCCTTTGAAAAACCTTCCAAGAAGCCACTGTGTCTCGCTTTCAGAAAATCTGCTGGAAGAAGCCAAATAGCATTCCTCCTAAGACAAAGGCCTACAATAGTATTATAAGAAAAATGGAAAGGAGATGAATCTTTGCTTATGTCCAGGGTCACAGAAATAAACTCTAAGCCATATATCCATATTCCTGTACTCCAGTCCCTTTGATAGACAGGACAGATGATCTGTAAGAAGGGGAACAAGTGGAGCTCTATGACCCCAAAAGATCAAGCATGCTCATTCCCTTTAAGTACATATGAAAAACTGTCTTGATTAGATCATGAAGCTTTTCTTAGGACTTTGTCTTATGACTTAAAAAAAAAAATCAACTGCTAAAATCAGAGCTGACTCGATGGGAGACAACTCTAATAGGTAACAGAATTGCTCCAAAATAGAGGCAGCTAATTAGATTTCTTGCCAAATGGAAGCAGTGTCCCTGGATGCATTCAGAAACCCAGCTGATAAGAAACAATGAGGCAAAAACATACAGCGTCGATGAACATGAAGTGTTTGTGTTGCAAAAACCCAAACTGCAGCATCATTGTTTAGTATCACACTTTCCCAAAATAGGTCACAGACTGTCAAGACTGGGGTCCTAATTACAGGAGGTTAATAAAAATGCAAGATACTACAGAACCTCAGAAATTAGAATCAGCAGCATCTGGCTAGCTATATATTCCAAGGGTGATTAGAGCTCTGAAGACATAAGCGTGTATCATATACACAACTTTGAAGGTGACAGTCTCTGACCAAGTTTTATAGAAGCCTGTAATTCCAAAAAGAAGTCTGAGAATCTTCAAACACATGATGTAAGGAAAAGAATCCATGTAGTTAATACCCATAAAAACTTTGTTTTGGCAATTAAGAACAAAAAGTAATTCACCACCCACCACCATCCATTCATCAAAAAGCATCCAGTATAATAGCCAAGACATGGAAATAAACTAAGTGTTCAGAGATGGAAAAATGGATAAAGAAGATGAGATATGTGTACACACACGCACACACATCCCTGCATACATATACACATATACACAATGGAATATTATTCAGCCATAAAAATGGAGAAAGCCCAACCATATGCAACAACATGGATGGACCTTGAGGTCATTTTACTAAGTGAAGTAAGTCAGGCAGAGAAATATAAATATTGTATGATCTTGCTTATGTGTGGAATCTAAAAACAAACAAACTGATGGAAAAAGAGATTAGATTTGTGGATTTGGAGGGGAAGTGAAGGAGGGAGGGGAAATTAGACCAAGGTTGTCACAAGGCACAGACTTCCAGTCATAAGATAAATAAGTATTAGGGATGCAATGTAAAACACAACGGGTATAGTTAACACTGTTGTATGATATATTTGAAAAGTTAAGCATCAAGGTAGTAAAGCAAAGAGAGTCAATCCTAGGGATGCCTAGGTGGCTCAGCGGTTGAGCATCTGCCTTGGGCTCAGGGCATGATCCCAGGGTCCTAGGATCAAGTCCCGAATCAGGCTTCCCATGGGAGCCTGCTTGTCCCTCTGCCTGTGTCTCTGCCTCTCTCTGTGTGTCTCTCATGAAATCTTTAAAAAGAGAGAGAGAGAGTCAATCCTAAGAGTTCTTATCACAAGGAAAAAAAATATGAGATGATAGATGTTAATTAAACTTGGTAATTATTTCATGATATATATGTCAAATCATTATGCTGTATACCTTAAATTTATACTGTAGTGCTGTATGCCAATTATATCTCAATAAAACTGGTATGTGTGTGGGGGGGAGAAACATTAAAAATAAAACCATCTATTCACTGCTCACAAGTACATAACTAAAGAGATGTGTGCTATTAGGGAGAGGGAAGATTAGCATTGGGAAGGAAGGCTAGAAGGGGTTCTTAACAATTAGAAATGGATTTAGGAACTGTCTTCATGGTCGATTTAGATAATTCAGATCAAATAATTTCTTATATGCTGAAATATCTACCTTATTTCCACCATCGATTATCTAATCCCTTTTATTATACTTTGCCCTTGTAGACAATGGCATAGAAACTCATCCAGGTTTTAGCATAAAACTTAAGGAAGAATTTAGATGGTAATATCAAGCATTCTAATGTTAACCAATTGAATTGGCCTTGTGAAATCCTTCTGCACATCCACTTGAATCTCAATCCAAAAGCAATCTTGAGGAGGTTCAGAAGACCTCATTTTTAAAGTTACTTTCATTTTTCTACTTGAAATCTACTCTAATATAAAAGGAACTGGTAAATTTTCTTAAAAAAAAAAAAACATTCAACATAGCGTGAATCAAATGTATTTCCTAGTGTGGATTACAAAGAAATCTAGTTCTTACCTGGTATTTTGTTCACATTGGGATTTATGCATCTCACAAAATGAGGTGCTGTTGATTTCAGCTTAGTCATCAATTTATTTAGGTTTTCCTTAAATAGAGACCGTAAGAAACACAAAATCACTTTGCAAATCACTAAAAACACCAATCTACCTAACAATTGTCTCCAAGTCTATCAACTTAATCATAAAGCCAAGATGCGTATCAACAATAAAATAATGAATTCAACATTCTTCCCTGCTTACTAAACCATACATTATTTCTTTCCTATGACACGTCAATATTTATCTGACAGATACAGTTCTGTTGTGAATCCTATCTACCTGTTTTGAATTTGATAGCAATAATTTATGGCTGGGCAATCAAATGACTTGAACACAAACTGTTTCTCAAGTTTTCTGTATGGAAAGTTTTTCTTAGGTCAGGTTCTTTGGAAGCAGTATCTGACTTGGGTTTGAGTGATTTACTCGAGAAGCAGGGGAGGGGAGGGGAAGAAAAAAAGCAATGATTTGTATTCGAAGTCGACTGTGATCCCTGCAGGAGCTCTGAGCACAAATGGACCAATTGCACCACAGTTGGTCCCCACCTTGATGCAAGAAAGGAATCAGAGTCTGGAGGGATGAGTAAGGAGATAGCTAAGCTTCCTATTTGGCCAGTGGCAATTCTGGCACCTGTGAGTTGCTACGAGCCAACATTCTCATCAGCTGGAAGATGGCTGACAAAGGGGACCTAAGTGAGACAACAACAGTGTCCACTAAAACCCATTAATATCAACGTAAACGCCAATTTCTCCAACTTGACTAACTTTAGATAGATACTTTTCCCTTATTTGAAGATGTGAAATTTCAAGTAAGTAATAACATATGCAGATTGTGAGGCAGTTAATATATGAATAGATGCAATTAAAAATTACTTTATGCAGAGATGCAACCATTTGGAATGAAACTCCTCTCTTGCGCTGCTTTTCCCCAAACTGTAGAGCTAAAAAAAGAAGAAAAAAGCATTTAAAAAGCTCTTTTTTGTCACATTACCATACCCTGTTGATGAAAGTATAAATTTGTCAAGTTCTAGAAGCAATATGGCAATATCTACAAAAAGCTTTTAAAAATATTTGTCTCAACACAAATGTCTATTTCTAATGCTCTTCCTTAAGGAAATAGGCAACTGTGCAAAGACACTTGCTGCAGCATTGTTTAGTCAGTGTATAAATCAAACAAAAAATAAAGTTATCAAAGCAAATATCTATCAAGAAGAGATTGACTAGTTAAAGTATGAGTATGTATACAGTGAAACACTGTGGCCTTTTAAAATGATGAGGAGGATCCATATAACTGAGATGGGAAGATCTCTGGGATTTATTTTAAGAGAAAAAATAGGGTATAAAAGTTTGTGTGTTATGATCCTGAGTGTTTATACGTGTGTCTGAGTGTTAATTATATTTTTAGTGACTATATACATAAAAAACATCAGGAGGAGCATATACCAAAATGTTAGCAATTGCTATCACTCTATGTGGAATGATAGGTAACTTTTATGTTTCTCTTATTTTTCCATATTGTCTGCATTTTTGGCAACTGTCATGCACCACTTTTATAATTTATAAAAAACCATCTATTTCCATTTTCTTGAAGCAAAAGGGTCTATGCTAAGCCAAATTATTTTACAAACATTTTTGTAGTGCTAACTCGCAAAGATGTACAACAACAACCACCGCAAAACTCCCAGGCAATCTGGAAAAACTGGACCAGCTGTCAACACGAAAAGCAAAATATTGTTTGCACCCGAGTAGCACTGGGACAGATGTCCTAGCTCTTAATCACTAACGTCCTGCTGACATGCCCCAGACCCTACAAGTCAATCACTGGACCCCTTAGTACTTCAGTTTCTCCACCTATGGAAAGAGAATACTACTACCTTCCATTATTAATTTTTTAAAACAATTATACCTCTGGTTTAAAGTACCTGGATTCCTCAGAAGAAAGTATGGTTATTACGGGTAATTTAGTGTTTGGATGAGTGAGAAACGTGGAGGCAAGTATTTTCAGGGGGTGCTTAAAAATTACCCCAAAAAAGCACATTCTGGACAATTATTCTTTTCTGCTTCCCAAGGACACAGCACAAACCCTGAAGAGTTTGAAGATGATTTCCTGTCTGCTTCTATCCCAAATCCCTGCCTGATCTCTTATGATCAGAGAATGACCCATCTGGGAACTGTAAGCTTAGGAGTCACCATCTATCCAACTGCTCAGGGGCACTTTAGAAGCCATTAGAATCAGGCAAATGCACTGCCTGGAGATGATGAGGGCCCAAATACAATAGCCTTCATTTCTCAACCTCCTCTTGAGGCAGGCCAACAGAATTTCATGTCTGCTCTGAATTATGTCATCTGTGCTGATGAAGCCAGAAGTGCCAACTTCCTTCTCCATTTCCTCACCACGTCAATCAGGGGACCCAAATTAGCCTGCCGGAGCCAGGAGTTAACTTAAAGCTGGGTGTGAGATAACAGGACAGTTGAGGAGGTTAGGAAATGAGAATGCACACTCCTTCAAGAAGAGCTGGTACATGTTGCTCCATTGCCACAAGGGTGTCTGAACCCAGGCTGGACAGATTTTTCTATTTTCCCATGTTTTCTACTTTTTGTGAGAAAAAGGAAATGCAAATGTGTATGTGGAAACTTCTGATTTTTTAAACCGTGCGGACCAAACAAAACATGTCTGAAGGCCAGGTTTGGCTCAAAGGCTACCAATCTGTGACTTTTATTATGATTCATGGAGAGCTTCCCTCTGTAGCCAGCAGCCAGTTGTGAGGCTGATGTTCTCCACATGGGCTCAGTATCCTCAAATCTGGTGCAGAAATCTGAATTATGTCCTAAATACTCGTAGCCTGTACATCTCTCTGTCTTGTTTCTGGAAGACAGTGAGAGAAGTACAGGCACTAGGCCAGGAAGCAGAATTCCTGCTTCCTACATTGGTTTTGCATTTACTACTGTTAAATTAATTAAACAAGGAGGCCCTTAGACTGATGTGGTTCTAATTCCGTAGTGACCTATATCAGCGAGCCAAAATCTAAGCCTATAAATGTCCCAAGGTTACAGAATCAAAACACTAGGGACAACCAATCACAGTCGAGTAGGCTTTAAACTACAACCAGTCAATAGCTTCCTTATTTTGCCTCCACCTTCTCTCCATAAAGTATCTCCCTGAGCTCCGTCAGTGGAGCAGTCTTAAACACTGAGGGTTTGACTTGAATCAAATGAATGATGTCAATCAAATGAGTCACATTTTTGCTCAACTAAATGCTTAAAATTTTTTTTAACATGCTTCAATTTATCTTTGATCAGTAGATTTGTGAAATCAGTAGATGCTCCTTAACTCTTCGTAGTTGCCCCTGTAAGTAAGGAGACATTTCCCTTTCACTGTATCTGAAAGGGTCATGGCAGGGACTAAGATAATATATCTAAAAGTGCTTTGTAAATCACAAACTACTAAACATGAGTAGTTATTCGTCGATCAATAAATATTTATGGAGTGCCTGCTAAGCAGGCATTTGCTACATGCTTGAGGCTACAGTTAAACAAATCAGACATAATCCCTGCCCTCAGAAAGCTTATCATAACCCCAAGTTACTATAACACAAAAGCACTGTGAAGGCGAACTCCAAGACACTTGGGGGAATATAGATTAAAGAGGCTTGTTATTTCCCCAAAATCATTTATCAAAATACAGTTTGCTGCTCCCTGTTTGCAGCAGGGTTGAGTAGGAGCTAAAAGTGGACCAAAGCAGGCTCCCTGAATTACATCTATCTTAAAGCACCATTTCCCTGAAGAACCGCCAGCCTGAGGACAGAAAGGCTAATAAGAGGGGATGACTCAGACCATGGGAAGCAGACACAGATATCATAGGAAAGAGGCAAGGTTTTTATAAGCACCGAGGCAGCCATGGGTTCCATTCTGAAGCTGAAAAATTAGGGAAGATTGTTCAACTCACCATTGTCAGTACCGACGCGATTTTCAAAAAGATTTGCCAGGAGTCTGTTTGAGGACTTCTGAAATACAGCCACCACTGTTTCATTAAGAAGGTCTTTGTTCTTTTCAAGCCAGCCACTAATGTTATAAGGCACCTTTAGAAAGGCATGCAGTTCGGGTAACAAAAGAAGAGAATGCATAAATTAACATAGCAAACTGTGCATTACTTTTTTTAAAAAAAATCATAAATTGTATGGGTCCTTTAACTTTAAATTGGTTTGAGGTAACAGTACTGAATAATACTCCAGGAGTCCATTGTGCAACCCGAAGAGATTCTCAGGCTTTACCATTTTTACACTGTGGAAAGAAAGGAAGAGAAGGGGAGGGAAGGGAGAGGGAGAAAGAATTAACTGGTATTTCCAGTAGAAACAATTCACATCAGCTCTCCCTCACAGGCAAGACTAGATGAAATAATCCAATTGTGTCTGACACACTGAACATTCAAAAAAATTAGCAATTGTAATGATATTTTACTGTAAATATCATTATAATTAATATTCCAGGATGTGAAGGAAGACAATGACAAGCACATCTATGTACAGTTGGCAGGTCATTTTTAGAATGAAGAATTATTATATCCATTATCAATTGTCTTTGTTATACCCGGAATCACTGACCAGAAGCTGAAAAAGGAGGCAACACACACACCCGTGGGGAAATGAGAAGAAACAGGGAGAGTCATTAGAAACCTTTGTCGGCCATAGTTTGGAGGCCATTACTTCACAGTAACTATCTCTTTATGAGAGAGAGGGGAAAAAAAAAAACTTCAATAAAAAAGATCAATTGAAATCACTCATTCACACAATGTTAAGTTAAAAGGACGGACGAATATGGAAAAACCCATGACTTTGATAATCTCCATGACTTTCTGAAGCTGACTTACTTTGAGTTGGGATGACAGAGTCTATTTTGAGATTTCTAACCTTTGTGCACATGGAATACTATTATAGTATGGGTACTTCATTTCCTAGGTGCTAAAAGGCTATGCCAACTTTTTTGCTGGAACTGAGATTTTTTTTTTTTTTGTTCATCTCTTCATTTAATCTAAACTTTGCTTATGTATTATCTAGGGACTTTGGCAGAATGCATTTGAAATAGAGTCAGGAAAATTCAGGGCTCAGTGTCTAGAGGCAACTTACCGCTCCTGCATAATGGACAAGCTCAAAATGAGCTTCACATCTCTTATCATCAGGCTTGGGCTTCTGGAAATGAACCGACTTCCCAAAATGGTGGTCAAAAAGTTTGGTCTGGAAAGTCACATCTGTGGCCTGAGGAAACATACATTCCTCCTCGAGGATGGAAAGGATGCCCATTGGCTGTTGGAGATACATACGAACAGCAGATGAAAGAAAACACCAGGACACAGTATTTTTCAAAAGGGAGGAGGTCGGTGTAAATTCCTATTCCAGGAGACGAAATCAGTTGACAAAGGGAAAGAAGGTTCACCACATACAACTAGTCAATCATTCACTCAACAAATATTAAGTATGTACTAGGTGCTGGGCACCAGTAGGAGCTGGCGATGTAGCCATGAGCCACATACACAAAGTGCCTGTCCTCAGAGTGACTACATTCTAATGAAGTAGAAAGTCAATAGTCCGGTAAACACAAAAGAAATAATTTAGTTTCACATAAGTGTCCTGAAGAAAATATACAAAGGAAAGAAATAGAGAATGACGGGGGTGGGGAGGGGAGCAACTGGGAGCTGTTTAAGCAGGATAGGTAAAACCCTCTGACCTGGACCAGAAGAGCAAATCCTGAGGTCTGTGTACAAGTACTCTTGGCAGACAAGTAATGACTGCAAAGGCCCTGAGGCAGGAACGCACTTGGCAAGTTTGAGGTCCTACCAAAGGCAAAGCGGACAGACCTAAAGTAGTCAGATGGCACATGTGGTAGGAGATGCAGCCAGACATGTAAGCAGTATTGGATCCCAAGAGCTGTCCAGGCCATGCTAAGACATTTGAATTTTAAGTGTAATGGGAGGTCTTTGTAGATTTTTTAATAAGAAGTGATGTGATTTGATGTTTGCTTCAAAAGGGTCACTGTTTTTGAACAAGGCTGGCAAAGTAGAGCCTGCCGGCCAAATCCTGACTGTGGCCTGTAGAAGAGACCCAATGAGCTAATAACGGTTTTTACATATTAAAAGGGTTGCCAAAACAAAAACAACAAAAGAATATGTGGTGGAAAACTGGTGATCCTACACCCCATCAGCAAACCTTTTCTTTAAAGGCCCATGTAGGAAACAGGCATTGTGGGCCACAAGTTTCCCACTACACCCCTGCCATCCACTCAGCCATTTCAGGCCTGAAAACAGCAAGTGGTGATATGTAAATAAAATGAGTGTGACAACGTTTTATTAAAACTTTATTTACAAAAACAGGCTGCAGGCTAGATTGGGCCCCCAGGGACCTAGTTTGCTGACCCCTGGTCTAAATCGGCGGTAGTGTCAGAGATGGTCAGAAGTCATCAAAATGTGATATAGCTTGAAGGTAAAGTGGAGTAACAACCTGCTGAGGGATAGAACGTGGGTTGTAATACAGAAAGAAAAATGACCAGGTTCTTGACTTGAGCAAATGGGTCATGAATGCTGCCATTAACCAATGTAGGGTACGTACACATAGGGAAAAACAGGGTTGGGGGGGGGAGAAAAAAAAATCAAGGATTCTAATATTTATTATTTATATATTTGTATATTCATTAATTTATTCCACAAATATTTTTGTAGTGCCTTCTATGAATAAATCACTGTACCAGACACATCAGGTTATATGAGGGTTGTGACTCCAGAGCATCTAACCAAGGAGGCAAAACGTGTATGTGGGTGTACAACAAAGCACACAAAACAAAGTATAAAGAAAACATCATCAGAATTCTGAGACTCAACAGGACCCCTTGGTCCAACAGCATAAATTTCATGATTTTCCACCAACACTTTGTACCTAACAACCATAGACTCTCAGGTTTGGGAGGGACATGAAAGGTCTGGTCCAATCCACCTAAAAGTTCCTTGAATTCCCTTCATAATTTCCTTCTAAAAAGCTAGCTAGTTAATGCTTAAATGTTTTCATGGCAAGAGAACACACCAACTCCCGGCCTAGGCTCTGAATGGGTAGATACATTAAAAGAAAATTTGTTTGTAGTTTAGATTTTGTTCTAAATTATCCCACCGAAGCTATACAAATGGCTCTAATTTGTCAGAGTAGTGGATCATCAGATATTCAAAGATCATATTTTTTTTAAGGTTTTATTTATTTGAGAGGGAGAGAGAGAAAGAGAGCACGAGCAGGATGAGGGGGAAGGAGAGAGGCAGAGAGAGAGGGCGAAGCAGACTCTCTTGCTGAGCAGGGAGCCCAGCACAGAGCTTGATCCCAGGACTCCGGGATCATGGCCTGAGTCAAAGGCAGATGCTTAACTAACTGAGCCACCCAGATGCCCCTAAAGATCATATTTTTGATCCATCTGAGTCTATTCTTGTAATACATGGATTGTGATTTTCTACCTCTTTTGTATGTTCTCCTAGATTTAAAATCCACATTCCATAGAAAGCATAATTAACAACATTTCGCTACTAATTCTTGGGCTGGAGAGTTCTCGGACATCTTCCTCCCAAGCATCTAGGTGGGGAATGAATCTGCTTGCTCCTGGCAGCAGTGACCTTGCGAGTTCTTGGCAAAGTCAGTAAGTGGAGGAGCATGAGAAGGTGGAGGGAGAATCTGAAAAACGAAATAGTTGTTTCACCAGGGTAAGCTTTTGGAGGCATGGATTCCATCTAGCACCACAGAGTTTCCTGCCGTACGTGCAGTCAACCCTCAGTGAAAACTGGGCTTATTTAAAAATTTAAGCATCTCCTGGGATGGTGCCTGCTAACAACAGGGTCGCAGCAATGCCTCATGAGGACGACAGGCTCCATCTCAAATAATTACCTTCCATACATCAGGGCCGCCATCATGCTGGGCATCTAATAGAGCCAACTGCCATTGGGGGATGACTGGAAGCTTTATTATTTTTCTTTATTTTCTTTCTTTCTTTCTTTCTTTCTTTCTTTCTTTCTTTCTTTTCTTTCTTTCTTTCTTGACTGGAAGCTTTATGCTAAGCAAGAACATGTCATAGTTTGAAATGGAACAACTTGACCACTGATGAAGGCAGACAAACACTTTTTTTCAGAGTCTTCTCCATTTTTCCATTCTTCAGGAGGTTTAAAGCTTCTGATAAATATGAGGCCTTCGGGCAAATTAATTTCCAAATAGGTCAGGAAAGAAGACTAATTATGTTCTTCCCTATGGCATCAAATGTCCTCTGTGGCGCAGTAAATGACTGGAATCAGGTGCCCTGACTCCGAACCTTCAGGCTCTAACCTCTCCCTCCTCAGATGTTATCAGTCCTGCCTTCTCTCCTATGAGGTCTATCACTTTCTTACTATTTCCATTTCTGTTGTCCGGATGCAGGACCTCTTTCCTTCTCACCGGGACTGCTCCACCAGCCCCCTGAACTGCCTCACCTTTGGCCTTTCCTTCCGTCCCAGACCCTAGACACACACCCACAGAATAAACGCAAGCAGCTCTGACTGCCCCATCACCCAGCACAGAAGCCCTCTTTGGCCCCCACTGCCAAAAAATAAGGGATAAACTACTTAGAGTCTCTTCACAACCTTCCCTTCCTTTCTTCCAGCTCCTCCTTTCTGTGCATCCTAGACTACCTAACGTTTTGGAACGTGGCCTTTGCAGGCACTCACCCCTCTGCCTTAGCTCTTGCCAGGGCTTCCCTCACTAGCTTCCTCTCTTCACCTGCTAAAATCATAATCATTTCTTAAGCGCCAGCTGCAATTTTACACCCTTTCCAACCGGATCTTCCAAGATTCCCACAGGCAGAGGCGACTCCTGCTCTTCTGGGTTCTGTGGGCCTTTGTGCCTTTCTGCATTTATACTGAGACATATTTTTACACTGATTAGACTTACAAATCTCCTACTTGACTGTATACTTCCTAAGGGCAAGTGCTACTTATAACAACTGCTTAAGTTTTCGACAGCATTTAATTCAAAGTCTTCTACACGGTAGTGTGGTATTAGGCCTAAAATTAAGGCCCAACATTGTGTGTGCCCTGACATCTGGGGAAAATTGGGAGGGCCTCAGGGGATCCGATCACAAGTTCCCCTTCCCATCGTGCTTCATGGTCGAGGTCCCCTCGCCAAACAACCGTCCTAATCATGGGACGAGGCACAGTGCCTATTTCCTTGAGTGATGGGTTTCAGACCTCTGCCAGCCAATTACTCAACCAAGCCAATCACATCCTCTCTTGAGAATCAACAGTCACCTCACCCTATTCTTACTATAAAACCTGCCTCCCAAGCCCCTTTTACTCACTCTGCTCAAGAGTACAACCACCACGTGGCCATGCATGGCATGCAGCACCCTCTTCCTTTAGGGAGTGTGTGTGGCCACTAGGCTGTTGTCAACCTCACCTGTTCAGGGTCAGGTCCTGAGTTCAGCCATCCCTCCACCCCAGGGCAGGAATCCCTCTCTCACCAACAAGATGACAAGGAAGTGATCAAAACAAGTAGTTGCTAAATAAATTTACTCATTTGTTTAATCAAAAAAAAAAAAAAAGTAAAAGTTTTGGTCTCAGGAAGATGCCTTTCTGATGATACCCTATGTTCCTGTACAATGGGCTGATGCCTCTGACTCACATTTCTCACAGCCCTTAGCATAAGTAGGTTCTGTGGGGACTGAATGTAGGTCCCCAGCCAAGTTCTGTTAAATAATTGATTGGCAGGTGAGCACCAAGACATCTAGGTTTGAGGTTTGGGATCTGGGCCGCTTTGCTGTGGGCAGGAGTCAGGCAGAAAGAGTTGTAACCAAAAGCTTGGAGTGATGCGTTTCAAGGAAATACTCATGGGTGTACAAAAGAGAACTCGATATTAATGGGATTCATTCTATAATAAGAAAACCAGACTTAGCATACCCAAAGAATGCCAGCTGGGAGACAACAAATGTATTGCCAAAATGCTACCAGGATTTAAGATATTTTAGAAACAGGATCACTGCGGAGGAACAATGAAAATTCATTTGGGCCAAGTCAGGCATACAAGGTAAAAAAAATGTGGCCAAGTGAGGTAATACAGTTTGGACTTAAAAACGTGTGAGACGATCAGTACTGCAGCTACTTTTCTCTCACAGCTGGTAATGTTCTAAAACCTTATCCAAATCCGCATCATATGAGGAAGTTTTTGCAAAAGGGCTGAATTATTGGAAAATGGAGGCAGCCTCTCAAGGTGACTACAATGATAGGGGCGGCAAGGTTTTAAATGTATAATTTTGGATGTATTTGTCTACTACAATATCTATGCAAAATCATAAATTGTATACCTATGCAAAACCTATGCAAAAACATAAATATGCAGGCATATGTTAATACTTTAGCATGTAAATTATTGATGCTCAAGTTCTAAACAAATGAGAATATTTCAAGTAATGAAATAAGTGTGAGCTAATCCTGTAATAGGTTTGTTCACTGTCTATATAGGAGGCCACTGTATGCTTGATGACCAAATTAACAAATGTTAAAATACATTTTTTTAGTTTGACAAACTTTTTTGTAAACATAAAAATTTGAAACTTTTATGTATGAAAATCCCTCTTCCTTATATATGCACGCAGATGCATGCTCTACAGCATTTTGTACATATTGATGTACTTCCGTTCTTTTGAATTTTGAAAATTTCTCATGATTCATTCTATTTCAAGGAGTAAGTTTGGTCATTAATATTTACAACAAATTTTCTTCATGTAGCCTGAACCAGCTCAACGGGTCTTTTCAAAATATAGAATCATGTCAAGAAAGGTTTTAGTATTCCTCATTTGCCTGACCTGAATACCTTTGAAATCATTCATTGGAAAAAAAAAAAAAGAAAGAAAGAAATCATTCATTGGAAGCCAAAGACTTATCTTTTCCTTCTATCATCTGGTCAGGTTTTTTTTTTTTCTTCTCTCATTTTACCGTACCAATAGAAAATGCAACAGGAAATTACATCCATGTTGCTAGTGTGTTATTTGGAATCACGGAGACTGGCATAAATAAGACAATGGGCTTCAGATCAACTAAAAATCAGTAATGTTCACAGACCTATCTAGATCTGAATAATGTCTATGTCCCACTTTCCTGCCCAAAAATGGTATCTCGCCATAATCAGAGTAAGCAGATATTATAAGTGACACTTGCCCAAAGCTAAATCTGCCCCTCTACTTCTTTAGTTTCATTTCTCAGCTTGAATAATGCCAGCAAACATGTACCAGATCATGGTTGGGCTATTATTTTTAATTAGCTCAGAGTTTGGTTCGTTAACATTATTATTATTTTTTTTAATCAGCCTGTCCTCCCTCTACAAAGCTCACTGGCTATAAAATAATAAAATCAATGTGACGTCCATTCCTGTTAAGAATAGTGGCTATTTTCAAGGAAGATATCATTTCATCTAAAGCTCAATAAATAAAGTTGATGGGACGCTGATCAATAAAACCCGAGGCCCGCAGAAACAGGTAGAGGTCAATCACCCTAGCTCCTTCCTGGCAGGGCTGTTGAGAACCAGATGCAACCACTTAGCCAAAGAGAGCATTTCCCACGTTGAAGGCACTAGGCATTGGCCTTCTCAGACCTGACTCCAGAATTCACTGCAATCTAGTCATAGCAAGACACTCCACCATGCATGCTCCCAAGGACAAAGCCACAGAAAACATTGTACTCAATTCCCCCAGCTAACCCAGTTCGTCTTTCCCAGAGCACCCGGAAAGACTTGGGAGTACAAGAACATCATCGAATTCAGGAACCACACACTGCAGCTAATTTACTAATAAGCCATGAAGTATTGTCATAAATTACTTAAACTAACTGGTACTTGTCCAATTAAATGAACAAACTACATACTGCAAGGTAGAGGCCCTTGAGGATTTATGACAGTTGTTTGTTTGCATGCTAATTTGCCAAATTTCGTTAAGCTGCTCTGGGTCTACTCATTCACCTTATGCTAATCAGCCAGGCCCTACAGTGCTCATATTTTCAGCTCTGTGTTTTTCCAGTCAAGAGCATGACCATTTTTAATCTCGACAAGTTTCCTCACGCATTAACAGTGGAGGCCATGCATAAGCAGCCTACGTGCAGCGACAGTCTGTGTGGGAGATGATGGAGCGGGGTAACCGACGTGAGGGTTGAGTTAGGTTGCCACAGGTGCTGCACATAATATGGATCAATATGGCAGCAGGGACAGTTCTCCTTAAATGAAAATGAATGAGGAGAAAAACAAGAATTACCTTCTCCATGAGATCTATGCAGGCTTGTAAATCCAGACCAAAGTCGATGGACACCCAGCCAATGCCTTCCTTCCTGTATTCCTCTTGCTCCAGAACAAACATGCGCTGATTAAAGAACTGTTGTAATTTTTCATTGGTAAAATTAATGCAAAGTTGCTCAAGGCTGTTATACTTCAAAGATGTGATTAGGTGGGGAGAAGAGACAAAAGTAAAATTGACCAAATGGTAACTATTTGAGGTGATGGACAGGTTAACTAATTTGACTGTGATTATTTCACAATGCAAATATGTGGCAAACCAGTAAGTTGTATATCTTACACATACATATTTTTTAATTGTCAAATATATCTCAATAAAAAATATAATAAAATAAAATTGAGGTCCACTTGGAAAAATGTAGAGAGAATATCATAACCACAATCACGTGATGGCAAATAGACTCAATGAGTAACGATTCTTCAGTTAAATCCTTAGCTCCTTCAAATATACTAGCAAACTAAAAATTATAACAATAACATGTAATCATATCAAAATGCAAAATCATAAAAGGTTCTTTTATTTCTACTTATCTTTATTTGAGGCTGAATTTTTATTTTTATTTTTTTTTTAATTTTTTTTTTTATTTATTTACGATAGTCATACAGAGAGAGAGAGAGAGGCAGAGACACAGGCAGAGGGAGAAGCAGGCTCCATGCACCAGGAGCCTGACGTGGGATTCGATCCCGGGTCTCCAGGATCGCGCCCTGGGCCAAAGGCAGGCGCCAAACCACTGCGCCACCCAGGGATCCCTTTATTTTTATTAATTATTATGTATTAATATTAATAATAGCTCTTTTCCAGCCAGGGTGGCCCTTAAGTTTTCACAGAATGAATCTCCTCACGCTCTGACTACCTTTTCTGATGTTCAATTCACATTTTCTGATCTCCTTGTAAACACACATTGACTTCATTTTAACTCGATATACTTACATCAAGGATTTCAAAACCAGTGATGTCAAGAATGCCGATGAAGAATTGCCTGGACAGCTTGGCATCCAGCGCCCTGTTGATTCGTGCCACCAGCCACTTAAACATCCTTTCGTATATTGACTTGGACAGGGCACCAACAGCACAGGTCACCTGGAAATCACATTGGAAGCACCTCACATCTGCCAGCAGTGTGCATTCTAATCCCAGGCATTTTTTAACCAGCAGCTAGTAAAATCGGGATCTATTTAGTGCCTCTCTGTGTGGTTCTAGCATGCTGCTGAGATGATACAGGAGAGGAAATCTGATACAATGAGAAGAAAGGGAGAGGAAGCAAGGAAAGGAGGAGAGGGAAAGGAACCTAGAGGCGAGCCAGCCTGATGCCTCCTTGCCAGACACTTCTGTGAGAGAAATCATGTTCCTATTATCAAAGGACCACCTTTCTGGGGGTAGAGTGGTAATGCATCCTAAAGCCTTGCCATTCCAAGTATGGTTCTAAGACCTGCAGCATCAGCATCACCTGGGAGCTTGTTAAAGACGCCGACTCTCAGCATCTCAGCATCCAGTCCCAGACCTATGAATGTGAACCAGTGCTCTAACACGATCCCCTGCGGACTCCTGTGCACCATTAAGTTTGGAAAAAGCCGGTAGAACAGGTTAGGGATCTGGAATGCCTAGCCCTTGTTGCTGCTAATAAATTGTATAACCTTTGGTAACTGGCCTAACCTCTCTAGATTGAAGTATCTTCACCTGAATAATGTTCTTGAAGGTTCTTTCTAGCCTCAGCCTCCACATTCTCTACTCTATCAGTTCCCAGGGGTGCTCTCAACTTCCTGTGGCAATTTAATGCATCAATCTGACTCAGATCGTCCTACTGTAAAACCCAGGCTGCCTTTCCCCTGCCTGGAGGTGTGCGGCAAAGGCTCTAATGTAACCTACTGGGGAGAGCTCCAGCCTCTGTGCTGGTTGATGCCGTATAAATGCAGATGCTACTTCCATGACGCAAAGGTGCTGCTATAGTAGCGGGTTTCTGACAGACTCCAAGTAGGAGTGGATTTCAGCTGGACCTTCTCCAAGCCTGGAAGCAGAATGTGCTCCAACCGCTTAACATTTAAAATAGGCCTAGCCCATCCATCCTTCAGCTGCCCAGGAGCGAGCACGCAGGAGCCAGTTGGTGTCTGGTGTTGATTTAGTTATGAGTCACCCACTCTCTGATCAGTTATCTTGAGTCATTTCCACAGTAATCCATAAGCCGGATGGCATCACAGTTTTTTATTATGGGCGTCAAGAGCACACCCGCACAAATAAAGCACTAAGAATGATTTTTATCCCCCAGAGCCCTGAGGAAATCATTCTCTGTCTACAGCAGTCACTTTGAAACTTTCAAAAGAACATGACAAACTTGCTTACCCACCTTTTAATTCCCTAAATATTCAGAAGTGGGGGTGGGAGAGAAACCAGTCAGGGGTGGAGAGTAATGAAGAAACAGGAAGAGAGCTTGAAGATGTGGTCACAGGAAGAAATAGAAGATATGGTGTCTGCTGGCTGAAACCAATAAACCAGCATACAGCTTACAGATTAATCATTTTCATCATTTTCCAGCCATTTTCCAGTCCTTTCGAGGACTACATGGACTCATTCCTTAGCTCTTTTTCAAATGAACTCAAAGACTGATCGTTGGGGAGCAATCGTGAGCAGTAGAACAAAAACCACCACCAAAAAGAAATGGAGTCAAACAGCCATGTTTGCAACCACATTGATCCCTGCCTTGCTCATCTGCAAAATGACATTAAAATATGCTTCTGCTAAGGTTGTAGGGAGAGAGTCAACGAGACAGAGGGTGTAAATATGTGTAACACAAGATTCGGTCCCTGGAACCCAATAAATGTTAGTCTCACTCTCCCATCCCCTTTTCTGCTTTTATTACTTCCCCAACTTCACTCTAGTATTTACTATGCTACCCTGAGAAGCTAACCTTTGTTAGGTTCACTGTCTTTAACTACAAAATGGAAATGGAAATAAGATCAATTTTGTAGGGGCGCCTGGGTGGCTCAGTCAATTAACTGTCCGACTCTTGATATCAGCTCTGGTCACGATCTCAGGGTTGTGAGATTGAGCCTGGTGTTGGGCTCCATGCTGAGCATGGAACCTGCTTAAGATTCTCTCCTTCTCCCTCTGCCCCTCCCTCTGCTCAAACCTTTTCTCTCTTAAAAAAAAAAATCAATTTAGTAGGCTTGTTGTCAGATTGAATGAGATAGCCATACAAAGCACTTAGCACATGCTTAGTGGTTACTATTATGATTTTTTTTTATTACGAATCTTTTAAAAATTAAGACAACTTATTTCTAACAGGCATAGTTAGAACTCTCATGGAATCATAAAATACTGGACCCGAAGGGCCTTAGTTCTTATTAATCATGTATAGTGGCTCTCAACTGGGGTGGCACCCTGCCCCTGAAGGAGGAGTGCATTTGAAAACAGGGAGTGTGTTTTTTCCAATTATCAGCATGACTGAGGGTTACTGGCAGTTAGCACCTGGGAGCAGGAATGCAAAACCTCTCCAATGTGCAAGACACACTCACATCTGAAGGACTGTCCCATTTAGATGCCAGTCACCCCTCCACTAAGACACAGAGGATTCCAACCTCTTCACCGGATGCTCAGAGAGGTGAAGATATTTGACCGAGATCCCAGAGTTAGTCAGCATTAGAGTTAGAATCAAATTTTGTAAGTGTTAACACTGCAAGAATTTTTGCCATCTTTTGCAATTGTCATCAACAGAGCATATACATCTCTATTCTTAGCAGTGGCAATTGTCTCTATAAAGTCAGTAAAATTCCTAAGAAAAGAAAAGCCTTACAGTGTGCTTTCTTACGCTCTCTCCAGGAGTAAGAGAAAGAGAAAGAGAGAGAGAGAGGATGGAAGATGAGGATTTTTTTTTTCTTTTAGTGTTGGATAATAATACATTAGCTTGCTTCACTGGTTCTATTATAGTAAAGGCTGGTGGTAACTCAGTTCCTGAGAACACAATATTAAAGAGGCGAAGGTTTGATTTCAGTCCTCCTCTGGGCTCATTAGTTTTACACAGAGCAAGTCCCTGTTCTATAATCATAGCATGTCATGCATGCATGTCGTGGCGAATGTGTTAAAAAGCAAGAAACTGCCAAACACTCCTAGCCTCACTACAAGAAATAGCTCAACTCCTTGTCCTGCTGATCTTGGCTCAAATTGAGCTCGATATTTAGTTCATCTCAACATCTACGGAGCACTTACTGCTTGCAGGGCACTGTGCTAGGGGCAAGGGGTACTAAAATGAATTAATCATAGTCCATGGCCTCAAGGAGCTCCAGTGATGAGGGAAAACAAAGATGGAAACTACTGCTTTCAGTACGGTATTAGGATAGAGGTAGAATTATTGATTTATAGAGTAAGCTAAATTAGGAAAATGCTGAAATGCTATAAATAGCACAGTCACATCAGATGCTTTAATATACCAAAAAGCAAGAGAGTTGATTGTCAGCAAAATCATTGTCTTCTATCACGAATGTGTGCATGTGTCTATCTCATTTTCAGATTTAGAACGTATGTAGAGTAAGACAATCTAAATGTCACCTGCATGTTAGCTGTGTGCCCTTTGCAGTGTTACTTATGTTCCCTAACCCTCAGATTCCCCAACTGGGAAAACATCAGTATTCCTGCTCTATTTACCTCTGAGTATTGGTGAAAGAACACAAGGAGACAATGCCCGTGAATGCTTTATACATGCTATACATCATCATACCCCTCCCTCTCTCCAGAAAGACATTTCTCAGCCCTCCTGTGGCTAAGAGGGTAATTTGACTAATTTTCACCAATAGAATATCAATGGAAATGATATCACTTCTAGCCCCAAGCAGTTAAGGTGGGTGTACTTTTTGAACAGAAATGATCTGTTCACCTTGTGCAGCAACTGTGGAGGCCATGTGTTCCAGGTGTCTAACTATCGTATGGAACAAGGCTGTTCAATCTGTATTGGACTTGATGTAGGGCATAAATATTTCACTGTCAACTGAGATTTCAGTGTGTATGTGTTACTGCAGCATGGTTATCACATACTGACTAATATGCATTAGAGATGTAAATTATTATTTTGAAATGCACTAGCATACTTAGACGGTCTCATTTTCTGGCAGCCCTGGGAACATATATTGCATTCTGACAAAGCCTCAGGATCAACAGTCCTCACAGCAGTTGTTATTTTACCGTTAAAATACTCTTCTGGATGCTGCACAAAATCTACATGACCTTCCGTTTCTCATTTCTGCTCTCCACACCCCTCCTTTAAATACTAACTTCAGCCTATATACATATATTCTTAAAGATTTTATTTATTTATTCATGAAAGGTACATAGGCAGAGAGAGACACAGACTCCCTGTGGGGAGCCCAACATGGGACTCAATCCCAGGGCCCTGGGATCACTCCCTGAGCCAAAGACAGACACTCAACCACCAAGCCACCCAGGTGCCCTTCAGCCTATATTTTATTTATTTTTTTTTTCAGCCTATATTTTAAAACCCTATCTCAACCAATGTGCCTGTTACTCTAAAAAGTCAATATTCCAAACAGGTGGGGGATGCCAATTTGCCGATTTTATTCATGTCAGGAACTAATAGCTTTGAAAGCATCTTAGCTGGACAACAAAGATGTTGGTCACAAGTTAATGGCTTGCTACATCTACAAAGAGAGTTGCTACCTGCAGGAAAACTGTCAAACAGCATATTAAGAATCTGGAAAAATTCTTTACACGAGAGCATTTACTGTGCTATGCATCACAAGTGAAAGCATTCCAAATATGCATCACAGGAGCTTTCTTGCCTTTTTTTTTTTTTATAGAAGCTCTTGTTGCAGACATCAGAAGCCAAAAAATAACAATATGTATACAATTATTATAAGATCATAGAGTCCTAATGCTCTGGAAATATCACCTTACCTGTTCTACATTTTGGCCTCTAGTAACATATTCATTACCAACTTTGATTCTAGGGTGGATCAAGCCCTTCACCAACTCAGAGGAGTTAATGCCCATGAGGAACGCAGCTTTGTCAGCACCTGGTCAGAGAAAAGGAAGGAAGAGGAGGAGGGAAGTGGGGAGAGGAAGGGGCAAGGAAAAAAGGGAAGAGAAAGGAAGGGAAAACACTGTTAAAGTTCATTCCATTATAGTCAAACAGACTCCCCAGAGGACAAGAGAATAGTGGGTTTAGACAGATGTAGCAAGGTAGACTGTAGTTTTGAAATAAAATGCTTGAATCCTAAATGTTTAAAAGACTTTAGTTCTTAGAAATGGAAATCAGACCACAATGAAATGTCACTTCACACCCACTACACTCGCTATAATCAAAAAAGACAATAAGAAGTGTCAGTGAAGGTGTAGAGAAATTGGAACCCTCATACATTGCTCGTTGGAATGTAACATGATCTGGCCACTATGGAAAACAGTTTGGCAACTACTAAAAAGTTAAATAGAGTTACTCTAGGAACCAGAAATTCTATTGCTGGGTTTAGACCTAATGGAAGTGAAAATATATGTTCACACAAAAAAATGCACACAAATATTTTTAGCAACATTCTTCATAACAATAAAAAGTTGAGAAAACCCTGAATGTCCATCAACTGATGCATGGATAAACAAAATGCAGTATATAAAAACAAAAACTTTTTTAGCCATGAAAAAGGAATGAAGCATTGACGCATGCTACATCATGGATCACACTTGAAGATGTTATGCTAAGTGAATGAAGCCAGAAACAAAAGGCTGTAGGTTGTGGGATTCTAATCATATGAACTGTCCAGAATAGGCAAATCCAAAGAACAGAAAGTACCCCTGTGGTTGCTAGGGAGCAAAGGGAATGGGAAGTAACTACCAATGGGCACACAATTCTTCTTGTGTTGTTTTTTCTCAAGTTTTTATTTAAAATCCAGTTATTTGAGATACAGGATAATACTGGTTTCAGGTAATAGAATAGGATTCTTTTTGAAGTAATGGAATGTTCTGCAATTAGATAGTAGTAATGGCTACACGGTCTTGTCAATATGCTAAAACTCAGTGAGCTGCATACTTTAAAAGGGTGGATTTTACGGTATGTGAATTATACCTCGGTTGTAAAAAGAATCTTTCTTGATACTGACCCTCTTCTAAAAAGAAATATTTATCTGACCAACATGGAAAATCTCATCTTTATTATTTGCCTATTTTTCCCTACTACATATGTACTTGTAGATTCTTTCAAAGAAACAGGCACTTGGGCCAAATAGTCTGAAAATTCAAGAAACCACCAATAATCAGCAGAACCCAGGAACACTTCTATCAAAAACTTTTCTTCTCCGGCCAAGTCTCTGTTTGCTCCATAGTGCCCTCTGCTGCCCAACAGGAATACTTACAACCCACACAATGGTTTTTTTTTTTCTAAAACAGTGCTTCGGTTTTCTGTTTTCTAAGGAAAGTGGGGAGGAATGAGTGTTATCAGAAAAAAGTAAATACCCATGTATTACATCATGTGTTCTTTAAGATGACAATAATAGAAGAGAAAGCCACAGGCAAAGGGTTATAAGCACATTTCCAATTGTGTACTTCTTCAGTTATCAAATAAAAGGAGTATTTCACTCACCTGAGACTTACAGTGCATCCTACATTTTTAGATGAATTCTGATAAACGCTAGTATATCTGATGTTCTCACTTTGTAAAATAACATCTTAGAATAGAAGGAAATATAGTCTTTCCTTCACTAAGAAGTACAAGATTTCCTGAGCAATAACCACAAACAGGGAATAAAGTAAAAACAATTAGAGTGCTATATGTCATTTTTATTATCTATATCCATTTCCTTTTGTGGGCCTTTGAAAGTCTCACAAAGGCTTAAAAAGCTTGAAATGTGTATTTGCTTGTTAACTAAAATCAATACACATTATACATGCATTTCTACCAGCTACACACCTACTCCATGTCAGCGATAATGGCCCAAGTCCTCAGTTGCTATGAAACCTTTCAAAATGCAAAGCCCATTTGGGAAAATAAACGGAAAAATCAAAAGTAGAGCAGATGTGTTCATCCAATGCTGAGATATCTCTGCTAAGAATGCCATGTTTGTAGACAAAAGCATAGTTATTTCAAGTGGAGAACCCAGTGGATCAGAATCATAGCCCTTTTGCACTGGAAGAGACTTTATTTTTTTTTTATTTTTTTATTTTTTGGAAGAGACTTTAAAGAACACATTAGCTAGAATGAAAAAATTTAAAAGAAAGAGAGAAATGTAATGTGCCTGATGAATCTAAGTGGACATGAATACTAACTGCTTATGTGAAAAATTAACAATTCTGCAATATCTGCTCAGGAAAAAAAAGACAGGAGTTCAGTTTTCTCAGCTTTGGAAGCATTTAGATGGACAATACAGATAATAATAGTCTCAAACTCATATCTCCTTTTTCCAGTGTGAAGGACAGTCTTTTTAGTCTATTTTTATCCACGAACAAAGGAAACCCAAATTCTCTGTACAATATCTCACCGTAGGCTCTACCAGAAATAGCATCCAACATTACAGAATCATTTCCCACCCACTCCAGAGATAGTCAAGAACCTACAGAGAAGTAGTATACCTTGCATTTATCCTACAGGTATACATTACACATTATCCAGTTTTTTTGTTGTGTTTTGTTTAGATAAGAAACGATAGTCCTCTTATTCTAAAACAGAAATTACTTCATTTGCACTAAAAGTTTCACAAGCAAGGTGAAAATAGTTTAAGTCTATGAATAAGTATCCATCTGACATCCAGGAAATGTTTATTAGGGACACAGCAAGGTCTATAAACACATTTTCATCATATGACCTGATGTGTTTTCAAAAGAGGCTTTATGAATTTCCCACCATCATGCCCTAGGACCTTGTGAATAAACCCACAGATTTTAATTAGGCTGTCTGATAGTTTAGCTAGAGCAGGTGTTCTCAAACATTGGTGTGGATCAGAATAGCCTGGAGAGCTCATAAAGGCCAAAGGACTAGGCTTACTGAAGGTGATTGGGGTGTAGACCCTATTCTTAACCTGCTCCCCAGGTGATTCTGACATACATGAAGATTTGAGAACAGAGTCCACATTATAGTGCTGAGGAAACTTGGCTGCACATTGGAGTCACCTGGCAAGATGTCAAAACAGACAATGATACCTGTACCTACTCATATTGGTCTGAGTGAGGCCTGAGCTTCAGAAATTTCATAGCTCCATGCATGGGTCCATTGTGCAGCCAAGTTTGAGAACTATTCTCTAGAGAGTGGTAGCCAGTTCTAGTAAGTACATGTTTTTAAGATTTTATTTATTTATTTAAGAGCTCACACATGTGAGCAGGCGGAAGAGCAGAGGGGTAGTGAGAGGAAGGGGGAAAGAATCTCAAGCCAACTCTGTGGTGAGCGTGGAACCCGATGCAGGGCTCAATCCCACAACCCCAAGATCTTAACCTGAGCTGAAACCAAGAGTCAGAGGCTTTCTTGATGAGACCGTCAAGCACCTCTAGTAAATACATTTTGAAGTCAAGAAGATAGAAAGAAGTCTGACTTTACCTGAAAACAAGTAAGGGGATAGGGAAAAACAAAAGGCAACCTTTTCCAACTACAATTTCATCCCAGTTCCATCCCATATGTAAACAATCAGATATAAAGAAAGGAACAAAATCCAACTTTGTCAATCCACAACCTGGCTAATGTGGAAGAGGGGTTAAAAGAATGACATCAATTGTTAGCCTTTTATGTAGGGTCATAATAGGATTTCAGAGCTGTTCACATTTTACTAATTTATTGGACAACGTTTACTGAGCACTTGCTATGTGCAAGGCCTAAGTGCTAGTTGCTGTAGCAAGAGAGAGAAAAAAGGCAAAAAAATATTGGCATCAAGGAGTTTATAATCTATGAGAGTAAATAAACAAAAAACAAGCCAGTAAAACAACTGCTTATCAGAGACAAATTGCTTATTATGAAAGTTTGAAAGAGGGAGAGATCCCTTCTGGACTGCCTGACCAGGGAAGATTTCAAATGAATAGTATTTGATCTGAGCCTTGAAAGATGAGAAGGATTTTGATAGGCAAATACAAGAGAACAAGAATCTCTGAGACAGAACAGCATGACTTACAGGAATTGCAGTAGGAGAGAGCAGGTATGTCAAAGACTGGCCACAAAGTCAGGGGGTGAGCAATAAACGGAGAAAAGCGAGTGATTTCTGGTCACAGAAGACTTTTGACACCACTCACTATAAAGTATTCATTGAATAATGAGGAAACTTTAAAGGGACTACATGGCATAGAGTCAGGCTTCACAATGATTAATTTTGTGCAGATTTACAAAACTTACCAGAGCAAGAAGAGTAGAAAGAATGTGAATCTATTACAAGATACCAACATGCAAGGGGCTGATGGTCTAAATTGGTAATAAAGAAATGGGAAAAGACTGGGGAACATGACCAAGAGGGTTCTGACCTAAGAAGTAGAGGGAAGAGCAGCATCGTGAATACAAATACAGAAGTCAACAGGAAGACATCACATGGGAGAAGAGGATAAGAGTTTTAGCCATGCAATTTAGGGTACCAGATTATTCAGTAGAATGTGGGAAATGTGGGATTGGCACTTGAAAGAGGCAAGAATGCCCCATTTGGTTTGGGTACTCTCTCCCTTTACACCCTCCTATCTGTGCAGCTCCTTCAATCCTCCCTCCATGATTAACTGAGGGTGGGGGTAAGGGGGCATCACCAAAGCTTAATACATTATTAGCCCTTAGAAATCAGTAAGAAAAAGTCAATTGTTCCAAAGAAAAATGTTCTCAATTTTTAAAGTGGGCTAGGGATGGAAACAAAAATCCAAAAATGAGGCAATGCAAATAGGTAACAACATACAAAAATTAACTTTATTAATATTTAAATATAAAACAAAAGCTGACTACTTGACAATAAAAAAAAAATAACTGTTGGGGATCCCTGAGTGGCTCAGCGGTTTAGCCCCTGCCTTCGACCCAGGGTGTGATCTTGGGAGTCCCCGATGGAGTCCCACATCAGGCTCCCTGCATGGGGCCTGCTTCTCCCTCTGCCTGTGTCTGTGCCTCTCTCTCTCTCTCTCTCTCTCTCTCTCTCTCTCTCTGTCTCTCATGAATAAATAAATCTTTCTTTTTTAAGAAAAATAACTTAATGTTAGTGAACTTAGTGCAAAAGTTATTTTCAGAAATTACTGATGGGAATGTAAATGGTAAAACATAGGGCAGCTTGAGAACAAAAATTTACTCAGAAGTTTACTGAGGAAAAGCATATGTATCTTTGAATCTGTAAGGACGTTCACCAAAATTTTGTTCATGATGAAATAAATATTCAATGGGACATTTTGTAGCCATCTAAAAAGATATTTCAGAAAAGATACCGGATATTCATGTATAAT
Organism: Nyctereutes procyonoides; assembly: GCF_905146905.1. Classification (NCBI taxonomy): domain Eukaryota; kingdom Metazoa; phylum Chordata; class Mammalia; order Carnivora; family Canidae; genus Nyctereutes; species Nyctereutes procyonoides. Next base: position 35,864,102 of record NW_026575030.1, on the reverse strand, counting down.
TTAGTAAAAAAATCTAGTATGAAGAATATGTAAATATATATTTTATCTTTAAAAGTTCCCTGAACATATTCAACTATAAAAACATGAAAGATATGTTCTGTGGCATTAATGGTGATTGTCCCTAAATAAGTAGGATCCTTTTAATAATTATCTACTACTAATGTGCCAGGCACTGTTTTAAAACTTATAAACACAGCACAGAACACACCAAATCAAGTCCCTGCTTTTATGGAGCTTACATCTGAGGAGGATTGAGGAGTAGGATGGTCAACCAAAAAATAGATGTATGAACGACATGGAGAAAAAATAAATATTCAGGGTAAGAGGATAGAGAGCGATAGAAAGTGGTGGGAGTGGTCAGGGAAGGCTTTTCTGATAAGGTAACATTTAAGAAGTCACCTTAATAAAGTGAGGGAGTGAGAAATGAGGATGCGTAGGAAAAAAGAGCTCCAGATGAAGGAGGAATCAGTGAAAAAGTCCTGAAACAGGGGTTCCTGCATACTCTAAGAGGAGCAGAGAGAGCAATGAGGCCAAGTGAAGAGAATGAAAGTAGGGAAATGGTAGGTGAAGGCTCTGTACCCTATTCTCAGGATTGAGGTTTGTGGGGGAGGTGGTTGATTCCATACCGAGCCATTCTGTGAACCGGCTGTGTGTCTTACAATTCAACTCAATTCCACCTAAAGGTAGCATCAGATTCCATGGGTCAAGGATTCAGTTCTACAAGACTGTTACTCCCCCACTTCAGAGGTCAGTTGCAAGTCCAGGTTGTCTCCTGGGCTATTGACTCACGGGCTATGGATTCATGGTTCTAGTGACCCCCTCCTTGGGTTCAATTAATTTGCTAGGAGTTCACAGAACTCAGAGAAACATTTTACTTACTATATCAACAGTTTATTTCAAAAAGATATAACTTAGGAATAGTCAGATTGCATAGAGAGCAGAGGACATGGTGTAGGAAAAAAGTGCAGAGCCTTGCCCTCTCTAAGAACACTATCGTCCCCAAACCTTCATGTGTACACCAACCTGGAAGCTCCCCAAACTTGTCCTTTTGGGGTTTTATGGAGGCTTCATTACATGGACATCACTGGTTAAGTCATTGGCCACTGGTGATAGTACTTGGTCTTTAGCCCTCTCCCTGCCCCTGTTGGAGGTAGGCCCCAAAAGTGCCATCTCTCTAGTTCCAATGGTGACCAGCTCCCATCCTTAGGTACAGTTTGAAAGTCACCTCATTAACCAAACAAAATCACCTATATTGCTCTCATCACTTAGAAGATTCCAAGGGTTTTAAGAACTCTATGCCAGAAACTGGAACAGAGATCTATTTTTTTTTTATTATAAATCACAATATCACAGTAGGAGATAGCATTAGAGGGATTTTGAGGTATCATGAGCACAAAGAGGCTATGATGAGATCTTGGGGTTTAAGTGGGCGCCTGGGTGGCTCAGTCAGTAGAACATCTGACTCGGTTCCAGCTCAGGTTGTAATCTCAGGGTCCTGGAATTGAGCCCTTCATCAGACTCAGCACAGAATCTGCTTGAGGATTCTTTCTCTCCCTCTTCACTCCACTTATATAATCTCACTCTCTCAAATAAATAAATATATAACTCTATTTTAAAAAAAAGGACTTGAGATTTAAGTAAGATGGGAGCTATTGATGAGCCTAGAGTGAGGAGAGGACATGAACTGATTTATACAATGAAAGGATCACCAATGGCTGTTCTGTGTACAACTATCAGTAATGAGAGAAGGGTGAAGACAGAGAGACCAATAAAGAAGCTATTGCAGTAATCTGGTAAGAAACGCTGGCTCAGGCTTGAGAGTAGCAGTGGACATGGTCATGGCGAGTAAGTAGTGATGAGCTTTACATGGGTTTAAAGGTAGACACAGCAAGGCAGAGACAAAGGAGTTCAAGATGATGCTAAGAGTCTGGGCAACTGAGAGAATCCAGTTGACATCTACTAAAGACTGAGAAATGAAGAGTTGGTAGCAGGGGCAGAGTGAGATGAAGAGTTCAATACCATACATGTCGTGTTTGAGATGATCACCTAAAGAAAGAACAGAGAGGGCTGGGAGGGATGGGGAGCACACTCTGAGAGTTCCAGTAAAAGGTTCTGAAGCTGCGGGGGAAAAAAAAAGAAAAGAAAAGAAAGAAAAGAAAAGAAAAGAAAAGAAAAGAAAAGAAAAGAAAAGAAAAGAAAAGAAAAGAAAAGAGAAAATATTCAAGGATGGAGCCCAGCATCCAGATAGCAGTCAGAAGTAGGACAGATGAAGACATCTAGCAAAAACTCTGAGAAGGAACCACCAGGAAGATTGGATGACATTATGTGCTTCATTATAGGTATTTTCTGGTAAATAAGTATACCTAGTTGTCATAAGGAAGACAATTCCTCAAAAAACCATTTCAAAGGGTGGAAAAAGAAAAAAAAAACCCAAAACCCAAAACACAAAAACAAAAAAAAACCCAAAGCAACAAAAAGATGTCACAAAGCGTATCTTAATATGTTAATATAGAAGAGGCTTACACAAGTCACAAATCCCATTCCTTCACTTCATTCTCATCTATGCTCAAGTATTCTCTTCCTTCAGGGGATTTTCTGACCACTCTATGAGAATATTATTATTCTTTATTCTTCTGTTCTGCTTGATTTTTTTCATTATGACTTCATGCAAATTTGTCTGTTTCTGTATACAAGCTATCTCCCAACTAGGCAGTCAAGACAGGGATGATATTGTGTTCCCAGGTATATCTCCAGCACCAGAATAGTGCCTGGCCTGTGCACTGGCCTCAAAACTTATTTGATGAACAATAAAAAAAAAAACCCAATTCATAAATGGGCAAAGTACCTGAATTGGTATTTCTCCAGAGAAGATATATAAATGGCCAATACGCACATGAAAAAATACTCAACATCACTAATCACTAGGAAATGCAAAACAAAGCCACATGAGATATACTCATTAGAATAGCTATTATAAAAATTTTTAATAGAAAACAATAAATGTTGATGAGTATGTGGAAAATTGGTAGCATTATGCATTGCTTGTGGGAATGTAAAATAGGGTCGCCACTATGGAAAACAGTGCAGTACGGTTCCTCAAAATAATTTAACATAGAATTACCATTTAATCCAGAGAGTCCATCTCTGGGCATGTATAAAAGAATTGAAAGCAGGGACTTGAGTAGATATTTAAATGCCAATGTTCACAACAGCATTAATCACAGTAATGAAAGGTAGAAGCAACTCAAGTGTCCATAAACGGGTAAATGGAGAAACAAAATGTGAACTATACATACAATGGAATATTATTCAACTTCAAAAAGGAATGAAATTCTGACACACACTATAACATGGGTGAATCCTAAAGACATTATGCTAAGTGAAATAAGCCAGACATAGAAAGACAAATATTGTAGGATTCCACTTACAGGAGATGCGTAGAGTTGACAAATTCATAGAGACAGAATAATGATTGAGAGGGGCTAGGTAAAGGGGGTAATAGAGAGGTATTAAGAGGTACAGAGTTTCAGTTTGGGATGATAAAAAAGTTCTGGAGATGGATACTAGTGACTGGCTGAAGAACAACGTGAATGTACTTAGTATCACTGAACTATCCATTTAAAAACAGCTAAAGTGGTACATTTCATATTATATATATCTTATTACAAATGAAAATATAAAATTTTTCAGAATTATTTGTTGAAAGATTTAACAAATGAGTTTTCTCAGTTTTGTTTTAGTGGCTAGGAATTTTAACATTAAATGAAATAATTATAATAACTATGCTTCCTTTTCATAAATATGATTTTCTCTTTTAATGTTCATTCTAGACAGATCACTCATTGTAAGATGCCTCAAATCTTTTTTGGCAAGCAGGCAAGACTATAGATTGTTTTTCATGTGAATAAAACACAAAGGGGGATGAAGCCGGTGTGGTCTCAACCCAATGGAAACTCTACCTTTGGAATTCTAGAGAGCTCTGTCCACACCTCCATGACGTCACTTCATACATCTTCTGGTAATTTTCTGCTCTGTTTTTTTTTTTTTTTTTCAGCAGGCTCTGTGCTGACAGCAGGGCTACCTCTTCGTCAAACCTATATTACCCTCCTTTAGCAAATTTACTGGCATTGTCGATAATTAAGGATTGCTTCTCATTTTGAGATACATAATCATACATCAGAATGGTGGTTTAAGAGGATGATTTTGAGGAACAGCAATTGAGAGAGATTGCTGACCAGTTTCAACATTTTCAAAAAGCACAAGGTAACTGCAGGGAAAGGGGGGCAGGCCTGGGGTCGGAGAATTGAAGAGAGTACATGCCATGGCCTCAAAGTAATTCTTACTTTCTATGCCATCTGCTTCCACTTGCTCTTCTCTGGGTTTCTGTTTAAATTTCATGTTTCCAAAGTGCATGATGGCTCCAATGAGTTTATAGGATCCATGCTTCTCATCAGGAAGAAAGCCCAAGATGTCCATGGCCCGCTGTAAAAAGAGAAACAGATGGCCATGTCTTCATTTGCCTAATGGCTGCAGTAAGCACCTCACCCCCGCTGTGTGTCACACCTCCCTACACTCCATGGGCTGTCAAAGGGAATGAAACAGATCGCCACAGCCCGAGGTGTGACAGCTCTGTTCAAAGCAATGCAAATCGGCCCTGTTGGCACTTGGTCACCCGCAGTCTGCTTATCCCTTTAAAAGAGAATTAGGAAGGCTTGTTTAACTTCCAGTAGTTTTAGAACTTTCCTTGGATGCCCTGCCCCCCACCCCCCTCCAGCCATTGATCATTAACTGGCTATCGGAGGTAAATTATTTTGCCTTCCATCATTACGGCAGAAAGTAGTACTGTATCTGATGGGTTGCTTATTTTGGGACCCCCTGCATTGCCACAACTTTATTCAAAGACTAGCAAAGGGAAACATTTCAGAAAAGTAAAAAGCCATGGCACTGAAGAACCGCACCCTAAAAGCAGCCACTGCACATGGTAAGATATGTGTTCTCACACAGTCCCAGAGGATAGAAATTGGTATAATCTTTCTAGTGGTTAATTTAGAATATGTATCAAGAGACTATAAAAAATTCATAATCCTTGCCTAGTAATTTCACTTTTGGGAATCTAGCATAAGGTGAGTCTAATATATGGAAAAAGCATTTACCTACAAAGATATTTACCACAGTAGAAAACAAAACAGAAACTCTTAGAGTCTAACCATAGGAGAATGGCTGACTACACTATAGGACAAATATCTGATAAAAAATTAAGTATTCATTTAAATGTTTATGAGGACTTTGTAAGAGCACTTGAAAATGTTTATATTACAGGATTAATCAAAAAAGCAAACTCTACGCCGAATAGTATATGCAGTGTGATTGCGATCTTTTATTAAAAAACCCCACCAAACCAACTATATAATAGCAAACCCAAATAGAAAAAAAAGAATAAAGATTATAAAGATATATACCAAATAAAAACAGTGGCTGCCATTGAGTTGAAACACTTTCCTATCTTTCCACACGTTCCAAAGTTACCAACCTCACAATGTGTATGTACTTTTAGAGTAAATAAGTAAACTTTAAACAGACATAGACTTAAAGGGCCTCCTTGCACCCACCACCCCCAGAGAAAGGAAGGTGACTTCTCCAGGACCCTTTGGAAAAAGGATCTGAAATGCTTTCATTTCTCATTGTCATTACCAATCTTTGCTTTGATAACTACCAAGCCTTACATCAGTGGCCAGCAATTCTTCAGCATCATCCCAGCTGTCCACAGCAACGACTCCCTGTGAGCAAAAGGGAAAGTCGGAGGGATCTTCAGACACCAGGAGCATGTCTGCAATGGGAAAACCATCACTTAAACAGTTAAAGAAATCCACAAGGCTTTAGGAAATAATTGACCAATATTCACAGTTTACTCTTACAGCTGATAGCACACTTGTAAACAAGCCAAAATAAAATCCATATTCTACAGCCAAACCTCTGCAATCAAATTTTGCCCTCTATTAACTTGTCAGTCATGTGTTAATGCCTCCCAAGAGAAGACCGGGCGGACCAAATCCAAAAGCAGATTCAATTGCAGCAACTTGAATTGGTGTGAAACAAACAGATAATGCGTGTTGGCAAAACTTTGAAAACAGGAATTTGGCCTAGATACATGGTCGAGGGTGGAGGACAAAAAAATGTTTTGTAAAATTAGAAGTATAACAGGGCTGAATTTCAAAGACTAGGAAGCGGGGCAGACCCTGGGGTTGAGCGCCCAGGGAACATTAGCCGTGTAATCCTGTCATATCACGTCTTCCCGGTTAGGAGGCTGAGTCTGTCTTTCAAGGAATCCATAAATCAGCCTCTGTGTTCACCGCTGCACCTCTGATGGGTCTACGACTCCTGACATGATTCACTTAGTCAGGAAACATAATGCAGGCGGAAGCCAAGGCAGGCTGTCAGCAGCACATCAGCACCCGACTTGGCCACATCACATTAACCACTTACTGCCTAACATTTGCTCCCAATGAAGTTTCTCTGAGCTGATCTGATTTTTGTAATGTTTCCTCTTTTTTAAAAAATTTATTCTTTTCATTTAAATTCAATTTGCCAACATATAACACCCAGTGCTCATCCCATCAAGTGCCCTCCTAAATGCCCATCACCCAGTTACACCGCCCCCACCCACCCACCTCCCCTTCTGCAACCCTTTGTTTGTTTCCCAGAATTAGGGCAAACCATGAGAGACTCCTAACTCTGATTTTTGTGTTTATCACTCAGTGAAGTGAAGCTGCTATCCTCAGCCCCAAAGCTCAGAAACAATTGTGCTTTGCAAATGTTCACGGCGGCTTCGTTTGGAAACAACCCAAGTGTCCATCTAGAATTAACAGACTCTTGTTTGTCCATATAACAAATTATTACTCAGCAAACAAAGGAAAGAACTATGAACATATGCTACAGCATGGAGAAATCTCAAAATAATTCTGCTGAGTGAAATAAGCCAGACAAAAAATGAGTATATACTGTGTGATTCCAACTTACAAAATTTGAGAAAGTGCAATCTAATCTATAGTGACAGGAAGCATATTAGAGGTTGCCAAGAGACTGGGTGGGAAGGGGAAGACTCAGAGGAGTAAGACTCGGGGGCGGGGGGTTACAAAAGATTATAAGAAAACTTTTGAATGGATACATGCATTATCTTGATGGCAGGGATAGTCTCATGCATATATACATATGTCAGCATTTACATTTATGTGGATAATGCTTCAATGAAGCTATTTCACAAAAGTTAAGAAGTAAAAAGAAATTGGGCCAGCCCAAAGAAAATCAAGCTGAATAGATATATTTAATATTTAATAGCAATATAATGCTTAAATCCTTACTTGAGTGATGGCTAAAATGTCCCTTAAATGTTAATACTTCTCAGGGATCTTTGTGTTCTTTCTCATGCCTCACTTCATATAAAGAAAAATTTGTTGAGCTCAATGTGCCAGGTACTATTGTAAGTTTTAGAAATACATCCTAAAATACACGGGGAAAAATTCCTGTCCCTGTGAAGCTTATATTCCAACAGGAGGAGACAGAAATTTTAAAAATAAGTAAAACGTATGAAAATATATGGAACGTAAGATGGTAATAAGTGCCATGGAGAAAAGTCGCAGGGGAGGGGAGTCAAATGTATTGGCAACACAGGGGCACCTGGTTGGCTCAGTCAGTGGAGCTTGCAATCCTTGATCTTAGGGTTGTGAGTTTGAGCTCCACATTGAGTATAGAGTTTATTTAAAAATAAAATCTTTAAAACAAAAAGTACTGGTCATACAGAGCTACAGTTTTCAATACAGTGATCTGGGAAGGCCTCCATAAGGTGATATTTCAATAAAGACCTACAAAAGTTGAGGGAGAGAATAAATGGGGGAGAATGTTCCAGAGAGACAAGAGCAAATGCAAAGGCCCTGAGATGGCGGTTTGCCTGGCATTCTGAGTGGCTAAGGAGGGTCAGGAAGGGGCAAATTGAGGAAGAGGGAGGTGGTAGGTTATGAGGGGCAGAGAGGCATCAAGAGGACAGGTCATAGCTCCTCACAGGCCAGGGTGAGAATTTGGGCATTTTTGCTCTAGGTGAGCTAGGAAGACATTGAAGGTTTTTGAACAGAAGAATGACATCATCTGATTTTTTAATTTACCATGGCTGCTGGGCTAAAGACAGAGGGAGCAAGGATGGAAGCAGAAATATCAGGCAGGAGACTGTTAAATAATCCAGGAGAGAGATGATGCTATTGACCAGGGCAGTAACAACAGCAATGGTGCGAGAGTCCTCAGAGTGTGGATTTTGAAAGTGGATGGAACATGTGGGAGACATAGAGGAGATGAAGGACAGACCTTAGGCACATTAGATTTGAGATGCTACAACGAATACGTGCTAGAACATAGAAGAATCTCAAAATAATTATCCTGAGTGAAGTAAGCCAGACAAGAACTTTATACTGTATAATTCCATCTTATAAATTCCTAGAATTTTTTTTTCTTTTAAAGTGTTTCATTTTTGTGTAAGCTAAAAGGAAATGGACACACTCAAAAGACTTTGGGCATGTACATTAACCTTGTTAAAGGTTCTTCTACACATCTCTTTTTTCCATAGGAATTTCCCATAAACATCTAAAACCCATAGTTTTTACTGTATATATAGCCTAAACCATAGCAATCTAGGATTCTGTCATTTTACACTGTGTAAAATCATCAGAAAATAGTGATTCCATTGGAAAAAAATGAGTAGCAAGTAAATCTCATTGTAACTCATTCAAATAATTTGGTCCTTCTCCAAACCACATAGAGATATAAGAGAGTTAGTTAGCTATGAGTCTGGAATACCGGAGAGAAGTCTGGACCTGTGACCAAAGTGTGGAAGTCATCAGATGCAGATGATCTTTAAAACTGTCAGTCTAGAGGTCACCATGAGATTGATGCAAAGACTGAGCCCCAAGGTGCTCTAAAAGCATAGGTCGGATGAAAGAGAGAGACCCACAAAGAAACACCCAGAGATTTAGAGGAGATATAAGGGAGGGTGGTGTGCTAGAAGCCAAGAGGAGAGATCCTCAAGGGGGAGGGAGGAATCAGTGGTGTCAAATACCGTCATGACTCTCAAGGTCAAGAAATGAAATGTCTATATATTCTTTTGCAAGGCTCATTCATGGCTTCACTGATGACTCTCAAAACTCTATTTTCTGAGCTCCAGACCTAGAACTCCAGCTTCCCACTAGACATTTCAGTGCAGATGGCCATAAGTAGCTTAAACCCAACACTATCGAATCTCTGATATTTTCCATGTGTGCCCTGAAGCTATGCCTCTTCTGTGGTTCCTTATGCTGGCAAATATCACCACCCTACCCAAGCCAGACATGGGGGTGCGATGAAATCTTGTCCTTTCACAGCTCAAATACAGACATCATTTCCATGTAGTTTTTTTTTTAATTTTCCAGCATTTATTTTTTTTTAATTTAAATCCAATTACCCAACATACATCATTAGTTTCAGATATAGTGTTCAATAATCCATGTCTTTGAAATCAAAGTATTTAATCTTTCTTCTCTAGAACAGGTGTGTGCTATTGGAATGGGGTAAGGATATAAAAATAACACAGTCTTTTCCCTCAAGGAGGCTACAGGAGGGGGCCAGTAGTAAGGCACCATGGCAGGCCCAAGTGCTACACATGCACTTCTCCCGCCATGCCTACCTGCTTCCAGACGCGTTATTTCTAGAAGTCATAAAAGACACCTAATGGGCTTTTCCTTTATCTCATTAACCAGCAATATGGCTGATGCACTGGCCTACCCATTCACTGGAGCAGCTGTAGTCAACATGAAGTGGTGGCTCTTAAAAATGTACAAACTAAATGCATGAGTGTTTGAGGAACTCTGAAAGGTCTTTAGCTCAAAACATCTTCCCCACTGGGCCTTATCAAAATTTACTTTCAAGGAGCAATGAATTTTAATTGGGTTGAGGCTTGAGGTTACCTCGGAGTATCATGTAAACAGAGCTTCCTTTATTTAATTAATTTCATTTCTATCAAGAGAAATGGCCCTGAGAGAATGTAAAAAACAAACAGTGAATACATTTTTGTGAGACACCATTAGGGCCAGGGAGACGGTCTAGGCCAGAGAAGTCCCTCGCAGAAAATTGTTGACCAGGCTGTAGGCTTGTGGAGAATGGAGAGTGCCTGTCTGGAGGGCTGAGGACAGCATAAAGAGGCAATGGCACGAGAGGAAGCTAAAGGTGAAAGTCAGTTGCTTCACAACTGCAAAAAGTGCAGGCGTCAACCTTCACACAGGTTCACTTCTAGATCCCACTCTGAAGTAGGAGATACAAAGAGCCCTTTAAGAGTAGGTATGATATCATTCAAGGCTTTGTTTCACATGGCATCCTGACATTAAATTTTACTCTCCGCATAGCTGAATGTTCTCCAAGACTCAGTTGAGTTCACTATGAAAAGAGGAAAAGCTGACATTGGGCAAAACAACAGCAATAAAAAACCCTTAAAATCACAAAGTTCTAAAAAAAATTAATAAAAATTAATAAAACAAAATAAATATCACAAAGTTCTGCAGCCAGTACCTCTATACCACATCACCCACCATTACCTGTTTCTCACACTGCCATGAACATCTGAAAAGGTTGTACACTGCCCAACTCCAGAGAGAATCATTCACAGAGTCTATAGTTTGAATAGTGTTCTCTAGTGTTGGGCAGCGCACAATCTGCAGCACCACAGACACATCTTATTCCTCCTCACAACCAGTGGGGAGAAAGGGAGGAAACATAGGAGACCAGATCAAGAAAGACCTAACGGGTAAAGGGAGCACAACTTAATATGCTCCAGAGTAGGAGGCCCAGATGCTGACACTGTTTCCGCAGAGGCATTCAGGCCACTAGTAGACAGGTTGGGCGCACCTCTTGGCAACCACCACCATGCATTACTGTCACATACTAAAGTGAGTACTCAGGGCAGTAGGCAAAATGTCAAAGATCCCAAGAGACAAGGACATTTTCTGACCCACGTCCTAGAGTTTATACACCAGTTGAACAGTAAGAATGGATACACTAAACAAACAGAAAAAAAATAGTCAAAGAAGAGAAGAAAACTAGGAAGGGATAGGCAGGACCAAGCCATCCTGTTGGCATTAAGAACAAGAATTTCGAGGAGCCGTATCTGAGGAGACGGAGGGAGTAGGTGGGAGCCACACCTTGAACAAGAGTCAGCCTAAACTGAAAGGTAAGGGGAGGAGGGATGCTCCAGATGAGGCAGAGACTAGTTGGGGGCTGGCTCTGGGTGACACATCACCCCATTTCTTTGGCTCCTTCCTTGGGTGCCCAGGCTCCCACAGATTCTCCACCCTTGGTTCTCCTGTAGTACTGACAAGTGCTTCTCTTTCAGGAAACTTGGACATAACCCTTACATTGCCAAGGTGGGCCCTCCTGTAACCACCCTCGGGACACTCTGAAACTCTCCTTGGGCAAACATGAATCAAAAGTTTAAATTTTAAAATGTCCCAAAGAATGACCCGTGGTGTGGAGAACAGGTGGACTGACGATACCCCCGTTGGACCACCAGATGTCAGTCTTTGTACAGTAATCAATCTCTGCAGCCCCCAAAGACGCAACAGGATCAATGAATTCCAGATAAGCCTGCATTTTCCAGGGGGTCGCCCAGAGCCCTCGACCAGTTCTATTAGTAAACAGAGATGCTCCCCCAAATCTTACAGTCGCCGCTGGTTCCCGCATTGGGCCCTACGTGTCAGATGCTTTGCACAGCAGAGAAATCTGTGCGAAGAATATTAGATTTGGCAGGGCTAATCAAAGGAAGATCCAAAAAAAAAAAAAAAAATCTGTTCCAGGTTAGGTGGAAGGGAAAGTAGGAAGGGGAACAGCTGCTGCTTTTACACCACCAGTTGCACCCAGGCCAAAAATAATTGTCCAGTTTGCAGAGCTTGCCCCATTCGGGGGGGCACTTTGAGGGTGAAGGCCGTCACTGCTAAGTGCATGATTAACACTCTGACTCTAGCATAACAGGCGGGGGGATAGCTGCCCATTAATTTGCTCGCCCGGCTCCTTGATCTCCTCCCACATCCACTCCTCTGGGCGCATCCTTGTCCTCAGTGGCTTTCTCCATACTCAAGACCGTGGCAATCCAATCAGCCTGTCGCTCTCCCCTTGCAGTGACTTCCCGTCCTCGGCCTTAGGGTGCAAGCTGCTGCTTGATCTGGCCCTGCCCACCTGCCCCCTACATCACCTTCTTCTCTCCACCCCCTGCAATGGCCACTTTGCTATTTCAAGGATAAGCCACGTGCATTCCTGCCTCAGGTCCTTTGCACTCACTGTTCCCTCTTCCCTGAACTTTATTCCTGGAAATCCGGCCTGCTCGTTTGCTCACTCGTTCAGGTGTCTGCAAAAATATTGCCTTCTCAGAGCCATCTGGCATGACCATTCTATCTAAAATATAACCACCTTCTACCCTACCAAGCCCAAAATCACTCTGTCCCCACACCCTACATTTTTTTTTGTAGACCTACCATTCTCTAAAATTATATATTTCTTTGTTTCCTTGTTTATTACTTGGTACATCCCATACTAGAATGTAAGCTCACAAGGGCAGGGACCTGTCTGCCTTATTTATTTTCCAATCCTGCGCTTAAACTGCAGTGCCTGGTGCACACACAGCAGTCCCATAATAAATATTTGTTGAGTGACTGCATGAAGTTCATTCTCTTACTCCATAAATTACTTTTCTATTTCTCCTCCTGGCACTACCTTTATCTTGGTCAAACTATAAAACTTGGGAGTATCTTTGACTCATCACTCTCTCTCATTCCTCCGTTCAGTCATTGCTAAGACCTGTCTATTCTTCTAGGAATCCACCCCCTTTTCTCCCATTCCCACGGACACAACCTTAGTCAGTGCCTTTTCATCTGATTCCAGGACGACTATAGTCACTTCCCCCTAGGATCCCTGCCTTCCATCCATCCTGCCCACCACACCAGCTTAATTGTCACTGCCCCCAACAAATCATGACCTCCTATTACCCCACCCTTGTAACACATGCACGCCCCCCTAAATCCTTGAGTTCAGAAACCATCGGAATAAAACCTGCAAATCCTTTCATCCAGTCTGATCTCCGCTCCCTGATCTTGCCCTGCCTTTTCCTGCCACTGTACTCACTGCTCCTCCCATAGGAAACCCCTCCCCACATTACTCCAATACTCATTACTCATAAATCCCCTTCCCATCCTTCATATCCCAACCCAAAACCTCCCTTCCTCATAAAACTCCCATTGACCACTATATACCATGGCGGTAGCTCCCACTTCTGGCCTCTTATCTATATCATCCCTGGGGCTCGAATCTTCTAATCACTGAAGGCCTTAAATTATCTAATATTTTACACACATTCGTACATGCACATGCACACACACATCCATTTATACCTGCTGGGCATCCCAACCACTTCCAAACACTACCACATTGGAAAAACATTTACTCTCTAGCCATATAAAATTATAGAACTTTGGTTTTATAATTGGTTTGATCATTGTTTACCTTTTAGGCTGAACAAACTGAGTTCTTTATTTTTTTAAGATCTTATTTATTTATTTGTTTATGAGAGGCAGAGACACAGGCAGAGGGCGAAGCAGGCTCCCTGCAGGATCCCAATGAAGGACTCCATCCCAGGACCCCAGGATCACGCCCTGAGCCGAAGGTAGATGCTCAACCACTGAGCCACTCAGGTGCCCCTAAACTGAGTTCTTATGAGACTTATGAAACAATACTTTTGTAGGTCCAAGAATCTGACATCTGTCTCTTGTTTTAGAATGTCCCTCAGCTCCAGAATACTACACTTACCACGAAATTCTTTTTTCCCAGACAGAATTTGATAGAATATGTGGTAGTTCCTCTCTCCAGGCTGCTGGAAAATCACTCGGGATTTTTCAAGCAAATCTACAGGATGAGAGAAGGATAAAGAATCATACTTAGGTGTTCTCGCAAAACTTAGAAGGAAAGTAATCAGAGAGTGCAGCGGCTACTCACAAATATCAATGTCTGCAGACGACAGCTTGCCTCTGGCACAGAAGTGCATCCTGATGAACTTGCCCTAGGTAGACACAAAACACAGCCTCCTATTGAAACATTCCCAACAGTTGCAATGGCTCTATTGTACACATTATTCCCAAAGTGACTACTTCTCCAAAAGTTAAAAAAAAAAAAAAAAGGCAACATGGGCCTGAGACGGCACCAGTGAATGCTAGGAGGGCAGGATGATCACCAGGACTAGCATTGGTCCTGGATTCTAGTCTCAGACCTGCCAGCTTCTAGCTGTGTGTTCTTGTGTGTATTACTGAATCTCTCTGGGCTTCAGTATCCTTACCTAAAAATGAGAAAAATAATATCTGTTCAGCATATTCTTTCATTATTCAGCAAACATTCATTGAGCGCCTACTACCATTCAGGAAAACTATGAGCCCTGGACAAATCACATTAGAAAAAATGAGTGTGGTCATGGGTGGCTCAGTCGGTTAAGCATCTGCCTTCAGCTCAGGTCATGATCCCAGGGCCTGGGATGGAGCCCCACACAGGAATCTGCTTCTCCCTCTCTGTCTGCCTCTGTCTCTGCTCCTCACCCTGTTTGCTTTCTCGCTCTCAAATAAATAAAATAAAATCTTTAAAAGAAGAAAAGAGGGATCCCTGGGTGGCGCAGCGGTTTGGCGCCTGCCTTTGGCCCAAGGCGCGATCCTGGAAACCCGGGATCGAATCCCACGTCGGGCTCCCGGTGCATGGAGCCTGCTTCTCCCTCTGCCTGTGTCTCTGCCTCTCTCTCTCTCTCTCTCTCTCTCTCTCTCTCTCTCTCTCTCTCTGTGTGTGTGTGTGTGTGTGACTATCATAAATAAATTTAAAAAAATTAAAAAAAAAAGAAAAGAAAAACAGGTGTGGTCCCTACCCTTCTAAATTCTAAGTGTAAACAGCTAATGCAATGGCATTAATGCGGGAACATTTGGTGATTCTTGAATCATACAGATGAGTCAGCTGTGCGGGAGTTCAGTGAGTAAAGGAAAGGGGGGCAGAAAAGGGAGTCTAAGAGGTAGACAGGCACCAGGCACCATGCCACATAAGCCATATGGGCCACAGGAAGGAGTACGGTTTAATTTTATGCGTGCTCAGAAGACACCGGGAGATTTTGAACAGAGGAATGATGTGATCAGATTTATGTTTTAAAACACTGCTTTGGCATCAATACTAGATGGGGTGGCTTCCTTCCTTTCTTTCTCATGAAAAGCCGTAAGACAGGATTTAATGGGACAGAAAGGCTGCTGCCCAAGGAGACAGCTCACATCAGAAGCCCACTGCAGCTAAGGAGGCAGTCAGCGGGCCCTGGAGCTTGCAGGAGGAGGATGTGGTGCCAGGCAGGTGCCAGGCCGGTGGAGGCCACCCATGCGAGGAAGAAGGCAGAGCAGGACGGCAGCCAGGCCAGGGAAGGAGAGAGGTGACAAACAGAGGGATTGAGCCATTAGGTTAACAAATGTAGAGGAATGGGAACCATACACACAGATACACATATATGTGCATTTATATGCACACATATAGCATGGTATTAATTGAAATAATTTAACCTGGATTTATTTTTTTGGACTCCTTTTACTCTTTCTCCTCCTCCCTTCCTTTCCCCTTCCTTCCTTCCATTCATCGATCTCTGTATATTTTGCTTCTCTACTTTTTTCTTCTATCCTTTTTTGGCATTGTTTTTCAATTGCTTTCTTATTTATCTTTCTTTCCACTTGCTGTTCTTCCTTTCTTCCTTTTCTTCTACTTTTTCCTTCCTTTATTCTCTTGTCTTCCTTTTTTTCCCCCTCTTCCCTCCCTTCCTTCCTTTTCCCCTCTTTTTTTTTTCATATTTCAGCAAAAAATCCTTCACATTCTAACCAACCCAAATCTAACAGTTGTTTTATGGACCGATATTAGCACCTGCTATGCAGCCAGACCTGGCAAGCAGATGTAAGTGCAGGCAGGGCAGTGCTAAGGCCCTGGGTAGAAACCAGCCACATCAGCATGAAACTGTTATTTAATTGTGCCCAAAGATTCAAACAAGAAGCCTTCTGCAAATTTCCTTATAAATTATAGAGTGGCGCCCTGCCACTCATTTTTGGCATTAGATGGGTTTGTGAAACTAGATTTTGAAATCCAAATTCTTCCTGTATCCTGGGAATGCAAGTTATCAAAATCTATTTTTAAATATGTTTTCTCCCAGGGCAGCCCTGGTGGCTCGGGGTTTGGCACCGCCTTCAGCCCAGGGCGTGATCCTGGAGACCTGGGATCGAGTCCCATGTCCGGCTCCCTGCGTGAGCCTGCTTCTCCCTCTGCCTGTGTCTTTGCCTCTCTCTCTCTCTCTCTCTCTCTCTCTCTCTCTCTGTGTGTGTGTGTGTGTGTTTCCCATGATTAAATAAAATCTTAAAAAAAAATATTTTCTCCCCAAAAAAATTCCCCAGTGGAAAATATGCAGAGGTAGGGGAGCCATAGGCAAGAATAGAAATAATAACTGTACTAAGCGATTTAGGAAGTGCTTACTAAATTGACTTGCTATAAGGAGTATAGGAAATTATGAAGGAGAAAGTACTTTCAAATCTGTAAAATGCAATAAAATATAAAGTATTATTAGAATTTGTTGGATGAGCGTCCCTACTGGAAGTGGAAAGGAATTTGAAACTATTAAATATGGTCTTCTGGAAATTGACCAAACAATAGAAGCTTCTCTGATGTATATTTATATGTAGTTTTAATTTCTTAACAATGAAATTGATTTCTTTCTTTTTTGAGGAATCTAATAATATTGGACTTCTTTGATGTTCTAGAAATTGTTTTATACCTATGTGCTCAAGAATGAATTTTGTCATTTGCTTAAAAAATTAAAGACTCTGATGCACTGCTCAATCGTGCTACTTACAAAACGAGAGGAGTTATCATTTCTCAGGGTTTTGGCATTTCCAAATGCTTCCAAGATAGGATTCACTTGCTTGATTTGATCTTCTAAAGACCCCTGAGATACAGGTAAAATAAATACAGCAGGTGAAGTTTTCAGTAAAATTCTGTAATATGGTAAGCCCTGCATCCCTAGGTCAGACCCTATTCTTGCTTTGATAAATAGGAGCCAAAGCTGTTTCCAAATTTGATTATACAATGTTACTTCAGAATGAGAACTCAGAAAAACAGATGAATGAGAAGCTGTCTTAACATAAAATGTCCCTGTGAATATATATGGGAGCTCATTTATTTGCAATACTTCTCTTTTGGTCGGAATTGGCCTAAGTGTGAAAAGAAACTAGATATCTACAATCAACCAATTAATCAATCAATCCCATAACCTATTTCCAGACAAACTTCATTCCTTATATTTTCTCCATTGTTAGTCTCCCTCTCTTCCCACCTAATTCTTATACCTGGAAATTTATCCTAAGCTAACACAGCAGATTCTTGGCATTATTAAATTATATTTTTCCTTCTTACTATTCCTTTATTTATTTATTTATTTATTTTTTCCTTCTTACTATTCCTAAGTAATCTAATGGTCCATGCCAAGCTGTGAGTCAATGTTGGTATTCATTTTGATTTTGAATCATATGTGCTTAGGAGGTTACCTCCACAGAGTGAGTCTGAATGAGCACTCAGCATCCTGATTGCAACATGGCTATGTTGTTTTCCACTCAGCATCAAAGATCCATTTTATGGGAGGGATTACATGGTATATAGTATTCAAGAATTTATAAACTTAGGGGTGCCTGGGTGGCTCAGTTGATTAAGCATCCCACTCTTTATTTCAGCTCAGATCATGAGATCAAGCCCCACTTCTGTCTCCGTGCTGGGTGTGGAGCCTGCTTAAAATGGTCTCTCTCCCTCTCCCCCTACCCACCCACCTCCACACACACACACTCGTGCACACACACTCTCTCTCTCTCAAAAAAAAAAAGTTTATAAACTTACAAAGACTATATCCCTTCTAAGTATTATTGGTCTACTATCCTTTAAAGAAATAAAAGGACTAGATGAGCAAGGATTTTCATAGAAGTGATATGTATTATGTATTGTTATGTATTGTCTATCATAAGGCCAATGGCTAGACCACACAATTACACAAACAACCAAAACGCACACAAAAATGAAGTAACATCTAGTGAATAATAGAGTTCAATGATACCTAAAGAAATCAATCGAATTCAGGAATGTGGCAGTTGGGAAAGAAACTTTTTGTGCTTTGAAAATTGGACCAGTTTGCTATTTTGATATACTTCTTACTTTGCAGAAACAGCAGGAAGCATCCAGGATTGAATTGAAAAAGCAAAATAACAATGCCAGACATAGAAAGATGAGAGGCCCTAACAGCTCAATAACTCATTGATTCTGAGTCCCACTCAGCATTATCTAGTTTTATTTTGCATACCAATTCTCACGGTCTAGTTACTCTCAAATTATTACAAAACCCATCAACCAGTTAATGGAGCTAAACAAAGTAAGCTAAATTAAAAATCACCAAAGATAAAAGTAATTAAGTAGAGAGGGAAGGTAAGTAGAACCTGGAATGTGATTAAAGTTGAGAGTATGTCCATCAGGCTTTTGGAATTTGACCCAGGAGTTAGTGATGAAGGAAGCAGACTTCTACTTTTTTGCATTTCTGTGGGAGTCTGACATCTCATGGTAGCTAAAGGGATTCAGAAATATCCAAAGTAGCCATTCAAGGCATTGATGATTCTAGTGTTTCGGGAAGATGTTTGGATCTTAAGTGTTATTCTCAGAGGGTCTAATCAACAAAGATCAGACTAAATAGCCCTTAAAGCAAATCTGAAACAAATTGAGTCATTTCATCTTTGGGGGTTACTGGTTTGAGCACTTGATAGTACTCTCAAGAGGCAAAGATGGGGGGAAAAACTTTTCTATAATTTTCTAATTGTTTTATGGCTTTCGTCTCCTCTTTTCTCCCCAAAAGTGGTCAAGGCAGAGCCTCCGTGATTAGTGGATAGGACCCCCTCACCTTTCTTGCCAAGATATATGAATACTTACCGGCTTTTCCCTAGATTCACCCATGGTTGCAATGGTGGCAAAATACTGGATAATATGTTTGGTGTTCACAGTCTTTCCAGCACCAGATTCTCCTCTGTGATTAGAAATTCAGTGATACAGTTAACTGGTTCAGATTATTAATGCAGTGGGAGTTAAATCACTTTAACCATATAGACTAAGACAAAAAGGAAATGTTTTATGGAAAAATGGAACTTAAGAGGAAACTTAAAGAGATGTAGATATTTAATTGGTTGGGAGAAGGGGAAGAACTATCTCAGGCTGGAAAAACACCACGAACAAAAGTCAAAACTGAATACAGAAAGATTAAAGATTTTATAAAAACTGGAAGCCTGTTCTTCATGGTCCTGTTAACAAGAAGTTGAAGAACTCCTCTATTAAAGACAAATCTCCTCACTACCAACTGTTCGAGGGATTTTCACATATTAAGGCTAGCACATGTCTAGGTCCAACCCTTTCCCTGAGAAGAGGACCTACCAATCATTCCACCAGGCAGTTAGGTTTTAGGGTTCCTTTTTCACCTTTGATAACCAGTTAACTTTGTCATGTGGGAAGAACACAGTGGTGCAAGTCTTATCACAAGCATCCTAGGTCAAGGCCTGCCTTTATCTGTATGAAACTCCAGGAAATATTTTATCTTCTCTGCAAAGGGCTAAACTCAAACTCCCCTTCTAGCTCTAAGATTCTGAGACTGTTATTCTTGAGATGACTAAAGCCAATGGAGAGCCCATTGCTTTAGGGTGACAACACCATTATATAGGAAGACCAAGAACTTTAGCATTTCATGATCTCTTGAATCTTAGTCACCCAGCCACCATGCTGACATTTCACCAGGCCAACCAGTGCTCTTCCCATCAAAATTAGCATCCAATATGGTATCGCTGAAGTCTTTTCCTTCCTTTTCTTCTCCAAGTTGCATCATCTTTTACTTCCTATTTAATGTACCTTAGTCTGCCCCAATCTAGCTGCCCAGATAATAGCAGGTTACCTGTTCATGGTCATACTCCTTGAACTTTTCTCTCTGCCCAATTAGTCCACAGACCTTTGAAAATGACTATTTGGACAAATTGTTCTCCATGAGGAAGATGACTAAGATCAGCTTGTGCACTATGCGTTCTAAAAGATCTACTAAGATGGTGGAGGCAGCCTAGCGAGTACCATATTTGGAGTAGTCACGGACTAGAGTGTTATGACAATTTCCTGAGTATCTTATTCTTGCCTACAATGTATTCTGTATGTAAAGAGCAAACAATTCAAGGATAGTGAATTTCTGTTTCATTCCCAGTAAAATGTAGGTGTCTGTTTCCATTGAACCTCTCACTGCTAGCCAAAAAGAAGAGGCAAGGCAAACACTTACGTCAAAAGTACAGACTGATTCTCTTGATCTACAAAAGAAAGGAAAATGTCAGAACATTCTTCTGCGAGAGCTTCTATGTTTTGGCAAACTTATTCAAAATTTCCTTGGTTGCGGTTTGAAGTCAGACACAAGGAAAAGGATTTGCTCCCAGCTGGAGAAAAAAATACCATTTGAATAGTACAGAGTAAAAGAGATTTTTCCCTTGCCCCTATGTATGTCAGTCATATGAACATACAAATCTCAGGCCTATTTTCTTGCTCCAAATATAAATGATAACTGACTAATGGTTGACATTTTTGCCGTTTTAAGCCTTTTAAGAAGCATGGTGTTACAATAGCTACAGAGAAACTTCTTAGGCCAGAAACTCTAGCAGGTGCTTTATGTAATAAAAGCTGCCATCTACGGGGGGCTTCCTCTGGGCCAGCCACTGGGCCGAGCACTTTCAATGCATTATCTCCCTTAATTTGACATGTGAGCTAATCATCCAGAACCCTAGGAGGCAGGCTCTATTTTGCCCATGGTTTTATCCAAAAGAAACGGAGGCTTCAAGTGATTAGGTAACTGTAAAGGACACGCTCCGCTCACAATGCCTACATGCCTCTTTAGTGACACTGAGAAAAAGTAGATCAGATATTTTTACCTTTCGTTTTGTAGGGCAGCCACTTACTGTGAAGCATATCCTGAAAGGCATTATCGGCAACAGCGAAGATGTGAGGGGGAGCTTCTGATCGCCTCTTCCCTTTGTAGGCAGCCACGACTTCTTTCTGATACACTGGGAGCCACTTGTAAGGGTTTATGCTCACACAGAAGAGACCGGAATATGTCTGAGGAAAAATATCAGAGGAGATTTCAGAAAGCAGGTTAGCAATACTTCCTGGTTTGTCAGCTCTCTCACTGCCAGATAACATTTGCTGAAATATTTACTCATAAAGGAACTAAAAAGAGGAGAGAGCTTTTGGATCCTTACAGAGAAGAGACTGTAACAGGAAGAGACAGAACCGGGTTAGAGTAGCAGCAGGGCCTGGGGTTATCTCTCCCCGGGGAGACCCACTAACTATGAACATGTCTGACACATACACCCTTTGAAGACAGAGACAACACCAACAACAGGCTGAGCAGCCATCGGGCATTTGAGGCCAGAAGGTGGCTTATGTTTCAGCAAGATTAGGAACCTGATTTTTAAGGCATGAGAAAAGAGCTCATTTGGGTCACTCAGTCACTATAATGATAGAATTATGCCCCCCACCCCCCAAGGGCACATTCTGGTCCTAATCCCTGGAATCTGTGAATACAATCTTATTCGGAAAAAGGATCTTTGTAGGTATAATTAAGTTAAGGATCTCGAGATGCTATGTGGGTGGGCCTTACATCCAATGGCTGGTGTCTTTATGAGACACACAGAGAGGAGAAGGTATGAACACACAGAAGAGAAAGTGATGTGAAGACAGGGGCAAGAGCCTGGACTGGTGTGGCCACAAGAAATGCCAGAAGCCACTAGAAGCTGGAAGGGTTAAGAAATGATTCTCTCCTAAAGACTCTAGAAGGACTATGACCCAGCTGATTTGATTTGATTTTGGACTTCTGGCCTCTAGAACTGTGATAGAATAAACCTCTGTTGTTAAGCCAACCGGTTTGTGGTAATTTTGTTACAGCATCCAAGGGAAACTAATATAGTCACGTATAACAGACGGCCAAGGAGCAAGTTGGCTATATGTCATGGCTTCTATGGAAATGGAGCCCAAGTGCGACCATTTTGGTCCAATCTACTCAGTGCCGCTGCTGTTGAATAGGCTCTGAGTAAATCAAAGAATCTAAGTAACCATCACCAATGTAATGGTGATGAAAAAAGTCATTCCTTCTACTGAGCACAAACGGGGTGACAGGTACTGCACTATGTGCTTTACATTCTCTGTTTAATCCTCCAAGCTATCTTGGAGATCCAAGCATTCTTATTCCACTTTACGGATAAGGGGACTTGAAGAAGTTAAGAAACTTAACAACGAGTGAATGACAAGACTAGCATCTGGACACTGATCTATCAGGCTCCAAGCTTCATACCTTTAGTTTGAGAACCTAGGGAAAGGGATATGAATGTTGACAAAATAAGACCAGGGAAATGCTAGGGCGAGGTCCCTTTCCAGGGGCCATTCCTCAAGGATTATCCCCATGGAAGTCTGCTTAAGTTCAAAGTAACCTATTATCCAAGAGAGGGTTAAGAAATTGCCAATATGAGTGCCAACAGGATATTTCAGCAGTAAAGTATATATACACACATAGATCATCCAGTGGTCATAGCGCCTCTTCAGGGTATGCAGGACCGACGCTTCATTGAGATGAGTCAGCATTGCTAGATCTTCAATCATTTCACACTTTGGGGGATTCATCTGCTGGACTTCAACCTCCTTGACACTCAGACTCTGCAGAGAGGAGAAAAATCTAATATGTATTTCCCTATTTTATGTTTCTTCATTTTACCATAGATTGGAAAGAATCTTCAAAAATTCTAGAAAAAAGATAACTCCTGAGGGATGGGTCCAGAAGTTTAACCAATCCTAATAAAAGACAGGTGTTTCTTCTACCCAAGATTGCACCTTGTCTGAAGATTTAGTTTTAAAAAGTTTTTGTTGAATGAAAATATTCTATCTCACGGAGCTCTAGTCCTGTGTCCCCTCACTGACTCTGGCTGCCTCTGAGAGCACACACATCATATTGCCTGTGGTTTGGCACTTCTCTTGATGCTTTAGAAGGGTTAGAGGAAGGAATTGGGAGTGAAGGATCAAGGAGGCAGATGAATCCTTCCAAACTTTCTTCAAGACCTATCTTCTCCCTCAATCCTTGCTCCACTCCCTTAGCTCATTTTTTAAAAAAAATATTTTACCATATAAACAGCCTATATTATCTTGGCACAATCTTTTGCACATGTTTCAATAATTAAAAATGTTAGACTATCTCTCAGCTAGATTATAAACACCTGAAGGAGTTCTGATGGTGTTTTTATAGTTACTAAAGCATCTATTACAATGTGACACTCGTGGTAGGTACTCAATAAATATTGATATCTTGATTAATATGGATGAATTGCTACCCAATAGTTGTTCAGAGTTGCTCTCAAAGTTTCCTAACACCATTTCCTATAGCTCTTTTCCTTGTTTAATAAACATTAGCATAATTGATGGGTCCATTTAATCCCAGTTGGTGATGGATTCCTCTTTCAAACCTCTCACACTCTCCATATTCTTTTTTTTTTTTTTTTTTTGAGTGGTGGGGGGTAAAGGGAAAAGGAGCGAGGACAGGGGGAGAGGGAGAATCCTAAGCAGGTCCACACCCAGCACTGAGTCCATGGCAGGGCTCAGTCTCACAATGCTGAGATCATGACCTGAGCCAAAATCAAAAGTTAAACACAAACAACTGAGCCATCCAGGTGCCCTCACATTCTCCAGATTCTTCATCAAATTCCTAACCATAATCTGCTTTGACATTGCTCCAACAGTGATCACTTTTCTTTCGAATCTCTTTAATTTCCATATGTCAAGGACTCCTTTTCTGTAGAACTTAATCAGGTGTCTTACATCTTTAAATACCTCCCCTTAGCTCTGATTCTGTTTTTTCTATCTTCTTTCATTGCCTACTATCTTCCATAAGTATTACTCTACACCTACTGGTTCCCTGTCTCTGTTAATGTTACAAAGACTGTTCATATGGTGATTGAAAGTGTAGCTACTTCTAACACCAGGAGGAGGAAGCCTGGAGCTAGGGAGATACAGAGTGGGGCTAAAGGAATGGGACTGTCATTATGTGGTGGAAAGACAAATAAGACAAAGCAAAATCCTTTAGACTCTTCTTTCTACATTATTAACTTACTGTTTTCATGCTCTTCTTCTTGCGATTTCTTTTGATAATTATTATAACCATATATATTTACAAATCACCTGTTGAAAAGACAGTTTTGGAACATGTACTCAGACAATAAAGTCTCTCATTTGGAGGACTGATAAAATAGGGTTGGATCCCACTAAGAAAATGAAAAGATGGGGATGTAGGTGGCTCAGTCGGTTAAGCATCTGCCTTCAGTTCAAGTCATGATCTCAGGGTCTTGGGATGGAGCCCTGTATCAGGCTTCCTGGCCACCTGAGGAGTCTGCTACTCTCCCTCTACCCTTCCCCGCAACTCATGCTTCCTGGCCTACTCTCTTACATGCTCTCTCTTAAATAAAATCTTCAAAAAAAAAAATAGTGAAAAGACAACACTGGGAAAAAAAAATCTTTGCAAATCATAGATCTGATAAGAAACTTGTATCCAGAACATATAAAGAACTTTTATAATACAACAACAACAAAACCAATAAGCCAATTAAAAAAATGGGCCAAGGGTTTGATTAGACATTTCTCCAAAGTTACACAAGATGCTCAATATCAATGCCAAGATGATATTAAGATGCTCAATATCATTAATCATTAGGAAAATACAAATAAAAATCCCATTAAAATACCACTTCACACCCACTAGATTGACTATAATCTAAAAGGTAATAATATGCATTGGTGAGGATATAGAGAAATTACAACCCTTACAAACTGCTGGCAGGAATAGAAAATGATGCAGCCATTTTGGAAGACATTTTGGCAGTTCTTCAAAATGCTAGACATAGAAGTTATCATATGACCCAGGAATTCTACTAGGTATATACCCAAGAGAAGTTAATACATCCACACAAAAACTTACATGCTCACATTCATGGGAGCATTATTCCCAATAGCCAAAAAATGTAAACAACCCAAATGTCTATCAACTGGAGAAAGAATGAACAAATGTGGTGCATCCATACTATGGAATATTATTCAGCTATACAAAGGAATAAAGTACTGATACATGCTACAACATGAATGAATCCCAAACACTATACTAAGTGAAAGAAGCCAGACACAAAAGATCATGTGCTGTATGATCCCATCTATCCAAAATGCCAGAAGAGGCAAATTTCTCTATTGAGGAATAACATAGATCAGAGGGGATAAAGGGAGGGCATCCCATCTGGGGTCCCCTCCCTTTCTAGGAGCTTTGTACTATTGCTCAATAAACTTTGCTGCCCACCAAAAAAAAAAAAAAAGTGGGGAGAGGGGATTGACAAGATTTCTTTTGGGGGATAATGAAAATATCCTAAAAATTAGATTACAGTGATAGTTGCACAATTCTTTTAATATACTAAAAACTGTAAAGGCCATTTTTAGGTAAAAAGGCTTTGAGTGATGGACTGTAGAAAGGGCCTACAGCGACCACCTGGTTGGATACAGACTGGCCCCTGGGGGGACCCAACTTCAAGATATCCATACACCCTAATTGACCCATGAGCTACTTACAACCAGGCACAGTTACCAAAATAGGGAGAATTCCATAATTCCCCATACCTCACCTTCCCTCTAAAACCAGCCCCCACCCCCTGCCTCTGCAGACAGCCTCTCCTCTGCTGTCCTGCCCACTGCTCCCTAGCAGTGTATTCATTAAATTTCTTCCTTTTTCTGCT
Organism: Nyctereutes procyonoides; assembly: GCF_905146905.1. NCBI lineage: Eukaryota > Metazoa > Chordata > Mammalia > Carnivora > Canidae > Nyctereutes > Nyctereutes procyonoides. Next base: position 35,838,144 of record NW_026575030.1, on the reverse strand, counting down.
TCAGGTAAATTCTTGTCACTGCCCAGACCACCTGCTTCCACCCAATCATCCCCCTCCAGTTAAGGGCTGCCATCCGACCAGACAAACACATTTAACCACCACCAAAACTATTAAATTGCACACTTTAAAGAGGTGAACTCTATGGTATGTAAATTATAGCTCAATAACGTTGTTTTTAAAAGTTGGCATGGGACACCTGGGTGGCTCAGTGATTGAGCATCTGCCTTTGGCTCAGGTCGGAATCCCGGAGTCCTGGGATCAAGTCCCATATCAGGGTCCCCGTGAGGAGCCTGCTTCTCCCTCTGCCTATGTCTCTGCCTCTCTCTGTGTGTCTCTCATGAATGAATAAATAAAATCTTTAAAAAAAAAAGAGGTAAATAAATAAATATTGGCATAAACAATGATGGGAAAAAGATATTCATATCTGCTTTCTCTCTTTTAATAAGAGATTGTCCCAAGACTCATTTCAGGGCCCATCTTTCCTTATTTAGGGCATTCTGATTTTTTTTTTTCTTGTCTATCTAGGTAAGTTCCTGCTGATAAGGCCCAAGTTCTTAATTCCATTACTTAAATAAAATCTATCTAACTGGGGATTTTTTATGTCCAGATACTGTCAAAAAGGCATATTAAAATACCATAAATGGTCATTTAAAAGTGGTCTCCAGAGCTTTACAACTCAAACAGCAATGCTTTAGATGATAAATTGTCCAAATACGAAGATAAGGATGTGAAAAAGAGGAGCATTCTTGGTAATGTTTGTTGTGGAGCTGAGGCACAATCAGGAGACTGGAGACATGACTCTGGGCATGGAATTGTCTAGAAAATCTACCAGGAACTGTTCATCTGAGTCACGGCAGAAATAGGGACCAGCTCACCACCATGGGGCTGGCAGGCAACCCGAGGTCAGTGATTCATGGGAGGGTCCCGAGGTGGATCGTCTGCTCAGGGTTATCCTGCTGCCCTATATGCCCGAGGGGCAGGGGAAGGGGCTACAGGCCCCTACGACCCTCCATTTTTTTTTTTAAATTTTTTTTAAATTTATTTATGATAGTCACAGAGAGAGAGAGAGGCAGAGACACAGGCAGAGGGAGAAGCAGGCTCCATGCACCGGGAGCCCGACATGGGATTCGATCCCGGGTCTCCAGGATCGCGCCCTGGGCCAAAGGCAGGCGCCAAACCACTGCGCCACCCAGGGATCCCTACAGCCCTCCTTCATATGCCCTCCCCGACCCCTTACACTCTAGTTTATGCTCAACACCTGCCCTAAGCCTCTTTCAAAAGGTCTTAAGTGACCTCCTAATTCTGAAACTCTGAGGCTCTCTCCAAGACTCTTATCTCTTACTCTAAGGTTTGGCATTACTGACCATCCCCCATCTCTTGGCTTCTCTGACCCTGTGCTATTCTTAGTCAAATTATCCCTCTTTTTTTTTTTTTAAGATTTATTTATTTACTTTAGAAAGAGAGAGACAGCACGAACAAGCATGAGGCATGAGGGGAGGGGACCAGAAAGACTCTCAAGCAGACTCCCCGCTGAGCACAGAGCCCAGGGCTTTGATCCCCCACCCTGAGATCATGACCTGAGCCAAAATCAAGAGTTGGATACTTAACCAACTGAGCCATTGAGGTGCCCTGAATTACCCCTCTTTCTTAATCCAAACACAACTTGCTTCAGAGTTCTTTAGGTCACTATTCACTGCAAGGAGCACCTTTAAAAAACAACAAAACTTGAAATGTTGGTGAAAGAAGAGAAAATTGAGTTCTAGAGTCAATGATCTTTACCACTGGCAACTGTTTTACTCTGATTTACCCAGTGTCATTTAATCTTTGATAGGAAATGGAGGAGCTACTCATAGATGTATGAATTTTCCAAAAGCGTATCTATCAGTGGCATCTCCTACCCCAGGTTTTTAATTAAATTATCAGAGAGAAGGCATATTTAATTATTTAAGTAAAGAATAGTTATTCCAGAGAGAAAATAAAGATTCCTTTACCTTTCCGTCTGCTGTCTCAACAATTACTTTGCCATCATTTCCACTCCCTTTAACCTCGGCCTCCACGTAGGCATTTCTGCCATCAGGAATCCAGCATTTCTTCTTCCCTACGGAGCCAAAAAAGATTATAACCATCGGACTTGTACAAAATAGATGCTGGACACTCCTGTACTGAAAGATGTGATCTCCTTTCTGCTAATTCGGCCTGGTGACTTGGATTCACCAATATAGGAAATTGCAGGGTTAGATAAAATCGTGAAAGCTCATCCCAAAGATGACACACTGACTCTGCAGGAAGGAGAAATACTTGAGCAAGCCAGACAAGGACCATCACAGACCATTGTGCTGCAAGGAAGTTACGGGGCAACACCCTACAAGCCACTCTTCCGGACCCCAACACTTAGCTCCCACTCCGTCCCAGGTCCTGGGTGTTCATCCTAGTGCCTCCCGCTCCCCTGCTCCCTTCCAGAATACTTCACTCAGAAAGGTCTGGTTATATCTAAGTGAAAATTAGGTGAGTGGTCATGCCTGTGTTTCAGGGTTTCTTTAGAATGTCTTAATTTTGGAATAAAAGCCTGCTGAGAGAATTACGTGGTCAGAATTGGAGGAGAGGGGATATGGGCTATTTTTGCCAGACAAGCATAACTGCTTCATGTTATTTCCCCCATATAGCATTTCTGTTCTCTGCCCCTTCACTTCCACATCCCACCCCTAAGCAAAGCAGCTGATCACAACGTGATTAGCCAATGAGAAGCTTTGGGGGAAATGAAACACCCTTATCACACCTGAGACAGCTTCGCTTGGCCGCTTCTGGGCTTCTCTCCCACCTGAGACAGATGCCAGGGAATATGAATAAGACATCTACTTTCAGGAGCACCTGGGTGGCTCAGCTGGTTAAGCATCAGGCACTTGATTTCTACTCAGGTCATGATCTCAGGGTCCTGAGATTGAGCCCCCTGTTGGGACTCCCACTGAGCGTGGAGCCTGCTCAAGATTCTTTCTCCCCCTCTGTCCCTCCCTGCTCCCTCTCTCCCTCTTTAAAAAAACAAACAAACAAAAAAAAAACAAACAAAACAAAACAAAACAAAAAACCAAAAGCACCTACATTTAAGGGAAAGTGAGTCTTACCAGAAGCTCATGGAAGTTTCAGGTCTCAGCTCATCAAGTAGGTAAGGGGGAGGGAAGAGCAGAGCACTTGGCTGGAATAGGGAAAGTCTGAACCAATGGCTAGGAACCCAGTGTGGTGGAACCCCACTGCAACTATAGCAGGGGTGGGCAATGCCAACCCCATCACCACCACCACCCTCAACACAAAAGTTAGGAGGCCTCATTGGTGCTGGACAGGAGGCCCTCACCAGACGCTCTCCCCAGAGGTGATCTATAGGACCTGACAGTGTGTAGGAAGCTGGGCTGGAGGAAGGGGGCAGGCCTCGGGTATGGCCATCCCGGATTGGCTTCAGCAGAGGAGACTGAAGGCCAGATGAGGGGGCCCAGTGTGGGGGCTCCAGGAAGAACCAGCAAGAGACAGTCCAACTAGACTTAGTGAGATGCTGTGCGAAGAGTCATGTTTGCTCGGTATAAAGAACTAGATTAAAGAATGGAGACAAGTCCCCTAGGACACAACCTCCTTCTTGTTTTGTTTGTCCAACTCTCCTTTTGTTTTGTTTCTGTTCTTGCTGCTAGAAATTTTTTAAATAAACTTTTTTTCAATGTGAAAAAAAAAAAGAGGGACCTGACAGTGTGTAGGAAGCTGGGCAACATTCGCCTTCCTTCCACCATGCTTGTCTCTGCAAGGGATTTTGTTGCACACTACTTTCTTGCTGTCCCTGTCTTCGCTGTGCTCCCTTCCTTGTCCCCTAAACCAATTTGCCACTAAAACTGCCTGGGAAGATTTTTGTATTCCTGTCAAACTGATTTTGCATTTTAAATACTGGTTTTGCGCTATATTTATCATTTTGGTCTCTTTTTACAAAAACGGATTTTGCTTTGTGTTATGTCTATGAAAAGAGGCTTGTTTTTGAAAAGCACCTCTTTGCATACATTTTGTGTGTTTAAGGTAAATAAATGCACTGTATTTTAAACCAAATGTTATCACTCGAAAGAAACATGGATATCAGCTGGCACTGATTTCCTTTTTTTTTTTTTTTTTAGAAAAAAAAAAACCTGAGGAAAGAGATGAAGAGAGTTGTCTGTAGTCACATAGCTAATTAGTGGCAGTCATTAGAATAATGACTCTAGAAATTAGATCACCCATCTCCTAAATCAAGCTCTTCCATTACAGCACATTTCTTCCATTTTACATGCTTAGTTTTTTTTCCTCCCATTCTTCTCTCAAGGATTAGGTCCATCCCCCACCTCATGATTAGCCCCATCCTTTGTCTTTTAACTTGCCTGGAAATGGTAGGGGAGAATTTTTGGAAACCCTTACCTATCTGAGACCTCAGTTCCTAACAGGAATGTTTTTAAAGACAAAGGAAAGGAACTCATTTTTTAAATTTTTAAGTGTTTTGCACTCGTGAATAATTGCAGAGGTGGAAATGTAAACAGTAATGGGTTTGAGTCAGGCTACCTGGACTTTAGTCCTGGCTCTGCTAGTGACAAGGTGTGAAAGAAGGGATTCATCTCTTTGGGCCTTGGTTTTCCCACCTGTATCCTCACAAGGTTTGCCTACATGATTTCATATCTTTAGATGATTAGATATCCTTTCTAATATAAAGGCAACAATAACAACCAAAAAAGGCAACATGTGTGTATTGGAGAAAAAATGAAAACATAGAGAAATGTATAAAGAAAATTGAAAAAAAAAAAAAAAAAAAACCACCCGTGGTGCACTTGGCTGGCCCAGTCAGAAGAGCGTGTGACTCTTGATCTCAGGGTTGTGTTCGAGTTCCACATGGGGTGTAGAGATTATAAAAAAAAAAAAAAAACACTAAAAAAAGTTACCCATAACAGAACAACACAGAGATAGCCACTGTCTGAAGCATTTCCTTCCAGTATTTTTTCTGTACTATTGATCAAGATTGGAGAAATACTGTATTCAGCTTGGTAGTTATTTGAAATAGAGTGTTTAGGTGCTCTAACATTAAAATCACTTACAAAATAAATAAATAAATAAATAAATAAATAAATAAATAAATAAATAAAATCACTTACATTTAGCTTTGGAGGGGTGCTTTGTGTTTATCTCTTAAAGCACTTTCTCCCTGACACCCAGCCATCCTAGTTTTCCTTCCCAGGGCACATCATAATGTTTGGTGTTTATTTTGCACACTAATTGTTGCAGTAGGGCCTCCACTGAGGAAGGCAGGCAGAGCAAGTGTCATCATCCTGCTTGACAGATGAGGAAACCACAGCTCAGTAAAGTGCAGTGATTTGCTCTGATTACACCGCTGGAGAGGATGGGTGCCAGGGAATTCGAACCCAAGATTACTTGCCAAATATTCTAATCACACTGCTTCCATTTGGCCTGAGTTCAAAAAAGCAGACTCCATTGTCTACTAGCCCAGGGGAATGAGAATCTTCCTTAGTCTTTTCGTTTTTGCTGCCACTGCGTTTCTATGGGGAAAACCGTTTGGCCAAAAAAAATTAATTAAAAATTATTGCTATATTTGAAGTAATTATTTACAGTGCTGATTCTACTAAATGCATCATCCAATTATCTCTAATGCTTTGGCCTAATTTTTATTTTCTCGCTGGCACCACTATGATCTTGTCCTTCATTATCTGACTACCTGTGATAAGCTTTTGCATGCCCAGTTCTGACCTCAGGGATAGTTCTGTTATTGTATTTGATTTGATGGATTATAATTAGTTACTCTAAAATCCAATCATCGTAATGAAATCCAATGACTGGAAACTGGGAACTGATCCAGGACTGGACTCTGATGGAAATAGAATGTCCTACATACCCGGCTTGAATTATAATCGGTCATATTAAAGTCTAATGTTGACTAATTCTGAGTACTAGAACAACAGTCAGCCCTTACGTTGCGTTGTTGAGTCATTTTGGAATTAAGATAGGTAGGTGGCTTAATGCTAGATCACACTGTGAATCTGACTTTAAATCTCCAACTAGCTGAAATTCGGATGTCCATGCAGCCCAGCCACACAAAGAAGGAGCAGGAAATGTAGCATTTATTTAGAGATTTTAATGTAGAACCCAGCCTTCATCTGGAGGGTAAATCCTCATTAACCTTTGTCCTTGCCACGAGACTAGACATCAGGGTGAGCAAGTCTCCTAATTATCTCTCGTTGAGTGTTGGCTGAGTGACCCTGCTGACCTGGAAGACAGCCAGAGGGCAAAGTTCCAACATTAGAAAAGTCTGAAGAGGGCTAGGGACGACTCCTCTTTCTCCTGCCTTCCTCCAAGGCTTTTCTTTTCTTCTTGCTTAGAGTGTACCAACACCACCTACAGTCCAAGCTCCAGGCCCCGGTCCATGCTACAGTGTTCACCCACACTAAGTGGTTTCTAAGAAAGGCTTTATCTGAGCCCACTCCTGGGGGTGGGGTGGGGATGGGGTCTGTGCTATCACAGTGCTTCCTCCAAGAGAGAACAAGTAAGCATGGCTTGGGTTGGGTCTGCCTCCCAGCCGTCCTCCTCTTCCTTGCAGACTCATCTCTACCCAGGCCATGTAGGCCACTTAGCTCCTCAGTTGTCAGTCTAACGCTCGTTCATAGAGGCAAATGCACCTCAAGCAAGCAGGTTTGGTTCCAGAATTGACGGCTCTTCTCAACCAATCAAATAAACCAGCTTCCACCCAGAAGCTGTAAAATAAATGGAAACCAGCAACCCCCACAAGTCTTACCATCAAAGGCCACAGCCTGTAGCAGAAGCAGCTCGGCCTGGCTTCTTCTGAGGAAGGCCGCAGCCTCTCCAAGCTCTGACACATCCATCCTTCTTCAGTGGTCCACCAAAACAGGCTTCAGCCTGAAAGAGAGCAGCAAGGGTTCACTCTGTAGAAGACAGGTGTAGGAAGGAACCGGTGGCAATGTGGCCTCACGCACTAATCCAAGACACTATTCCCTAAAGATGGACCAATAAGGGTTAAATCTTTTTAACTACCCCTCCCCTCCTCTCTCTCTGCCTGTCTCATGTGTATGACGAAGTCGGACTCAAGAACATCTTACTGTATCAGGGCCAACCAATCCACTAGGCGCAGAAGCCACTAGCATCTACGATGCTTTCAGGGGCCCACAAAAATAGTGTAATAATAATTTTATTTAAAATCAGAATAAAACATGAATATAATACTTAGGACACATAATAAGGAATCCATCCTGGGTAATATTAATTAGTCTTTATACCAAAGCAGTTGCAAAATCTGATTTTTAATATTTTTTGTGAAGGAAGAAGCCCACAAAGACAGAAGTGCCTAAGGTCCTCATGAAAATCATCATGCAACCCCAAACCGCGGTCCTGACCTTGGCCAGACTGAGAAACACCCAGTTGTGAACACCGGGTGCCCTGACGGGAGTGGAGGAAGGGCTTGCAGGGATCTGGGTGCATCCGGGGAGAGGGAGCACTGTGGTCAGAGTATGGTGACAATGGGGAGAGGTCATCCAGACTAACAGCATGAGAGAGGGCAGGAGTAAAGATGTGAGTATCCTGCAGAGGCGAGTGTCTGGGAGCAGGTGGGGTGCACAGGTGAGGGGGAGAGCAGGCTGTGTGCTGAAGGCGGTGACCAGGTATGGGTGGAGAAGCTCATCAGCTCAGGTGAGGCAAGCGCGGGTCTTGGACGGGCTGGTGGCTCGGCAAGTCATCGGGTCTAAATTCATTGTGTGTTCTCTCTGTACCAAACACTTGATTTTTGATCTTCATGCTTTACATGTGACAAGCAGAAGAAATAGCATCTGGGCTCTCGTGATCCAAAGTAAGAGGTCATTCTCTCTAATTGGACAAGAAAAGTTTTAGGCTTTTTCCTCTCCACTCAGGGTTGCAGGGCAAATATTATTTGCCCCATTTTACAGATGAGAAGGTAGAGAAGGGCTTGCCAAGGTTGCTCAGCTCTGGTGCTGCTCTCGAGGACTGAGAAAGAAGAAACTAATCGCTTTCTATTTTGCATGTGGATGACAATTAACTAACGCAAATGAGTAATGTATTTCGCTGCACTTAATCTCCTTTCTTTGTGGTGTTTGAGTGTGTCTGGCGATAGCGTTTCTAGGGTCTAAGGAGTGTGGTTTACAGCAAAGACCAGTGGCCCAGGCTAATGAGTCCATTTTCTCTCTGCCAGAAAATGAGCATGTGACTTGCAAGAAATCACTTATGTTCAATTTCCTCCCCAGCATAACCTGAGGACTAATCATAATCTATGGGGACATTTCCTGCGGTAAAAAGCAGGTAGGTACGCAAGGGAAGCCAAGAGCCAAAGCCCAGAAATGGGACTGAGCATGGTGACATGTCCCAGGAGAAAAAACCCAAAGCTGGTCAGCTTTGTTTCCCGCGGGTGACGATTCCTATTTAGGATATGTAATGATAATAATCCACATTGGACTGGATAGAAGGGAGCCGGATAGAGGAAAGCTTAGAGAGCTAGGCCGGGAAATTTGGGAATACACTCCAGGAAACACTGCAGACAGGGTGAGAACGTGAGGGAAGCAGTATTTTAGGAAAGTGGCTCTGGCAACATGTTCAGGGTGGGTTGGAACAGAGAGAAGCCGTAGTCAGGGAGACAAATTGCGAGTCTGTATTTGTGAGGAAATTGGACTGAATCCTCCCCCTTCGCTCTGCGGCTTCCTGGTGGTTTGCACTCAGCACACAGAAGAGCTCAGGAAGCAGATTTTGGAGACAGAAGATCCGTGTGTGTGTGTGTGTGTGTGTGTGTGTGTGTGTGTGTACACACTTCTGGAAAAGATAGCTAAGGAACAGGTATCTATCTGGGGAGTGGGGACAGGATATGGTGGGGGAAGGATACAGTTACCTTTCACTTCCTGGCTTCCTGGTCTATTTTAATTTGTGGCATGTGCGTGCATTTTCATCATAACAGATTTTTAAAAAGTAGTTCTTATTATAACACCCAAGGATAAAAAGATCACATCAAGACAGAGCACACAGCTGTGTAAATCTCTTTCCTAGTCTGGACCACTTAGCATATTTAAAGGTATACGAGGAACAGAATGTGTCGAAAGCAGCACCGGATAGAAGCCTCTGCATGTGCCAAGAGTACAGAGGACCTGGCAACTGTTTGGAGGTAGGAAAGTGAGGCCAAGAGATGACCCACCTGAGCACAGGAAGGATGGAATCTTCCTTCCCCCTTGGCTTCCTGCATCTGTTAACCAAATGCCCCAACTGTCCTCTGGATCCCTTCAGTTTCAAATTGCACATGTGGCTTTAGAACTTTATAGAATAACATACTTAGCACAGTTCAGTCATATCAACACCTTAAAATAGAAAATGAAAGAGCCCAAACCCCAAAAGAAGTAAACAGATTAACCTTACCGGCAAAATAAACAGAAGGTGTAGTTTAACCTTCTCGTGATAGAGAAACAGAATTAAAGAGCTCTTTGAGAAGGAAAAGTTAATCTACATATCGAGAGGAAATTAAATTTGAGACTGACATTTTGGTGCTTTTATTGTCAAAAGACGCTGAGGCCTATTGTAACTTGTATCTGCTGGTAAATATATGTAAGAAGCAGGAGAGAAAAAGAGAATGGGGCTGGGGTGTTGGAGAAAAGGGGAAAGGGTCAGGCACAAGGGGTGTCTGCACATTGCTATGAATTTTTCATATTTGGGCTCCCAGAGTTTGGTTTGTCAGTTTGTGTAGGAAAGATTGGGCTCTGGGAGTCACATAGCTATGCTCGTAAGTATGATGACCATATTATCTAACACCTGCATATATATATGTATATATATGTGTGTGTGTTTAGTAATAATAAATTATTTATTTAGTATATTTATATTGAGTAATAATATAGTACATATATTTAGTAATAATAAATGATTAGAAATCAATAATAAAACTATTAATGTTAATAATTAAACTTGGACAACAGATATAATCTAAGACTTCCCCAAGCAAGTAGGTACATATGGACACCCCACTTATAAGAAAACCAAGGGCTTGGAATGACGATTTATACATCAGCAATAATGGTATTCCTTTTCAATAACTACAGAGTCCTGATTACTTGTATCCATTATTCCCAAGGATCTCAGAGAATATTACTATCAGAAAGTTGGACCCAGAGAGGAGCCTGAGATACTTATGTGTGTTGGCATTCAGTTTGCTGTCCGGCCAAATAATTCCTCCTATTTTGTTCTGGTCTTTATTTTTTCAGGAACTGAATGCTATGTAAACCACCATTCTCACATTTGCATTGCATGGTACAATTTCCAGATTTAAATGTATCTGAGTCACCTAGTTAACAAGGGAAAGACAGGAGTGGGAAGGCCTTACATGGAAGGGAGAGTTGAGATCTGAGGTTTTCACCATGGCCTGGAAAGAATCATGTTGGTCAAAACTTGCTTCTACTTCATAGGAAATAAGTTTATGCCTGCCTGCCATGTGAGAAGTGACACCTGCCTGGGTGACCAACTGATTGGCTAGAGACTGAAGCATTTGCCAGGACATGGGACTCTCAGTGCTCAAACCAGAAGAGTCCAGGGCAAGTAGGGACAAGCTGGCCACCCTACTTTTAAGTATAGAGCATTTAATTACTTTGGGAATAAAATCTCTTGTTTGGAAATGGGCTATTTTATGCTGGTTGTATTCTCTGTCGTCCTCTCTCTCCCGGGGTATTTTATAAATAGCTTGTTGAAAATGTTTAGTTATTCTCAGTCAATATACATTTATTACCCATCTGTAATTGCCCATGCTAGGCTTAGGGGTACAATGATGGGCAGATTACACATACTCTCTGCCTTATTAAAGTAACTGATTTGGACTGGGGTGGATAGGGGAGGAGGAGGTTTCTTCTATCTTAACTATGGCTACACTTCAAGCAAATTTGTAAAGAAGAGTCTTCGTGCCCTAGGATGGGTGGTGCTAGTCATGCAGTAGAGATCAGAATGAGGGAGCCCAGGAGGATGGTAGAAGCCAGGAGAAGAAGGGAGCTTGTACAGCCATGCCTCCCAGCTCACCACTCAGCTAAACCTTTGCTGGGTTATGTTATTCTGAATATGAGATGCCTTTCCTCACACTGTTGTTCCACAGGCCCCTTCACTGCCTCATCATCCTCTGCTTTGGGGGTTCCCAATGGAAGGGTTACTGTCCTGACCCTTGTTGTCCACCAATGTAGAACCCTAGGAGTCATCTCCAATTTCTCCTTTTGTCTCATGCCCACATTCAGTTGATCACCAGGTTCTATTGATTCTATAATTATCAAGTCTTCTCCACTCTCAGCAGACAGTGTGGAGTGTCTGCTGGGCCCACACTCTTCTCTGAGAAGTGCCTGCCTTCACCGAACAGGCATGAACCACAAGCTGTCAAGTCTGTAAGGTGACACTGGCATCCTGGCCCAGCTGATTAGACACAGTATGAAAGCCTGATCCAATCAGGGACAATTAGAGTATCTTTCCTATCTGGAATACCGATTTGGAACCAAGGTGACACTCTTAGTCTGTGCTTTTCGCTTGAATGGAGTGATGTGAACCTGGGGATTGAGGTTGGCACTGTGGTATGGTCACGTGGCGCCACATGCATGCTAATCAGCAGAAACATCAATAGAGAGGGAGTCACAGGAATGAAGAAAAACAGCAGTAAGGGAACAAGGGAAGAAAGAGAGATTGTTTGCTTGGGTTCCAAATAGCTTTCCGGTTAACAGTACCTCTGGAGACCTAGAGACCTGCCTTTGGTTTTCATAGGATCTTTCAATAACCTGCTAATAAATTCCTATCTCTCCTCTCCCCTCTCCCCGACTTTAAATCATCTTGAATTTCTGTTTTTTTCCATCAAAATATTTCTAAGACATTACATCTGATTCTTTGTCCTCATATAGGTTCTTCCTTCTTCTCCTAAGACAGTGTGAATATTGTATATAAATGCTCAGCGCAATGCTGTGCATACTAAGACTTCAATCCATGTTAACTTCTTTTCTTACTATTCAACAGCATTTGTGCAGTCTTTAAACGCTGTGCTGGAGATGCAGGAGGGTGGCTTTGCTTTCTAAATTGCTTAGTGGGTTTGAGATGTGCAAAACCATGACAGAGAATAGTACGACAGGGAAGTAGAGAGGGCAAATCGAAAAGCAGCAGCTTTCGCTGGGTAGTTGGAGGTGAGACTATAGTATCGTTCACCCAGGCAGTACTCTGTTCTGGAAGATCCCACTGACCCCAGTCCTCTCCCTGTTTGTCTATCGTTGGCAATCTTCTCTCTTTCATTCAGGGCTGGACAATGCATTACTGGTGGGAGGCAACACAGAGCCTCTCCTTTGAAATCCAAATCACCTTGGCATTTTAGTGCCATAAATGTAAGCAGAAATTCAATTAATGCTTATTAATTACATTATGAAAAGAGTTAAATTATTCTCATGTTAGCAACCCCAACAGCTTCTCAGGTTGGTGTCATCGTAATTGATTAGATTCACTCGAGTTCTTCATCAAGTTAGGTTATTATGCATGTTTACTTTCGAAGGCTTCCACTGCTGGGAAACCATAATGCAAGTAATAAGAAGAAATATGAATATGGCTCTAAGTAAACAAACACGAAGACTCTCTTGACAAAGCCTCTTCCATTATTAAAATTGGAGACGAAGTGCCTCAAAATGAGAATGGATTTATCCAGATGTCAACAGAGGAAGGAAGAATTATCAGGCCCTTAAATGATTCCCAACAAGCTGGAACATGTGTCTCAAGGCAGTAAGTGAAATACATTTAGCTACAAGGCCCAGTGAACACCACAAATCTGGGGAAATGCTGCAAGATGCTCTTAATTAGGGGCACTAGTGGGTAGACAAATGATGCCAATGTCTCCCTAATATTCATGCTGCTGGGATAGTGTGTTATGTGCCTCGATTCGGCAAGGTTTACTCAGTAGAAAATTGCTAATTGCTTAGTTTTTATGTATAAATCTACCGCCCCTTAACCAGCTATAGTACTTGCATTTTATTTATTTATATGTGATTTAGTTTTCTAGAAAAGCAGGGGCTTTAAGCAGGTTTATCTCCTTGAAAAAGAAATGGTAAGACATTGAATTGAATTACAAATCAAGAGAGTTGCACAAATTATTGATTCTCTGAAGCACTCATTTCAAAGGGTGATTATGATCATGATTACAGGTATCCGGGCAATCCAGTTCACACTCCGGGTTCTTTTTCCCTCTTCCTGGTCTACCTATAGCCCACTGCCACTTAGCCCTTCTTCCCATCACTCTACAGAAATTGTTCTTTGTAATGATCTCTTATAGACAAACCAACCGTACTTTTCAGTCCCTAATGCTAATCCCACGTTCTGGGATATTCTCTCCTTTTTGTTGTCTTCCCTCGTGTTCATTAAGTAATCAAAGGCCCATCCCTAATCAACATAGTAGGTATCAGGGACAAGTCCCTTCAGCTCCCTCCTTCCGGGGGCTCCCCTCTCCCAGTTTCGCTTCCATCCTATCTAGGACCATCTCATCCTACTCCTTCTCTTCTCCCAATCTGGGATCAAAACTCCAGTTTCTTGCACTCAACTATTTGCTACTTATCCAGAGAAAGAAATTCTGATTAAATTATTTCATGCATTCATTTTCAAGTATGTGCTCCTAAGCAACATGGACTAAAGGAGCAATAAGACCTCAAGAAGTTCCCACTCTTGGGAGGGCTGAGCCACCTGGATGTGTGTTAGCTCTTACAGTTCGAATGAGAAATGCTGGGACAGTGCTCTGCACAGGACAGCTCAGGGAGGTGTGACCCTCTCATCTATAATCGTATTTTAAAAATAACACTTTGTGGGGCACCTGGGTGGCTAAGTGGTTAAGCAACTGCCTTCGGCTCAGGTCATGATCCCGGGGTCCTGGGATCGAGTCCCACATCAGGCTCCCTGCAGGGAGCCTGCTTCTTCCTATGCCTATGTCTCTGCCTCTGTCTGTGTCTCTCATGAATAAATAAATAAAATATTTACAAATAAATAAAACAGAACAAAAATAACAATTTGTAACTCAAAGGAATCCTAAATGTCCCTAAAATGCTACCTATAGATTCAGTACCAATACTAGCTTTTTTTTTTTTAATTTTTTTTATTTATGATAGTCACAGAGAGAGAGAGAGAGAGAGAGAGAGGCAGAGACACAGGCAGAGGGAGAAGCAGGCTCCATGCACCGGGAGCCCGATGTGGGATTCGATCCCGGGTCTCCAGGATCGCGCCCCGGGCCAAAGGCAGGCACCAAACCGCTGCGCCACCCAGGGATCCCCCCAATACTAGCTTTGAAGAGCAAATAATACTTAACCATTTCTGAGGGCTTACTGTACACCAGGAACCAGATTAATGCTTTACATGTAATAACTCTTTTAACCTCACAGTAGCTCTATGAGGGACATACACAATAACTCACATTATATAAAGACATAAAGACTTAGAGAGGTAGATGTCTCTGGTATGGAATCCTGATATGTGCAAGTCATCCTTCACCTTCACATTCAATCATTTGCCAAGTTCTGTTGACTCCTTGTCTAAATATCACTGAAATATCCACATCTTTCTATTCCCCTACCAGCACCATGACCAAGGCCACCACCATTTCTCTCCTCGCTTATTGCTTTACTCTTTTTATTGGTCTCTCGACTGCAGCCAGAGTGAAGCTGTGTATACAGGAGCACAATCATATTACTAGTTTATTTAAAACCTTCCCATTTTTTTTCATAAGATAAAGCCCATCACAGTAATAGGGCCTGTGGAGCTCTTCACCCCTTAGCCTGCCCTATTTCCCCACCCCATCTCCCTTACTCTCTTGTCCCCAGGTAGGATGTGAGTGGAGTATTCCTAGTAAATGCCAAGAATACTCTCTGATTTCTGGATGTTCACCCATGATGTGACCTGCTCTGTCTGGAACATTCAGGCCTGTCTCTTTCCCTCTGGCTAGTTCCTAATCATCCTTTGGATCGCCATTAAGCAACATTTTACAGGAAGGTGTTCTAGTCTAGGCTGTGTCTTAGATGTGTTCACTTGAATCATGGTGATCTTTTTTCTATATTATTATTATTTCTTGAATTGTCTATCTTCCCCACTAAACACAAGCAATCATAGGGCAGGGATTAGGTCTGCTACATTCAGAGTGAACTCCAGTCCTTTGCACAGAGTAGGAATTTAATAAACACTTAGGGAATGAACTAACAAACAAATTAAACCCATCAGTCTCATTCTGGAGTTCATGCTTCTAAGTTTGATGCTGTACTGACTCCTGGCTAAGCTCCAGCTTAGCAGGGATCATGTCCTTGGTAAAAAAGGCATCTAACCAAGATGCAACTTTTCCTTATATGTAACACGTCCTTGGTTAAGAAAGCATCATCACTGGGGCGCCTGGGTGGTTCAGTGGTGTAGTATCTGCCTTCAGCTCAGGTTGTGATCCCGGGTCTTGGGATCAAGTACCACATTGGGCTCCCTATGAGTAGCCTGCTTCTCCCTCTGCCTGTGTTTCTGCATCTCTCTCTGTGTGTCTCATGAATAAATAAATAAAATCTTAAAAAAAAATAATACAACATATAACGCATATAACATACAAAACATGTGTTAATTGACTGTTTATGTTATCTGTAATGCTGCCAGTCAAAGCTATTAGTAACTAAGTTCTGGGGGAGTAGAAAGTTATAGGTGGATTTTTTTGGAGGGGCGGTGATTGACATTCCTAACCTCCATGTTGTGCAAGTGTTAATTGTATTGGGGCAGAAATTTGAATTGTATTACCCCAAGATTTTTTAATCCTTAAAATTCTAGAAATAAGTTCTCTAACATGAGTTATCTCAGTGATCCATAATTTATAGGTGAGTATAAAAAGGAGCAGCAAAATAATTGACTGGCCCCAGTTCACCAGGAGAGCCAGGCTGAAAGCATGAACAGTTTTGAGCAGAGTTTGGAAAACAAAATACTCATGATAGATATATAAAGAGAAACCAAAGAAAATAAAGATTTGGAGTTGTATCTTTGTGCTTCAGGCTGAAGGTAAAGACACTCTCCCATAAAATACTGGTAAACACCATAAGCACAGAGTAAACATTAGATACAATTGAACATTGTCATGATCTACTGAAATATTATCACTATCAGTGACCCATGACAATAGCTTAACATCTAGTTTAGAATTGCTGATGCTTTTGAAAAAAAAAAAAAAGAATTGCTGATGCTATTATTCAGCACAAATGGTATGCATGAAAATATGTTTAGTGATTCTGAAAGGTGATTTATAATATAAATTCAAGGTATTATTTGTATTATTTTCATTGTTTTTGTATTTTTCTCTTTGATATGACCTTAACTCAGGATAATTATGAGTTTTAAGTAAGTACAATTATAATCAACATCTTCACATGATATTCAAAGACATACTTACCTAAAAATAAAATTGGAATATTATATATTCTAGTTCAATTAAATTCAACAAATACTTTTGAACACCCAATAAGAGCCAAAAATTGGCAAAATACTTGAGAAACCAGAGTAATTAATACATAGCTTCTGCTCTCAAGATTTAACTCTAGTAGGAGACAAGACTCATCAGCAAATCATTTTTAGTATGATCAGTGCAGTAATGGATATACATTTTCCAAGAGACTACAATTAAAATAAATTGTGGTTAAAATTCTTACCTCAGAACAATTCCATTCTATAAATACATTGTTTTTTTTTTTTCTTTAGCTATTTCATTTCATACAATGGATAACCCCAGAGGGGAAAATATCAGTAAAAATAGCCCTTGTCTTTTATACCTGTCATTCAATGAATTGGTGAAAACACAGAGAGAAAAACCTACCTTGGAAAGACCAAAAGAAATGAGCAGACCAGTGTTGAACAAGACTTTATACCCTTTGTCAAGGTCAACGATGACAACCTTAGTTAATTTTGCCATTGTTTCTAAATTTGTCTGCTGGTTTTTGAGAAGTTGAACCCATGGATCTGAGTTTGGCACCCAAATTGTCTCTGAGGCAGGGGTATTAGATGCCAGAAAACTATCCCCTTTCTATAACCCAACTCCACAGACTAATTTGACTCATTCTCTAAATGCTTGCTGCATAATAGGATCAGACAAGATTAATTAAGAGAAGCAGCAACACCCCTCTGGCGGAATCAATTTTGGCGTCTTGGGCTCCAAGTCTTGAGCTTTTTGAAGAATTAAGTTAAGGGTCTCAACATTTTCCACAGTGCCAAGGAAACAGTTAATAATAGTTATCTACTGTTTGTTTAGGCCATTCTAAGACTACAAAAAAAAGCACATATTAATGATTTACTATGTTCCAAGCACTGTTCTAAGCACTTTGCATATATGAATTCATTTAAGCCTCATAATAACCCTACATGGTAGGACTTTTATTATTCCCATTTTACAAATGAGAAAATAAATAGAGGACGAGATAAGCTAGTACTCTTTGGAGATAAGATTTGAGCCTAAAATTTTGGGTTTCAAAATCTATTCTTGTAACCATTATGATATATGGTTATTAGATCATAATTTGGATAATGTTCGTTAACATCTTCCCTCAAAAAGTGTAATTTCAAAAAATTTCCTTTCGTTACAAGGAAATACCTTACGATTTGCTTCTTCCAACAGCCAGGAAATTTTCTTTTGCTGCAGTCTAGGTGAAGCAAACAGCTAACCAATTGCTATAAAAGGGGAAACAGCCAGACAATGCCTTTGGCTTTGAATCACTTTTCCAGGACTTGAAAGCTTTTTGCAAAACCTGAAAATATCTCCCTGGAGCAAGGGACTTTCTGAACTACGTTTAAAATAACTTGGGAAGTGATATAAAAAAGTAGAACTCTTTTGGGTTATAGGAAATAGCTCATGCAATCAGTTCTCAGTACTGATGGGCCAGCTCTGCATAACCCTTCCCCCAAACCAATTAGTTCATCATTCCCCACTGGGGAAAAAGAGAAGAGTGTGGAAAGACACCTATACTGAAGCTTATTATAGCAGTGTTGTGGGCAGAAGTGGGCTAGTAATAAATACTGAAGTAAGTACTGGATAATTATAACTAATCAGTTATGCTAAAATGAGTCAATATGGCAGCCTAATTGAGATGATCCTTGTTGCTTCTTACAGGAATGCTATTTAATTAGAATGGGTAAACTGACAGTCAGCAGTAACCTCACAGAATCCCAGGCAACATGAGATGAAGCAAGAGAAAGATCACCCTGGCTGGCTTTCAGTTTGTAGAAAATGGACATTAAATCTGTCCATTTGGCCTTTGGGAGACTGATAGTCATTTTTCATGTGTGCTTACAGCTTGAGAAAAAGAGTGTGTTGTTGTGTTTGGACTTTTAAAAAAGAATCAATCTAGATAAAGCAGACAAAACAGCTTCACTTGCATTTCAAGGAGCTCTGAGGATTCAAAATGTCCAAATGCAGAGCAAACTAACCAGATTGGGTTTTCAGAGGGGTGTAATTTGGAATAAATAAGAGGCAGCTGTTAAAAGTGATAAACCTGTTTCCATTTTGAATGGTCAGGAGAGAGGCATGCTCTGGTAGATTCTTAGGGCACATGGTTGAGAGTAAGCCCTGTATGGGGGAGCGGGGCATGTTTTGGCTCTATTAAAAAAATAATCCAAAGACGGACAGGACCAAGGAGTTGCTTATGTGGCTTGGTTAGCATTTGGTAGTTCCCAAATCTATAAGGTAGGTAGACAGGCATGGCCGCTCTGGAGATTCAAATTTGGCCTATGAAATCATTCTTATAATCTCAGGAGTGTGAAGCAGGGTTATTTATTCTCTGGGTTGAATAGAGAATAGGATTAAAACAAGGGCCTTAATGTAAGTCATGTCTTTAAAAGAGGTAAGCACAGGAGAGCTATATTCTGTTAATAACTTTTATATTCAAGTGATCAAATCCTATAGACAATTACCTAGACAATAAAATTAAAGTAACTATTTCCCATCATGCCAATCCCTTTGAGGAATTGTTGTTTATCAATGATCATACGTTGTTCTACTGACAGTGTAATTGACTGAGTTCTCTCATATACAGAACCAAAAGTCAGTTCTTAAGTCTTACTATAATAATTGCTAAAGACAAAATGTTCTGCAGCCTTGATTACACAGATGCTACTGAACCATTTGAGGGTTGGATAAATGGATGTAAAGTGATGGTTCATGTTTGTTAGAAAACAAGATCATAAACTTATGAGAAGGAGAAATAACTATTAAAGAGGTTTGTGGGGGTGCCTGGGTGGCTCAGTGGTTGAGCATCTGCCTTCAGTTCAGGGCGTGATCCTGGGGTCTTGGGATCGAGTCCTGCATTGGGCTCCCTGAAAGGAGCCTGCTGCTCCCTCTGCCTACGTCTCTGCCTCTCTCTCTCTCTCTCTCTGTGTGTGTCTCTCATGAATAAATAAATAAAATCTTAAAAAAAAGAAAAAAATTTGATTGGTCTGGATGGATAAAGAAGGTTGTGGTATTTAAATGAGAATGAATTATAAGACAGTATTATATAATATATATAATATACATCATATATTATACAATCATATAATTAAAAATTATATGCATTTAGGGACGCCTGGGTGGCTCAGTGGTTGAGCACCTGCCTTCAGCCCAGGGCCTGATCCTGGAGACCTGGGATCGAGTCCCACGTCGGGCTCCCTGCATGGAGCCTGCTTCTCTCTCTATCTGTGTCTCTGCCTCTCTCTTTCTATCTCTAATGAATAAATAATATCTTTAAAAAATGCATTTAAAAATAGTCCTAAAGTTGTTATCTCTGGGCAGAGGGGTTATGGGTTCTTCAAACAATTATTTTGCATCTCTATATTTTCTAATCTTCCTATAATAAACATACATTTTTTTGGTAATAAAAATTATCTTAAAATAACGTGCTGTCTGTATTTCTGGGTGTAAATTAGGGTCATAATTCAGTGTATATACATATATATACACACTGTACATATATATACACACACGTATATAATACACACACATGCACACATATATAATTAACATATAAATAAGCCAAACATAGTGGATACCTTTTTTTTGTGGGGTGCTTGCCGTTGTTTTCTTGCCATAACCCATATCAGATCCTACGTTTTCTTACCCTTCCACTCACATCATTTCTTGCTTTCACTCATCCCACGTGTGACCCAGGTTAACAATTTAGAATTTGATCCCTCCGTATTTTCCTCCATGCTTATCTGCTCAAGTAGATATGCAAACACGTAACACATTGCTGTTGGTTGTTTTACAAAATAAGAGGAGTTACATATAGGTCTCTATCTCTTGTTTTTGTCACTCAATAATATTCATTGAAAAGCTGCTAAACCAGCTGCCAGAACCCTAATACATCACTTTAATAGCTGTATGATATTCCATGGTGTAGATATACCACAATTTATTCAGCAATTCCCCTATCCAAGTTTCTAGTTTTATCATTATGAAAAATGTTGTAATTACCATCATTGTGCATGTGTCATTACTTATGATTTTATTTCTTTGGGAAAGTGTCCCAAGGGCAGGAATGTCAAATCAAAGGAAATACATTCAAAATTTTAATAGTGCCAGATTGCTTTCAAAAAAGGCAGTAACAAACTACACTAGCCATATATGAAAGTATTCTTTTTTGATTACTGTCAGTAATTGGCAGTCATTCTTTTTAATTTTTGACAATCCAATAGACATAAAGTAATATCTCATTTTAACTATAATTGCATTTCTCTATTACAAAATTTAAGCATTTTTTTCAAATGCTTATCAGTCATTTGGATTGATTCTTGTCTGAGTTGTTTATTCCACTTATTTATTTTGCCTATTTTCCTGTGGGAGTATTTGCTTTTCTTTTCAATTTGCAGTTATTCTCTGCACATTTTGTATCCTAATCCTTTGTCTGTAATCTGTCTTAATTAATTCAATTTACCATACCATTTGTCTCCTGAATTTGATTATGGTAACATTTATCTTATATTTTGGTATAGTTAGATATAATTATCTTTTATTTTTATAGGTAACTTTTTTTTTTTTTTGGTCTAGCTTTGGAGGATTACAAACGGTTATATTTAGTCAGTATTTCGAGGCAGCCCTAGTATTAGTTGCCAAGGGGAACAACAATAACAAAATTGCCCTTTGCAAATAGACAAGTTAGGAACAGAAAACTCCTAAATAACAACCAGTTAAATAAGATAGAAGTTTATTTTTGTCATGGAGTCTGGAAGGAATTAATCCAGGGCTTTTATGTATACCCCAGTCTAAAGGATCAGATTTCTTCTTTCTTGATGATCTATTTACTGTGCAAGGCTTCCATTCCCTAAGGTCAAGTCTTGATTCAAAATTCTGTTAGAGACTTGGCCATTTTGTCCATTTCCAGGCCAGAAGAAAGAAGGAAAATAGATGGTTATGCCCTTTAAATAATTTCCCAGAAATTGTCCACCATTTCCATTTATATCACATCCACAACAAGAACTTAATAACTAGTTGCAAAGGATGCTTACATTTCTCTGGCCACTAGCCAAGACTATGAAACAGTCTTGATTCCAGGTGGCTTTGTGTTAAGCTAAAAAATCAGGGTTTCCAATACTTTGGAAGATGGGGGGGCAGAGCTTACCACAAGAGGGCTTCAAAACAATAATTCGCTGACATACTTTGAAACTAAAGATTTGGGGAAAAATATACCTTTTATGAAGACTTCATAGTCTTCTAAATACACAAATTATGAATGAATAAATGAATTAATGAACTTACTTCTAATGTTTCCAAAAAAGTCATCATTTTCTTCTCTAGCCAGGTGGGCACAGATGTTTTAACAGATGATGCCTACTTATTTGGAAAATTGCTGTCAACTGGAAGTGACCCAGCACCACTGCATAAAGAAGAGACATTTTTTCCCCTATCTATTGCTCAGGTTCATCAATTGCCCAATGCTCTCATCAATTTTGAAACATCCTTTGTGAACCTGGTAAAAAGATCAAAGAAAGAATCCACTGGGGGGAGAGCCCCAAAACCTGTTTTTCAGCTAGAAGGGTTAATGCTCCTGGGTGTCTTTTAATGAATGGCTAGATCCAAAGAAGTAACTTCTGTTTAGATTCTGTTATGTCTAGACTATTTTTAATAACATGGCACATTGCAAAAGAATGTAATAAATTTTATCTTTAAGATGGAGGCAAAGCAGATGCCATGGTTTATCATGTGGGTCTGTTATCGGGCTGCCTTTTGAATCTAAGAGATAAATTTCAAAATACATCTCACCGATGCTTGCTGTATTTGGGAAATAATGCAGACTTTCTAAGCAAACCAGATATCTAATTTTTAAATAAAATACTTGTATTATTAAAAAAATGGTCAGGAATTAGAATTAGGAGCACATGATAGGCACCCATGTGTCTTTTGATTTTATTCTTTGTGTCTAATATCTTTTAAAAAAAGAAGAAGAAAAGGTGCTGGGCTGTCATCTGCAATTCCAGTATCTCTAAAAACCTCCGGTCTGTCATTCAGTAGCATGACTCTTTCCCTCATGATTGACACTGAATGCAGATGTGTGAAATGGGCCAATAAAGACTCTCAAGCAGTTCTGTTGCTTCAATAAACAAAGTCTCCATGCAGCACTTTATTAACCAATTCGTGCCACCCACCAAGAGGCAGGTAAAAATTATGAATCATACAAATCATTACAAATTATTTGAAACAGAACAGTAACCGTTTTAATGCTTATTTTTTTCCCCAGTGGCTTTTATTTAAAAAATAGAAATGAGAACAGTTTTTAAAATATCCATCCATTAATACATATTACTTGCACTCACATGTTTTCCCAAGTGAAAGCATTTGGCTGACACCCAGTAATATCCTGCAGCCCATTTGATCTATACCATAGCCTAAGCCCTGATTTGTATGAACCTTAGTCATGTAAGGGGAAAAGAAGTGAGGACTGGACTTATCTGGTACACTTACCTCAGTCAAAAAGACTTCGAAAATAGATCAAATGCAGTGTGTCAAAATTCATTTACATTTATCTGTATCTAATTCATCTTGAAGAGCTCCCAATGATCTTCTCACATTTCAATACTCTTATTTCTAATTGTGGAGTTCAAAAAGTATCCTGCCATCGGAGGTTGTTAAAATTTAGTGTTAGGATGCCTGGGCAGCTCAGCAGTTGAGTGTCTGCCTTTGTCTCAGGGCATGATCCCCCAGTCCTGGGATGGAGTCCCACAATGGGCTCCCTGCAGGGAGCCTGCTTCTCCCTCTGCCTGTCTCTGCCTGCCTCTCTCTCTCTCTCTGTCTCCCATGAATGAATAAATAAACATTTTTTAAAAATTTAGTGTTTATTGGGAATGTCCGAGAGGGATTGTTAGATACAGATTGCTATGTGCCACCCCTAGAGTTTCTCATTCAGTATGTTTGGGATGAGGCCTGAGAACTTGCATTTTTAACAAATTCCCAGTTGACATCCAGTTGACATTGCATTTTAACAAATTCCAGTTGACATTGCTGGTCTGGGGGTCTCACTTTGAGAGCTAGTGTACTAAACAATAGTAACCAAGTGGCGGAGATTCCATTAGGACGTTAGGGTCTACACTATTCTCCTTAGGCCTCCTAGCCAGCCTTAAGACTAGCCTCAATTGCCCTTTCTCTGGTGCCTTGTACATTGGCCCACTCTAGTACTTCTCTAGCCTCCAGGAGAGGCTAAGCTTTCTCCCCAAGTGCACTTTGCCATAGCACAGGTCTGCCTGGAAACACACTTCACTATCTCTCACTGCAAAGGACTCTCAGCTGTAGAGTCTATATTTTGTGAGATAATGTATATTATCCTAGATAGCTTTTAATTTAAAAAAATTATTACTCATTCCACTTCCCAGTAATGCCTGGAATGCATTTCCATGATTCCTATTTTGTGTTGACCATGTCTTAGAACTTCTAAATATCTACACTAGTTAGCCCAAATTGGGATTTGGCAAATATGCCACCATTGATGTTATCTTGGCTTATCAGAAGAACAGAGGGTAAGAGAGGGTAAGTAGCTGGCTTTGAAGTCAGGCTGCCTGAGTGTAAAATCTGACTCTGCTCTTATTTAACCAAGTAACACTGAGCATGATCTTTATTCTCTCTGTGCCTTAGCCTTCTCATCCATATTATGTCTACATCATAAGGTTTTCATTTTAAATAAAATAATATCTATAAACTAATCAGAACCATACCTGGAAAAGAGAAGGTGTTTAATAAATGGCAACAATCATTATCATCATAAAAGAACAGTAATTATATTGGGGCATATGTGAGTAGAAGTTATTCAGTTTCTTACTAATTGAGAATGGCCATATTCTGTCAAGACTAATAGGCAGGCATAAAGTATAATTAATTTCCTTGGATCTTAAACTTCTTGGAATAGTCTTCTTAGTGAAACAGGTTGAGCTCATATAGATATACTCAAATCAGAGATAATGGCTGTGTCTTTCTGTGCTTGGTTTTTGCCATGGGTTTCAAACAATTTGGTAAGGAATTTTGTCCTTAAAAAGCAATGACCCAATTTAGGAATATGAACATACATCTCAATTCAATTCAAAAGCACTAAACTCCCACAGAGTGGGGTAGGGAGACCAAAGTTCCTGCAGGATCCCGCATGGCAGGGACTGTTAACATCTCCTGTTTATAGGTGAAGAATTGAAGCCCGAGGGGAGAAATGACAGCACAGGGTCACAGTGCTAATATCCAGCAAAACGAGTCCTCAAAGTCAGGCAGTCTGACACCAGAGGTCATGTTCTTAACCATTCTGGCTTCTTGCCTCTGGGTTGGTCCCAGAGACAGCTACTCTCAGTAAATAATTAGGATTCATGTAGCTTCAGTGTCAGTGACACTAGAGAAGGTGACATTACATACTCTTTCCTACTAGGTACAAAGAAAAGACCTGGTATAGTGGAACATTTCAGCACCAGAACCCTTGGTGTCTGAGAAAAGGGAAGTGAGAAGTTGTGAGCCATTGAATTGGACACAGAGCACACAGAATAAAATCACATGGAATGTTTTACCATCTGCCTGGATTTTTTAAAAGTAGGCTGACTACATTTATAATGTCATATCATGATTACTCAGAAATTACCTCATGGTCTATTTTTATTCTGTCATATAGTAATTTGTGTGCTGCTGATTAAGACTAGCAAGAATAAAATTCTAGGCTCCTACTGTCAGGCTATTGGGCATTCTGATAGACAAATTACAAACACATGTTGAGTGTTCACTTACTGCCCAACCCTTGTGTTAAGCTTTAGGGGAAAATATAAAAATATCAGACATGGTTCCCATATTAAAAGATCATATGATATCTCATAAGATGAGATAAACATAATTAAAGTAATCATATAAAGTAGAAAGGACCAGAATAGAGGACCAGATAAGAGGACACTAGCCAGGAAGACAATGTCACATTGGCAGCATGGGAACCCTGTGAATAAGGAGGGAGAAATATGCAAGTTGTATTTAGTCACGTTGCCTGCAATAAGACAATAACTTAGAAATTTAGACCAATTTAGATTTAGATTGTGGAAGGCTTTGGCTATCTGGCTAGATTTTATTCTAGATTTTTAAAATATTCATTTAGGGGCCAAATACATTTTTAAAACAAATTGCAGTATAAGTCTCTGGACTTCTATTCCACCAAGGAGAGAGACTTCCACCAAGACTGAGAAACAGAGAGTAGATTTACCTTCTCACATATAACAAATAAATAAATCCACAGAATACACGAGACAATGGTTTTCTAGTCATCAGTCAATAAACAATGAAGGGCAATGATCCTTTAGCAACTGGAAACAGACAGGTTGAGCCCCAAGGCTACCCCAGATTACTGCTTAGAGAATTTCCAGGCCAGGACAGAACAGAACGTCCAGGAATGTCCTTGAATTTACAAGATGGAGCTGGGAGTCTGAGTTGGGCCAAGGTGGCTAGAGTTCATGGAGCAGAATATTGGAAAGGAGAGAGCTGCTGAGAGAGGGGACTCTGGAGGTCTACAGAGGATCTCCACAAATCCAGCTGAATAGGGATCAGTGCTGGTGTATGGGAAAAGGACCACCTGAAGGATTAGACAAAAAATTCTCAGAGCTCACCAGAATTTGTTCCTACTTCCCCAAGCCAGAGTGGAAAACTTCATACCTCATGGGAAATCAGAGAGACTATTCACAGGAGTTTTACCTCAATGGTGGGGAAAAGTCACCTTAGACTAAGCACAGTGCTGGTTCTTCCTAACAAAGATGAAAAATCTGAATTGAAACAACCAATTTCCAAGTAACTTAACTGCATCCCAGAACAAAGTTTAAAAATATTTATAGAAATACAAATATGTCCAGCACCCAACAAATTAAAATTCACAACAACTGGCATCCAATTAAAAACTACCAGGCAAACCAGGAAAACAGATTAAAATGAAAAAAAAAAAAAACAAACAATCAATCAGAACTAACCTAGAAATGATATGGATGACAGAATTAGTAGATAAGAACATTAAAATAGTTGGTATAATTGTATTCCATAAATTCAGGAAACCAGAAGAAAGATTAAACATGATATACAGAACATGGAATAGCTGTTCTGTTTGAAGAGATGTTAACCCCAAGATGAGGAAAATTGTGTGGTTCGGTCAAACACAGTTTGAGAATTATTGCTCTAGGCTATTGGAAGTCACTGAAGATTTTTCAGTAAAATCTGACATGAAAATTGTGGTATTTTAGGAAGATCGAATGGATAGGAGGATTCAGGATGTAATCGATGGAGACACCAGGAATAAAGATTTTAGGTAGGAGGCAACTATAATAATATGAGAGGGAACTGAGATTTTTGGCCTGAAAGAATGACAGTGGAACTAGAGGTAAGAATTTTTTTTCTTTTTAATCTACATTTGGTCACGAAGAATAACTAGTGTACCTGGCAGTCTATATATTTGAATGGAAGGATTAGTTGGGCTGTCACTTAGGATAACTCTATAAGTCTCCAGGATGACAGTCAAGCCCATTTCAACATTCTTGCTACACTAAGTGTCCAGAACAATGTAATAATAATAATAATAATAATAATAATAATAATGGCATTGTCTTTGAAATTCCATGAAGACTGGGTCTTCTTTTTAGAGATAAGAAGCAGAATAATTCGGGATCCCTGGGTGGCGCAGCGGTTTGGCGCCTGCCTTTGGCCCAGGGCGCGATCCTGGAGATCCGGGATCGAATCCCACGTCGGGCTCCCGGTGCATGGAGCCTGCTTCTCCCTCTGCCTTTATCTCTGCCTCTCTCTCTTTCTCTCTCTGTGACTATCATAAATAAATAAAAATTTAAAAAAAATTTAAAAAAAAGAAGCAGAATAATTCATAATAATTGTGGGTGAGAGTACTGTAATGGTGTTTGGCTTTAAGCATAAGCTGATTAACTGATTGGGGTCAAACTTTGTGACAAACCAAGTGATGAAGAAAGAGGTGTAGATTTAAGTAGAAGAAATTATATGAGAAAAGATACCAAGGAGGAAACAAGCAATTTAGGAAATGCAAGGTGGTGAAATAGAATGTAAGCCACATGTGTAATTTTAAATTTTCAGTACTCACTTTAAAAAAGGTAAAGAGAAACAGGCAAAATGAATTTATTAATAAAATAAACAGGTAATATATCTTACCAGTAAGATCCAAAATATATCCAAAATATGTAAACAATCTAAAACTTATCAGTGAGAAATTTTACTTAATACTAAGATACACATATATTAATCTTCCATGTATTTATAACACACCTGAACTTGGACTACCTACATTTCAAGTGCTCAGTAGCCATGGAGGCTGTGACTATCATATTTAGTAGTGGAACCAATGAGCATCTGCAGCCAGTCTTTCTTCCTCATTTTTTTTTTCCACCTCTAATTCTTTTGAGCATCTATCAAGTGCAAGATACTTGCCCTACCCAGGTAGATTTTGGTATCTTAAAGTACCATGCACAATTAGACAAATTGAGTAGGAGAATAGAGCCCCATAACAAGTATTTTTGAAATGGTCTCTAGCTATTGCTTGTAGAAACAAAAGAGGGAATGAATGAACAATCCAGGGTCAAGGTACCAGTAAACCCATGTGTGGTGGAAAGAGTGAAGATAAGAATACAGGAGTTTGGGTCCAGTCTCTAATTCTGCACCCTTGGGATAATTACTAAATGTCTCTGAACATCAAATTTCTCAGTGTAAAGAAGATGCAAAAACACTTGGAAAAGGTAAATTATGTAAAAACAAGGTAATAACATTAATTACCCATTAATACCCTCAATTGTACGGTATTTTATTTGCAAAAAAAAAAAAACAGTTAAATGAATCTCAATTAGAAGAAATGTAAGGGAAGCATTATCTCCATTTTATTGAAAAGAAGGTGTGATGGGATTCACCTCAGGGCCTAAACTGCTTCAATGTAAGAGGCAGTCTGCTCTCCAGATGCCAGTACCCTTGGCCATCTGCACTCTGCCAGGGTTAGGCAACTTACCTAAATTAACAAGCTGGTGCCAGTTTTTGTATTTAGATATTCTGCTTCCCAGTCCCCGTACTCCCCCAATTTCTTTCTGCTCTTCCTCACTCCTTCCCCAAGGAAGTGGACTTGAGATAGTGCCAAAGAAACAAAAGAGACTGCACCACAGAGCAGGAGCTCAGGTAAAGAGTGGAAACTGAAAAATAACTCTCAAATTTGATAGAGAAATCCTCCCTCACCTTAAAATAAGCAATTTCAGGAGAGTAGCCAGGGAGAAAGGAACCTTGTGTATGAGATAAATTGATGTTTTGGGTGACTTATTCTTCCTCCTGACAAATTATGTTATCTTTTGTGACTGTAATTCATTTCAGATATAGCAAATCTTTTGAAGAGATCCATCCATCCTTCCATCCTTCTGGATATGCAAAATGGGCAAGACTAAGTCTGGAAATCAGACTGCCCTAGAGAAGGCCCCAAGAGCAAGCAGTGGAAAGAAGTTGAGGCAGAAATTCCAGAATTTCAGTGTAGTCTGGCACAGAGGGAGGGTTAGGAAAAATAGTACTGGATTTATGTTCGGAGGACCTGTTCTTTCATCATTGGTAACTATTTACTAGCTCAGGGATCCTGGGCAGTTTATTTAACTCTCCTGAACCTTAGATTATCTACAATTAAATTAAAATTAAATTGAGGTATTGTCACCATGCTTGCCTGATCATTTCTGATGCTCAAAGAAGAAAATATATGAAAAGATAAGAGGGTGGTTTGTCAAAGGTAAAGTCCTACACAGGTATTGATTATTTTCCATCATCCAGGTGACAGATGCACTTGAATCCTCATAGCACAGGACAAGAAGTCAGGCATTAGGAAACAGTCAGGTTGTATTTCCTAAAAACTTGGGGACTAGACAAAGCCCCAGTCATGGAGGAAATAGGGTTTTGCACAGGAAACTAGAACACACATGTGGCAGGTCAGAAGTCCATTTATTAGGACTTGTGGTTTTAAGGTAGGATTTAATTAAAAGACAAAAGCCTAACAAGTGGAATCTGGACCTTCTTAGAGCTAGATCATCTAGTTCCACCAGATGAAACCAACACCCTGGCTCCCTCTGCAGGGATTTTTAAATGACTCCTGATCAAAGGCAGGGCTTACCTTAGATTGCTGTGTGAGGATGAGCCTATAGATGGAGAAAAACCATGCATTCCTAGATTTGGTGGTAAAGACAGATATCCTAGGTAGAGAGCCAAGTAGATCTTTACTATGAAGATTTTTTTAAAACTTACTTTAAAAAGATAGGCTTGTAAACTGGAAGCGCTTTTTGCAAGATTCCTGCTTTCTATTCATGGGTCACTACCAGAGCATTTCTTGTCATTAATCCAAAGAGTTCTGTGAAATATATGGTCCCTCTCCAGCTGCTGCAGACAAGATCACACTGCTCAGTAACAGAATACTAATGAGATGCCTAGGTTCTTTAAGGCTGAATGATAGTAATCACCAAAGCACACATCAGTAATCTCCAATTGCATATAATGATAAAACACAATGTCAACCATATTAATTCATTTAACCTGCAAGTAGAAGATTACACTAGTCTATTTGATAATACATTATCTTCCAAGAAGCTAAGGTATCCTTAGAGATACCTGATAAAAACTTTACCAAACTAATGACATCCAAAGCTAAATTAAAACCATTTGGTCTTCCATCAGCTAAAAAAAAAAAAAAAAAAAAAAGGTGAGGTATTCAATTGTCATTAAACTGGAAACTGGTTTAATTTCCCCTTATTTTTTTATTAAAAAGTCATGTGATAAGAAATACTGATTATTATCCTTTTACAAATCATTCCTAAAATTTATAGACATTGGCACAAGAAACCATTAACCAAGGTGAGAAGAAAATTATACTTTTTCTTTAAAGATTTTTTTTTAAGAGGGGGAGGAGGAGCGGAGGGAGAGGGAGAGAAAGAATCTTAAGCAGGCTCCACACCCAGTGTGGAACCCAATCTCACAACACTGAGATCATGACCTGAGCCAAAACCAAAAGTCAGATGCTTAACCACTGAACCACCCAGGTACCCCTTAAAAGACTTTATTTTTAAGTAATCTCTGCACTCAACGTAGGATTCAAACTCACAACCCCAAGATCAAGGGTCCCATGCTCCACCAACTGAGCCATCCACATGTCACTATTTTCTTTTTGATAACTTTTGATGATGTGCTCCTGACATTTGAGTCACTTCATCATTCCTGCTTTATCAAAATTTAACATAGTTTAGTTTCTCACAGCATCTAACATCAACTGGGTCTATTATCTCAAAATAAGTATGGAAGAGGACAAGATAGCATGATATTTTTTAATAGTACATTTCATAGTGTGGTTCCAGATTTGTACCATTAGCATCCCTGAGAACATGTCAGAAATGCAAATTATTAGACCCATTTCAGACCTACTAAATCGGAAACTTGGCATGAGTCTTTGGGTCCTAGCAATTTGTATTTTAACATCTCTTCAGGTGATTTTTTTGCAGTTTTTTAAATTTAATTAACATATAGTATATTATTAGTTGCAGAGGTAGAGTTCAGTGATTCATCTGTCTTATATAATACCCAGTGCTCATTACATCATGTGCCCTCTTTAATGACCGTCATCCAGTTACCCCATTCCCCTACCCCCTCCCATCCAGCATCTCTCAGTTTGTTTCCTATAGTTAAGATTCTCTTATGGTTTGTCTCCCTCTCTGATTTCATCTTGTTTTATTTTTCCCTCCTTTCCCCTATGATCTCCAGATGATTTTGGTGGACAATCAAATTTGAGAACCACCATCTAAGGTAATAGCAATGTGAGAAACTAGTAAAAAGATAGGAGGTTTGTTTTTTGGTTTTTGTAAATAAGGTGTTTTGAGAAGAATATTAACAATTCAGACTATTAGCCTTACAGATTAATAAGGCAAAATGCATTCAAATCCAACATAAGTATCTGCTAAGCAAGATCCTTCCCCTCCCAATTTAGAATAGTTGGTAGGGATTATTGATACTCATAATTTGATATTTTCATTGCTTCAACAAATAGTACTAAAATATACATGTGAAAGACAGGAAGAAGGAAGAAAAAGATTAATGACACACGTGTCTATCCTCTTTTATGAACAAAGACTTTTCAAGTACAATGTTCTACTTAGCAGATTTCTATGGCACACTGGCCAGAACCACTGCTCAGGACAACCCCCTACCATCAAGAAATGATGGGAAGGCAAGTATAGAATTTTGTTTTCCGACTCTGTAGAGTTTATTGTTCTTTAAGAAAGAACTCATATAGGCAAGGAGGGGTTGACATAGGCGATGGGTCAGTCTATAAGATTATAAATAAATGTCAGTCCAGGTAGCCGTGACTAAAGTATTTACAAGAATGGCCTTTAAGCTGTAGAGACACAAGGCCAATCAAGTAATACCAAGGTAGAACCCTGAGTCCCATGTCCCCAAGTTTCCAATGTGGGGTCTTCCCCTAAACCTAAAGAAGAGACCATATTAGAAGGTACACTTGGGTCCCTCACTGAGGGACCTTCAACTGCCTTTTGACATTTGGAAGAGTCGGACAGTCATGACACCCTTTCAGAGGCAAGTTACTGTTTAGAGACATAGACCATGCAGGTATATCCCTCTTTCTCTTGGAGCTGTGGGTCCTTAAGTATATTCTCTTCTTCAGTTATTTTTCTCGTGTGGCACACACACTGGACAGCCCTCCTCAGAGTGGAGAGAGATTTAATGCTTTCTGATGACTGAATGGGAAAATTTTAATTGGGATGGGAGGGAGGCTGGCTTGCCAATTTTTGAAATTCAGCTTTTCCATTATTTAACTAAATCTATATTTTTGACTCCTGTCTGGTGTTTTTGTTTTTAAAGTATAACCCAAAGAGAAGAAAGGGTGCATGACAACTCTTCCAAGCCTCTAACAAAGAGAATATAACTACAAGACCTTTCTCGGCAACCTACAACGTATTCCTTGGAGGAATACGTGAATAATATCTAATTAAAAAGTAAAATTAAAATGTTACAGGGATCAGAAGTAATTTTATGTAGGTAGAAAGGAACAGGAATATAATTGTCAGGATTTCCTCTAGAAAGCAGAACCATTGAATATCATGGAATAAGGGATCCATAGGATAGGAATAAATGGAACAATTGTGGGAAAAGGGGAAACTGGCAGATCAGAGATAAGTTACTAGCCAACCTCCTGAAGCACTGAAGCAAACTGGGGGCTTGAAAGAGAATATGGAAAACTGCCAGGTAGAGACTGTGAAGGAAAGGTCTTGATGTCTAGGGGAAGTTGCTGCTTCCACGCCTGGTGGTGAGTCTGGGGTCCTGTGGGTCAGTGGGACTAACAGCTGGGAAGAAGAGCTGCTCTCAGAGCAGGGGAGAGTGAAGAGAATCTGGAATCACCTAGTTTTGCTGCCTCTTTCACTACACTTAACCAATGAAAAAGTAATGACAGTTGCCTTGTTTCCACTTTCCAAATCTCATGCAGTTTCTCTTTTGACAACTCTAATCTGAAGCCTCAAGAAACGGTTCTGGGAAATACAGTTCCAGCCATACTTAACTTCCAAATAAAGACAATAGCAAAACCATGACTCTATACTCTACAAAACATACTGACCTCTCCCCAGAGGACACACACAGCTCCATGTGTCACCTTAGGATTGAGTGATGTCCATTCTTCTTTGGGCTGATTCACACTTGCCCTTTGAGGTCTAGTAACCTCAATATGAGGCCATAAGGTTAATCACTATTAACACGTCTTATGTTAGATAACAGATGAATGGAAATGAGAGAAAAGCAAAGAAAAAGAACAGAGATAGAAAGAATACATACATTTATTTCATAGTTGGGAGAAAATACTCATAACTACTGTAGTTCTTGTTTTTAAAACTGGACATGTAGTCAGGGCTGGTATTTCTAACCTCCTTCTAATACTAAGCTTTTCATATCCCTTTGCCCTTAGTAAACACTTTAGCTGGTCAGTTTGTTGCTTGTTGAGGTGATGCAAACTGTCATTCCTGAATCATGAGCAGTTATTGTAGTTTTCCATTAATTTCCATCACAGATATAAGAGTCCTAAGAGAAACCCCAGAAGTCCTCCTGTGTTCCAGACATTCTTCTCCCTGCCCTCATTGCGAATTGTACAGAATCATCGTCTCAGCCAGTACAGTTAGCCTCTTCTTTTCCTCTTGGTTCACTGGCATTAGAAACTTAGAATGGCCAGGTGCCAGTCTCAACTTCCAGTTTAACAGAACATTTGTTGTATCCCTTGGTGAAAGAATTTTACTCTGGGAACCAGAAACTTAAATACAGCAGAGCCTAAGATTGCAGTAATAGGAAGCCCAGATTTTGCTGGATCAATGGAAATAGAGAAGCCAATCCTACTTATATCCTTTGGAGAAAACATTTAATAACAATTTTAAATTCGTTTAAACTGAAAATAGAAACTTCTTAAGCCTCATAAAGCATTTGTAAAACAAAGAAGACCAGTTACATCAACTATACTTTAATGGTGAAATGTTAACATTATACCCTTTAAGATTGGAAGAGATAAAAAATGTCCATTCAAAGCAACATTTTATTAGAAGTCTTAAAAATAAATAAATTGACAAAGGACAACAAAATGACAGAGAGAAATAAAAAGTACAAGGACTGGAAAGAAAGAAAACTGTCATTTTTTCCCCCAGTTGAGAAGTATATAAAAATTCAAGTGTGGATGAATCAATTGTAAGTAATTTTAGCAAGCTGGCTGGATACAAGGTTAATATATAAAAATCAACTGTGTTTTAATATAAGAACAAATGTACACATGAAAAAAATTTCAAATCTCACAAAGGTGAGTAAAAGAAGAAAGATACAAATGGATACATACTTGGTGACTCTTTTTATATATATAAAGTTTAAAACCAAGTAAAACAACTATGGTGTTAGCACTATGATAGTTTCCCTGGAGGAGGATGGAAGGACAGAGATTGAGAAGGGCCAGGAGGCAGACTTTCACCTTGGGTAGTTATTCACCGGTGTTATGTTTTGTGCATCCTTCTACATGTGTCTATATTTTTTCAGAATTCAAAATTTCTTTTTTTTTTTTTTTTTTAAATTTTTATTTATTTATGATAGGCACACAGTGAGAGAGAGAGAGAGGCAGAGACACAGGCAGAGGGAGAAGCAGGCTCCATGCACCGGGAGCCCGACGTGGGATTCGATCCCGGGTCTCCAGGATCGCGCCCTGGGCCAAAGGCAGGCGCTAAACTGCTGCGCCACCCAGGGATCCCAGAATTCAAAATTTCTTAATAAGAAATTACATATTGATAAAAAATGATAGAATAAATGCATCCAAGACCTGGTTCTTTGAAATAGATTAATAAACTTCTGGTTGATCTAAAGCAGAATAAAAAGTTATAGATTAAATACATAAAATAGGAAAAGATAATTATAGATGCAGAGGAAACCAAAAGCATACCAAAATACTTCTTTGTTCAAATGTATGCAAAACAATTGAAGACCTGCCTGGAATTAAAATAAATATTTTTAATAGAAATAAATTATTAGAACTCAGAATAGAGAGAAAAACAATTCTGAACAAACCAATTAATATGGAAGAAATATAGAAAGCCTATATGGCACTAACCCTTTCCCCTCCAAAAAAAAAAAAAAAAAAGTAAAATAAAATAAAGCACCATGCTTAGATGGTTTCACAGGTCAATTTTATTAAACATTTGAGGAACAAAACACTCCTGACTAAATTATACAGGAACATAAGAAAATAAGTAAAGTATTCTTTTACTTTTATTAAAGTAATCTCTACACCCAATGTGGGGCTTGAACTCATGACCCCGAGACTGAGAGTCACATCCTCTACTGAGCCAGCCAGGTGCCCCCATATTCTTAATTTTTTTTTTTTTTAGCTAGAATAATGATACCAAACCTTGACAAAGTTAGCATGCATGAACACACACACAAACTGAAACCATCTCACTTATGACTGTTATTGCAAAAATTCTAAATAAAATGTCACCTAACACAGCCCATTAACCCATTTAAAATTTTCTAAGTTCTGTTTATTTCAGGAATTTAAGGACCATGAAAATTAAAGAATATATTAATATATTTCATTATATATTGATTCTACTCTCTTGTAGTTCCATGTGGTGATATAATTTGCATTGGTCAATAAATGAGAATTACTTTAGTGAGAACTAAAGTAATGTGTGGAGGGTTTAAAAGTCAGTGGCTTCATTTTCCTCTTAGCATTGAGACTCTCAATGCTCCAGATGATGGCTGCTCTATAAGCCTGGGTTTGGGGGTACGGAAGACAGGTAGCTCCTCTGATGTGTAGCATGAGCAAGAAATAAAACCATGTTGTTTAAAGCTACTGAGAATTTAAGGTTATTGATTATTACAGTATAAACTAGCTCATACCGATTGATATATATTAATACATAAAAAGAGAGGAAAAGTCACATTATGTTTCATACATGGCAAAAAATATAATAAATTTTGTATCCGTTTTGATAAATTCTGAATAAAACAGCAATGTCTAGCACATTAAAACATATGTATCTTAAATCAAAAGGTAGCATCATGCTTAACAGGCATATACTAGATGCATTTCCATTTAAGGCAGGAATGAACAAAGAAGTTCTTTACCACCATATTTTTAAAAATTGACCTGGATAAGAGAAATAAATTTATGATTTAAAACTTGAAAATAAGGATATAGTTTTTCTTACTTACAGATGATATAAATGGCCTGATATTATTTTTAGTAGCTTTTAGGTGATTTTTTAAAGTAAATTCATTATTGGTTTGGGTACAAAATGTAAAACTGCTTTATAGAAATCAATGGCTTCGGTGTATACATATTTTTTTTAGTCAGAAAATAGATAAAAAGATGACAGAAGCCAAAACTTAATGACATACAAAAACTATATATGAACAAAATATTATTGAAGATCATAAAAGCCTTGAACCCATGAGAGGAATATTATGTTTTAG
The DNA here is from genome assembly GCF_905146905.1 of Nyctereutes procyonoides. Taxonomy (NCBI): domain Eukaryota; kingdom Metazoa; phylum Chordata; class Mammalia; order Carnivora; family Canidae; genus Nyctereutes; species Nyctereutes procyonoides. The sequence goes on along the minus strand of NW_026575030.1, from coordinate 35,801,621 downwards.
AAAGTATGACTTAACAATGTAGAGATGTCAATTCTCTCTAATCTGTTAGTCTAACATTAATCAAATGAAAGTGTCAATCATTTAACTAGATGAATCTAAAATAATATGAAAAAAATTAATGAACAAATAAATACATTCAGGAAATTCTCAAATAAAAAACAACGAAAGACCAGTTCTATGAAATATTACAATATCAAGGTACAATAACACAAATTATGGAAGATAAAAAATTTAAAATGAAAAAAATTCTTCATACAAAAAATATAGTCTCCAATTTACAAAGGTTCAACTTAACTATTTTTTGATTTTATGATGGTGCAAAAGAGAATTACACTCAGTAAAAATCATTCTTCAAATTTTTATCTTTACCCAGGAGCCTGATGTGAGGTACAATATTCTTGCAATGCTGGGCGGCAGCAGCGGGCCACAGCTCCCAGTCAGCCATGGTAGACAACCGACACACGTACAACCATTTCATTTTTCACTTTCAGGACAGTATATAATAAATTAGATGAGGTATTCAAGACTTTATCGTAAAATAGACTTTGTGTTAGATGATTTTGCCCAACTGTAGGCTAACATAGGTGTTCTCAGCAAGTTTAAGGTAGGTTCAGCTAAGCTATCCAGTTTTAGTAGGTTAGGTGTATTAAATGCATTTTCAACTCAGTTTCAGTTTACAATGGATTTATTGGAACATAACCTTATCCTAAGTTGAGGAAGATCTGTACACCATAAAGTAAAAAATCAGTAAAATAACTGGGAAAGACACTTGCAACTTTTATCACAATTGGAAATTTTACTTAATAAAGTACTACCTGCAATCCAATAAGAAAAAGCTGGATAACCCAAGAGAAAAAAATGGAAAGGGATTAGTTAACAAAAAAGGAAATAGAAAATACATCCTTTCTACATGTGTGGCAGCCATGAAAAATCTAACACAATAATGAGAACACTAGAACACTTTCCTAGGCATCATGTGGTGAGAAAGGAAAGGTATAGAACAGTATGTATGGAATGCTTTCATTTCTGTAACCCACCAAAAAAGTAATATATGCATATGCATGTTTGTATGTATTGCACATCTCTTTAAGGCTACATAAAAAAACTGGTAGCAAGTCAATGATCCTGTGGAAGGGAACTAGGTGGCTAAGAGAGAGGGGTAAAAGAGGTAATATCACCAAGTATTTTTTTTAAAGGCTTTTTATTTTTTTAAGTTAGTGTCATTTCAGATTTAGAGAACAATTAAGCAGATAGAATTCCATATACTCACCCCACTCCCTGGCAATTAACGCACCAAAATGATACATTAACCATAGTGCCTGGTTTACATTAAGGTTCACTATGTTGCAGAGTTCCATGGATTTTGACAAACGAGTGCCATGTACCCACCATTACAGTATCATACAAAATAGTTTTGTTGCCCTAAAAGTGTCCTGTGCTCCACTTGTTTATCTGACGCTCCTGCTACCCATGCTTCCCACTGCCCCCTGGTAACCATCTTTACTGTTGTGATAGTTTTTACTTTTCCACAATGCCATATAATTGGAATCATAGAGTGTATAGATTTTTCAGACTGGCTTTTTTCATTTAGCAATATGCACTTAAGTGTCCCCCATGCCTATTCATGGCTTGACAGCTCATTTCTTTTTATTGCTGAATATTCCATTGTATAGAGGTAATGGTTTCTAAAATCACACATGGTTATGGTTTATACTTCTTTTTATACATTGTTGAATTCAACTTCCAACAATTCAACTTTTGACAATTCTTTTATCTATGTCCATGAGCTATTGTCTGCAGCTTTGTTTTAATGTCTGGTTTTGGTATTAGAGCAACGATGACCTCCTAGAATGAGAATTCATTGGTAGAGTTCATCAGTAAAACCGTCTTGGCCTGATGCTTTGTTTTGGAAGGTTAGTAATTATCGACTTAATTTAATATAGTCCTATTCAGATTATCCCTGTCCCCTGGTGTATTAAAGGCTTGTGTCTTTCAAGAAATTGGTCTATTTCCAGATTAAGGGAAATAAATGACAGCCTAAGGAAGAAAAGCCTACGCTTAATTGGGGTTCCCGAGGGCGCCGAAAGGGACAGAGGGCCAGAATATGTATTTGAACAAATCCTAGCTGAAAACTTTCCCAATCTGGGAAGGGAAACAGGCATTCAGATCCAGGAAATAGAGAGATCCCCCCCTAAAATCAATAAAAACCGTTCAACACCTCGACATTTAATAGTGAAGCTTGCAAATTCCAAAGATAAAGAGAAGATCCTTAAAGCAGCAAGAGACAAGAAGTCCCTGACTTTCATGGGGAGGAATATTAGGGTAACAGCAGACCTCTCCACAGAGACCTGGCAGGCCAGAAAGGGCTGGCAGGATATATTCAGGGTCCTAAATGAGAAGAACATGCAACCAAGAATACTTTATCCAGCAAGGCTCTCATTCAAAATGGAAGGAGAGATAAAGAGCTTCCGAGACAGGCAGGAACTGAAAGAATATGTGACCTCCAAACCAGCTCTGCAAGAAATTTTAAGGGGGACTCTTAAAATTCCCCTTTAAGAAGAAGTTCAGGGGAACAATCCACAAAAACAAGGACTGAATAGATATCATGGTGACACTAAACTCATATCTGTCAATAGTAACTCTGAACGTGAACGGGCTTAATGACCCCATCAAAAGGCGCAGAGTTTCAGACTGGATAAAAAAGCAGGACCCATCTATTTGCTGTCTACAAGAGATTCATTTTAGACAGAAGGACACCTACAACCTGAAAATAAAAGGTTGGAGAACCATTTACCATTCAAATGGTTCTCAAAATATACCCTAAAAACTACAGAACACTTCTGAAAGAAATTGAGGAAGACACAAAGAGATGGAAAAATATTCCATGCTCATGGATTGGCAGAATTAATATTGTGAAAATGTCAATGTTACCCAGGGCAATTTACACGTATAATGCAATCCCTATCAAAATACCATGGACTTTCTTCAGAGACTTAGAACAAATTATTTTAAGATTTGTGTGGAATCAGAAAAGACCCCGAACAGCCAGGGGAATTTTAAAAAAGAAAACCATATCTGGGGGCATCACAATGCCAGATTTCAGGTTGTACTACAAAGCTGTGGTCATCAAGACAGTATGGTACTGGCACAAAAACAGACACGTAGATCAATGGAACAGAATAGAGAACCCAGAAGTGGACCCTGAACTTTATGGTCAACTAATATTCGATAAAGGAGGAAAGACGATCCACTGGAAGAAAGACAGTCTCTTCAATAAATGGTGCTGGGAAAATTGGACATCCACACGCAGAAGAATGAAACTAGACCACTCTCTTGCACCATACACAAAGATAAACTCAAAATGGATGAAAGATCTAAATGTGAGACAAGATTCCATCAAAATCCTAGAGAACTCAGGCAACACCCTTTTTGAACTTGGCCACAGTAACTTCTTGCAAGACACATCCACGAAAGCAAAAGAAACAAAAGCAAAAATGAACTATTGGGACTTCATCAAGATAAGAAGCTTTTACACAGCAAAGGATACAGTCAACAAAACTAAAAGACAACCTACAGAATGGGAGAAGATATTTGCAAATGACATATCAGATAAAGGGCTAGTTTCCAAGATCTATAAAGAACTTCTTAAACTCAACACCAAAGAAACAAACAATCCAATCATGAAATGGGCAAAAGACATGAAGAGAAATCTCACAGAGGAAGACATAGACATGGCCAACATGCACATGAGAAAATGCTCTGCATCACTTGCCATCAGGGAAATACAAATCAAAACCACAATGAGATACCACCTCACACCAGTGAGAATGGGGAAAATTAACAAGGCAGGAAACCACAAATGTTGGAGAGGATGTGGAGAAAAGGGAACCCTCTTACACTGTTGGTGGGAATGTGAACTGGTGCAGCCACTCTGGAAAACTGTGTGGAGGTTCCTCAAAGAGTTAAAAATAGACCTGCCCTACGACCCAGCAATTGCACTGTTAGGGATTTACCCCAAAGATTCAGATGCAATGAAACGCTGGGACACCTGCACCCCGATGTTTCTAGCAGCCATGTCCACAATAGCCAAACTGTGGAAGGAGCCTCGGTGTCCATCGAAAGATGAATGGATAAAGAAGATGTGGTTTATGTATACAATGGAATATTCCTCAGCCATTAGAAACGACAAATACCCACCATTTGCTTCAACGTGGATGGAACTGGAGGGTATTATGCTGAGTGAAGTAAGTCAATCGGAGAAGGACAAACGGTGTATGTTCTCATTCATTTGGGGAATATGAATGGTAGTGAAAGGGAATATAAGGGAAGGGAGAAGAAATGTGTGAGAAATGTCAGAAAGGGAGACAGAACATAAAGACTTCTAACTCTGGGAAATGAACTAGGGGTGGTGGAGTGGGAGGAGGGTGGGGGGTGGGGGTGAATGGGTGACGGGCACTGAAGGGGACACTTGACGGGATGAGCACTGGGTGTTATTCTGTATGTTGGTAAATTGAACACCAATAAAAATTAATAAAAAAAAAAGAAATTGGTCTATTTCATCTGAGTTATCATATTTGTGGACATAGAGATGTTCATAATATTCCCTTATTATCCTTTTCATATTCATAGGCTCAGTAGTGACAACCATTTTCATCCAGTGGGCCTGTGCCTCAGGGCAGTAATCGTAACAAATACTTCTCAGAAATTTTTCTCCCTTAGTTGAGCCTTGAAGGTTTGAATGGACTGGAGTTGGGTAGTTTTCTTTCCTAGTCTGAAAAGGCTCCAGAGCTTTTCTTTATTGGGTAAGCCTTTGTTGGGTTATGGAGAATGAATGCTCCAGGCAAGTTTCAAAAGGATTACTTTCTTTCTCCCCAGCCAAAGAGCAGTTTTCTCTGATCTTCACTAGAAGCTGAGGAGGCTCCCAAAGTTAAAATTCAGGAAAGACACTATAAAAGTATGGGTGTTCCTAGTGATTAATCCTCAAACTAGTTCACATAAGCCTCTAGCAATTCATCAAAGTTACTATTTAAGTGTTCTTACCATGCCTGTGCTTCAGATAAGTTGATCTGCATTCTCTGGATTCACATGTCTCTCCAATTTGAGGTAGTGGTTAGTCCTGTGATCTCAATTCTCTGATGAATCTGAATAGTCATTTTTAGTTTGTTCACCATTTTTTTTTATTGTGAGGTTGGGAGAAACAATTTCCAAGTGATTTGCTTGTGAGAGTAGAAACTGGAAGTCCATGTATCTTTTCTTAAATTCTGAATTTCATAATCATGTGCTTATATAATCTATTCCTTACCCTGACCTCATTCCTAAGTAGAGAATTCCACTTACAGTTGTTAAAATTAAGGGGTTACTATTGCCCACAGATGAAAAAGGGACATAAATACATTTGGTTAATATTGTATCATTACTGAGACATTTTACTACTTGGATCAATGCACATCACCAACAACTCAAGTCTCTTATTTAGATTAGTAGTTCAAAGATAGCAGCAATTCAAGACATAGCTCCAATTAGTCTAATCTCCAGGGTATTCACATGAACTGCAACTCTAATGGTTCAGGTGACCTTGCTTAGTTTTTTACAAAGCCAGGCTCCAGCATCTTTAACTATGTTCTCTCTCCTCTTAAATTCTCTACAAATTTCTGATATTCTTATTCCTTGCTCTTATAACTGCTTCAATTTTTTTTTCTGCAAACACATGCATAAATCTTTACTTTGGGATACATGGCCCTAGTGTTTTTGGACTTTTTAAGGGGCTGATATAAAAATGACGTTTCTAAATAGAAATATTAACGTGGACTAGGAAAACTCTAATTTATATTAAATGGAAAATGAATGAAGCTATTATAAATATGTGGTAGCTTAAGCAGCCAAGTATCTTTTTAAAGCCTGTTTGCTCTTAGCGCCCATAAATCTGTCAAAAGACTTAAGAATATAAAAGCATCCAAGTCTTAGACATACTATTTTGTTATTAAAATTTGGCAAACTTCTCAACTGTGCCCTTTCCTCAATCTCTTCCAGGAAATTAAAGAAGAAAATACTGTACAATTTCTTAATGAATTCTGTAGGTATATTCATCAGTTGGAAAAGGCTATGACACCCGAGAAGGCAGAGTTAAAGTTATGAAAATGTCTCTTTCAAAGAGAAAAATGTTTACTTAACACTGCTGAGAATAGCTATTTTCATAGAAATAAATTAGGTAAAAGGACAACCTAGATTAGCTTTGGTCAAAGTCACCCTAGAATACTTTGAAGATTTATTTAACTCCTCGTCCTAACCTTGCTACCCTGTTCTGCCCTAGAAAATGCAGAATCTTTACTGTTAATTTTACTTTCTACAATTAGTCACAGGTTTGATGAGGAAAAATCAGAAACCAGGGATAAAGGAAATAAAGAATTTTACTTTCTACAATTAGTCACAGGTTTGATGAGGAAAAATCAGAAACCAGGGATAAAGGAAATAAAGGTTGGTACCCTATTTCCCTCCAAAAAGGGAGAAAAACATTCACTAAGAAACTGCTAAAAGCCATTAGCTTTATTTTGTATTTAAGATTTTATTTATTTTTTATAGCACATGAGTGGGGGGAGGGGCACAGGGAGAGGTAGAGAGAATTCCAGGCAGACTCTGTGCTAAGTTGTGGACTCCATGCAGGGGTCAGATCTCACTATCCTGAGATCCTGACCTGAGCTGAAACCAAGAGTTGGAGGCTTAACCAACTGAGCCATCCAGGTGCCCTCTTATTTTGTATTTCTAAGAAAAATTTAAAAATTACATCTATAAAGTCTGCATTATCTTCATCTTACAGATGAAACTTTACTTAAGTAAAGCCAGAAGTTAAATTTTGATGTGGTTACAAAACTCATGTTTTAAAACAATTTCAAAAATTTAAAAGTAACGTTTAGTTACAAATTTTAGGATGTAAAAACCGGAATCAATTTATTCAAAGACAACCACCGTTTACCCATTTATATTTATGTATTGCATATTTATACACACCTATATATCTTAAAGATATGCAGGTATGTGAATCACTGCTTACAAATAATTTGATTTCATGCTTTTTCTACATAACACACCAGGGATCTTTATGTGCCCATATATTTCAATATATTTTTTAAAAAGGCTGTTATTTTAATGAATATATTTTAGCTGTATACGTGGGTTGTTTTGAATTTTGTGGTACAATAAAGTGTTGTAATGCACATCCTAAATCTTAGTGCACACCCTTAAGATAAATTCCTAGAAGTGAAACTGACCACAATCCATGTTTATTTTTTAATCACATACTTAGATCAGTATGTGTTTGAATCAGCGGGCTTTTCTGAAAATATAAAGTTTAAATCTTTTTGAAACACACGGTTTACTGTTTTTTAAGAATCCTTTCAGCTCTAACATGCTCTGATTAACTGTGGGCTTTGTACAAATTAGTGTGTAGTAGTTAATACTAGCCTTTATTTGTGGGTAAACGAAAACACTGCCTAATTGAACATGAAGTGTTGTCTTTTCCTAGGGCTAATCATAAATCCTTTTACTTGAAGTTTGAGAAAAGTATAAGACTACTCTAATACATTGTATCTTTTGGCTCTTTGAGATTAGTGAGATGAATTCTTGGAATAGTGTAGATAATGTAATGAAGAGGGAGAATCATGTTCACTACTAAATCCCTGCCAAATGCCCAGCTACTTAGTGGAAAATTAGTTTTTAATAATATAATGAAACTGTAACCCAACCTACTCTATTGACTTTGAAAATGTCACTTTCTTATGCAGCACTGGCTAGATCATACTTAAAAAGCCCTTTGCTGTATATCCTAGGATTATCCTTTTTTTTTTTTTTTTTTTTTTGAGATACCAAGAACATATAAACACTGGGTCCTTGGGAAATTAAGCTAACTAAAAAATGTGTATTTAGTTGATAAGAAAGTTACTTCTCACATCTAATGACCTTTATGATGGGCTATTTGTATTATAATGTGAAAAAGCTGGTTTCTGGTAATTAGGATACCTCTCATTCATGGTGATAATTAAGTTTTCTTAGGGTATTTTTGAAATGTTTAGATGAACACAAGCATAAACAAAACAAGCTTCAATCTTTGCATGACAGGAAGAAAGTCAATTAGCTACAAAATGCTGAACAGAGTAAGATTTTTTAAGATTTCAAAGTAATTTGCAGATTCAAAGAAACCCTTGAATTTTTAATTTTTTGTTTCCTCTAAATGTATTCCTCTCATACAATTTCAAGTATGTAAGAGGTTAATTATTCATGTTCTAAAAAATAAACTCTACCTTTGAAAGGCATATTTTTATTTGTTCATTTTTAAAAATTAATTATCTTGAATGCAAACTCAGTGAATGCTGAAAATATATAGTTGGTTTCTTAATCCAAGAGACTTATTTATCATTACGGGTAAAATGTGGTTAATATTTACTGGTGATCATTCCAGAGGGCCAACGCAAGTGAACAATTCTCAAATTAGGGGGTTTGGGAAGGAAAATAAGATTCAAACCACCCTGTGGTTGGAAAAAATATTCCATATGCTCAACACACTTATTATTTTCTTAAGCTACAGAAAGCAAATCTCATATTCTTGGCTTGTGAGAATATGTATACAAAAAAGTACATATTCTATTAACTGTAAAACTATAAATAGTATGTTTGGTCAATGATGTAATAGATGTAATTTTGTTTACTAATCCCAGTATTATCATATGTTAGCAAAATGTTCTGTTTTCTTCCATTAAAAAAAAAGGTGGCAACCATCAGAGTAACAACTAATTCAAGCAAGGATTATCAATGGAGGCTGAAACTAGAGGGTCAAAAGTGGAAGAAACCTTGTATTTCCAGTATCTCCTTACAAGTACTTATTATTTCAAAAGAGAAAAATAGTGTTATAAGGAAGATACTACTTGTGTGTATTGTTGTGAGTAAATAGGTAAATATATTATGATGTTGAGAGCCAGATTATTTCCATATAATTGTTTACAGCAAAAGTCATAACATTGTTTTGGGGTTTAATAATATAGATATATGTGTCAGCTGTAGCATAAGGGATGAGAAGGTAAAAGGGCCAACACAATTGTAGGATTTCTACATTTTATACTAAGTAGTACAATATTAACTCCAAATGGACTGTGAAAGTTAAGGACTTAATTGCTAAGATATTTATAAAACTTCGGTCTTTGTTTTTTAATCTAACAACACAGGTTAAAAGTAAATGGATAGAAGAATATATACCAGGCCAGCATAAAACATAAAAAGGCTGGAGTGGCTATATTCATATCAAATAAAATAGACTTAAGACAAAGTTTACCAAAGATAGACACATTTCTTAATGATAAAAGGGCTAATTAATCAGTAAGATATAGCACCCAATAGTAAAGGCTTGACTGTTTTTGTAAATAAAGTTTTATTACAACACAACCATGCCTATTCATGTATATGCTATCTATGGCTGTGTTCTTGCTACAGTTGCAGAATTGAATAGTTGTAAGAGAGACTCTATGACTCATAAAGCCTGAAATATTTACTATCTGGCCATTTACAGAAATGTTTATTGACTCCTACAAAGTTAATTACTTTGTACAGGGCATGTGTTTCGTTCATCAGTAGATAAATCAGAAACAAGGCTGTAAACACAATTTGTAACTATCTGAAAAGAGGAAAAGAATCAAATTAAAGGTTATGAGTTTTAAGGAATATACCTTGATTAGAGGTACCTTAACATATGTGAATGAGTTTCAGGTGGAAGTTGAAAGTCAAACATTCTCATTTAACTAAGAATCCTAACTCAAGACAGAGTCTCATTATATCCTTCACATAAATAAGTAGCCTTATAACAAATAAATACAACTAAAAGGACACTAATCTGATCATTTTCCCCCAAAACACAGCATTAAGTTTTAACAAGTAGTTGTTTTTGCCCTGACATTAAATAGACAGTTTAGTATAAACTTCAATCAGCCAAATTTTAAGAGTAGTCCATGTCTACTCAAGTGGCAAATGTAAATGGCAAAAGGAACTGTGCTAATATACACTTGGACAAACTTTTCATAGCAAAATTTTTAGAGAATCTGAACAATTTTAGGACAATGATGCATTATTTAGTTCTACTTTTTCTATTAGGAAATGGTTATGCACACATGGACACAAAGAAATCATTTGTTTTAAAGAAAGAAAATACCCCCCCCCACACACATACCCCTTGTTATTTTAACCTGAGGTACATAGACCTAAGAAGCAAACAAATAAAAAAGTGCTCAACATACTAAGGTTAAGAAAAATAATAGAAACCATATGAAAGAGGCTGTAAGAGACAGACTAGGATAAACAGAAGAAATGAAGAGGATGATTAGTACTCACCTTTAAAGCTAAATTATTTTTCTCTTTAGAGACACATCAGGAATGACTTCAATACAACAATTAAAACTGTTGTATTAAAAAAAAAGGCTGCTAAAAAATATATGGAGTCTCTGTCTATATGGGTCTTTAAGAATAGGCAAATTGAGTACCTTAAATAAATGCATTCTTGCAAGAATGGACTAGGTCTGCACTGTCCAGCAGTATGGCAATTAAAATCTAAATTCTTCAGTTGCACTAGCCATATTTTAAGTGCTTAAAAATCACATGTGGCTAAAGACTATGATACTGGACAGTACATAGAACATTTCCAACATTACAAAAATTTCTATTGGGCAGCACTGGGCTAGGCTCAGTGTCTCGAAAGTGTCTAAACTGTCAAGATAGTTTGATTTTCCTTAGAGCTTTTGGTTCATTTATTTATTTTACAGAAATTTTTTACTTTACAGAGCCTTTTGTTCTTCAGTCATCTCTATCCATTTAAACACTGTTTTCAAATAAAAATGAAAATCCCTGCAATTTCAAAAGAGAAACAGAATGTACCCCTTATAGAACAAGTAGCAACCTAAAATGTGTTACTCTGTACAATGCTTTTTAAAAAAATTTGCAGAACTATACATGTATTCAAAAATGTAAAACTATGATAGTTTGATACTTAATGTAATTAGCAAATTATGAAAATATATTTAACTTCTAAACATAAATTCAGATATACTATAATTGAAAAATAGAAGTAAATCTAAATTCACTTAAGTCACATGAAGATATAAACAGGGAAGAAAACATCAAGCAAAATTAATGGTTGGAAACTATAGCAATAAAACCAACTAAAATATGGATACAAAAACTATTCTTAAACACTATTTACAACATTTGATTCAAATGAAGAGTACTGGGGCACCTGGGTGGCTCGGTGGTTGAGCATCTGCCTTTGGCCCAGTGCGGTGGTTGAGCATCTGCCTTTGGCCCAGTGTGTGATCCTGGAGTATTGGGATTGAGTCCTGCATCGGGCTCCCTGACTCTCTGTCTCCCATTAGTAAATAAAATATAACAACAACAAAAAACAAATGAAGCGTACTGAAAAATTCTCTTGTATTAAAGAGATACATGAACAAGGATATTTAACCTATGCCTTAAAATTAAATGGCCAAATTAAAAACTATTTAAATGAAAGAAATTAAATGCAATTCACATTAGAATCAACAAATCATAAATGTCTCACTATGTAGCAAGGGCAGAATCCAAGTTATCCTTGTATAAATCAAAAGAAATTCATAATGGATTGGAAATGATATGGGCAGATCAACATGGTATATTTTAAAAAGAGTAAAACACTATGGCTACTCATTAATAATTCTACAAATAGCTTTTTAAGATGTGACAATGTATTCATTTAACACAGATATTTTCTATTTTTTCATATTATTTCTCTAACTATTCACTGCATTTTTTTTCAAATTTAGAACTAATACCATAAATCTGACTGCATCTTAAATGCAATAATACAATTATTTTAAGTTTAGTGAATTTTCTTTTGTGTTATTTAGAGAAAAACTTCTCTGGCAATGCCATGCCTTCTTTTATACTAATAATTATATTTTCAATTTCTTAATCTCTAGGAGGTTATATCAAGAAAGTTTGACTTTAAAATCTAATCACAAATGAGAATAAATTAAAAAGCAGAAGTGGAAAACAACCAAGAAAAAGAGGAAAAAGCTTAGAAAAACAATAATGGCGGTCAAGAAGAACATTCTAATAGAAGAACCAAAGAAGCTTTAAGCAATAAAAGCCAGAAACAAGAAGTAAAACTTTTAAGACCAAATAAAAATATTTATCAGATCAGGTTCTTTACTAAATTAATAATTAGATAATAATTGACTATTGTTCCGGAGTCACAAATTACCTTCCCTACCACACCTCCCCTGGAAGATAAATACACAATGTCTATATACTGAGATTCACAGTTTCTGGACTTATTTTTCCTCCACTTAAGCTGTGGATCATTGCTATCATATGAGAGTGTTTGTTCAACTCCTCTTGCTGAAGTTTCACCAGCGACTCTTTCTCTTCCAATCGACCTTCTAATTGGGCCTTCTGAACCTCTAGGGAGGAAGCCTAGGAATTGGGGGGGTGGGGGAGGAGAGGGGAGGGAAAATGAGTTGAGGAAAACAAACTTAGCATGTCTTCCCTTCACAGATATCTTAAGATGTCCTATTTTTCATTTGTAAAACAACCATGTCAAAAGACACATTACAAATATGTATTATATTTTTGTTAATTAAATTATATGGTAAGGTTAAGTAATTATTAAAAATATAATACAAATTGGAAAGACAATTCAGTCTTTTTAGTCAAATTAGCAGCTAAATTTTGCAAAAACACTACACATTACAACTTAGAATCATTATTAAGATGACCACATTAAAGCAGAAGCAGGAAATCAGTAAATGCAGCATTAAATTTTACACCTCTTCTGTCACTTGTGTTCTAGAGTTGTTGAAGTGGTCATTTAATACTGGTGTGTTCTCACCTTTCTGGTAGCAGATGGGGCAGAAAATGCTATTCACAGCTACCACATACAAACAACCATGATAAAATGTGGAATGAGTCACAGTGGACTTAGATTCAGAATACTATGTAAGTCTACTGTTGCACTTAGCTTTGTGACAGACCCTCAGTAACTCAAGACTGAGTTTCATTTGTAGGTTGAAAACATTTATTGATACTTATTTATTAATATGTTTGTCAAAGAGAAGATTAAGAAAACTGTTTCAGAGTCCTCTGTAAATTATAAAGTTCTTCACAAATAGGAACTACTGTTATTATTCTCATCTCTAAACGCAGGGAGAGGCAGCCACATACAGCACCACCTACATGTGACATCCAGAACTGGGAACTCTTCTGTATTTCCTCACTTAAAAGCAATAACTGCTGGCACACAATATATATTAAATAAGTTTTTCCATGATTTTAGGAAATACAGGCTTTCATATTTTGAGAGAACCTTTCTTTATAAAAAAACAATGGTCCATTTTGAAATTGTAGTATCTTCCAAATAAAATTACTAAAGAAACAGAATTGTAACTTATCCAAATTCACCTTCTCCACAAAATCAGACTTACTCATTCGTACAAATGAGATGAGAACTCAACAGATTCTTACCTTAATGCTTAATTCTTTTCTTATTTGTTCTGTTCTGTTTATTTCCTTTCTAAGGATATCAATGGTTTCTTCCTTATCTTCCCTTTCTTTCTGCAAGATTTTAATCTTTTCTTCTTGTAATTTTGTTTTTTGTTGCAAATCTTAAAACAAACAAACAGTCCGTTATATGCTCAGAGGTCCTATATCGATGTTACCCTGAAAAGGTTTATTAGCCACTAAGTAACTAGAGCAGAAGAATGACAAGATGGGAAGATGAAGAAGTATCTTCCTGGAAATAAAAGTTTTATAATATCTGATGAATAAAAATATACCACAAAACTCTTCCCCTAGGCCAATATTCCACAGAAAAAGCCAAATCTCCACGTCTTTCCCTCTTCCTCTGTTACTGATATTATAAAGAGAGTAACAAGGAGAAAGAAATCCTCATAGCTTAAGGGTTAGCAAAGAGATGGAGAAAAGTATGAATGATTATATAGGCAGATGTCCGTGCTCTAAGGCAAGTGAGTTAGAACACAAATATTTCTGTGGATCATTTCAGAGCTATTGCCTCTAAGAAGCTGGTAACTAAAAGTTACCTAGCACTGCCACCTGCTGTTACATTCTTTTAAAAGTATTTTAAAAAGACAATCATTTCCTCTAATTCCCAGATTTTAAAAAAATAAATTGCTTTTTCAACTTAATCAATCTAACTAGAAGAAGGGAGCTGTTTAAAATGTGATATTTTTAAAAAAATGAGAGTAGAAAATAAAATCATGCTCTGATTTTTTTATTAAATAAGAAGCTACTTACTTGCTAGCTTACATTCTCTGTCTACAAGTTGGTTCTGGACTTCTTTTCTCTGTTCTTCTTTCTCTAATAATTGGGCAATAGTTCTGAAGTTATAAAAAAATATAGAAGAAAACATGATCAGTAATTACCTTTACATTTTGCCAAGTATATATTTTATATCTCAAATAAGTTATAATAAAAAAAATAAGTGATAATTGTATTAATTTTATCTATAAAAAACAATGCTCTGTATAAGAGGAAGCACTGGTTTTTAAAAATCCAAAGTAATTAGAACTAAGAACTAGAGATTTTACTTTTCATTTTGTTGCTTGAATGATTCATTTAACTTTTTCACCGTCTCAATTTGTTTATTCAGAGAGTCACACGTGGTCTGTAAATCTTTATTCTTCTTTTCAGTGGTTTCATTCCTGAAAAAACAAGATGAAAAAACAAGAAGAAAAAACAAGTTATTTTTATGGAGGCAAATATGATGGAGAAAAGAAACTGTGTGTCCTTTATTATTTCTTCAAATCAAACTGCAAACACTGAAGGTAAGGAGAGGAATGTCATGAATAAGCAGGACATAAAGAAAGTTAGATTAACTCTAAAACACATTAAAGATAGTTTTAGCTGACTTAGGAGGTAGTATTTACTCTAAAAAGGAAATGTGCAGGGCACTGACCTCATATTTATGAATACAGAGCTTTGCAGATAACATAATTTGCTATATAATTTGCTATATATATTATAGATATTTTCATAGGTCCAGAAATTTTTCAAAAACTTCTATAAAGGGATCCCTGGGTGGCGCAGCGGTTTGGCGCCTGCCTTTGGCCCAGGGCGTGATCCTGGAGACCCGGGATCGAATCCCACATCAGGCTCCCGGTGCATGGAGCCTGCTTCTCCCTCTGCCTGTGTCTCTGCCTCTCTCTCTCTCTCTCTCTCTCTCTCTGTGACTATCATAAATAAATAAAAATTAAAAAATATATATAAAAAAAAACTTCTATAAAAGGATGAAGTCTATTAAAAAACAAAAATATCTGCCATCATTAGCCTCTTCGGTATAACGTATATTGAATTAAAAATGTCAAACTAATGAAGTAGTTGAGGATATTAAACTTCTCGTTTCTTTAGAGCTCTGCATTTAACAATCCTGCTTAGTTTACTTGCAAAGTAAACACAGTAATACTTCCTTAAGTGATACTTTGACACCCAGGTATCTTAAGCATAAAATGTCCTCCTCCCTTCACTAAGTACAAACTGGTGGCACTGGCCAAATTTGCCTAGAAAGTGTTTTATCCGTCCCATATGGTTTTGAAAATTCTGAATTTGAATGCCTTTAGATAGTCCCTACCATTACAAATGACCTTTCTTTACCCTTCTGGCCCGTGAAGGCAGGAGTTTTACCTCTTGGCCCCTTATTTATTATCTGGAACAACAGCGGGTCCTGGAAACTGCATACTTCTGTGGGACCACTGCTTACTTTTTCTCACACCCTGACTTACCACCAATAGTCCACTCTATCAGGGCTGCCTCAAGCAGACTTTGAAGAAAGTTGTTGCTGGGAGAAAATATCCTGTTTAGGAAATTTTAGCATCACAAATTTTCTAGATGCCATACATTTTTCCACCCTTCATTGTTATTGATGGGCAAGTAAGTACATGAACCTTGCAAAGTTTAAATTTTCTAGATCTCTAAATTAATAGCATAAATAGAACATTTTTTCAAATCTTAACCGATCTTAAATTATAAATTAAAACAAAGAACAAGTGAACCAGAATGTTTTAATTTTTATCATTTGGTAGAAAATCTGTAATTGTTCCTGGTCTTCCTTATATTTCAGAAGTTTTAAAATTGATCTAAAAGATTAAAAAGTTTGACGAAGGAGGAAAATGTGATCAATCTCACATTTTGTTAGTAAGCATATAAATAAGTGTAGCTTTTTTGGAAGGAAACTTAATCCATCAAAAATTTGAAAGCACATACCTTTTAACCCTACTATTTACTTTTAAGAATTTATTCTACAGATGTAGTCACACATATAAGTAAACCATATTCAATGACATTAAGAAGAAATACTGACTACAGATTTAGCAATGATTTAAACACTGACAGCTGTATTTCCCTGCCATTAGACTGAATACTATGAAACACATTTGATCTGCAGAAATGGCCAATTCATGTGGCTCAACTTAACATGAATTGTGATAACTAAGGTCCCTTAACATTTACGGAATGCCTGTGTATTGAGTACTGTTCCAGGACCTACAGGACAAAGAGACTCAACTTGTTTTTGTGGTGCTAACATCCCAGACGACAGAGGACTGCATGAATACATGAAAGTAGCAGAGTCAACTGGAAAGAAACAGAGACCTGTATTCTGTTTCCAACTTTGATCCCGAGTTTGAGTAAGCAATACTTCACTTACTTGTGATGTGTAAGTTTCACAAATTATCAGAACATGTGAATGTTTACAAAAGGATTTTAGGGCCACAGAAAAGAAATGCTGTGTGTTCATTTTAAATTCTAACGTTACACAGGAACTTTTACTTTATTAATTTACCTCTGAACAAGTTCCATGTAGGATTTTGTCAGTATTTCATGTTCTTCGGCCACAGACTCTAATTTCCTATTATGTTGGAAGAGATGCTCAATATCACTCTGTGCTCTTTCTGATTCAACCTGCTGTGCCTTCAGCAACACACCAAGCTCTTCATTTTTTCTTTCAACTTCTCTCAACATACCAGCAAGTGTCCGTGCCTAAAACAAAAGAGACTTCTCTACTACCATGTATGTAATATGCTCAGTTTCTACAATTTAAAAGGTTTACCAAATATCTAATAGGCTAGCATCTATTGGGTTATATAAGGTTTTGTTAGTCACATATACACTGTTACAGTTTTTTTACTTAATAGATTGTTCTGACTAGAATAATCCTGATATGACCAGATTCATGGAAATGAACACAACTATAACAACATGAAGGTAGCACTACATTCTGTGTACCCCATTGAAAGAGTATGTGTGGTCCTTGGGGCCAGCCATTAACACTAAACCAGAAAGTTAGAAAAATCAGTTTTCCCATTTCAGGTAGAAATTTAGAATAAGATCTTAACTATATCACAGATGTTAAGCAAACACTTAAAATTAAACTAGCACAATCATGAAATACACCTAAGTTAATATGTGACATGGAAAGAAACAGAGACCTGTATTCTGTTTCCGACTTTGATCTTGAGTTTAAGTAAGCAATACTTCACTTGTGATGTGTAAGTTTCACAAATTATCAGAATATGTGAATGTTTACAAAAGGATTTTAGGGCCACAGAAAAGCAATGCTGTGTATTCATTTTAAATTCTAACTTTACACAGAAAATCAATTTGTGACATGAAATATTAAAGAAACAGAAAACTAGAATGAGAAGTGAACTTCCCTTTAGCCTGAAAAATACTCTCATTTTGAACCAGATAAAAACCTAAGCCCTTCTCTGTTTTTATGACAGTCTATATATAAAGCAATAATACCCTACTATTTAGTGTTATTTTTATAAGAAGCCTTTCCAGTAAAATGGATAAAACATTAAGTTCTCCAGTAAAATGCAAGACATGTCCAAAATAGAATCTAAGAATGTGCTATGAGAAGAGAGAGGACAAAATGATTTTAATATCACTAATTTTCTTTGTTGCAATTTATGATATATTTAACATGCCATCAGTCAAGATAAACGAATCCTTTTCAAAAGAAGAAAAGGAAAACGTATGGTTATATTTATTCATATTTTTTCAAATACATGTACTCTGAGAAAACTTGATGGTATTTTATGTGTCAGTGATTTTAATGCCTCTCTCTAAAGTGATGACTTTATTATAATTCTTTATAAATGACACTGAACTGTTGAGACTGTTTATATTTGCTAGGAATTCCATATTATTGCAGTAAGCTCTCACTCCTAATGTATACGTTGTGTTTATATAAGCACACAGCAAATGCCAAACTTTCTAAGCATCTACCATGTGCCAAGTACTGTGCTTGCTGGGGCCGGGAGATACTGAAAGAGTTTCTGACATTGAGGGTAGCGGGACGGTTATATAATTTTCACATTTGTGGGACAGCTTCCTAAGAAATGGGGATATTTAAACTAAAATCTGAAGGATTATTAGGAATTAGGCAGAGAAAGAGGAAAAGGTGTTCCAGACATGGATGAGCAAGTTACAAGGACAAGGAAACCTGAGTATGTCAAGTAACTGCAAGGTAATAAAACTGTGTAAGAAACTGCAAAGTAATCTAATATAGTTGATTGCAGAGAATGCACAGAAATGCAAGGAGATGCAGAATGAAAGTAGTTAGAATCATGTGTGCCAAACTAAGGAATTTAAAATCATCTGCTGAGTAAAATGGTAAGCCACTACACAGTATTTAGCATAGAAGCAATAAAATCAGATTGCAGCCTCACGGATCATCGTGGGAGAAAAGGGAGGGTGGAACCAAATGCAAAAGACAGATGACTGGGGATGCACATAGAGGGTGGTTGAGAAGAGGGCTCCAGACTGAGGGTATAGAGACTAGAGGCTCTGCTATGATTTATATAAAAAATGAAAAGGATGTGATCCATAGCAAATAGGGCAAAAACAGAGATAAGGCACAAAAAAGCAATATTCAGAAGCTAGAATCAACTGGATTTGGAGAATGACTAATTGTAGGAGGTAAATTATGTGACTTCTAGGTTTCTGGTCTGGAAAACTTTGAAGAACAAGAGGGAATATATAAATAAGAATAAATTTTTAAAAAGGGTAATGGGTTCAGGATTGGTCATGCTGAATGGGAAGTATTTGTGATATATTGAAACAGCTATACAGGAAGCATTTAGTACTTAGTAAAAAGGATCTGGGCTCAGCACATAAAATAGGTGGCATTAACATTCGATAATGACTGAAACTCTGGGTCACCCAAAGGACAAAGGGCTTAGAACATAATGTTGGGAGAAACCAACATTTGAGGGTTGAGTGGAGAAAGAGAAATTCATAAAGTATATAGGAAAAGAATATCCATTATGGTAGAAAGAAAATCAGAAGGTAATGGGGTAATCCAAATTAAAGGGGGAAGGTGTCAAGATGGAGGGAATAGTCGTATCAAATGCTGAGAACAGTTTACTTCAGACAGGGTAACCGAAACATAACTAAAATTTTGTACACGTTCTACTTCATTTATTTTTTGACTTACTGGATAAGTCATTATTTATATTGTACACACCTCCGTCTCAGCTTGAGTTCTTTGACAGCGATATTGAGCAATCAGTCTATCAGCCTGTGCAAGGGCTAGAGCTTTTGCTTCCAAAAGATCTTGTAGCCTGCTTTCTTTGGACTGTAAGAAAACATACCATTGACCTTTATCACAGAAAACATCTATTAAAGCTTAACTGTTACACAGAGCTAAAATAAGCTTGTACTCACGGCTAATGTGGACAGTTTCATCTCATATACATCCATTATGTCAGATATTCTCACATCATTAATTTGATCCTTTACCTAAGTTTCAGGACAACAGTAAAAAAAAAAAAAAAAAAATCAGAAAATTTTAACACTCAGCACAATAAAAAAATAAATGCCTAGTGTGAAACTAAATCATTAAGGCTTCATGAGTAACAAAGTGAAGAAATGAATGTCTTGTGAGGTGTTTCACAAACATTTTGCTAACCTGGCTTTTGGAGAAGGGTATCTGGGTAGGACTTGGTATGCTTGTGGGATAGATTTCTTAAACAAGGACAGAGAGGATGAGGGTGGACTAACTGGGGATGACTAGGGGGAAAATGCTGTTTTAAAATGTGGGGATTTTATAGCTAATCTTTTTCTTCCCAAAATTTCTAGAATATTGTTATTTTCATATTAAAAGGCTTCATTGATCAAATTTATATCTAAAGTTATTTAAATAAATGTTAATAATCAAGGCTGACATTTAGTTGGTATGTACCAGTCAGAATCCCATTTAAAATGGCTATTTACTCACCACCATTCCAGCCTGAAGTTTTTCTATTAATTCCTCAATGTTCAATCCAGGAACTCTAGCTTTTAAAAGTGGAGGAGTTAAACATTTTACAGATGTTGGAAGACTGGGATTTAGTGATTGCAAAGGCATTCTCCTGGGCATATGTTCTGTTTCCTGCTGTCTGTAAGCATTGTTTGCTGCTATACTTTCTCCAAGTCTGAATAGGAATAAAAAAAAAATAATAATTACAAAAAGTACAGGAGGAGGAGGAGGAGCCTGGATGCCTCAGTTGGTTGAGCATCTGACTCTTGATTTCAGCTCAGAACATGATCTCTGGGGTCATGAAACTGAGCCCCTCCACAGGCTCTGTGCTTAGCTTGGAGTCAGCTTGAGATTCTCTGTCTGCCCTTCTTGCCTGCTTGTACGCCTGCTCTCTCTCAATGAATAAAATCTTAAAAAAAAAAAAAAAAAAAAAAAGGGCAGCCCCGGTGGCCCAGCGGTTTAGCGCCGCCTTCAGCCTGGGGTGTGATCCTGGAGTCCCGGGATTGAGTCCCACGTCAGGCTCCCTGCATGGAGCCTGCTCTTCCCTTTGCCTGTGTCTCTGCCTCTCTCTCTCTCTGTGTCTGTCATGAATAAATGAATGAAACCTTAAAAAAAATAGAGGAAGGTCAGTTAGTATAGAATTAGAGAATCTCTAGAATGGATCTTTTTGGGAATATAAGTCTTCAGATGTTTTTTAAATAATCTTGGTATCTATGATGAAGTCAAATTTTGGAAAATATCCTAAATATTTGACAAAGAAATGCTTTTCTACATACAACCTTTTATAATGACAATTTCACCTCTGGTTTGGAGGCACTAGAACTAGTCTGTGAGTATGGATTATTTGTAAAAATTTAGTAGTGTTAATGCTTCCTTCTTACCGTGGGCAACATCAGCTGTCCTTTACCCATGTCCTTTCTCACTATATTCTCAGCAACCTGACTTCCATTCTGAACCTTTCCCTTTCTGTCTTGGTCCTGCCTCAGGGTCTTTGAATGAGCTGTTCCTTTACCTACATTCTTCCCACTAGATCCATATAAAGTCGGTTCCTTCTTATCATCAATCTCAGTTCAAATTCACTTCCTCAGAGAGGCCCCTCCACCCATACTGACATGCACATTATGAAACCTAATTTTTTTTAACTTGTCTCCCAAATAGAATGTAAGTCATATGACAGAGGCCCTGGTCTAAGTTACTGCAGTATCTAAAATGACTAGAAGGGCCCTCACATGTTGTTAAATGTCTAAATAAAACAAGCATACATACTTATGTACCCACCTACCCCATCCATCCAGCATATAAATTTACCTTATTAAACTAAGAGGATACAAAGACATAAACAGACATGATAGCAGTATCTAAAGAGAGTGTCTAAAGAGACAATGTCTAAAGGAAAATTATAGAACACCAGTAAGAGAGGGATTGCTGTGATATCAAGAAATGGTAGGAAGAGCTCATCTGCAGAGACAGAGGAGGAGACTCCCACTTTCAGTGAAGCTGAAGCTTTCCATTCTGAAACACAGAGGCTTTTCTTTATGTCCAATTACCACAACTGGAGCAACCAAACCACCACAAAATCAAGCAGCTTCACAAATCATTTCTACATTTTAACTTGAGAAGCTCCTTATTTGTCTACTTGTTTAAAAATAACTACTATAAAATAAAAAGAATTTTGATTATGTGGTCTCTACCTCTTATTCTCCACAGTTCTTAATCTCCTAATTTATGACCACTTAAATTATTAATTCTGAAAAATGAGTTTGCAGAGTCTCTTAAAAGAAAAAGCAGAGGGGTGCCTGGATGGTTCCATCAGTTAAGCATCTGCCTTTGGCTCAGGTCATGATCCCGGGGTTCTGGGGTTGAGTCCCATGCCAGGCTCCCAGCTCAACGGGGTACCTGTTTCTACCTGCCCCTCTCTTCCACTTGTGCACACGTGCGTGCTCTCTCTCTCAAATAAACAAAATAAATCTTTTTTTTTTTTTTTTTTAAGATTTTATTCATCATAGACATTGAGAGACAGAGAGAGAGAGAGGCAGAGACACAGGCAGAGGGAGAAGAAGGCTCCATGCTGGGAGCCTGATGTGGGACTTGACTCCATCCCGGGACTCCAGGATCGTGCCCTGGGCCAAAGGCAGGCGCTAAACCGCTAGGCCACCCAGGGAGCCCCAGTAAATCTTTAACAATAGCAACGTAGCAGAGGTTAGCAAACTTTCTCTTAAAGGACAAAGCAGTAAATATCTCAGACCTAAGGGGATGTACAGTCTGTTACAACTATCCAACCCTGATGGCATAGCATGAATGTAGACACAGAAAATACAGACAATATAAAAATGAACAGGTGTGTCCTTTTTTTAGTAAAACTTTATTTACAAACATAGGCTCCTGCCAGCTATAGTTTTCAGATCCCTGCATACAGAAATGTCTTACCTAGTCACTAACCTGCTTCATTTTATTCAAATTACTTTTGAAAATTCATTTGTATATGGAACTTAAACTTTTATTATTTTATTTTTTTAAAGATTTTATTTATTTGTTCATAGAGACACACAGAGAGAGGCAGAGACACAGGCAGAGGGAGAAGCAGGCTCCATGCAGGGAGCCTGACGTGGGACTCGATCCCGGGTCTCTAGGATCACACCCTGGACTGAAGGCAGCGTTAAACCGCTGAGCCACCTGGGCTGCCCGGAACTTAAACTTTTAAAAATTAATATAGAACTCAACTGGACACTTGTTCAACCATTTAGTTTACAGAGAGCCCCCAAAATCTCATTTTTTTTCAAATATAATATATTCTCTTAATGTTTGAAATTAATGAGTCTAGTGGACAATTCAGCCTGGTCATTATTTATTCCACTTTCCAAAAGTTTTCTTTAGGAATTTTCCCACTGCCTCCAAACTAGTTTTCAGTCCATGTAGTTCTCACAGATGAACTTTTGGTATCTGCCAAGGTCCTTCATTGGCAAATGACCCAGATTTGGTCAATGAAAATAATGCCTAGGCTTATCATTTAAAATACTGGGAAGGGAAAGCTCTTCATTTGTTTTCCTGTTTTGTTTTTGTTGGTTGTTTTTTTTAGTCCTAAAAGCCATGTTGTTTATGAAGTGTTTAATCCTTTAGAACAGATTCCCCTCTTGTCCCCTGGCAATCCTGTGGTTACCTACAACCCTTAAACTGAGGAAGTTCTTCCTCACATCTAAATGTCTTTTAAGCTTGTTTGCTTGTGGGATTTATTTATTTATTATTTCTTTAGTATGGCTGAGACGGGGAAAGCACATTCTCTGTAAGAACTGAACTGGTAAGATGTTAGTCCAGAAGCCACTATGTTAAATAGAGGACGTAAGAGATGGAGCAGCATAGAGCCTGGAAAATATATTTAACCCATCCGAAGCTACTTTTCTCTGAGCATATACCTGGTCTTTTCAGTTACTGGAATCAAATTTTCTTTTAAGCACTTGAAAAATTACTGTTATAATGAAGTCTTTGATTCACAAATTTTCTAGTCTTTCTACATCAATGACTACTAAAGAAACACAGCAAGATATTCCAGCACAAGAGATACACTGCAAATGACTACAACTCACACTAATGCAGGAAAATCTGGCAGTGGAGCAGCTTCCAATAATATTCCCAATCCAGACTGTACTTGTTCTCTATTATCTGATGTTAAAGCAAAAGCCAAGGGAGTAATCAGGCGTGGATCCTAAGCAAATCAGAAACCAGAAAACAAGAAGCACAAGGAATAAATAATGTCAGGTTTTTTACATCAAGGTGAGTAAACAGAGCTAAATCATAAAATGATACTAGCCAAATTCTGAAAGGTTTCTATCTGATATCTGAATGCATTTATTTATCTTTACTTTGTTATAATTATCTATGCAGTCAATATGAACATTAGCTTTAAAAAAATTTGGGCAAAGTTTTGAACGCTTTTGTTGTTATGCCTATGAAAATCACGTCCTAAATATTTTGATGAATTTAAAATACCATCCACAACAGACTGTTTTGAATTATTGTTTTAATTCTGCTACACTTAGAAGAAAATCTGGCTATAAGAAAAAATAATTATCATTTCTAATTAAAGTCAAAAATAAAATTCAAATTAATTCAATTCGAATTCAGTAACTGAAACAATTATGCTCAAAGCATAAGTCCTTCATGTCAGTAAATATTTTACATTAGTACTGTAAACCTTAAATAATTTATTCTGAAAAACATCTCCTAATTGACAGATAATCAGTTTGACTCAATTTTTAAGTTAACAGAGAAAAAATATTAAAATATGAATCCTTTATAGTAATCTACATTTTACCAGTGTCAAGTGTCTTGTAAGTACTCAAGTATAATCTTAGGCCACAGAACCATGTTAAGAGACGGCCTTTATCTTCATAACCCTCATAGTAACTCTTTGTAACCACTCCCATGGAGGGGGATCAGTATTTTCATTCTGTAGTTAAGGACACTAGAGCTCAGACAAGTGAAATAGCTTGCTCAAGTCTGCACCAACTTGATTGATGGTGGAGTCAACATCTGAACCCCATCTCCTAAGCATTATGCTCTCAAAATGTACAAGTGGCCCCTGAATAAGGTTTCAGTTTTGCCTTTTACCCTGTCTAGACAGATATCAGAGCCATCTTTGTTAAATTATTATATTAACCCAATTGACGCATGTTTGCTAAGTATCTATTAGAAGTCAGGTTTTGTGGCTTTCAAGGTACACATCAGAACTCAAAATCTGAGTTAGCTATTCTCTGTGAGTCGTAATAAGATTAGAGAGGGTAGGCAATCAAGTCCTTTTCTTCCAAATGTGTCCCTTATCCCCTTAAAGCACATCATCAACCCCACCCCAAAACTCCAAAACAAATACCACATCCCCTTCACTACAATGCCAATAGAAATAAACGAAGAAACGTACAGGATGACAAGAAAGGAAAAAGGTTGAGGAAGCGCCAGCAACATCTTGTACATTATAATCAGGAGCATTTATGTTCAACTCCTGCAAAACTACATAAAATTACCATGTAGTAGGAATACTATAGTTACTTAGGCAATTAACTTTCTTCTGACACCCAATTCTAAGAGAAACAGTTTCTAAAGAATATTAAAACAGAAACTCATATATTAGGGAGCATTTTGTATAAATAAACTTCAGTATTTGAAGAGTTTAAACTCACCTGAAGGATTTTATAGAAGCTTACTTCCATACCAGGAACCAACTGCTTAAGTTTATTCATCAAATCAAGGGTTTTCAAAACTACATCAGCAGCAAGTTTGCTTAAAAGTAAATCATATTTAAATTAGATAACTAAATAATTGCTTAGAGCTTTATTTCTAGCCATAATTCTAAAGAAATTCTGAAAAACCAACACCTGTTTTTAAACCTTAGGGAGATAAAGTATTGTTTCTTTTGAGAAGTAAAAACACAGTAGAGACCATTACCCTTATAGCTCAAGCCCCAAAAAGAACAAATTGGCCTTAACAGTCTAAGTTGAGACTGTAATCTCAAATACCAGCATGCTTCCACTTTCTGTACATTACTAACAGCATCAGCAACATGACCTATTTAATTCTTAGCTTTGTCACAGGCCTATCAACAATAAAGGGCAATCTTAAGCAATACAGAATCTTAATATTTACCAAATAAATTATACTAAGCCATGTTCTTAGCCTCATTGCAAAAGGAATACAAAAAAAGAAAAGGTAATCTGTGTTCTGGAGGACCACAATTATTGGCAATTACATCATTTATAGAAACTGAAACAAATCAATATCTAGCCATTTAGTAGGTCCTCAATAAAGATGTTAATAGACTTAATTCAAATGAGAGGGGAGGATAAAATCTCATCACTATCCATGAAAATTCACCTTTAACCATTAAGTCTTGACGTGCTAATGAAAAGAACTGTCTGCTAGTAGGAAACTTTCTGTAGTAACCGATTTCCTAGTAATAAAAATATGACCTGTTTTTTCATGTTTTTGTTTAAAACAAACATAAAATTACTGAGGCAACGTGTCAAAAAGAATCTCTAGAAAAGGAGTACAAAGACCCTTAGATAATAAGTTAAAACACCATGAAACAAACCTAAACAATAAAAAACAAATCATAGATGTTAAGATTATCCTTTCTTTAAGCACATAATTTATGAATTGAATGAATTTTTTAAAAACTATGAAAAAACTTGTTAATTCTCCACTACACCTTGAGTTAATAGTGCATACACAAGGATTATCCTTCAAAAGAGAGGAGAATTGCTACATCTTTTGATTTTTATTACATTTGGCATTATCATTTTGCCATTTGGATTTCATTATACTCACCACAATTCAGAATCTGCTACCTTTGTTCCAAACCCTAAATCAATCTTGCCATACGTAAACTGTTGTTCTATCAGAGTGGTACATTTGATAGTAGTCAGAGTTTTTGCAACATGCAGTTTTAGCGTATCATCTCCACAAAGAGGTAAGTTTTGTTAAGGGATACAAACAAAAAATTCTAAAAAAAAATCAAATCCCTTATATATATATTTTTTAAATCCCTTATATTTGTATTGCTTTACAGTATTGAGTGATTTCATACAAATTATCTTGTCACTTCACTTCCACATAATTATTGTTAATATTAACTCAATGACATTAGGAAACTAGAGCTCAGAGCATTTAAGTGATTGGTAAGTGGCAAGAGATTTGACTAACATCGTCTGTTACTCTGCTGGATGCTAGTATTTGGTTGACAGATTATAACAACGGTTCAGTATTTGCTGAACTACTCTTAGTTTTTGCCTATATTGTAATGTTACAAGTTAATTTGAATATCATGAAAAAGTGGTCAAACTTGGCTCAAAATTGGTACAATTTTGAGGCCTGCA
The DNA here is from genome assembly GCF_905146905.1 of Nyctereutes procyonoides. Classification (NCBI taxonomy): domain Eukaryota; kingdom Metazoa; phylum Chordata; class Mammalia; order Carnivora; family Canidae; genus Nyctereutes; species Nyctereutes procyonoides. The sequence goes on along the minus strand of NW_026575030.1, from coordinate 35,774,438 downwards.
TATATTATAGATATCTCTAAGATCAAGCAACATAATCATGGGTTTCCACAGCAGTGGTTTTCAGCTTCGGCTGCATGTTAGATACACCTGAGTGATTTGAACAGTCAATTACAATCTCCCCACACCTCACACACTTTACTCCAATTAAATTAGAATTGCTGGAAGCAAGGTTCAGGTGTCAGGATTTTTAAAATGCTCTCCAGGTCATTTGAATACATAGCCAGGGTTGGGAATCACTGCTGTAGGGAAGAAGAAAATTAAGGAGCAGCAGTTCCAAGGAGAGAGTAAACAGATGTGGAATTTGCTCTAGGGCAGAACGAAGTTGAACAAAGTCTTGTTGCTCTGAGATATAAGGAAACCTGACCAGGTAAGTATGAAAGATATGGTAGAGATATAATGGCTCTTTGCCGATAATAAAATAGCATTAATGAAATATTTTAAAAATGGAACTTGGGCTTCAAAAAGATTTAGAATCAGCTAATCTAAAAGACAAAAGCTAATAAAAGACCTAAGAGAATCAGAATACAGAAGTTATTCAGTGACACTAACTGGACTCAAGGTTTTCTTTTTTTGTAATGAACTTTGTCTTTATAATATTTGTCTTTTGTATAATCTAGTGTGATGTCACTCTTATTAAAACATTTCTAGAGGCTTTAATTTTCAGTAAAAATTATAATATAAGCTAAAATACTGACTCTACCAATGTTTATTCTGATATACTGAACAAAAGATGGCACCATGAATCATCCAGACAGCAATTAGCATTAGAGTAACACAGCAGTTATCTTTAGAATGTATCTCTTAACCTCCATTTGTGGTAAAAATGTCCACCAAAAAAAAAAAAAATCAAGTTTAAAAATCATTCTGAAAATACTCCTTAATTTAAAAGTTTTACACGGAAAAATGAGGGAAAAACGTCTGGACAACCTTTTTAGACTCCTTACTGAGAATTAGTTTTATAGTTTAAACTCCAATAATTCTGAATAGGTATAAGCATGAGAAGTGACTAAAGTACAATTAAAGACAAAATGCAGTAAATGTAATGTTAGAAAAAAAAAGACTGGTTAGTTTCCATGTTTTAACAGTAAAGGATATTTAACAAAACTTCAGTGGCCTTGACCATCCTTTCACATTTTTTTTTTAATAAGGCTTCATCTAGATTTTGTTCTGTGAACTGAAGTTGGTCAAGGACTGTAGGCAGCAGAAGGCTCACAAAACGGTCAGCTGAGGAACAGTTAGCAGTATCTGCAACATCCTGGAGAATTAACCACCACCAATGATGAAAAATAAAAATAAAGATGAAATACAGAAAGTAGAGATAATAACTGAGTCGTCATGTTCTCATCAAGTCTCTTAGAGTTACTTTAGTAGTTAACTGACCTGTGTCTCCTATTTAAAATCTACCCTTTTATCTCGATTTGATGGCTATGATGACTTGTCTTAAATGGAACAATAAAGTCTTAGGTTATTCAACTGCAAACAAGACTTTCCAATGGATTGTGTCTGTGATTTGAAAACAAGTATCCTGAAATTGCTAAGTGAAACTGCAATAACTAAATAACCACCACTGATCTAAATACTTTACAACCACGAATAACTCCCAACAAGAATCTCAAAGAGTTTTAATTTTTTTAAAGAGTTTACTTATTTATTAGAGAGAGAGAGAGAGAGAGAGAGCGAGCAATCATGAACTAGGGGAAAGGCAAATAGAGGCAGGCTCCTCGCCGAGTAGGGAGACCGACTTGGGGTTCGATACCAGGACCCTAAGATCATGACTGGAGCTAAATTCAGACACTTAACTGATTGAGCCACCCAGGTGTCCCTCAGAGTTTTTTAAATGATCAACAGTCAAGACCAACATAAAACACAGAGTAATTCGTGCATCATCTTTGGCAAATATATTTAACCACTGATATGCATTTTTGTTTGTGCACAGGATCCAGTTATGAGGGGAAATACTGTAGGAAGATACTATAGTAGGCAGAGTAGGTATAAAAAATAGGGACAACAGTAGAAAATGCTAAATAACCTAGACAGCAGAATCTACCAGAATGTAATGGCCTCTAGGGAAAGAAATTTTGTATCCTAAGTGTCTAGCAGTGTCTGGAATGTTCCACTCCATCTGAGTAACTGAATCCAATGTTCCTATATTAATCCACTCAATAGGTTAATGAAGACCATAAACAGTATCTACCAAGATGGAGAAGCATGACTATTGCAAGAAGTACAGTCAGCAACAAACTGTACAAATCTCAGCTAATATCTTTACTTATTACACTGAAAGGAGTATATATAAGCTATTCAGTGCCAAAAAAGAAAACATTAATGTTCCTGACTTTGCCCCAAAGAAAATTCAGTAGCTGAATGGTAGGGAGTTTGCTAAAAGTTTTCCTAAGGTGTATAAACAATTAGAAGTATATCATGGATGTTTATGAACGTAAACTGTTCACTGAGGATCATAAAAATGGAAAAGTCAATTTGTCTATCGTTATATTACCTCAAATATTTCCTTGAACAACTCTAAGGCTAGAAGAGAACAGTTTTCTGATCTGTCCAGAGGTTGGTTTGACCAGCGCAGTAGAGCCACAGTAGGTTCTAAACATTTAGAACGGCTTCCCAGAATGGTGTTGCCAGATGGAGACTGTTCAAATATCATCTGAGTGAGCACGTGGCGCAGCTGAGTCACTGAACAGAAGGCAAGAAGTAATTCTAAAACCTGTGCAATATAAAGTCTTCGTTAAATGTCAATTTCATTGGCCTTTCATGTACAAAGCAACCAAATGATGAAGTTGAAAAGGACACATATTTTAAAAAAATACTCTAAAAATTAAAGAAAGCTTCCAATTTTTCTTTCATTATTATTTTTCAAAATATGGGATTAGGTACTAAAAAGTTACAAAGAAATTTGTTAATGGTGGTTACTCCTAATAAGGATTGTGAAAGCCAAAGAAAGGAGGGCAACTTCAACTAATATCATATGTCTTCTATAGTAATTTTTTTTTAAAGCACAGATATATTTTGTTTTTAAAATAAAAATAAATTAGGAACTACAGACACTTGCTATCATGCTTGAGATTCGAGAATTCCTATAAAGCATACTTCAGGATAATATTGAAAAGTGGCATCCCCATGCTTTAAAACATTAGGTATGGCTATTTACACATTGTACACTGTTGGCATTATACCGGTTAGCTCCTCTATTCTACTTCATTTCTTTACCTCATTAATTGGGCCTTTATAACATTACATAACATCCCACAACCTGTTTATTAGCTAACTTAAATTCTATCTCACTTCATACACTACCAACCTATCATTTAAAAAAAAATTATTGGCATCTTTTTGCCTATCCACTTATTTTCTACCTTCATCTGTATTTTTGTAAATGACACGTAATTGGGATTTGTGTTTTGATCAACTTGATACCATCTGATTTTAACAGAGTTCAGTCCATTAGCATTTACTATGTAACATGATAATCTTTGATTTATTCATTTTTAAATATAAATTAGATACTTATTTTTGAATGGGTAATGTATTTACTTGGTTCCATGGCTAAACAAAGCAATCTGATCTCTAGCTATGCTCCCTGAAGGCAAGCAATGTTATCAGTGTCTCTTTTCTCTTATCAGAGACATGTTATATCCATATAATATCCATAAAATACCTTCTCATATACATGTCTTCCTTAAGTATAATGTACAAACACAAACAAATCAATCACTAGTACAAAGGTGGTGGGTAGGCAAAGAGATGCCAATAATTTTTTTTTTAAATGATATGGTCTTTCATATCTCTCAATATTTTGTAATTTCAGAGTAGAGACCTTGTATGTGTTTTGTTGGATTTATCCCCTACGCATCTGACATTTTTAAAAATCAGAAAATAGTATTATTTATAAAACTACATTTTTCTATTTAACATTTTCTACATGTTCTTTTGATGAGCTTATGGACATGTCTCTCTCGGCTATGTAGTTTAGGAGTAGAGTTGCTATGTCATAGGGTATACATATATTCATTAGGCATGAATGAAACTGTGAAACAATTTTCCAAGGGGATTGCACCAGTGAATGAAGATTTGAGAAGGGTTCTAGAGTACTGGCAATGCTGTATTTTCTCATCTAGACAATGGTTATGTCTGTGTTCAGTCTGTAAAAATTCAGAGAGCTGTACACTTAAGATTTTTCTGCACATTATAATTTTCGAACATTTAAAACACAGTCATGTTTTTACAAACCTTTGAAGAAGAATCAGGATCCTTTCCATTGAGAAGACCTAATACTTGACTAAGACATGAAGAAAAGTGCTCATACCTAAGTTTAAAATAAAAATATACATCAAATAACTATGAAATTGATGCATCAAAAAGATTTATATACAAAATAAATAAATATAAAATTTAAGTGTATTTTCTTTCACCTATATCGAGCTTCTGATATAGAAGTTCTTGCAAAATTTATAGTTAAAACATTCCACCTATATGTATCTATGTATATGGTTATTCATTGAACAGTGAAAAAAATGATTCATGTGGCAATAAATAAATCATTGAAACTTTCGGTACTTCAGTTTTTTTAAAGCTATGTTCAGTTTGTGAAAATTCAAAGAACATGGAATATTCTAATAAATTAGGCAGCTATCTATTTATAAAGTGCTTATAACAGCTAGGCATTTTATCAGGCTCTGAAGATACAGAGGTAAGATGCAGAGCCCTATGTTGGATAACTCTAAGAGGTACTAGTGGTACCACACACATTACAGTCTATGTGACTGGCACATCCTGTGTTTGGGAGAATGATGCTCTGTGAGAGAGCTAACAGTCTAAGAATAAAGGCAGAAACATAGGATATTGAATAATGTAAAATACAACACTATAACGGAGAAATGTATAGGATGCTAGGAGGATGAATATTGAATCCAGACTTAGAGTGGCAGGCCTGATCAGATGAGTTTTCCCAGACTTGAGTCTTAAAAATAAATAGGAGTTAGGCATATAAAGGTGAAAGTATTCCAGCTCTCAGCATAAGTATTTCAGAGGGAATAGCATATGGGTACACAAAAGGTTCTAACAAGCTGGAGATTCTATTTATTGTCTGAAGTGATTAGACAAAAGTAAATAAGAAAATGTAAAGAAACAGAGCTGAGAGGTCCCCAGAAACCAGATTTTGGATCACTACATGGAGAATTCGGATATTCACCTTGAGTGCAATGGGAGATCACAGATTTTTTTATTTTTTTATTTATTTATGATAGTCACACAGAGAGGGAGAGAGAGGCAGAGACACAGGCAGAGGGAGAAGCAGGCTCCATGCACCGGGAGCCCGATGTGGGACTCGATCCCAGGTCTCCAGGATCGCGCCCTGGGCCAAAGGCAGGCACCAAACCGCTGCGCCACCCAGGGATCCCCGAGATCACAGATTTTAGAAGGGATATATGATTGAAGGAAATGTTGAAAGTTGAATATAAGTGAAGGGAGTCAATGGAATGGGAGCCATTGAAGAAACAAAAGATAGTCAAAAAATAGGACATGAGATTTAATGCATAAAAGGATGCATTTATGAGCAAAACAGGATGACACTAAGTAAGAATTGGTATAAACACAAGTAACTTGGTTCAAGAGCAAAAATTCAAAAGAACTCCAATTAGATAGGATTCAGTTTTTGTTTTTTCTGTGAAACAAAGATGAGTTCATCTTCTGAGGGAAAAGTGGCAAGAGGAAAGTGGTAAATATTTGAAGGGCCACTGTAGGAAATGAGAAAGAAAGCTGGGAATAAATATGAGAAGTGCTGCCCAGATAAAGTTAGATGTAGTGAATATGTAGGATACAAATTCATAAAGTGCGATTTTCTCAGGTTTTGATTAGGAACATAGCCATTAGATTAGACTTTGGAACAGATTCAGGAATATTTCGCTAAATGGTATAGCAAATAAATAAGAAGAAAACACAAACATAATTTCCTTTCCAGAGTTCTAGGCTAGATAAAAAGAAAACAAATAGTGGAACTGAGAGATTTATAGAAGTGATTAAGCAACCACTTACTAATGCTAAATCGGATTATACTTTGGTCCTTCTGCAGAGGTATATCCTATGTATTTAGAAGTTGCTCAATAAGCACAATTTGGTGGCCAGAATGGATATCACACGAGAGTATACTGGGAGGACTCTTGGAACAGACAAAGAGAGGACAAGTAAAGGAAGGACACTCTGGAGGAACATTTTCTTATCCACCTATGCTTAAGAAAGGAAAAAATGAAATGCTAATGTTGCAGGATTTCTTTTCCTTTAATGCCTGTGGTTCTTGGTCATGCTGTTTTGAAGCATGAAGAGGTAGACCAGACAGGTGGGCAGCAAAGCAACTTTACTGAGTGATAGTACAAAGCTCCTGAAGAGGGAGAGGACCTGAGAGAGTTGCCACCAGACTTTCTAACTCTATGGTTTTTTATGGGCTTGGTTTTAATCTGATTAACCCTCCCTGCACCTGTCACCCAGTCAATTTTTGTCATCTACCTATCATGTGGGAAAGGGTAGAGGGCTCCTTCCAAGGTGGTATAAAATCCTTTCCTCTTAGGGTGGGGCCCCTTGCCCTGCCTGCCTTTTTTCTGACTATTTTTCATTGCTAATGTGAATGGTTCTTGGTTCTGTAAAATATCAGTTAACCATATGGGTACTGGTCAACCTTGCCCTAGTGGTTAGCTTTTGTTTTGTTAATATCTACATTACATGTTCCTTAAAATTAGGGACTATGTCTTTGTACAATTTCTGGATTCTATGATCCTCAAAGATTTGGGGCTGTCTCTTCAAATTCCTGCCTCTGCTAAAGGCCCTACCTCCCCTGATACTAGACCACAATAAGGGCTCCATAACTGTCTTCTCATTTGCAAATGATTAATTGAAGCAATTTCTACAATTTCCTAACCTGTGATCACAAAGCAGCTGAGGCACTGGGAAAATTTAACTTTAAGATATAAAAAGGCCAGGAGTACCTGGGTGGTTCTATCAGTTAAGCATCTGACTCCTGAATTTGGCAGATCCTGATCTGGTTGTGAGATCTTTGGGCTCCATGCTGGGTGTGTGGAGCCTGCTAGTACCCTCTCTCTCCTTTCCCTCTCTCTCTCTCTCAAAATAAATAAATAAATAAGGTCACGAGCTCTATGGAAAAGTTGCTAAATGTTCTCAAAAGATAAATGATCACATGAAATGCCAATGAGACAGAATGGGCACATAAACATGTGTTCTCATTTTATCTTACGACACAACAGAGGCACATAACAAAGAAAATGCAATCCATTTTATGCAAATAAGACAAACATACTGACATGAATGTTCCTATAAAAACAGTATTTTCCAAAAACTGGAATGTTCAAGATTTAAAACTGGCACTAAAAAAATTAAGAAGTGTACATTTTAGAGAGTGATACAACCTTATTTACCTAAGACAAAGACTGAAACACTTCCCGCACACCCTCCACATTATTATACTCATACATTTTAGGCCAGCAAAGCAAAAAAAAAAAAAAAAGAAAAGAAAAAAAGGAACAAAGTCTATCAAAACATTTCAATTTAGTCTCTTGTTCCTTAGTAGAATCCAAGTTTACTAAATCTGAAAAGGCAGTTTTATAATCACAAACATACTTCAAGGTTCATTGCAAAGAAAGAAAAGACGAGTCTTAAGAGCCGTACCTGGTAAGATAATCAGCAATTTTAGGATTCTTAAGGAGATCCATCAATAAATCAACTGAATACTTTCTAGTTAGTGTGCCATCACCATTTATGAGAATATTAAATATTAGCTGAAAAGTTTGATGAATGTTTCGAGCATGGAACAGCTTAAAAACAAATTAGAAGTATATTATACAAAAAATTTTTAAGTTGACACCATTCTAAGCTTAACAAAATCTCAATGACTTTTAAAATATCAGAGAATATAAACTTCAGAATTATTTCCAAAGATAATTTAAAAAAACATATTTACCTTTTCCCCAACCTCTTCATTTAATGTCAGACTGGATAATATTGAAAGTGCAAACACAACCACAGTTAAACTACTATGGGCCAGGAAGCTTATAAGAGTTCTATAAAAAGATTTCACATTATTCTGAAAAAGAAAAAAATTTAAAAATACATTAGAATAAACACTATCAGTTTTATATTTTGGTTTAGAAAGTGTATCTCACAGAGTAGGTAAAGTTTTACTATACATTATTTATCAATTTAAGAGATTATTCAAGAAGCAAGATGGTACATTTTACATATTGCTTTTATAGTAGTAAAAACAGGTACAATCTTAAGTGAAAGCTGTTTAGATATGGGAATGTGAGCAAATGTTTACCTTTCCCAAATATTTCATGGCTCAAGATAACTTCCATCTCCACAGTACCTCCAGCACACGAAACAAATGAGATATTGTTTAACTTAAATAGGTAACACTGAATACTGAATAGCAGGGGAATTGTTCACAAAGTACCCTGAAGAATCAATGAACTTTCTTGATTTAACATTTCTAACAGTGGTTCAGTTAGCGTCCTTTGTGTGTCTTCACTCCCTACAAGAGCTAATAGTTGTTGCTAGTCATTTATTCATGGATCTTTCTGGTAGAGTTGCCATTGATTTTGCGGAAACTTAAGAAATGAGGTAAATGGGATTGCCAGTGATGTGTATCCTTTCTATTAGCACAAAATAATATTTCTTGTGTTATTCAATATAAAAAATAATGGGATGCTACAGAGAAGGGAAACTTTCAGTACTCAACATTTTTATCAATACTTATAATCTTAAATACAACATATGCAAAGGTTAGAATACTTCAAATTAATCATGTCAATCTGTTCCTTAACTGTGATGAATCAGCTGGATGAGACATGAAAATTCTTATTTTAAAGAAAAACATATACAATTTTCTTTAAGCACAGAACCCACCACAAACAAGAAAGAAAGATTTTATGCAAAACTTACCAATGTCTTTATGTATGTTTGAACAGAAATATTGTAACGACAAAGATTTGCCAATAATCCTAGACAAGGTATTGTTAACTCATCTTCAGAAGACTGACTGTTGTTTTAAGGAAGATAATAAAAGATAAAAGCATTAAGTTCATTCTAACTCTATAGTAAATTACACTTAAACTTTTTATATGCAAAAATGATTAACAAGTGAAGACAATCTTTGAATAGTATTGACCATTTCATATTTTGAAACTAAATGACATTATTCAAATATAGCAGAAATATGAAAATAATTGTCAGAATGAGCTTACGTATCTCATCAGTATATTCTATTAAGATTAAACATAAGCATAAAATATTCAATTTCAATAGTTTTTTCTGTTCAAATCAATTCATTTCATAAATTGTCATGAAAATTAAAGCTGCTTTACACCATTTGATTCCTGAAATCATCTAAAAGGAGTGAACAAGAATTAGAGCCTCAATTTAAAAAATTGGAAAATATTACCTAAGAAAAACTGAGCTATTATATGGTTTTAGTTTAAGAATAAATCAACAGCATACTTGGTTACGTTTGGTTGCATACTCACATATGATCTATCAGGAAGGTAATTAATTCATCTATATTGGCACCAGAATTGAAAATTTTGACGTTGTATGTTAATCTCTGCAGAAGTTGAATGCACTGAGAATAAGAAAATACTAATAAATATAAACATATAAAAACATATCGCATGTTTATAAGAATGGACTCCTAGGCATATGTGGAGCATTTCACAACTTTAGGAAGCAGAGTTTAGAGCAGAAACTCTTGTATTTCTTAAAATGGTTCTGTTTTTTTTTTTTAAACATAAAGTAATGACATTACTAAGAATTTTAGAGTTCATCTCCTGATTCCACACATTTCTATACAGTCTATCTCAAACAGAGCATCTTGTCATCAACCTGATTCACTCAACCATCTTAAACATATATGCAGACTAAAACATATACATATTCCATGAATTCTAAGATATATTTTTTCATATTTTGTCATCTTTAAAACCACATCAGTTTAATTGGTGATGCTTTCTTTTCTTGTAACTGATGGCATTTTAGGTTCAACAACTTATCTATATGAGAGCTTCAAGTCTGTGTTAAACAAGACTAAATCTATAGCTTTAATTTTTTGTAGAATGTTTCCTCAACAGACGGCGACTAGATGCCAACTCAATTTGCAATTTTAATACAAATAGCTTACATCTCCAAATGTTGACATCTGTGTTTATACGAGTCTATCAAAGTGGTTATAATTAGATTTGCTTTAATTCAAAAATAATGCTAGATGTGGTAAGCTTCCCTTCTCTAGAAACTTTTAAATAGTAATACATGTGTAATGAACCAGCTCTTAAATTTATTAATGGCAAGAACTGTCCTATTCATGCAGGATTATGTGAGCATGTATACTGTAAATTAGCCACTTACAATACATACTGTCAATTCTGATCTGCAAATAAAGAAGGAAAAACAAGTATTAAGTGAAGAGTACTGTGTAGGTGTGTATACCTGCAAAAACACTGAATCACTATGGCAAGTGCTGCTTCGACAAACCACTCCTGCCAGCACGCTATTCAGGTTATAGGTATTCTGAAGACAGTCTCTGGTTTCATTGTCTACAGCTGTAAGTTAATATAAAATGGCACCAAACATCATTTTTATATATGGTCTTCACGGATAAAAGATAATCTTAAATTTCATGTTACATTTATTATGTCTAAAAATATCAAATACAATATGGCTATAATTTTAATTACCTTCCAATTCAGAAGTTTAATCACAGAAATAATATAAGCTGGGAATGGGAAGAGAGAAGTATGAGCTTTTCCTTTTTTGTCAATAAACAAATGATTTTTCTATGTAGACTAAATTAAAGGAAGAAAACTTGCCCTACATATTTGTAGAAGTTTTGCGGTTAAAAATTATCTCAATTCTTTTGTAATTTAAAACTGCTCTAAAGAATAAAAGGTTGTTAACTAAAAAATAAAACTTAAAAAATAAAATAAAAAGACTATCATTTTAAAAATTTCTAATATATTTAAATGTTGAAAATGACTGCCATTCTCAAACAAAAGGTTGGTGGATGTTAAAATTAGCATAACTTTTTTGGAAAGTAATTTAGTAAAGGCTATCAAATTGAAAAATGACCTGAAAACTGAAAATTAATGCAACAGAAATACACTAACATTTGAGCAAAACCACATAAAAATGTATTGCTTCTGACAGCAAAAACTCAAAAAAGAGCATATATAAGTACCCACCATTAGGAAAGTGGTTAAATAAATTATAGTATTCAGCAATATGGTACATGGCAGCTATTAAAAAGACACCAATATGGAAAGATAGCTAACATATGCTAAGTGAAAAAAAAAAAAATCTGATGCTCTGCAAGCCATTTTTTATTTTTTTAATTTAATTTTTATTTTTTAAGAGTTTTTGTTTTTGTTTTTAATTTTATTTATTTATTCATGAGAGACACACACACAGAGAGAGGCAGAGACACAGACAGAGGGAGAAGCAGGCTCCATGCAGGGAACCTGATGCGGGACTCGATCCCGGGTCTCCAGGATCATGCCCTGGGCTGAAGGTGACGCTAAACCGCTGAGCCACCCGGGCTGCCCGCAAACCATTTTTTAAAAGAACAATCAAAACTATTTGTTAATTGGAGGCTTGGGTGGCTCAGTTGGTTAAGCAGCTGCCTCCAGCTCAGGTCATGGTCTCAAGGTACTGGAATCAAGAAAGCCCAGAGTTGGAGCCTGGAATCTTCGGAGTTTGGAGTCCAAGCCTGGATCCCTGCTCAGTGGGGAGTCTGCTTCTCCTTTTCCTGCTGCCCCTGCCTCCCCTTGTGTGTGTACCTGCATGCTCTTTCTCAAATAAATAAAAACTTTAAAAAAAACCTAATCAAATAAGTTCTAAAATTATTTGTTATGGCATAGAAAAAGATCTAGAAAAACAACTATGAAACCATTAACAAATACTATCTACCAAAGAGGAAATGAGGGTTGGTGGTGATGAGTAAAGACTCCTTCTATTTTACTGTGTATCTGTGCTAAGTTGGTAGATGCTATGCCACAGTGACTATTTAAATTTAAATAAATATTACAAGAATTAGTTCTTCAATTACTACTCACACTACAAATGCTCAATAGCCCTATGTGGACAATACACATGTAGGACATTTCCATCATCACAGAGAGTTCCACTGGACATGTTGGTCTATGGTATTATTTATGGATCACTGGGATTTTTTTTATAAGCATGCATTAATTTTATAATCACACACAGAATTATTTCCCTTCCACTCTCAAGCATGTATCAAGAAAAAAGGACCGATGACATAAAAATTTAAAAACTAAAGATAGAAATAAGTAGAAAAATGTGTTTTTACCCATAGCTCTGAGTTCAGTATAGTCTATCAAAATTGCCTGATTTTTTTTTTTTATCACTAGCTATGACTTTTCTGAGTGATGTATTTAGTACAGGCATTATGTGAATGTATTTTTTTAATTCAAAAAGTAGGCCAGCACTTCCCAAGATGCATTCTTTTTCTGTAGACCTTTGCTATGCTTCAGATTCTCTGTTCTGATCATTTTAAGAAAAGATATATACAGTAATATTTTCTTTACAAGGGATCCACAATGCATAAAGTTCTGAAAGGTCCTGTGATGAAGAAATCTTTTTTTTTTTTTGATGAAGAAATCTTTTGAATGTGAATCATTTACCAAGAGATACTATAACTAAATCTGCCCTTCAAAAAATATTAAATGCAACATCTTCTAAAAAGTGAAAAAGAGAACCTAAATACATTACCTAGTTGAGATAGCAAGCTGATGATACTTAAGACCAGTGGTGCACTTATGCTTGGGTCTTCAAGTAGTTCCACAAGGCAACTTAAGCATTCACTTGGTAATATCTGATTTGGTGTAAACAATCGTGTGAGCTTCTGCCCAGAAATTACCTACAAAATTGTAATTAAAATGCATTAGTTAAGAATTGGCAATTTGTGTCTCTTCTCCATTTCAAGTAAGAACTCAGTTGCCACTGCCATGCTTTTTTCCAATTTAGAAAAGTCAAATTCTGTTCCTTCCCTGGAAGACAACCTATCTCCTCTCTCACTAGCTAATGTAATCATTCAGATCCGAGTTGTAATGTGTTTCCTCCTGAAGCTTTCCACTAACCCTCTTCCACCAATTAGGTTAGGTTTGCCCATTATACTGATAATAAATTATACTTTTATTTTATGAGCTGCCAAACTTTTGATTACCTAGCAGTATTTTCCTCCTTACTACACTGAACACCCTATGAAGGCATAGGGTATAAATCAACACTTTACTACAATATATTTATTGAGTAAATGAATTCCTGTACATGCATTCCACCTATTTTGAGGGAGGCAAAGCAAAGTGAAAAGGAGCTATGGGACTAACTATGTGTTATTCCTTTTGTTCCTTTCAAAGTCAGTAAGCTGAGCAGAAGTTAGAGATTACAAAAATGGAAATTAAAAAAAAATTTTTAAGTAGCCAGGTCATGCATAGACAAATTTTATTTTTGGTTATTCCGTTTTTACTCCTCTCTCTTAACTCTATAAACCATCCTCCCCTTTCCCATGTGAACAGATGAAGCTGAGATTAAAGGCCAAAACAGTTGTTAGACAGCCAGGTATTTTATTTTCATTTCTTTAAAGAAAAGCAGACTCCCCACTGAGTGCCAATGGGGGGTTCAATCCCAGGACCCTGAGATCATGACCTGAGCTGAAAGATTTTATTTATTTATTCATGAGACACACACACACACACACACACACACACACACACACACACAGAAAGAGAGAGAGAGAGAGAGAGAGAGAGAGAGAGAGAGAGGCAGAGACACAGGCTGAGGGAGAAGCAGACTCCTCACACGGAGCCCAAAGTGGGATCGATACTGGATCCCGGGATCACACCCTGAGCCGGATCACTCAACCACTGAGCCACCCAGGCATTCCAGGATGAAAACAATTCTTAAGAGAGAGAAACAATCATTGATAAACATAAATTTCTGTTTACCAAATACCACATGTGCATAATGAAACCTGAATTTTCACAGATAATCACTGCACTGGAGAAATTACTGGCTTAAGAAAGCATCTCTAATATTCCTTTCCACTTGTACCTTCTATAGCATGCCCTCAATACTACAACTCCAGCAACAACAGACACCTCTGCAGCCCTGTGATGGTAACAATGTCCTTTACAGCTAGCTGCTAGCCAACACCTCTTCCATGGCAAGCCCTGTGAACTTGGGAGAATAGCATGACCTTCACACTAGGACACTGTTGCTTCATCTCCAGGAAAGATAAGGCACATTTGTCCTCTCCCAGGTCCTCCCACTAACACTGTCCATCTTATGAGAATGAGAAGGAGATCAACCTGGCTAGAGTCAGATCCATGGGCCAAAAGTCAAAGCAAAAAAAAGGGTTAAGCATATATGTAAGTCCCAAAGTACACTTTTCTTTAACATTTAAAGAGCCAATGGGATGACCACTGGGTGTTATACTATATGTTGGCAATTGAGTTTAAGTAAAAAATTTTTAAAAAGTGCAGGGTGGTTTCACGGGCTTAGTTGGAAGAGCATGGGACTCTTAATCTTAGAGTCATGTGTTTTGAGCCCCACAGTTGAGTGTAGAGATTACTTAGATAAATAAAACTGAAGACAATAGGGGCGTCAGGATGGCTCAGTGGGTTAAGTGACTTCGGCTCAATTCATGATCTCAGGGTTCTGGGATTGAGCTCCCACATCAGGCTCTCTACTTTTCTCTCTCTTTCTGCGTCCGCATTCTCCTTCTCTCTCTTAAATAAGTAAGTAAGTAAGTAAATAAATAAATAAATAAATAAATCTTTACAAAATTAAAACAAAATTAATAAAATTTAAAGAGCAAATACAATTATCCACACCAGAAAACAGGTACTCTGAGTCAAGGGATCTTTGCTTGCTTTCATAAATGGTATATAAAAAGCTTTACCCAAAATTAATCCATCTTGTCTAATTTTAGTATTTTACTGCTAGTAGTTATCCTATAGAATTCCTATAGAGTGTAATTCAAGATAAAAGAGGTAAACCTTGCAACCTAGTTTAGCATGTTTAGTTACTCAGTTATTATAGAGTATCTTGTTAAAAAATCACTTCCCCAGGGGCCCCTGGCTCAGTAGAGCACTCAACTCTTGATCTCAGGGTTGTGAGTTCAAGCCTAATGTTTGGTGTCGAGATTACTTAAAAAGAGAATCGTAAAAAAAAATCACTTTCCTGGAAGTCTGTTTCACAGCACTGCTTTATAGTGGTGTAGCTTCCCATTCCCTCCATTTTTTGAGCACAGGATAATCAAATTTAGTATGAAAATAATTTCTATATTAAGATTCCCACTGATAATTGAAAGTGATAAATGGAGTCGGACACTTAATGGACAGCGACCTAGGCGCCTCAACAGCCAGGTATTTTCAAAGCTTTCTGAATGTTATTCAAAGCCTAACTATTCTATATAGATATATATCTTTTCTAGAAGGATGGGAAAACAAGTAGTTACTTTAGAACTGGATAAAATCTGTTCTAAACACTTTCATTTTTAAAAAGATAAAGGTCTAAGCAGGCTGTTTTAGTATCCCTCTAATCTTTTCTATCTCTTTATGTCCTCACTCAGATGTCAGTTTTTCTTTTAAAGCTTTGCTGATAAGAACGCTTCAGAATAGATCTGGGATTAAGACCCCCCCCCATCGGGCTCACCACAGGGAGCCTGCTTCTCCCTCTGCCTGTGTCTCTGCCTCTCTCATGAATAAATAAAAATTAAAAAAAAAAAGATATTCATCATTAACATCACCCACCAAAACAGTTAAAATTTAAAAATCTGAAAACACCGGCAATTTACATGGATGAGTGACAGCAAATTTCATGTATTGCTGATATGAAGCTAAAAATGGTGTAAAACTGTGGAAAACTGCTTGGCAATTTCAACTGAAACTTAACATATACCTACCATAAGACCTAATAATGCCCCTCGTAGGTATATAAATGAGTGCATATATTTAAAAATAGAATAAAAATGTTTATAACAGATTTATTCAAAACTCCACCTAGACCTAGTAACCCAATTGCCCAGCAACAGAAGAATGTACATAAGCTGTGGTACATTTATACAGTGAAATTCTCTGCAGCAATAAAAAAGAATGAAGTACTAGCACATGTGCAACAAAAATAAATTTCACAGATTTATAGAATGTAAGAAGCCAGACACAAAAGTACATATTGTATGAGTCAACTTATCTGAACCACATGAGAAGGTACAATGGAAAAAACCTTACAGGGGACTGGAAATGCTCTGTATCATGAAACAAGTGGTAGCTACTTGACTGTTCACGTATGCTAAAAGCTCAGTCTTCACTTAGGATTAACGCACATTATGCACTTGCACGTATGTTCTCTCTAAATGGCAGAAGTAGTTTTCAGCCAACCCCTTCAAAGCTTGCAAATGCAGTATCAAGGAGTCAGTCTTTAAGCCTCAAATTTCTTTGAGTTTCCTTCCATTCACTGTAACATGGCTCTCATATTCAAGGCATACCTGTTTTTTCTCAGAGATGTTTCAGATTAGTATTTAAAATGCTGTACTCCTGCTTCTTCCATAAAACTGCTTATAACCAAGTGGCGTCTGGAGCTCTCTGGCACATTGGTCTATTCTGCTTGAAAGGCAAAGCCTTAGCATTTAACAGCTAATACCTTAATTATTAGGTTTGCAGGAAATTGTTAAGGTGGTGAATGAAAAAAGAAAATGTACTTAGGGAGAGTGGGCACCTGAAGTCTGAAGAAGGAGCATCAGTGAGGCTGGAGAAAACAGAGGCATATTTAATGCATCCCAGTATCACCAAAGACTGATGTTGCCATAGGATTCATGACTGTCTTCTCTCTGTAGTATGTATCTTGCCAATCTTTGGTAACTTGGCCTTTATATCACAGAGTTACTATAACAAATAGATCTTATAGTTATGTCCAATTTTATGTTAACAGATGCTGCAACAGAGAGAATTAAAATAAGCTTTTTTTTAAAGATTTTATTTATTTATTCATGAGAGAGAGAGAGAGAGAGAGAGAGAGAGAAGCAGAGACACAGGCAGAGGGAGAAGCAGGCTCCATGCACCGGGAGCCCGATGTGGGATTCGATCCCGGGTCTCCAGGATCGCGCCCTGGACCAAAGGCAGGCGCTAAACTGCTAAGCCACCCAGGGATCCCCTAAAACAAGCTTTGATTGAACTTACCTGTTTACTAAACTCGGGTCAACGGTAGTTGGAATTGCACGAATATGCAATAAATGATAGGTTAAAAGCCTAAAATCAAATCGGAACACAGAAAGCTGTGGATAAGTGATCTAGATACAAATCAGTGAGAATAGGAAAAAAAAAATGAAAGCAATTTAGCAATATAGGCTTGAAAAATTCTGAGCAATAGATTTTGGTTAAAAACCAAACCAAACCAAACCAAACCACCAGAGGGGTAGCCCGGGTGGCTCAGCGGTTTAGCGCCGCCTTCAGCCCAGGGCGTGATCCTAGAGACCCAGGTTCGAGTCCCACATCCGGCTCCCTGCATGGGGCCTGCTTCTCCCTCTGCCTGTGTCTCTGCCTCTCTCTGTGTGTGTGTCTCTTGTGAATAAATAAATAAAATCTTTAAAAAAAGACTATTCCTAATGAGACTGCTTAACTCAAAGTTACTTTTTTTTTTTTTTTTTCCAAATATGCCTTCAACATGAGTTATAAGAAAAGCGGTAATCAACCGGTTCAGGTCGCAAACTGCCTAAGCGTCGCCTCTTTATCACCTGCACCCCCGGAGAATTGCTGTGTACTCTATTCTGTAAGGGCTCTGTTGCGATGGAAAAAAAAAAAAAAAAGAGAGAGAAAGAGACAGGGATCCCTGGGTGGCGCAGCGGTTTGGCGCCTGCCTTTGGCCCAGGGCACGGTCCTGGAGACCCGGATCGAATCCCACGTCGGGCTCCCGGTGCATGGAGCCTGCTTCTCCCTCCGCCTGTGTCTCTGCCTCTCTCTCTCTCCCTCTCTGTGACTATCATAAACAAATAAAAAGTTTTAAAAAAAAGACAAAGAAATGAAGGAAGACGTGCAGCTCCGAGCTCTCCCCACAACCAAACCCAAAGAGCCGAATTCAGATTCCCCAACCCTCCGCCCCCGCGGAGGGCCCGCGGCAGGGTAGGCAGGTGGCTGGGCATTCACGGCGGACACTCGCCTCCCTCCCTCCCCACTAGGAAAAGCCTCCCGGGGTCGCGAGGCGCAGTCCCCTCGGCGCGGCTGGGGGCCGCTCCACCGCCGCCGCACCGCGACCTGAGGATTTCTACGGGGGAGCCCCTCACCTCCAAGTGCCGCAAAAGCTGGGTGGCATTCGCCTCCGACTTAACCGCTTTGTACTGACTGATGGTCAGCAGCAGAGACTTCAAGCAGGCGGTGGAGTCCATGGGCGCCGCCGCCCGCCCGCCGCCCGCCCGCTCCGGCCGCCAGCTCTCGCCGCGCTTCTTTTTTTTGATTCTTCCCAGCTCCACCCCCTGACTCCCGAGGCTTCCGGTTCCGGTAGCGCTCCGGAAGTCCCTAGGCACCCTGGGGGAACCGCTCTCAATGAAGAAAGGGGGGGAGCGGGGAGGCGGGTCGAGGGGGCGTGCGGGTTCCCCGAGGGGGCTGAGCGCTGTCCTTCCAGAACCCCCTTCCCGCTCCCCACCCGGCCCTCGCTCGAGCCGAAAAGCCGCGAGGTTTCAGCTTCGAGATCGCGTGGAGGCGATGAATCTCGCGAGAAATGTGATTGCGGCTCAAACTTGGCGAAGGGTTGGGCGCCGGCGGCGTCCCGGTTGCGCCGAGCTCTCGGTGTTGGTGCGTTTGCTCCTTCGGCCTTGTCGCGGGGTGGCCGGCTTTTTCACTTGTGCGTCGGCGTCTACCTGAGAAATGGTCGCTTTTCCCTAGTCTAGACACGGTGAGGAGTTCTGAGGAGAATACTGGGCTCCGTACTGGGAGGCGGCCTGGGAGGGGCCTGTGGTTAGACTCTTCCCCCCCCCGCCCCCGTCCGCCCCGTCTCCTCAGCAATGTTTGTTTTTCAGAGCGAGCCTGTGACCGTGGGATTCTGTGGCGAGGCCGTCCTGCCCTTGAGGTAGTCGTCCGGCTTCTCCCAGCCAGCCAGCTCCCGGTGACTGCTGGGCCAGGCGTTGCTGCCGAGGGTGTTCCCACGAGCGTCAGTATTTTTTTATTTTTTTATTTTTCGTAAATGGGAGTATCTTAGTTTTTTTTATCCGGCGTGATCAAGTGTTTTCCGAATCTCGGTGCCTGTGAACAGGGGCGCTTCGGGTTGCGGCGCTGTGATACGAGAGAATTCTTGTGCATGTGTGTAGACGATGAACGAAGTAGCTGCTTCTGGAGCGTTCTCTCTGCCTGATGTCTGCTGACGTTGAATCGAGCCTTAAAAACCAGCCTGGAGAAATTGTTAAGAGTACATGTCCCTTTTATTTATTAATGTATTTAATTAGTTTTTTTTCCCTTTTTTTTTAATTTTTGCACGTCCTTTTTAATTAGATCATTCGTCATTAGTCTTTGTCAAGTCAAAGGAAATATTTTCTGCATCACTCTTTAAAGGCAGTACTTCATACATTAAAACATTTAGCATCACTCTGTTTTTTTTTAAAGGCGGTCCTTTTTATATCAACACATTTTTACATGTGAAGGTCTTAATCTGGCTAACGGAGACATCCATGTAAAAATAATTGGGTGATTCATGTATCTATGGGTTCATTCATCCTGTAAACAATTAGTGATGTATGATTGAGGGTTAGAAGTGGCGAGAAAACAAAGATGAAGTATCCCCCCCCTCCTGGGAAGCAACTGTCTAATTAGAGGAATGTACTAAATAGGGACTCCATAGGGAATCCACCTGAGTTCTGGAGGCTCCTGAGGTTATGCCAAAGAGCGATGCCAGGCTGTGTGCTGACAAACTCTAGTTCCACCTTTTACAATGTGACCATAAGGCAGACTCTTCACTGCTTCAGTTTCTTTCTTAGGTAAAATCCCAGCTGGCAGTAGTACCTGTTTAATAGGATAAAGTCGGTAATGATTGATGATCGAGAGTCTGCAGAGAGCCTGCAGTGGACGAGGTACTTGTCTAGGCACTAGAAAGATTTATTGAATAAAAAGTCCTATGTTAAGGAGATTACATTCTAGTAGGGGTAAAAAAAAAAATGAGAGTGAGATGGAGAAAGAAAAAGTAGCAGAAATCCTTTTCCGAGAGTAAAGGTGTTTACGAAGAAGGGAGTTGGGAGGTCAGGATAGAGAAAGTGCTTCAAGGAGTTGAAGGACAGAGCCATGCTCTCCGGGGGAGGAGGTCCTGAGGTGGGACTAGAAGGAAGTGGGTCACGGATGGCAAGGATGGATGCTGCCCTGACTGGAGTAGAGAGCAAGGGTGAGCTTAGCAGGGAAAGTGAAGTCGCGTCAATTGGTGCAAACCGTTACGGAATGAGTTAATCAACTTAAAAAATTTAGAGCGGTTGACTGGCATAATTCTGTTCCCAGCAGGTGTTAGTTACCTCCTGGTTCATTGGCAAATGCAGTGATAACAGGGTAATGTTAGACTTCTCAGTAATAATAAGAAGTGCGTCATCTTCATACTTAATTCTGAGCCAAGGGAAGATGCCAAAGCTGCCAGTCATAAATGCCTTCTTTCTTTAAAACCTTGCACTTTAACTGAAGCAGTGATAGAAAATTTTCATTCTCTTCTGTAAGATATTCATCTTTAATATAAAATAGTGTCATTCTCAAAAATCTTCAAAAATTGACGTTGGAAGTTTAGAAGGATGTACCACGATGGTAGCTTTGAGAAGCAATAAAGTATTGAAGCTGAGATACTCATATATCCTAATGTGAGAAACACAGAGCCTTATTTTAGGCCCACAAAATGAGAAGGAGGGGGAGATGAAGTTGGGTCCAGATGACTAAAGACCTTATTATTCTTGATCCTGAATTCAGTGATTGCTGGCTTAAAAATGGGGCCTTGATCTCTTTAGGTTTGTGCTTTAGGTTGATTAGTCTGGCAGGTGAGTGAGCTATGATTTTGAGATAGATAAGGATAGAAGTAAGGAGGATGTTTAATTTGCTGCAGTCTTTCCAAAGGATTACCAGGATAATTGAAGTGGAAATAACAAAGAGGTGATGACAAATTTGAGAAATACAGATGAGGTGAAATAGGCAGGACTTAGTGACTCATTTCAGATGTGAAGAGAGGGATTTCACGTTTCTAGTTTGAATGAGAAGATACGGATGTTGCTGTGGTAGTTAATAATGTATTTTATGTTCAGTGGAATTTTATAAAATTTATCATATAGTCTTAAGTTTCAGGGCATTAAGTAATTTTTGTTAATGTGAGTTCTCTTTTTCTCCTTTAGAATTTTAATTTGCTGTTGCTACTGTAAAAAAAAAAGATGCTGATTTTTGATACATCTTTTATCTAGATTCTGACTAAAATATCTTAATAGTTTTATTAGACTTTCTAGCTTTATATCATCTGCAAATAATAATTTCATCTTTTCCAGTATTTGTTTCATTAATGTATTCCAAAAAAAATGGAATAATCATGATGATAATGAACATCTTTGTCTTCTTACTTAATTGAATGAGGATGACCAGTATTTTAACACTTACTATAATTTGTGCTATTGGCTTGTAATAAATAGCCTTTCAAATGTTTAGGGGATTGCGCTTTATACCTGTTTTATTTAAAGATTTTCTAAAATGTCTACTTTAAAAAAATTATCAAATATTTGTTTATAGATTTCATTTTCCACTTTAACATGATAATGCAACGTATTCTGTTGCTTTTTGGTTCTTGGGATAATAGTAGCTAACACTTATTGAGCATTTGTTATATGCCAAACACTATTCTAAGAATTTGATGCTTACTAATTAATCTTCATAACAACCTCATGCATTGGGTACTGTCATGATCTCCATTTTACAGGTGAAAAAACTAAGGAGAGGTGAAATACTTTGCCCAAGGTCATATAGGTAATAGTAACAAATACTGTGTTTGCTATACTGCAAATATTTTATTTAGGATTTCATATTTGAAATGTTTTCCTTTTTTTAATTCTCTCTTTTGGAATTGGGGTTATATGTCACTTTTGAAATAGGAATCAAGTTTTTGTTTTCTGTACTTTAGAATGAGAATTACATTGGAATCCTCTGATCCTTGTAGATTGTATACAACTGGCCTATAAAATTAAGCCTGATAACCTTATTTAGTGGTAGATCTTTAGAAAATATTTGGATTTGTAATATGGTTATAGATCTGATAACTTTTCTCTACCTTTTATTAAGTTTGGAAATAGAAATTTTTTAACATAGCAACTATTTCTTTAGATTTACAGGTTTCTTTTTATAAAGTTGATCAGTATTCTAGTAATTCTCTTAATCTCTTTATTATTTTAAATTTCCTTTTTCATTGTAATGCTATCTATATTTTTTCTTACATGGGCTTTCTAGGAGTTTGTTCTGCTTTTCAAGACCCAACTTTGATTTTATTTTTGTTTTTCTTTTTTCAGAATCATTTTACTTTTATGTTTATTAATTCCATCCATAAACAAATTTTTCCTTCATTATTTTTATAGTTTTTAAAATTTCAGGCTTAACATATTTGCATACTATATATATTTTTATAAAGAGTATTTTATGCCCACAGATTTTAAGACTGTAGCTTAGGTGAGCATCTGTATTTCACTTAAAAAAAAAAAAAACACAGTTAAATTAGCTTAAGCAATCAGGTACAGTTTTTTAAAAAATATTTATATCCCTTCATACTCAAAGAGCGTAGATTCTGTTGGGCAAACCGGAATAAGTGCTGTTGAGAGAAATAGATTAGCTTTAGGAACACGTGCTAGTTTTTAGGGCAAAAAATACCAGTATCTTCAAGGTCTGGCCTAATATCCCTTTCTCCATAAATTTTTATTTTTATTGCTGTCCTTTATATTTGCCCAAATTTATAGGATGGGTAGCTTTATCCTTTAAATCAGTATTGAGTGTTTAAAGAGTGCCAGGTGCTGGTGTAGGCACTGGGGATATAACAGAGGGCTTAAAAAAAAAATCCTCACATTGGGGGTGGGCTTCTTTTCAGTGGGGATATGAGGCCAGATGTAAACTAGGAGATTGTTGTAATAAACAGCAGGTAGAATGAAAGTTCCATTGGCCCAGGCTCCCAAGATTCAAAGCAAAGAAATCTAGTGGTAGAAAATTGGCAGAGGTCTAGGCATGAGGTTATTTAGATACCTTGTCTTTATTATGGCTAAAACAATTCAAATATTAATATCAAATTCATTTTGCTCTTTATGCAGAGCCAGAAAACATCTGTAGAATTTCAACCCTCATTTTTCAGAAATGTTACCTTCAACACAAAGGCAAAAAACCTATTAAATAAGCCAAAATTATTCTCTTTTCAATTATTTTTCCTGTTTCTTTTCCCAATCAGGTATTAAAACTCAGCTAATCTCTAAATGATTTGCCAAACCGTAACATTAACTTTTTCACTTTTCAAATAATCCCTGATTATTATTATTATTTTTTAATATTTCACAGAATCTAAGTACATAGTTTGGGTAATTTTTTTTTTACTCCATTTTCACATTTAATTTCATATCCTAGTATCAGAAGGTTGCCTTTTTCTTAAAAATGTAAGTATTATCCATTGTTTCTGAATCCAATATTGTAGATACAGATAAGTGACTATAAGTGATTTTTAAGGTACAGTGATTATTTTTAATTACAGCTAGTATTTATGGAAGACCTATTTTGAACAAAGTCCTTTTCATATGTCATTTTTAAATTTTTGGTCTTTCAGAAAATACTGTTAAGTTCATGAAAGGGGTAGATACCTATTTCTTGAATTAAAATGTGAAGCCATTTTCTAAGATAGTGGTGTCCAAAGTGGAATATGCACACCTTGGGATGTGTGAAACTGTCGGTGTGGGAACAAATACTGGAATTTTTTACTTTCCTTAATCTCATTCTTTTTGTGACTGTAATGCCTACCTATAATGCACAAATAAACTGCTATGCATGTATTTTCAGTGCAGTCTCAGATTTATTGCTTTAGATACGTGATCACAAAAATTTGTTTTGGGAACTTTCCGAAATCATTAACCTTAACAGAGCATTTAGACACATATTAATTATTATTCATTTCAGTGCCACGTGTGGCACCTGGCATTTTTCTGAATTGTTTAGTTGAACAAATGGATTCTCTTAGCAAAAACTAATGAAAGTAGTATATTATGAAATATTAAGATGTTGTGGTTAATTATATTTGCAGTATCATTTACTGACCAGTAAGACCATGTAAATAGTTTTGTTTCTGAGTGTTTGTTTTTATGCAAATTATTTAATTCAGCTTCTAATTGAACAGCATGCTTATATAAAGTTAAATATTGCACTTAATCGGACATAGTGGAAAGAATATGGAATTTGCACTTGGTGAAACTTGGGCCTGAATTTCTACTTTTATAGATTTATTAGCAATATGAACTCTCTAACCCTAAGTTTCTTACTTTTAAAATGGATTACAGTAATGTTTGTATTTCAGAGTTGTGTGAAAGCCATATATGTTTTCGGTGTACATAGGAAATCAGCCCAGAGCCAGACACATAGGAGCTGATGAAAATTAATCTTATTTTTGATAAAAACAACGTTAATATACCCAATTAATTTTGTGATAGAAAACTGTTCATAAATGAAAGCTTGACCTACCTTCTCAGTAAACCCTTCTTACAAACATACTTCTTTCTGAGATAATGAGTAGTAGTCTGTGTTATTACATTGGTGGGTCAGTTTGAATTTGGGTATTGTAGGCTTTGTCATTGGTGGTGGTGAGAGTCAAGTGCATACTGTGGTCTTTCCTCCTTGCTTGATTTTCATCTCTACATGTGTCATGTCTCAACATTCTGTCTTGTTTCCTTTCTTTTTTTCATTATTGTCTAACAAAAGTAATAACATTGCTAAAAATATTCTATTTTGGAAAATTTGCTCAGTGGTAACATGCTCCTTCTGAGCATTTCTAGTTACATTTCTGAACAGTGTGGTTTTGGCAGTGCTTCCTGTAAATAAACTGAAACTGATAGGTATTTTGATATTTGGATATTTTCTCCAGGTAAATCCTAACCTGTGCATGTTCATTGTAGGTAGATTCCAAATATTGAAAACAAATTAATGTATATTCTATAGATTTGTTGTGTAAATACAGATGTAACTGGATCTGAAATGAATTAAAAACCTACTTTTGACAAGAAACTAATTTTGACGAGGATTTTTGCTATTTTGGCATATTTATAAGGAGGGGTACTAGGTATACTTTGCAGGGTTCTTGCTTTCTGATATAAGCTGCCAGACTGTGTTAATAATGATTTTTGCAAAATGGTAAGAACTGAGTAGACAGTGAATGTAATCTCTCAACTTTTTTTTTTAATTTTTTTTTTTTAAATTTATTTATGATAGTCACAGAGAGAGAGAGAGAGGCAGAGACACAGGCAGAGGGAGAAGCAGGCTCCATGCACCGGAAGCCTGATGTGGGATTCGATCCCGGGTCTCCAGGATCGCGCCCTGGGCCAAAGGCAGGCGCCAAACCACTGCGCCACCCAGGGATCCTAATCTCTCAACTTTTGACATGGATGAAATCTAAATGATATACTTGGTCTTTTAACCTTGGTCTTTTAAATCTTTTAAAAAAGATTTCTGTCTTTTAGACAAATGATTTGTATTTATACATGTTACATAATGCCAGGATAGTCTTACTGTTCTTCCTCAGAATAATCTGTTATGTGTTTACTTAATTGACCTTTTCATTTTTAATCAACTAGGTGGTTCTCAACTGGGGCATTTTTGTCCCCCAGGGAACATTTGGCAGTGTTTGGAGACACTTTTGCTTTTCACAGTGGAGCTGAGATGGGGGTTAGGGTTGCTACTGGCATCTATTAGGTAGAAGCCAGGGGTGCTCCTAAACATCCTAAAAATGCATAATACATCTTCCCCGAACAAAAAGACTTGTCTAGCCTAAAATGTCAATAGTACTAAGATTGAGGAACCCTGATTTAGTGGGCATAAAAAAGTTCTCGTAACTGAATTTCTCTCCTGAAAAATAGCAAGTATATTATTTTGTTCTCAAGCTAATGGCATTGAGACAAGTGAGTTTTATTTTTACTATTTTTGCACACTTGGTACTCCCTTTTTCCATCTGGCATTGTGTGATCTGAAAGGGCCAGAACTGACAAGGGTAGCAAATTCATGGGACATCTACCCATGCATTGCTTTGTGCACTTTTTGGCCAATTACAGCCTCTAATTTGGTCAAGTGACTTAAGATGAGTGCTTGAGTGGATTTTAAAAAACTGTGTTTATATACTATTTGGGGAGGTGATGGAGTGCTACAAGGTAAACATTTGAATAATTAAACAACTCTAAACAAAAGCTGTGCACCTGTTTTGATGTGAATAAGCGCAGCTTTAAAAAATGGGGGTTAAGCCCTTTGCGATAAAAGAAATGTTTGCTATAATTTCAGTAGATATGAGGGCAAGTGGGAGCTGGAAGCTCGGAGCAAGAAAGGCATTTTACTGTTGTCAGGATATGGATGGCAATACCTTATTTTTCAACCAGTAAAACAGCCTGTAGATAAAATCATTTTGCTTGCTGGACAAAGGTGTGCTGTAAACTGACGCTGAACTTTAACTTGCCCTCTGATCAACCATCCAGCACCTGAATAGGTTCCTGTGAGAGAGCAGCCCCTTAGTTCCAGGAAGGCAGAGTCAGTTTTTGTTTCCTGCTGACCAGGAAAGCCTATTGAAATGAATATATCAAGGAAAACCAGATCCATCCTCTCTCCCTGTTAACCCTGATTTTAAAGATTTCCTTCAGCCTCTTCTAGAATGGTAAGAACCTTTGGATTATTTTAGAAGCACACTGTTAACGTTTCAGGCTGACTACTTCCTTTCGGTTGCTAGGCACTGACGCCTTCCTTCCCCACAGAGGCTGTAAAGTGCTGCCTGCCGCTGCTGCTACTGTAGCAGTGGGGTGTGCCACACATGATCTGCTTAGCTCCTAGGAGATGATGGGGTGATGATACTCGTCTGGAAAACCTTTCATCGCAGAGATTCAGCTCAGGTTGTATTTTTAAGCAGACTGAAGAAGTCATTATAGCTTATTTTAACTCTTAATTCAGGATCCAAATATCTTCTGATTTATTAATATTATGCTCTTTTCTTTTTCAAGCTGAACACTGAATAGCTTAGCAGAGGCCTTCCATCTTCTCTACCTTGTTGCCAGAGAATCTTCCTCCCTTTTCAGCCTCGCTGTGATCTATACAAACAGCTAGCTGATGGAGAGTTTATCAGAGGGGGAGATATCTGTGTCTGGGTTTTTAAATTCTGGAAATGAGGGGATTGCTTTATCTAGAAAAGGCGTGTGTTTGTATACTCTATCTGTGACGTAATGCCTAACTTTTTGTTAAAATAGCCTGGAGGTTATAGAAACCGTAAAAGAAAAACAGATCACAGTCCTAGAATTCTCAAAGCTATGTCCTTTTCTGTACAGCTTTACTGAGATGAAGTAGGTCTGATTTAGTTTGAAAGAATAATGTATCTCTGCTTTATTATTAGTGTTAGGCTGTATTTTTTTTACTGGTATTGAACAGAGAATGCAAATTTAAATAGGTGCATGATTCTGTTTATTGAGTTTTTAAAAATAAGAGTAAAACCATAAAATAATTTACCTAGGAAAACTGGGTTCTGCATAGGTGAGTTATACTGGCAGCAAGATACATTTTGTTACAGATGGGCAAGAAACTAAGAGGTATTAGAAAGCTCTCTTTTAAATGAGGAAGTTTATTTTTTTAACTTTTCATTTAAGTATAAGTGGCATGCAATGTTACATTAGTCTCAGGTGTACAGATAGTAATTCAACATCTCTATAGGTTATGCTATGCTCCCCACAAGTGTGGATACCATCTGTCACCATACATTATTATTGTATCATTGACTATATTCCTATGTTACACCTTTTATTCCTGTAATTTACCGTTCCATAACTGGAAGCCTATCTGTATCTCCTCCTCCTCCTCACCCATTCTGCCCATGCCCCAACCCTCTTCCCTCTGGCAACCATCATTTTGGTTCTCTGTATTTATAGGTCTGATTCTGCTTTATGTTTGTTTATTCATTTGTTTTATTTTAGGTATTTATCTTATTCTGACAGTTCATTTAGCATAATATCCACTAATTCCACATGTTACAAATGGTAAGATCTCATCCTTTTTTATTGCTGAGTAATATTTCATTGCATTGTGTATGTATATATACCACATCATCTTTATCCATTCAACTCTTGACAGACACTTGGGTTGCTTCCATATCTTGGCTATTGTAAATAATGCTGCAGTAAACAGAGATGCTTATATCTTTTCAAATTAGTATTTTCACTTTCTTTGGGTAAATACTTAATAGAATTATTGGATCATGCAGTATTTCTGTTTTTAATTTTTTGAGGAACCTCCATACTGTTTTCCACAGTAGCTGTACCAATTTCCATTCCTACCAACAGTGTGTGAAGGTTCCTTTTTCTCCACATCCTCACCAACATGTGTTAGTAAGTGAAGAAATTTAGATAGACGTCTGTGTGTGTGTAAATGTTTGTGTTTTAATTGAGTGTCCATTCAATTGTTGAAGAATTACCTTTTGTCTCTCAAGACTTATATGTGTAATTTAAAGCTGGTGTGAATCAAATATAGAATATAGGTTAAGATAGTATCATAATTAGGAGTACTAGTTTTGGACTTCTTTTTAGCAGGGTGTTGAGTTGCCCCTTCCCTCTTAAGCTCACAAATGACTCAGACCTCAAGTCTTAAGAGGGTTCAGGTCCTGCTGTTACTTCTTTTCTATGTGTTCAGTTGCCTTTTTCGGGTGTTTAGGGAGAGTCGTTATCATGTAAAATAGCATTTCTTTGAGTAAATACAATCTGAAATCTTAATGAGTAACTTGGAAATGATCTTATTGAGTTACATTTTAATGATGGGCCTCCAAAAGCTCTACCAGTCTAACTTCCAGCTATATATTACAAATGCTATCAGAGAAAGTGGCTTCTTAGTTACTGGGATAAATACGTGTTTCATACTCAAGAAATGAGAAATTTTATCTAGTCTTGGACTTTGCAGCAAGGCACTCTAGGTCTGTTTTGTGTTATTGCTATTACTTTCTTTTTTCTCATGTCTTTCTTTGTCTCAAAGCACTGAACAATAGTTTTACGCATTTACACTAATACTTCCTGGACTTTCATACAGGGATTAGAAAGGGAAATCAGCCTAGCAGAGAACACTGGAGTCTGGAGGCTTGAATTCTCAAAAAATACAGAACAAATGTGACTAATTTTATAGTTTTGAGATACAAATATTTGTAAACTTATGTGTAGAAGTAAATGAGAAGTCATATCCTTAACTCATTGAAACTACAGTGTGTATATACCTTTTTTAAGGTAACATCCTTCATTAAGATATATGTTTGTAAACTTATGTGTAGAAGCATATGGAAATAGTCCTGTGTTGAACTTATTGAAACTATACTGTATAACCTTATTTCAAAAATAACCTCCTTCATTAAGATACAAGGATATATCAAGTTAGGTGTAGAAGCATATGCGAGAAGCCATATGCTTGACTCATTAAAACTACACTGTGTAATACCTTTTTTCAAGTAAGATATAAGTGTTTCTTTTTTGTTAATTTTAATTACAGTTGACATACAGTGTTATATTGGTTTCAGGTGTACAATATAATGATTCATGATTCCATACATCACCTGGAACCACAAGTATACTTTTCACTCTCCATCACTTACTTAACCCATTCTTCCACCCCACCTTCCTTCTGGTAACCATCAGTTTGTTTTCTATAATTAAGAGCCTGTTCCTTGGTTTGTCTCTCTTTTTTTCTTCACTCCTTTGTTTTGTTTCTTAAATTCTACATATGAGTGAAATCATATGGTATTTGGTTTTCTCTGACTTATTTGTCCTAGCATTTTACTCTCTAGCTCCATCCATGTCATTGCATATGGCAACATTTCATTCTCTTGAATGGCTAAGTAATATTTCATTCCATATATATATATATATATACACACACACACACATTTATACGTATACACACACACACACACACACACACACACATAAATACCCCCCACATCTTTTTGATCCATTCATCTATCAATGGACGCTTGGGCTTCTTCCATTATTTGGCTATTGTATATTATGCAGCTATAAACATCAGGGTGTTAATGTGACTAATTTTAGAAGAGTTGTTCTTGGGATAGTTGAGAGCTATATAAATAGATATACTAGTCGGTGCTCTCTTTTTGTTTTCATTTGTGTTGTGCAGTTTTTTTTTTCCTTTGAGGAAATAAGCACACATTCATTGATATTTGAACTAGAGAGTGTACATCCCCTCTTTCCTATTTTATGAAGATCTAGAATCATATCTATTGGGGGAAAGTGGCTAAATGTTACTTTTAGACTAAGAACAACGATTAGTGTTATTGAAGATTGTGTTAAACAGGAACTTACACACTCTGTGGAAAATAAATGAGTAGGAACCTTTTGGGAAGCTGTTTAAGCAGGATGCACCAAGAGTCGTAAAATATTTGTGTCTTTTGAGAAATTCTACTTCTGAGAATTTCTTGTAATTGAATAATCATAAATATGGAAAAAGGCTTATGGACAGTGGAGTTTATCACAAACTAATTATAATGGAAAAATAGGAAACAATTTAAATGGCCAACTATAGGGTAATAGTCTAGGAAACCCCAGTCACCCAGTTTTGTAGCCAATGAGAATACATAGTAGGATTATAAGTTAACATGAGGAATGCTTTTCATATAGTGTTCAGTGGTGAAAACTGTAGTGTAGAACATTGTTTATCCAGTATGATTACAAATCCTATTTTGCAAAAGGTAAAATATATCTTGCTTGGATGAAGTAGAGTGTATTAAAGTGTAGGCAATGACTTATCTTTAGATGGTAAAACTGTAATTTTCATTTTTTTATAACTATTTCAAAATTTTCTTCAGTGATCCGGTATTTTTTTTATAGTGAGGGAAAAAGAATGTAATCCTTCTACCTTCCCACTAAAAATACATTACTTTTCCTACAGCTTTAAACATCCGTAAAGTCTGCAAGCATTGGGATAAGACTTTTGCAAAACAACATTGTGCAGCATGGATTCTCTACCAGAAGAATTTTTTATGAGGTAAGGGATAGATTGACAAAAACCAACCACATTTGTTGCATTCTGCCTATGGAAAGGACAAATGTCCTCTGGGAAAGCTAGTGTGATTGAGATACCCTTATGCTTAGAGATAATTTAGCGACTTCGATTAGTGGGAGTTGTAGACTGGGGTTAGATCTAATTTAACAGAAAATTTCTCTTAAGGACCACACTCTAGCTAAAGAGATATGAATTGAAAAATGTACTACAGCTTTCTACATGGGGGCATTTTCACTAATTGATTTCATTAATATGGTCTATTAATTTAATTTATAAGCATTTAGTGTAATGCTTATAATGTAAAGTACCTCCTTGGTACTTAGAGAATAAAGACAGACAAAATTTTGGGTACTTAGAATTGTAATGTAGTAGGAAGATACATAAAAAGTTTTACCTTTAGGCAAACTGCATGCATAGTGCCATGTCTATATGTAGAAAGGAACAATAATGATTGACTGGAGTTGAGTGGGTTTCCATTAGATCACTTGAACTGAACATTAAGGGATAAGAAGCATTCTGATGTGTATAGAAATGGAAGGAAACAGCAAGAAAAAATACTTAAGATAAAATGGGAGGATTTCAGCGGTCTTCGAAGGAGTTTAACTTTATTTTGTGTAGAAACCATGACATTTTAAAAAGATAAAGGAAATTTTACACTGTATTTTGGAAAGACTACTTCTTGATGGTGGTAAGGAAGAGACAACCAAATACGACAGTAGTAATATCTCAGGAAGAAGCTGATGAGGGCCTGCATAGTAGGACTAGAAAAAAGGAGGGATTTATAGAACTAGAATCCACAGAATTCTATGACTTTAAATATGAGGAAAGGGGCAAACAAACAAAAAAGATGATTCAAAGTTTTTTTTATTTTAATTTAAATTCAATTAACTAACTATAGTATATCATTAGTTTCAGAAGTAGTTTTCAGTAATTCAGTTGCATATAATATAAGGGAAGGGAGAAGAAATGTGTGGGAAATATCAGAAAGGGACACAGAACATGAAGACTCCTAACTCTGGCAAACGAACTAGGGGTGGTGGAGGGGGAGGAGGGCGGGGGGTGGGGGTGAATGGGTGACGGGCACTGAGGGGGACACTTGACGGGATGAGTACTGGGTGTTATTCTGTATGTTGGTAAATTGAACACCAATAAAAATTAATTTATTAAAAAAAAATAACACCCAGTACTCATCACGTCACGTGCCCTCCTTAGTGCGCTCCTTAATGCTGGTAATCTAGTAACCCCATCCCCCACCCACCTCCGCTTCAGCAACCCTCAGTTTGTTTCCCAGAGTTAAGAGTCTCTCCTTGTTTGTCTCTTTCTGATTTTTTTCCCATTCCGTTTCCACACTTTGTTATGGTCCTCTGCACTATTTCTTATATTCCGCCTATGAGTGAAACCATATGATAATTGTCTTTCTCTGATTGATGTATTTCACTTAGCATAATACCCTCCAGTTCTATCCATGTCGATGTAAATGGTATTCATTCTTTCTGATGGTTGAGTAATATTGTATTTTATATATATATATATATATCGCATCTATATCTGTGATATATATATGAAATACAATACAAAATATTGTATCATATATATATATATAGTTCTCACATCTTTATCCATTAATCTATCAAAGGACATCGTAGCTTCTCACACAGTTTGGCGATTGTGGACATTGCTGCTCTGAACATTGGGGTGCAGGTGCCCCTATGTTTTACTACATCTGTATCTTTAGGATAAATACCCACCAGTGCAGCTCTATTTTAAATTTCTGAGGAACCTCCACACTTGCACAGTGGCTGTACCAGCTTGCACTCCTACTAACAGTGTAAGAGGGTTCCCCTTCCTCCACATCCTCGCCAACATTCATCATTTCCTGTCCTGTTGTTTGAATGGTTACTCATGACTTAAAGGTTTCTAATGATCAGGAGGAGATATGTACCATTAATATAGGGCTTATTAATTGAGACAGGTTTTTTTTTTTTTTTTTAATTTTCATTTATTTATGATAGGCACACAGGGAGAGAGAGAGGCAGAGGGAGAAGCAGGCTCCATGCACCGGGAGCCCGATGTGGGACTCGATCCCGGGTCTCCAGGATCGCGCCCCAGGCCAAAGGCAGGCGCCAAACCGCTGCGCCACCCAGGGATCCCAATTGAGACAGGTTTAATGTGTGTGTGAGAAAGAGAGAATAGATAATTCAGTTTTGGCCATGAGGAAATTGAGGTATTGCTAAGACATCTTAAGTTATGAAGTTGTTGAGTAGATGGTTAGAAATTTGTAGTAGTAGTGTCGGAAAAGCAAGTTTTAGGGGTCATTAGAATTGGTGCTATTAGAATTCATGAGAATTTGCTTATTAGTTTGTTTATTCATCCAATAAATACTTAAGTGCGTACTTTATGTCCGATGTTGGGATAGATACTTGGAGGTTAAGTAGTGCATAAGAAGGGCCTGATCCTTATCTGAGAGCATTTGTTTTTATATGGGCGTAAGTGAAATTGACTTAAGTAGAAAATGTAAGAAAATAGAGGGATAAAAACGGGATATTAGTGGGGTGCCTGAGTCCTACGTGTCTGACTCTTGTTTTTTGGTTCATGGGTTTGGGGATTAAGCCCCATGTTGGACTCCATGTTTGGTGGGGAGTCTGTTTGAGATTCTTTCCCTTCCCTCAAATAGATAAATAAGTCTTTTTCAAAAATGGAACTTTAGTGTATATACTGTGTATATTTCAGGATATATTATTATAGCAAAATTTTAGCTCCTAGCAGTAGAACAAAGCATACAGGTGGTAAAAGTAGCAAAATAGCAAAAGAAAAATACTGGTCTTGTGTCTCATTCTAGCTTTGCTACTTTCTAGGTATATAACTTAAAAACAAGTTATATAACCTCTCTGGACATCAATTTACCCATCTTAATATAAAGTAATTACCACAGATGACTGCTGATATACCTTCCTATTCTAATACATCAGAAGCATGGTTTGAAACAGTTAATGTACATAGTTCATACTAAGTTTTTTTTTTTTTAAGATTTTTTTAAATCTATTTATTTTCATGAGAGACAGAGAGGTAGAGGCCTAGGCAGAGGGAGAAGCAGGCTCCATGCAGGAAGCCCGATGTGGGACTCCATCCCGGGACTCCAGGATCATGCCCTGAGCCGAAGGCAGGCATTAAACCTCTGAGACACCCAGGCATCCCCATATTAAATATTATTAAAATAATAAGTGAATATGATGAGTGAGAGGAAGAGGTGTAGCCAGTGGTACGAATTGAGAAGTGTAAGACTAGGAGGAGAACCAGCAGCAGTGAAGAATGCACAGTTTTTCAAGGAAGATTGGAAGATATGATGGGCAATATTAAATGATGCAGAAAGGCCAGGTAAAATGAAGAACTAAGACAAACCTGTTAAAATAACAAATAGTGGGATTTCATTAGTAGCTTTTTTTTTTTCATTAGTAACTTTTAATGGAGTAATTTTAATGTTGGGGAGGTAGTGAGGATTGGTTAAGTTTGCATATCAAAATTTGCTAGGAAAACTATGGTGAATATAGCAGCTCACTTTCCACACTTGATTAAGAAGCGCCAAAGCAGGGTTTGGACATATGGATGGTTCAGAAGCTTTACAGGTGACTTTAATATGCATCTGGGACTGAGAACTGTTGGGTCAAGGAGTGAATGATTGTAAAATAGAGTTGGCAAGAAGGGTATACATTTGAGAACTTTTTGTATTTTGTACTCTTCCGCAAACCTTGAGGCTTCAGAATACTGCTGTGGTAATTTTCATTTCTTGACAACATGAGAAAATTCCCTGTGTTTCTTTTTGGAGTGGGGCTTAGATGTGGATGAAAAGACACTTGAGGTTTTTCTTTGCCATGATGTTTTAAAGAGCACTGAGAACCATCTTGTGAAATATCATTTGTGTATATAAATCCTCTTCTGTTGAAATTTTATGTGGATAATACTATACTATTTATCTGTCCCAGTTTCCCCTCACAAAGTCAGGAGGCACATAGTGGATGATAAATGATTGTCTAGGAGATCAATACATAAATGTGAAGTAAGATAGAAAATTTTTATAAAGTACAGTGCTGAGTAAAGCCATTGAGATAAATTTCTCACCTCAGTTTTATCTCTGTTAGTGCTTTAGAATTAAAAAGATTGTATAAATCCTATATGATCCTATGTTATGGGTCTTATATTATGGGTCCTATATCATGGTTCTATACATAGGCAAAAGCAATTTTATAAATAACTTTTCAGTTCTATATGTAACACTGCATATGTTCACATTTCAAACTAATGTCAGAAGCAAAACTTGTCAGCCTTTTTACAAAAATAGTTCATTTTTAAATATGTTCTTTCTCAATTTTAAAAAATCATTTTGGAGAACTGGATAACTGAGGCAAGGAACCTGAAACAAAAAAAGATCTGAGTAAGATAAATCCTTTCCAAACCTTTATTATCTTCATAAACACATGCACACATACACACACAAAACATTAGCCTTAAGACCCCTTTTATTTTACATTGAAACAATGCTCTAAAGTTAATTTTTTCCCATAGTTTGTGTCTGTTCAAGAAAAATATTTTATATTGATTTTCAGTTCTGTTTACCACCATCCAGTAAGGGCAGAGCATACTTTTTTTTTTTTTCTTTCACTTGAGTCCCTAAAGGTATGACACCTACACCTATTACCAGTTTTTGCTACACATTGTTTACACTTTTTGAACTTTGAGGCAAATTCACTTGTTAGATTTTTTACTACTACAATTTGTGTTCTTTGTAAGGAGATACTCTGAATACACCCTTCTTTTTCATTTAAAGTAGGGATCCAACTGTGGAGGAGCAGACTAAGGGAGAAATCAAGAATAAGGTAGAAAAATCTACTGACCAACTGGTAAGAGAAGGTTAATTTTCAATAATTGTTAACTAGCAATGAGTAATTATGTATGACAATGTAACTGTAATTCTAATCACTTTATCTGTTAAGAATTTCAGGATGACTCTGCTTTCCTTCCTTCATAAATGTATGGTCATAATTAAACCTCTCCGATAATAATTGTTCTCGAAGTTATTGTAAGCACCAATTCTCACATAAGTTAAAATTACCAGGTGATTGAATTGACTTGCTCCAAAATATCACAACAATCAATGTTAAGAAATCCCTTACTTCTAAAAGCAAAATCCAAACAAAATGAAAACTATGCACATGCAAAGAAAACACAGAATTTTATTTAGTAAGAAATTTGAGTTGTTTTAAAATTCTTTTCTGTTCTTATTGTCTATACTGTTAGAGCTTTTCAGTTCAAAAGGAAAGAGAATAGAGTATACATTAATATAAGATTTATATGAACATATAAATTTATATTTATATATTTAATTTTTGTAAAAAAAAGATTTTATTTATTCATGATAGACATAGAGGGTGGGGGGCAGAGACACAGGCAGAGGGAGAAGCATGCTCCATGCCAGGAGCCTGATGCGGGACTCAATCCCGGGACTCCAGGATCATGCCCTGGGCCAAATAAGCCACCCAGGGATCCCCTATATATTTAAATTTATATTGCCAATGATAGTATGTATTATGACAACTTAACAAATGTATATCTACACACACGTATATGAATATCACATGTGCTTATATTTAATGAAGGTTGGATGAAGAGCTATTTGGTTCTTTTTAGTGCAATTTTAACTTTACACATAGTTTTATGTGACTATTGATATTTACTCTTTGTAAAGTTTATAAAGGTTATCTCATAACAGTAGAAAATATATAAACATAAAATAATCGTATTCACCTACATGACATTATTATGTTGCAGTGAAAATACAATATATGCAGATGTACATAGGGATGTACAGTTGAACCAGGGGGATTAGATCCAGAGTATAAATAACATGTCTAAATATAGAATTGGAAATACAGAAGTCAAAGGAGGTGGAGACTTTGACCTGAATTTGGATTAGAGGCTAAATTAATTTTGTGAAAGTGGATTGGACATCAAATATTTTGATAACTGACTTTAAAAATTGTATTTATGCAATTTATGATCACTGACTTAAAATTATATTTATAACAAGATAAAAATATTTAATAAGCATGAAGCTTATAGTATATCCTATTAAGAATTTTTATTTGTGTAATAATCTTGCATGTGTATCAATTTGATAATATCAAGAAGATGATTTCGTGGTGACTTTTGACTGCAGGACTGACCGTTAGGTTGAAATATATGCACTACTGATAGTGGTCATTCTTTTCAAGGGTTTAGCTAGTTAGATTGTGGAAGGGTTTTTTTTTTTGTTTTTTGCTTTTTAACTTTTTGAAAAATTTCAAATCTACAGAAAAGTTGCAAGAATAATATAATGAATTATCTATCCTTCACGGAGATTTAGCAAACTGTTAACACTTTCCTATATTTTTAGATATAATTTTCATATGATGAAATGTAATAAAATATAAGGTTATTTGTTGGATATTGATGGGGATGGAAGAATCTTTAAGACTCAAACCCAGAGGGCAGCCCGGGTGGCTCAGCGGTTTAGTGCCACCTTCAGCCCAGGGCCTGATCCTGGGAACCTGGGATTGAGTCCCACATCGGGCTCCCTGCATGGAGCCTGCTTCTCCCTTTGCCTGTGTCTCTGCATCTCTCTCTCTCTCTGTCTCTCTCTCTCTGCATCTCTCATGAATAAATAAAATAAAATCTTAAAAAAAATATATAAAAGGACTCAAACCCAGAAGGGAGGAATAGGCAGATAGTCCTACTATGGACTTTATTGATTCCTCAACACTTTCCTGGGTAATTACAATCTGTTGAAGACCTGGCTGATGGTCAGGGAGTCAACCTTCAACCCCAGGACATTTCAGTGACTCAAGCTTTACATGACCTCCAGAGTAGTAAGAAGCTATCTGTTCTGATTTGCAGAGGTCAGCAGCAATATATTCTTATTCCCAAAGTTTAAAAGGCTATGGAAACCGTCGTATTTTGTTAAGGTTTGAGGAAGGCCATCATCCATCTGTTCCAGGTGCTTCTCCATTTCTGATGCCCACCTGTTCCTCACAACTAATGTTAATACACAATCCACCAGGACTCGACTACATAGCTATTGATTAACCAGTATTGATGGCTTATTAATAAGTCTGTAAGAATGAGTTCCTGTAGACCCAAGATTATTATGACTTACTTAGTTCTGGTTGAATTAAGAGTCATTGTGTTTTACTACTTTGTTTATAATATAAACTATTACAATTCTTTTTATTTTCAATATATTGTGTGTTTAGTAGATAAAGCATGTCACCTATGTAAAAAATTACTCTTAGATATAGCTTTCATATTATTTTGTAGAATAATCTATATAATATTTTAAATTTAGCATTTTTTTTTATGCCTTAAGTGGACTAATTCAGTGCATGCTTTGTATTTCTCAAGGGCAACCATCTTTTGAGGCCCAATTCACATTTAAGCCCTAAATTGTAAGTGGGATTTAATCTGTAAATCCCACTATCCTATTAAAAACTATGGCATAAAAAAAAAAAAAAGACCATGGCATAGTTATTTCTATTTTAGAATATTTACTTTCCCTTATAACTTTCAAATGAATTTATGATGGCTGTGCATATATTAAAGTTTCCTGAGTTTTGGTGTTAAATCTGCTATGTTTTAAGTTCCTTGAAAGCAGAGAGAATGTCTTATTCTTATTTTGATTTTCTATTGCTCTGTCACAGTGATCTACATATAGTATGTAAAGGCACTTTTTTCTTTTATTTAAAGTAGGCTCCACCCCCAGCATGGAGCCCAGTGTGGGGCTTGAGATCAAGAACTAGCTGAGATCAAGAGGGGCACTTAATCCTTTGAGCCACCCAGGCGACCCATTCTTTGTTCTTTTAATACTTTGGCTGGTCTTAATATTAGAGTAATTAGAATATGTATAACTGTTTAAATTTTTAATAAATAATGTCTTCTAGGATAAACAGGAAAAGGACATACCTACTGATCTTGTCCCTGTTAACCTACTATTAGAAGTGAAGAAGTTATTGAATGCAATTAATACTCTACCAAAAGGTGTGGTCCCTCATATTAAGAAGTTCTTACAAGAAAATTTTTCCTTCCAAATTATGCAGGTAAGATTATAATTTGTTCTTTGGGGCAGAAGTATAGCTCTTTGTATATGACTATCCAGGAAAAACATACTATGTCCCTTTACTCTTACTCTGCTAGTACACTGACAGCACTTCTGACACTAGATGTGTGGATTTATTCCCACATCAGCCAATTCTACACTAACTGGGTATCCAACAAATCAATTATCAGATCCCCAAATTAAGGGCTCAGTCCCACAAATCTGCCCCCACGTTAGACACTAGTCACAAGTCCTAGGTTGTCCCTGATACTTCTGACCAAGTGGCTATAGATTAGGGTTCCCATGATCCCTTCTTGGGTTCAGTAATTTGCTAGTATAGCACACAGAGCTCAGGGAAATACTTAACAATTACCAACATTTTAATAATAAAGGATCTAAACAAACAAATGAAGAGATAACATAGGGTAATGTATGGAATGGTCCCAAGTATAGGAGCATCTGTCTCTGTGGAGTTGAGGTGTGCCACTCCTCTGCCATGTGGATGTGTTCACTAAGTTGAAAGTTCTTTGAGCCCCATATTTGAAGGATTTTTATGAAGGCTTCATCAAAAAAGCCTGATCAATTATTTATTCAATGCCCAGCTCCTCCCTCTCTGGGAATAGGGGAACGGGCTAAAAGCTCCAGTCCCTATCCAGGGGCCTACTGAGTGTCACCTCATTAGAACAAAGGATACTCCTATCACCCAGGAAATTCCAGGAGTTTCAGGAACTCTGTCGGAACCGAGATCAAAGGCTATATATTTACAGGAACTAGGAACAGAGATCAATGTATATATTGCTTATTATATCACAATGACTCATTTCCTTCCTCACTCCTTTCCTTCACACAGCAGTGCAGCTAGAGTAGTAAAATCTCCATCTTTTTGTGAAGGGCTCTGGTGTCAGCGTTTAACTGTAGACTTTTATAATGAAATAGTTGGTACTAGCCTTTCAAGAATAATGGTGGGGGGAAAAAAAGAATAATGGTGGGAATGTGGGTTAGTAGCTAGTAAGATGTTGACTATAAGGTCCTGTGTTTATTCTTATTCCACTGATAACCCATAACATGCCACCCTGGGGCAGGGGATTGCTTTTATTTTTTCTAATTTGTAAGATGTTGACAAATTTTTTAAAATATAAAGAAAAGCAATGTCCAAAACTATTTATGAGTAAAATACTCTAGAGTATATATTATAGATTTCCACCTTGGAAATAGTTTTTTTAGATAATAGTTTTAACTTTTTTCAGCACAAGATGGGTATCAGTTCTTGAATGGAGTTTTTCAAAGTTTAGAAAATGTTCTACTCATGTCTTTGTAGCCTTCAATTGGGGGCAAAACACCATAAGTGTTTTGAAAAGGCCACAGTTGCCTTTTCTGTGGAAGAATACATTATTATTTCCATGAAACAAATTAATACTATTATGATTAAAAATTCAAACAAACTCTGAAAATATCCAAAGAAATTACATACAATTATAACCTCAACTGAGCATGAATTCTTATTTGAAACTGGAATAATGCCACTATTTCCCTCTTTTGGAAATCACCCAGAAACAACAAGAAATATAAATCAGTGGCCTTTCTATATGTAAACAATAGCCAATTAGAAGGTTAAAATGAAAAAAGAGTTTTTATTTATAATAGCAACAATAAAGTAAAATGCCTAGGAAAACACATAAGAAATATACAAGATACAAACTAGTATTTCTCCAAGTTTTTCCTAGGCCGTCTACATGAGACCGTTTGAACCCCATACTAGTCCTAAAGAATTAAAATCTCTGGGGGTAGGTCTTGGAATCTGCATTTTAGCAAGTATCTACATAACTGTTTTCTTCACATTAAGTTTAGAAATCAGTACTCTATATTAAAACTAAAAATGAAAAAAAAAAAAAAACTAAAAATGAAGATTCTGAAACTCTAATAAAGGTAAGAAGACCAAATGGAAAGCCATACACATAGGAGGACGGTGTGATACAGCTATCAGTTTTCCCTAAATTAAAATTTATAAATACCACGTATCAAAAAATGACAAAAGATTTTTTTTTCGTTGTTATTACTGAAAGCTAATTCTAAAGTCTAGAGGGAAAATAAAAGGAAGAATAACCAAAGCCAAGAAAATTGTGAAAGCGAAGTATAGGGGAGAAGGGCTGAGAACTTAACTTGCCCACTAGATATTAAAACTTACTATGAAACTCTCTTTAAGTACAATATTGTATTAATTGTTCTTGACTCTATGGACAAGTCTGGAAAATAGAGGAGAAATTCCAGAAGTAGATTCAAATTCATATAGAACTCTTATGTATAAGATGACAAAATTGATAATGTTAGGAGTTGGACAAATTGACAATCCCAGTAGGAGATTTTAACGTGTTCTCTTAATAACTGATATGACATGGACACAAAATTAGTGGAGCCAACTCCATCTAATTCACACACAAACACAAAACACTATGCCCAATGGTGGCAGGATATACATTCTTTTTAAGTGCACACGGAACATTTGTAAAAATTACATGTGCTAGTCACAAAGCAAGTCTCATCAACTCCAAAGAATCACAACATATAGAGCATGTTCTCTAACTACTATAGAATTAAGTTGAAGATTAATACAAAAAAAAAAAAAAACTAAAAAAAAAAGATCCTTGTTCTTAAGATACTTACCTCTAGGTAACCCAGGGCTAAGGTAATAAATCACAGTGGAAATTAGGTAAATTTTTGAACTGAATAGAAAACATGTATTAAAATTTTGTTTAAGTAAAATATGGGCTTCAAGGAATATTTGTAGCTTGAAATACATATGTTAGAAAAAGAAGCATGGCCGAGTAACAAATCATCTAAACATAAAGTTCAGAAGATTAATGGAAGAACAGCCAATTAAAAAAAAAAAGTCAAAGGAAGTAAAAAGATATCTGTCTATTGAAATAGAATGAAAAAATAGAGAAAGTCATAAAGCCAAAACTTGTTTTATTTTTCCCAAAGAGCAGTAAAATGGATAAATGCCTGTTAAGAATCTTAAGACAAAGGCAAAAATAACCCAAATCATGAATGAACATGAAAACATCAAAACTAATTCCATAATCACCTAAAGGATAATAGAGAATTCTGCTACTTGCAGTGGCTGCTGGAGTGGGTTGAGAGCAACCTTCTTTTGAGAAGTAGTAGAAAAACTGCGCAAAATTTTACTTAGTAATATGCTTTTCTGGCAGATCACTTAATTCCACTAAGGATTGAAGTGATTCCAACTCTCTGTTCTGTGAAGAAGGGTCTATTTATGGTTTACCCTTTGTGGTAGATACCGTCAGTGCCCTGCACATAACTCTTAGACCTCTTATTTCAGTATGCTCTGGACAATTTCCAGTTTTCAATGTCTGTATCTCTATGCCTTAAGACCCTTGGGGAGAGGGGGCACCTGGGTGGCTCAGTC
Organism: Nyctereutes procyonoides; assembly: GCF_905146905.1. Lineage (NCBI taxonomy): Eukaryota > Metazoa > Chordata > Mammalia > Carnivora > Canidae > Nyctereutes > Nyctereutes procyonoides. The sequence goes on along the minus strand of NW_026575030.1, from coordinate 35,731,573 downwards.
GGGTGAGCTACTGCCTTCAGCTCAGGTAATGATCCAGGGGTCCTGAGATCAAGTCCTGCATCAGGCTCCCTGCTGGGTGGGGAGCCTGCTTCTCCTTGTCCCTCTGCCTGCCGCTTGTGCTCTCTCCCTCTCTCAAATAAGTAAGATCTTAAAAAAAAACAAAAAACAAAAAACTTTTTTTTCTGGAACTACAGAAGGTTTTACTTACCATGGCAGTTCAGAAATCCCAAGGAATTAATACTCCTACATCACCCCATCATCATTCAATGAAACTTTAGGAGTTATTCTGCAAATATCCCAGTTTTCTCTCCCTTTGAGTTGAATAATACTGAAGACTGTGTTTTTCATTATTTTACTGAGTTTCTCTGTTGTCTTAACTCCAGCCACCCACTGTGGGTAACTACCTTAATAATGCACCCATTGAGGTACCTAGGTGACTCAGTTAGGTGTCTGACTCTTGATTTCAGCTCAAGTCATGATCTCAGGTGAGATCTAGCCCCATATCAGGCTCCACGATGGGCATATAGCCTGCTTAAGATTCTCTCTCCCCCTTTCTTCTACCCCCCCCCCCCAACTCCCTCTCTTAAAAGAACAATAGAGACACCTGGGTGGCTCAGTAGTTGAGCATCTGCCTTCAGCTCAGGTCGTGATCCCAGGGTACTGGATCATATCAGGCTCCCTACAGGGAGCCTGCTTCTCCCTCTGCCTATATCTCTGTCTCTCGTGATAAATAAATAAAATCTTTAAAAAAAATAACATATCCTTTAATTTAAAGCCTGCTTTCCTTTCCCTGTATCACATCTCTAGTCCCCTACCATTGTTCTCTGCACTTCGCAAATAAATTACTTGCATCCAAACTAGAACCAAAACCTATACTTTTATGCTAAGGGTATATTTCTTCAAGGTTCTACCCAAAGGGTGAAGTGTTTTCTAGGGTCTCTCATCCTTGATAGGTAATGGATTCTTTTTTCCCCCAGCTTTGTAATTTGGCTGAAAACTCCTCTTAGCATCTCAGCCTCTTAGCTGCAACTGAAAATGGTAATTGCCTTAAGGAGAAAAGTGGCTCCAAAAGTCAGTCTTACGTCTAGACTGACCTTCTGAATGTCAGCCCCAGAGATTTTCTGTGCCTTGGTAGCTTTCTCTTTCAAAACATGGTTTTTATATTTTATCTAGCTTTTCCAGTTCTAAAGGAGGTAGAACTTTATTGTTAGGCTTTAGACGCTTACTCAAATCCAAGAGATACTGTTGAGTAACTGATTGAATATATGAGTCTGGAATTCAGGTGATAGTTGTTAGCTGGAAATACAAATTTAGAAACTGTATGTAGACGTTATGTAAAAACATGCCAGAGGATTACTTTAAGGAACATATGTGTTGGCAGAGAAGAGGTTCATTAAATTGAGTGCTGGGGAGACAGATTATCTAGTTATCTAGGAGAAAAGCAAAGTAATGTATGCTAGAAACCAAGTTAAGAAAGTGTAGGTTAAAATTTCCACACAGATAATACTTTGTTAAACATGTAATAGAATTTAAGCCAAGCACTTGTAGGTATAAGGCATTGAGAAATGGATACAAAGATAAGACCTAGTCCTCTTTTTCATTTCATCCATGTAAATAACAAATTATGATAGATAATAAATCCTGTATTAATTTGGTTCCAGTCAGATTGCAGCTTAAGATGCCTTGCCCTGGTGTTGGTATTAATGCTAACATTCCTGCAGGCTCAGGGCTGGAAGGAAGATTTTAGCCATGCTTAGGGAATAGAAGGTAGGAGAATAAACTGGGATTACCACTTTCCTCTAAAGTAAGAGTGGATGTGGCCAACCCCTTGGCAGCCATAGGAATGCCTTTTAAGAGTTTTGAGGAAATAGTTACAAAGATTTGTCAGACTACTCGAAAACAAATGAGAGAAGAATTGTATCTGGGTGGTGTAGATTTTTATTTTATTTTATTTTTTATATATTAGATTTATTTATTGGAGAGAAAGCAAGCAGTGGGAGAGAGCGAGGAAGAGAACCTGACCTAGAGCTTGATCCTGGATCATGACCTGAGCCAAAATAAAAAGTTGGATGCCCAACCAACTGAGGCATCCAGGTGCCCCGGTGGTGTGGATTTTTATAAAATCATCTCCAGGCTTTGTACAACTAACATATATTACTGTATAATAAAAATATACGTTGATACTTGCTGTAATTACATTTTTGGTCAAATTACTTCCATAGAGAGAAGTTGCAGCTAACAGCCAGAATGGGGAGGAAATTGTTCCTGTTTTGACTTTACGTTTCTTGATAACACAACTGGAAGCAGCACTTAGGAACATTCAGGCTACTAATTATACTGTAAGTGTTTTCTTTCTTAAGTTTTAAATAATGGTCTTGGACAGCATTCTGCAATGAGAGGGTAGCTAGTGCAATCCTTGTTTTAAGGTGTAGACCAATTTGTATTTTCCTTTTACCTCTGGAGAAAAATTGTGCATAATTTGATTTCCCTCCTGTGTCTTGTACTTTTTTATTACTGCATCTCTGTAATGAGCCTAATCTAGTTCCCTTCCCTACCCATAAAATTGTTCCTCTTAATGAAGAGAAACTTGAACTAGTAAACACAGGCTTTCCCATTTAGAAATGGAGAGTTAGAAACTTCAGAAATTACTCCTTCCTTTCTTCCTAGTTATTAATCAAGTCCTGAAATATTAGGACTTGATTAATATTGGAACTTGTATCATCTGTTAATGAGTACTCCTGCAAGATAAAATTGACAAGATATATTTGTATGTTCAGTACTTTAGAAATAAATAGGAAATCTGAGGAAAAATAAACCTGGCACCAAAAATCAGAACCAATATACAGGACAGTAGAAGAAAAAATCGCTTCTTTGAATAATTTGGATTAGTAAAGTAATCTAAGTTTCACACCCATGTGAAGATGGATTAGAGAAATTTTTAAGAAAGGACTACTGACGTACCAACCAAGGTAGCCAAAGACACCAAATTGCATATTATAAAGATGTACAAGGAAGTAGAGAAATCATATTTATTTAAGACTCTCAGGATGACAGTTCTAAGTGGTGGTATATACCACCCTAAAGAGATTCTACATGGAGTCAAAAGAGGTAACAAAAAGAATTTGTTAACTAAAACTGCCAAAACTTCTGGGATGCTAAAGATCTGCTCTTTATCCCACTGACCAGGTTGCCAAGCAGTAAAATAAATGAGTATAAAATCAGCATTAACAGATGCTGATTGCTTAGCCTGCGGTACTTAGGCATTACTTCAAAGATGAGTCTTACATTAGGAAGTGAAAGAGATCCCTCTCTTGGTAGCATTGTTGAGCAGAATTGGAATTGTCATGATCAGAGCAGCCAACTGCTTTATCCAAATGGCGCTCTCTGTTCCTCAAGGCTACCAAGGATAGGTGGAGCAGCTTTGTTGTAGGAGGTGGCAGTGGGGTGAGGGCAAGGGACAGTTGCCAATAACATCTCTATATCCATTTAGTTCCAGTACTTGGAGTAATCCCTGCTAATGGGTGGGGGAAGGTAGGGAGGAAAGGGCAGAGCATATTGTTAGAAATGTACTGCTTATGTCTCTAAATTCCTGAGTTCTCTACCTTATACTTCTAATTACAGCATTACCATAATTTCACATTTTATCCTGTTCTCAAAATGTTTTTTTTAGAATTGTATGAGCCAAAGGCTCTGTTATTTATGAAGCCAGCTTTTTTAAAAGCTACAATATAATAGTTTACACTTATTTAGTGTTTGCTATATGACAGACACTTTTTGTAAAGATTAGTTCATTTACTCTTCACAAGCACCCCCACCTCATTATTCCCATTTTACAGATTTGAAACTGAAGCATAGAGGTTAAACAGCTTGCTTATTAGTTCATCAGGTAGTAAGTAGTGGAGTCAGGATACAAACCCATGTAGTCTTGGCTTTAGAGTCTATTCTGTGAACTGCATTTTACCCCCTCTGCAGAGATGGGAATTAACATGGAAACCAGTTTAATGTTAAATGGGTTCATTGAGAGCAAACACATGTCTCTTTCCACTGAGATCAATTTGAAGCCAAACTTCGTAACTCCTGCCAGTTACCTCATAAATGTGAACTGTTAGCCAGGAGAAGTATGCTAGGTCAGAGGATACCTAGTAAAGATCAGTAAAGAAGAAGACTTATAGCCTATAGATGCTTATCATCACTGTGTACCTGAAAAAAATCTTGTTTATGGTATGGGACAGTCTCATTGAAAAAGTTAATGTGACAAAAGATATGCTTATGATTTTCAGTTAGAGTGCTTATGAACAGAATGTACAATTTTTTTCAACATGGACAATTTTTAAACTTTTTATTTGAGGTAATTTTAGATGCACAGAAGTTGCAAAAATATAGCTGTATAATTCAAAATTGCAGAGAGGTCTTGTACTCAGTTTCACTCAATAGTTACATGTTACATAATATATATTATCAAAATCAGGAAGTTTTGTGTCTGGGGTCTCGTAAGACCCACTGCTGTGTTCAGAGGGATTCACAGGATTCAGAATATAATTGTACTGATTACTACATCTGTATGGCAATTCTTAGCCATTTGTAGCGTGTGGGGGTAAGAGGAGAAATGAGACAATAAATCCTGATGGCTTTCATTTTCTTTAATTAAACTCTAATGTTTTATTTCAAGATTATCGACTGTCCTTTTTCTTCAAGGTTAAATACATATAAAATGTATTTGCTATTCTTATTAGGTGATAATATATTAATTTTGGGATGCCTGGGTGGCTCAGCAGTTGAGTGTTTACCTTTGACTCAGGGCTTGATCCCAGGATCCAGGATCGAGTCCCACCTTGGGCCCCCTGCATGGAGCCTGCTTCTCCCTCTGCCCGTGTCACTGCCTCTCCCTGTGTCTCTCATGAATACATAAAATCTTTAAATATATATATATATATATATATATATATATATATATGAATTTTTACTATTTTTAGTAATTGCCAAGTACCTAGGATATTATTTTTATTCAGTTAACATATAGTGTTTAAATAACCAGGTTTTTTTTCTTTTAGGCACATCAAATTAATATTGGTTATTACTTGACATTACTGTTTTTGTATGGAGTAGCACTCACTGAAAGAGGAAAGAAAGAGGTATGTAGCATGTGTTATTTGCCCATTGTAAATATTTTCACACTCACTGCATTTTAACAAATTAAAAGGTTGATTTTAGAAATTCTCTAAATGTTCATTTTGAAATGTTGGCTAAAGAAGATCTTCTTTCGTAAATAAGTATTTTAATCAATGAGTACATTATCTATGTGATCACAAGCAGATGCTAGGATTAGAGATGTGAATAAATGACTACATGACTGGATCAGTATGAAAGCTGCTGTGACTTCTCCAGTTTGGAAAATAATTATTGTAAAAGAAAAAAATGCCTTTTATATCAGCCAAACCTAGTTTTATGTTACTACAGGATTATACAGAAGCAGAGAATAAATTTCTAGTGATGAAGATGGTGATCCAAGAAAATGAAATTTGTGAGAACTTTATGTCTTTAGTTTATTTTGGACGTGGTTTGCTTCGATGTGCTCAGAAGAGGTAAGGATTTTATTAATAAATGGGTAGATCTTGCCTTTCATCTTTTAGCATTGTGAAATGGGATAAAGTTTTTATAGTATACCAGGTATCATGACATTTGTGCTATACTGGTTCCTCTTCATCTGTTCCTATAGATAATAATTTCTTTAATGTATTTGAGAATATTAAATTTCAAACTTAACAGGTAATGACCATAAAAGGCAGTGTAGCAATGACATTAGGAACATAGGCTTTGGAGTCTCACAGACTTGGGTTTAAATACATTTTCTACCATGTAACTAATCTATGACGCTAAGAAATGTAATGTTACTCAGCCTTATCATTCCTTACTTGTAAAATAGAACTAATAATAGTGCCTACCTTATAAGGATGTTGCAGACGATTAAGTGCTCAGAACACAAAATGCTAGGTTTAATAAATAAATGATAGTTGTAGTTATTAATATTATCACCAATTGGAAAAGTGTATTTAAGGTGTGAATGAGCTTCTAAAGCATTGAAAGGGTCCAGATGCTGGGTGTGGGAAATACTGAAGAGATTACACAGTTAGTGAAATTGTACAGAAGAACCTATATGAACTATTTATTTATTACTTCATATATGGAGATCCATTTGTGGCATAATTTATTAATTTTATTTGTTAAGAATTTATCATATTCTAGAGACTGTGCTAAGTGTTGGGGATACGATGGTTTACAAAGTAGGCAGTTCCTGTCTTCATGTAACTGACAGTGTAGTGAAGGTTACAGACCTTTATCAAATAATCAGTTATACAAATCAATTATGAAATATAGCTCTGAAGGAAAATGCAGTGAATAATGAAATAGTCTTTACTAGACCTCCAGTCTGGTTCTGGGAATCAGAAGTCTTCCTGGGGAAATCATGTTTGACTGACACTTGAGAGATGAATTTGGCAGCAGTGCCAGTCCTTATGCAGGATTACTGCTGGGTCCAACCATGGGATTCCTAAAAGAGTCACCTCTTTGGGAGTTATCTGATTATTTTGCAAGGATTATCCTCTATCCTCTGGCATGCTTGTTTTTTACTAGGGTACCTAGGATACTTCCTGCTTCCCATTTACTAGCATGATACCATCAATATAATGAGCCAGTGTGATGTTTTGCAGAATTTCAGGATGGTCAGAATCTTTTTATATTGTAGAATGGATTCACATAGCTGTGAGAGAAGACAAAGAATGTGTACTGCTGTTCTCTCAGATGTGTGAACTATTCTTTAGTCTCTTTACCAGTGGACATTGGAGAGAATCTGTTCTCTGTATCATTGATACTAGAAAGTCCAATCACATGAGCGCATCATTTACTTTCATCCCTGGCCTACAGAGAATAGCCACCACTGAGCTGCTCAAAGGCACTGGTGCCTTTCTCACTGTGTATTTCTTACTGCTTTAATGGATGCAGTGTCCTCTGGGCCTTTCCAGGGAACCTTGTCTAGTGGTGGCTTCTTTGGTTTTATGTGCAAAGTCCATTCTAACATCCTTATATCCCTGAGCTTTCTTCAATAACTTGCCAAAAAAAAAAAATATCCAGCTTCTCCACCTCAGTTACTGTAGGGCACTGTTGGATCCAAGCTTGAAGTAGCCTTCTGAGAGGCATATTGGCCAGGTGGGCTCAGGTATCCTTGCTAGGAAAGTAAATTTTGAACTATGAAGGAGTCATCCCAATTCCACATATACTTCCCTATCCAGCTGTGTCTTTGTTGGTTCTGCACTCTTAAGATCCACTCCCATGTATGTTTCTGCCAGTACATACTAGTCAAGTTCTGCAGTTCTTGTGATGAATAAGCTTTTTCTTTTGGAGCAGGGACTCTTATTTTCCCACTGGGCTTTGCTTATACTTGATCTTAGAGTTATTAGTCTCTGAGCAATGAGTGGAGATAGGACAGGATCTTGAGAAAGAAGATGATATTTTGGCTTGGTCAATAAAGGGATTCTGCACTCCTCTAGCAAAAAAAAGGGTCCTTGTCAGCCAGAGAGTTCAGGACAATTTAGGGGTTTTACTTAAATGTCCTCATTTCAGATCTCAGGGTCTACTTGTCCCCTATCAAAGTCCTGATGTTAGCATAACAGTCCTACTGAGGCAGTGCTTTTAGTCTTTGCTCTTATTCAACCCTTGTGACTAAATACTGGGCCTCATTTTCAGCACAGTTTGCCCTTGTAAGGCTAGACTTGATGAGGGTTCTTTAAATGTTAAAATAGAGACCTTTTAGTTTTCACAGTGTTCTGAGTTGGTAATAGTCCTATCAAGGAGGTGCATTTGGTCTCTTGTGCAGTTTGTTTCACCTTGTGATTAAATCTGGCCTGATTTTCAGTACAGATTATCTTTATGGCTAAAGGAGATGAGAGCCTTTTTAAATGCTGCTATAGAGTCCTCTGTCTTTCACAGTGTGCCCTGAGTCAACAGTTGGCTGACCTGTGCCTGTCATTCTCTTTCTTCAAGGCTTCCAAGACAGTAGACAAAAGCCAACCAACTCTACAATCCCTTTAATTACCATGGCCCCCATACTGTTCAAGCTTGAGCTACTACATAATCTATTGCCTCCCCTTCCACCTGTATTTCATCCCAATCTGCCACAGGTGAGAGTCCTAGCATTTGTATTTCTATAGCATGCCAGAGGTTATCACTACCCTATTTACTACCAAAAAAAAAAAAAAAAAAAAAAAAAGGTTGCTCATTGTCATATTGGTAAACTATCTAGTTACAGAGTCCCATTCAAACTAACCTTATTTTAAAATGCCTTGCAGATATAATGGAGGACTCCTAGAATTTCATAAAAGCTTACAAGAAATAGGAGATACAAATGATCATTGGTTTGACATAGATCCTACAGAAGATGAAGATTTACCTACAACTTTTAAAGTAAGAAATTAACAGCATTTCATCTGTGACTAATCAGAATCACTTTTGATGAAGTGTGTGTGGCAGTGCTAACTTTGTCGTATTCTATAGCAAGCACATTCTTTTGTTGGAAATTAGCTTTTTATATAAAAAATAATATTGATTCCAATATCTAGTGCAGAATTCGACATGTAGAGATTCAACATGTACAGAGGAGTGAGGCAGGTGGCTGTGTTTGCAAATAACAAGATTCGTTATTATTTAAAAACAAGATTAAAAGGTGTACTGGTCCAGTACTTCACATGGCTAGAGCTAAATGTAATAGTTAATTAACTTTTTTTCTATTGACTGTTTTTACCATTACTTTGTTGTTGATTGAAAATTTAAAAGTACTAAGAAAACATGAAAAACTTATTTTAGAAAACATGAAAAATACAAAAGTGCCCAAAGATAAAATTCATCCATATTTCTTCAAATGGGGAAACTATTTTTACTATTTTCATTTATGTCTTTCCAGAGACACATGTATAAACACTTGTACCCTTTATTTTTAGTAAATTGGAATGATGTTATTCACGTTGATGTGTAGTTTGAAAATATATACTGTGGATTTCCCAGTAATTGGATTATTCTACAGTATGATTTTTTTTTTTCGTGATCCATCCTATAACTATGCTTTAACTTCTGTAACCAATTTCCTGCTATTGAACATTTAGCTTATCCTAAACATTCCAGTTTTCACCAATGTGTAAAGTGATCTTTGTGCATTTCCCACATAGCTTTCCATAGGACAAATTTCTCAAGGTAGAATTATGAAGCAGTCTTTTACATACTTGTAAACTTGTTGATATCTATCTTCATATTTCTTCTCAGAAAGTTTGTACCAGTTTGTTTTTTGGTTTTTTGTTTGTTTGTTTGTTTGTTTTAGAGGGAGAGAAGGCGCACATATGTGTGCATGTGCAAGTTGGGGGAGGGGCAAAGGGAGATGGAGAGAATCTCAAGCTGACCTTGCACTGAGCAAGGAGCCCCACTCATGACTCTGCTTAACCGATTGAGCCAGCCAGGCACCCTACCAGTTTGTATTCTTAAGATGAAGTATGATTTTCCATTTTCCCATACCTTCTTGGTATTCTTTTGGGATAATTTTTACCCATCTTTTAAGCCATATTAAAGTAACTTTCTAATTTGTTTAGTATGAAAATAACTACAGGTTTCTCTTGGTTAATGTTTGACCTATCTCTTTCCAGACTTTAAACTTTTTTTGGATCCTTATATTTTGGCTGACTTGAAAGCTACATGCATTCCTCAAAGTGGATGTTTTGAAACAATAAAAGATTCGACTTTCTTGGAAGCTATAACAGCTCAAATTGTATAAACCTAATAATATAGCTTCAAAATATGTGGGGCAAAAACTGATAATACAGAAGGAGAGATAGAAAACTCTCCAGTCACAGAGTACTATTTTAATATAGCTCTCTCAGTAATCAGTAGAAAAAGCAGACAATTTTTGGCATTTGTCAGGAAAATCACATGGCTTTAAACCTAGGCTTACTAATTATTTTATATGTTATTTTTAACGTTAAACTTCTCTGCTTTCCTAAAGCAGCCCTTCTTGGTCTTAGTTTTCTCTTTTTCCTCCTCCTTTTAAAATATTTTTATTATCCAAACATTTTTAGTGAATTTTTGTTTCCAAGCAAAATAATACACATATACAGTTTGTCAAATAATGTTAAAAGACTTAACAATCTGTAGTCAGTCATCTCTAATTGTAGTTCTTAACGAGAGACATCTTCTTCCAACTCTCTAGGTATTTTTCTTTGATATATCTATATCTTTTGAAAAGATGTACAGCTTTTTACAACATTTCTTCATTTTAGGTATTATTTTCTGACTTCTCTTTATGGCAGATATGTAGCTCTCTTATACATCCCCTTCACATATACACTTCTTTCCCCATCCTAGCAATAGTTACAAATTATTATTAAATTTGCCTTAGGGTTTTCTTTTATTCCTTGGAATATCCTTCACCTCTATGTAGGATCCTCTTTTTCTTGGATCTCAAGTTTTCTCTTTTTAGGTTTACTCCCTTGTTTTGTTGGTACAACTTAGCAGCTTCCTAGAAAAGGGTATGATTGGGAGGTAAATTTTTTAAGAGCTTTCAAGTCTTCAAAATAATATATTCTTTGTACATTTCATTTATATCTTGCCTGGGCATAGAATTGTAGGTTGCAAATTATTTTCCTTCATATTTTCGGAATGTTTCCATTATCTCCTTGCTTCCAGTAGTACTTCTGAGAAATCTGATTCATGTTCTGATTCACAGTCTTTTGCTTACAACCTATTTTTTTTTCTTGGAGTTTTTAGGATATTCTATATTCCCTAGTGTTCTGAGCTGTGTTTTGAAAATGTTCTGGCACATTTAAAAAATGTATTTATTAGATGATTTTTTTTCATTTTCACTTTTATTTATGAAATATTTGTTATTCAGATACTCAACATCTTGGACTATATCTGTGATTTTCATATTCTTTCCCCTATTTATTGTATGTTGCCTTTTGTTTTACTTTGTAGGAGCTTTTTCTTTAACTTTCTGCATAGGGCTGATAATCAGCTGATGCCCACTAGTGCTATCATATTAGTTGTTCGTTAAAATATTTATGTACTGCTTCAAAAATAGCTGCTGCCATGAGTTTCTTGGGCACCCAACCACCATTCCAGCTGCTTTAGACTTTCCACCAGCCCTCCCTCCCTGTGCTACTTTAACATCCAATAAAGGTTCAATGCCTGGTAGGATAGAATGCTTCAGTGACCCTATTCTGGCTGTAGGCCTGCATGTTCTTTATCTGTTAGGATTAGACCCTGGCACCCCACCAATAGTCTTGCTTCCCACACATTGTGATCAGTTCTTTAGGACTTTTAGAGGGCTGACCTATACCACTTTATCCTAGGTGAGTTCTACCAGAGGCCTGCCCTTCCCCAGTTGCTCCTATCTTCACATATCCCTTTAGATAAGCTCATGCTGGTGGGGGAATATAGTGCTCCTAGAGATGCTGGCACCTTAGCAGGGTAGCGTTCTTTCATATGGTTGTTATTTTTAACATTACCCTCATTCCTATCCTTCTATTGAATTTTTAATTTCAGTGATTATTACAGCTATTATCTATCAAGAGTTTCTGTTGTTATGAGTTTTTTTTTTTGTAATGACAATCTGTTTTCGCTTCATAAATGCATAATATATCAGGTGAATGTCAATTAGATCATGGAAGGCCTTATATAAGCCAGGTGTGGGGTTCAGATACTATCTTGAAGTTAATTTAAAACCCCTGAAGACTTTTAAACAGTGGAATGATTAATCCAACTATAGTAAAATGAGAAACAGAACACACAGATACACACTTATATACCTGCATATGTCTATATGCACATATGGGTATGTGTCTCTCTGGGAGGTGATTTTTTTTTTTTTTTAAGATTTTATTTATTTGTTCATGAGAGACTGAGAGAGAGAGAGGCAGAGGGAGAAGCAGGCTCCATGAGGGAGCCCAAAGTGGGACTCGATCCCAGGTCTCCAGGATCAGGCCCTAGGCCGAAGGCAGGCGCCAAACCGCTGAGCCACCCAGGGATCCCTTAAGGAGGTGATATTTAAGTGGGAACCAGAGAGTCAAGACTAGAACTAGCTCTATAAAGACTGGGAAAAGGGTATTGAATGGCATCAAAATAATAATATAAATGGTGACTAGATTTATCAAACAGTCTCTAGGAGCTTATTTGTCATGTTGCATTCTCTCCCTATATTAGAAATACTATTTGAAATCCTGTGATACTACCCCTTTAAGGGGTAAGTATTAAGGACCTGGTCTAAAGACTTGTTTAATGTAGACTTGATAATGTGTTTCACCTACATTTAATCAGTATTTGAAAATAGGAAATTGCATTCCAGGTCGTAACTCTAAACATTGGAAGCATATTTCTGTATGGTACTTCTGCCCATTAAAGCAGCAAGTGGCATATTTGCACCACTCCAGGAGTCTCGCTGCCAATGTGATGTCCTAGGAACCAGTTCTAGCAGGCCTTCCTGGGTTCGCATTGATTTGTTGTCTGTGTGTGTGTGTGTGTGTGTGTGTGTGTGTGTGTGTGTGTGAGAGAGAGAGAGAGAGAGAGAGAGAGAGAGAGAGAGAGAGAGCGAGCAAGAAGTTTTTAATAGGAACATGCCAGGTATTATGCTGTGAGTTAGGATGGAGTCAAGAGAAGTACAGCTTCAAACATAGACTCTTATTCCTTTCTCCATGTTTATGTTCAGTAAAGAGCCCAGTATTTCTAATTTAGGGCCTTCCCAAATATTATTTACTTTGAATGAAAGAAACATGTTCTATTACTGTTGTGTTGTTTTTTAAACATGCAATGAATGACTTCAAAAAGAGATGATAAAATGGACATATTATTTAAGGTAAAATATTGAAAGTGTTGCAATCTTGATACTAATATAACTCATAAGATTTTTTGAATTTTAAAATCTAGGATCTTCTTAATGATTTTATCAAGACCACTGAAAGTAATATAATGAAGCAGACCATTTGCAGTTATCTAGATTGTGAACGATCTTGTGAAGCCGATATTTTAAAGAACACCAATTACAAGGTAATATAATTATTAACCATTTTTAAAAATGGAATTGTAAAGTTAGAGATAAAATTTATTATCTTGCATCAAAATATTGTTTAAAAAGAGTACTTAATTATAGTAGTAATTAAATAATTAGTTAAAAGAGTTTAATTATAGTAGAAATGCAGTTAAGTTAAATATCTTCAACTGAGCCTGGGTGACTCAGTTGGTTAAGCATCCAACTCTTGATTTCAGCTCAGGTCATAATCTCAGAGTCTTGAGATCAGGCCCTAGGTCAGGCTCTGCACTTAATGGGGAGTCTGTTGGAGATTGTCTTTCTCTCTCTCACTCCCCCTCTGCCCCTCCGCTCTCTGCTTGCATGCGCAAAGGGGCATACTCTCTCTCCCTCTCAAGTCTTAAAAAAAAAAAAAAAAGTTGGGTATCTCTAAGAACTTAAATTCATAGTGGGCAGGAATTCTTGATATCCCGTGAGTCAATTAAAAAGAATCGATTTTGCTAGAGTTTTATAATATTCAAATGTCTTTGTAGTTATAGTTAATATCACTGCAATCATAACAGTAAAAATTATGTAAAATATTCTTTATAGTTAGAAATGTTATAGGTGTAGAATAATTAGCATTTTACTAAGGAGAAAGGTTGTTACTCCTCAAGATTCTGTTAACTGACCAAAGTGATCATTATCTGTTGAATGCATCTTGGGCAAGCAAAATGAAACCAGCCTGGATTTGAAAAAATTCAGCAATGTCAAATCTAGTTCTCTCTGGATATATCAAAATGAGGCTGTGGGAAATCACAGGATAGGATGAGGTGCCAGCATGACACTACTTCTATCATATAATGGAAATCCAGTGGCAAAGCATGATTTATACAGTGAGTGGCAAGGGGAGAAATCCTCAGATGTGTATTCATTAGAGTAACATAGGTATTAGGAAGTGGGCCTGGCAAAGTAGAGTGCTCAGAGTGGGGCAAGTTGGGTCTTGGTTTAGGTGACATGGTAATATAGTCCTAAGATTTCCCAGGGAGGCTTCCAGGGTTCTAGTCACATGAATGGCATGTACCAGCAAAAGTTCCTGGCCACAAAATTTAGATCCTTGTCATCCAAGTAGGTTTACCTTTTTACAGGAAGCAAGACTGTGGTTTCCAGGTAGTGCATAATGGAAGGACTAGAAATTTATAACTTGGGATAATGCAGTAGCTATCTGTCACTAAGATTACAAATCAGGCCTAGCAATTGTTAACAGAGATTCAGGAAAATGGTATGGAATTAGGGCTGGAGGAAAAGAGAAATGTAAAAATAGAGGTGAAGAGGGGTAGACAACATGTTCCTCTGAAAAGGTCACTCACCAAATTTCTGATATTTTGTTGTATCAGAACAACAGTTTATGGAAAGTATTACATTGACTTATTACAATTATTGCCTTGTCTTTTTGTCTGAATGCTTTTTTTCTTTAGTGATGTAAAAAATAGGCCTATAAAAAATGACTTATAAAGTTCTTTGATTACCAGTGATCTGTTGATAAATTTTGAATGCCATGTAAAACTCATCTAGTTAAAGCAGCATTTTGAAAGTCACTTAAGGTGTTCATGTCTAAATAAGTGAGTGAATGAATGAATGACTTTACGGTAGTATATGAATTACTGGTTCCATAGCAACAACTTACTTTTGTCTTTTTTCAGGGATTTTTTCAGTTAATGTGCAGTAAAAGCTGCTGTGTTTATTTCCATAAAATTTGCTGGAAAAAGTTCAAGAATTTAAAATATCCAGGTGAAAATGATCAGGTATTTGTTTTTCCTTCAAAATTTTACAGCCTTTCTTCCTTTATCCATTCTTCTTTTTCCCCTTCATTTCTTCCTATTCACAACCTTCTCTCTTTTTTTTTTCTTCCTTTATTTTTCTTTCCCTATTGTCTCTGATGCTTTCCTCCTCATTATTTTTGTTCATCATCACCATTTATTAAACAGATCTTTGCAGGGGGTATTTTGCTAGTTGCTTTGGTTAGTGATTTCTATCAGTTTGTTCCCTTCCTTTTAGAAGTTTATGCTCTTAAAAATATTTTTGTGTATATTCACATAAAGGACATAGAATCAAAGAATATAATTACTAAACAAAAAAATGGACACATACAATTTTAAGGATTTTCTATCTTAAGGGATAGAGAACAATAATGAATTTTATAGTCTTCAATCATTTATTTATAAGTATTTATATTTATGTAAAGTTACATAACTGAATTCTTATGAAAGTAGAAATCCAAAGCCCAATTCTATATGGATTACTCTTTAGTGAACTAATGGCCATAAGTTGAATTTATACTGTTTGGTTCTAGAATGTTTATATTGTGCAGATAAGAGAAAACCATTATAAAGCACTTGTGGCATAGTAGAAAGAGCATTGTATAAAGAGTTGGGTGATCTGAATTCAAGTCCAGATTGAGCCACTTACTTTTTTTTTTTTTTTAACATTAGGCTGGTAATTTAACCACTCAGACTCAGTTTTCTAAACCATAAAGTGAGGATAAAGTAATATCCACTTCTTAAGATTGTTATGAGGATTAATAGATAAAACATGAACTTGCATTGTACACTAAAAATTGTATGAAGCGTTATTATTTTTTTAAGCAACATGTGACTACTTTTCACTTTTTTTGATTATTCGGGCAATCATTATAACTCAACCTCAGAAAAAGAAGTACAAGAAAACTAAGTAACTTAACCAGGGGAAATAGCAAGCTCAGAGCCAGAGAAAGGGCTCAACATTTTTTATTCTTTTCCCCCAGAATCCTCATATATCTGATAGAAATTCAGTATTCCTTTTTACACTTGCTTAATCAGTACATTTCGCTTGAAGTTGTTTTCCCTAGAGGCAGTAAATACATATTAGGCTGTTTTTTGCTACTTGGAGACTTTGAAGTAGAAATGATGGGAGAGAAAAGTGTGATGATGCATTTTAAATAGGTTATCCATTGATACATGAAATGGACTATCTTTAAACAGCTAACTCTCAAATGTTTATTCACATCTTTTGTTTTACTATCTAGCAACATTTGCTTTTAACTTTAATCAGATTTGCACATTAGGGATATTTTTCTGTTTTTATTGTTTATATTTTTTTCTGTTAGTAATTAGTTTTTTCTATTGATAACTTTAGACCTTTAGTGGGAAAAAATGTTTGAAAGAAGGATGTACAGGTGACATGGTAAGGATGTTACAATGTGATGTACCTGGAATTGTTAAAATTTTGGTGAGTATCTTTTTCTTATTTTTCTTGCTTTCCTTCACTGGAATGGTATTTTTTACTTCAAACAGATTTGAGAATCATAGTAATAGTATTTTAGTCATGTTTTTCTCTTTGATGACTAAGCTCTCTGACCTTTCTATTGCTTTGATTTCTCCAAAGTACTATTTATATGTGGTCATTAAAAATAAAAACGTTTTTAAAAATAAAAATATACACAGAGGGAGAGGGGAGAGAAAAGCAAGCAATGGCTGTAGCAATGAGGAAAGTCTCTCATAAACCAAGAGTGATAATCTAATTCTGTGCCCTCTAAGGTTAAAGATAATCTTAGATTTTCTGAATTTCTTTTTAATCTGTGAGCCATCTTCCCATGAATATATCTGTAGAACATCACATACTGTGCTGTTTCATACTCCAGTGCTGTCCACTTAGTTTTTTTTAGTTAATGAAATATCTTAATTGAATTTTCAGTTTATAAATAAATAGACCAAAATTAGAAATATGTATTATTTCCTTCTTTACATATGTATATTTTTGTATTTCAGATTCAGCATTTAAGTACTATACTATTATAAAAGGAGAAGTGCCTTCTAAGATCAACTCTAGTTTGTTTGATAAGGATTGCATATATGGCTTACCTTGTTATTTCTGTTTTACTTGTTTTTAAAGTCTCTATAGCTTCATTCTCATTGCCCTTTTTCAAATATTAAGGCTAAGTAGTAACATTAAAGAATTTTAAAAATTGTACTACTTTAGAGCTATTTTTTTTCCATCACTTGCAGTTTGAAGTTGTGAGAAAGGATGAATATATAACCATTGAAAATTTAGGAGCAAGGTAAGCTTGAAATAAAATATTCTTTTATTCTTTTCCCTGAGCGTGTATATATTTTTCACTTGCTGCTTTTTTCTGTTTCTGTTCACTTGTTGGAGCTCCATTAAGTTTAAAGGTAGTATTAGTTATATGAAAAGATTTTATTTGATTGACATTTATCTCCCCTTCTCTGCCTGCCTTGTAGACATTTAAATTCTAAAGTAAATAAGAGTAAATTATGTGGATACTCTTTCCTGAAGTATGAAAATAATCCTTTCCTGAAAACGAAACACATTTTTCTTAAAGTTTTTTAAATGAGGTTTTGGTGAAATAAAAACTGTCTCCTAGCTTTCAAAACTCATCCAGGCCTCCAAGCTTGTTTGACAATTAAAATTGTATTATTTCTCTTGCATGAGAAAACTGTTTTGCAGAGGAAGATGCAGTATAAGCTGAGAACTCCTAGAGGTAGAAAGCATTATTTGCTATTGAAATGAGAAATTTCAATATAAAATGTTCTCCTAATTCATGGATTCTCTTCCGTTGAAAGTGTAAATGTCTACCATTTTTTAGTCTGCCAGGAATATAACATTGATATCTAAGACTGAAGTAAATGAAACTGAAGTAAAGTCTTTATCATAGGTTCCACTCCTAAAATCTAGATCTATCTACTGGCATACTAAATAGCTCCACTTTTATTTTCCCAAAAGATCTATAGTTCATCATGCCCACAAATGGACTTGAAATCTTTCTTCCCAACATTGCTGTGTAACTTTTTTTAAGTCCCGTCAATTCAACTTCTTAAAAATATTGTAAATGCCTCCTTACTTCTGCCCCTACATTCACACTTAATTAAATGAAGTCATTATTTCTTACTTGGAATTCTGAAACAGCTCCTTAAACTCTTTTTGTCCCTATGTTACTTTTCTTTACTTCTGTTGTTACATAGTCATCAAGAACACTTCTCAAAAATGAAAATTGAGCTATATCACTTCTCTCTTTAAAAATCTTTCAGAGGTTCTTCATTATTCTTAGTTTAGTTCAGACTTATTAGGTTGGCTCTTCAGATACTTTTTGTCCCTGCCCGCACTTAGGAGTGTCATCTCTTGTCATTCTTTTCTTATTATGTTTGCACCAACTATACCAAGCTTCATTTAATTCTTAGATGTGCCATCTGTTTTATCTCTAGGCCTTCCTTAGAAAACTCTACTCATTTGGCTTTGCCTGGTTAAATTTTTGGAAAGCCTTACTTAGATTAGGTGTTTGTATCATGTGTTCCCTTTCCTTCTCCTATCAAAAAATTTACTGTTGACCCTAGAACAACATGGGAGTCAGGGGTTGGGGTACTGACCCTCCCTGCCCCCTACAGCCAAAAATTTGCATGTAATTTTTGACTCCTCCAAACTTAACAGGCTACTAACAGCCTGTTGTTGACTGGAAGCCCTACTGATAACATAAACAGGCAATTAACACGTATTTTGTGTATGCACTATATACACTGTATTGTTACAATAAAGTAAGCTAGAGAAAAAGTGTTATTAAGAAAATCATAAGGAAGAGAAAATAGATCTACAGTAGCTACTACTTTGAAAACCATTTGGCAGTTTCTTTAACATTAAACATATACCATCTGACTCAGTACTCCTAGGAATTTTCACAAGTGAAATGAAAGCATATGTTTATACAAAGAGTATATATGTGAATATTTATAGTGGCTTTATTCTTAATAGTCCAAACCAGAAACAACTCAAATATAAACTTTGAATGAATAAAAAAATTGTGATACATCTATACAATGGAAAACTACTCAGCAATAAACAAAAATAAACTACTGATACATGCAATAACGTGAATAAATCTCAAAAAATTATGTTAAGTGAAAAAATTCAGATGCAAAAGGCTTTCCTACTAAAGGACAGTCAATAAAAAGCAGTATTATAAGAATAGAAATCATTTGAGTGGTTACTCAGGTTAGAGTTTGGGAGAGGGGAACTACTGCAAAAGAGATTTGGAGGAAACAGCAAAGGATCTACAACAGAAAAATGGTTTTGAGAAATAAGAAGAAAGTTGAACATTTTATTATTCTTGGTGGCAGTATGGGAGAGTTCTAGTTTCTGCAGGTGTTAATGGTATATTATTGTGATTTTAATTTGTATTTGCCTAATGATTAATGAAGTTGAATATCTTTTCATGTGTTTATTTGCCACCCATATATCTTCTTTGATGAATTATCTATTCTAATATGTTGCCCATTTTTTCCATGAATTGTTTGCTTATTTTGAGTTATAAGATTTCTTTGTGTAGGGCAGCCTCAGTGGTTTAGTGCCACCTTCAGCCCAGGGCCTGATCCTGGAGACCAGGGATCGAGTCCCATGTCAGGCTCCCTGCATGGAGCCGGCTTCTCCTTCTGCCTGTGTTGTGTCTCTGCCTCTCTCTCTTTCTCTCTCTGTGTCTCATGAATAAATAAATAAAATCTTTTTTAAAAAAAAGATTTCTTTGTGTATTCCAGGTACAATTCTTTATCTAATATGAATTTTAAAATATTTTATCCCAGGCCATGGCACGTCTTTTTATTTTCTAAAAGGTATCTTTCAAAAAGCAGAAATTATTCATGTCAGTGAAGTCTTATATATCTTTAATGCTTAATGCTTTTTATGTTTTAAGAGCATTTTTTTTTTCTACTCCCAAATCACAAAGATTTTCTCCATGTTTTTTCTGTTTTGAAAGTTTTCGGTTTTAAATTTAGATTTATAATCCATTTCTAGTTAAATTCTGCATACAGTGTTACATAAGGGTCAAGGTTCTGTCACATCTGTATACATATATTTAATCTATAGACTCTGTATATGGTCTTTCTGAGCTCACGTTTGTCTTCCATTCACTTATCTGTCCATTTGCCAATACCACACTGTCTCATTACTATGGCTTTGTACTGTCTCAAGAAGTTAGGTTGTGTGAGTTCAACTTTTTTCTTATTTCTCAAAACCATTTTTTTCTGTTCTAGAGCTTTTGCTGTTTTGTAATGAATCTAAGAAACACCTTATAAAATTTTCCAAACTTTTTACTGGGATTTTGATTGGGATTATGTTGAATCTGTAGATCAAATTGGGAATGATTTGCATCTTAATATTGAGGCTTCCCATCCATGAACATGAGCTATAATTTCACTTAATTATATCTTCTTTGATGTCTCACAGGAACATTGTGTAATTTTCTCTGTACAGTCTTGTGAATATTTTGTCAGATTGTCCCTATTTGTTTTTTTATGTTGTTGCAAATGATATTTTTAAAATTTTCATTTCCAGTTATTTGTTATATAGAACTGATTTATATATACTGAACATGTATCCTGTAACTTGGTATTTAATGATTCTAACATCACTGTATATTCTGTGAGGTTTTCTACAGATAATCATATATCATCTGTGGCTAAAGACAACTTTATTTCTTTTTTCCATTTGTATAGTTTGTGTTTACTTTCCTTCACACCTGCACTGGCTAGGTCCTCTGGTACAATATTAAATGCAAGCGGTAAGAGTAGACATCATTGTCTTTTCTTAGGGATAAGACTTCACTTTTCCTCCAATTAGTATGTTGTTAGCTATAGATTATAGTTGACCTTTTTTAGGTAGGAGAAATTCTTTTGTTTTCCTAGTTTTCTGAAAAATTTATCATGAATGGGTATTGAATTAATGCTTCTCTGCATGCATTGAGGTTATCATATGGTTTTCTTCTTATTCTTCAAGCTGTTAATATGCTGAATTATAATGATTTATTTTGAAATGCTAAATCAACCTTGCTTTCCCAGGATAAATAACAGTTGGTCATGATCTATTTATTTTTTTCCATATTGCTGCTGGTTTTTTTTCCTATATATCTTAAAAAAAAGTTTTTAAGATTTATGTATTTGAGAAGGAGTGTCCATGTGCACAAGTGGGAGGGAGAGGGTGAGGGAGAGAATCTCAAGCAGGCTTCTTGTTGAGTGCAGAGCCCAACACAGGACTTGATTTCAGAACTCTGAGGTAATGACCTGAGCCAAAATCAAGAGTCAGATGTTTAACTGACTGAGCCACCCAGGTGCCCATTTCCTAGCTTTTTAAAGATGTAACTGACATAGAACATTATGTAAGTTTAAGTTGTACAAAGTGATGATTTGATATATATTGTGAAATGATTACCACAGTAAGGTTAGTTAACTGTGTGAGATGATGGATCTGTTAACATTTTTCACACGTGTGTGTGTGTGCATGTGTGTGTGTGTGTGATGAGAACTTTTAAAATCTACTTTCTAGGGTGCCTGGGTGACTCCAGTTAGTTGAGTGTCAGGTTCTTGGTTTCAGCTGAGGTTGTGATCTTGGTTGTGAGAATAAGGCCCACATTGGACTCTGTGCTGAGCATGGAGTCTGCTGGAGATTTTCTCTTTCTCTCTCTCTGTACCTCCCCCTGCTCAATGGCACACACTCTCTCCCTAGGATAAAGCAATAAAGTCTAAAAAAAAAAAAAATCTATTTTCTTCGCAACTTTCAAGTATTGTTTGTTAATTGTAGTCACTGTACTGTACACTGGAATTGGATCCCCAGTTTGTATCCTTTGACTTCCTTACTCATTTTCCCCACACCCTCATCAATTTACACTCCCATGACCAAAATTCCTTGTATTCAGTATCTTCACCAGTACTTCATACTGTTAGAGTTTTAGATGTTTCCTGTGTAGTGAATGATTGGCAGTGTCATGGTGCTGGATATAAAACAGTTGACACACCACCAAAATCTCTCTCCTCGTTAAACAAACGTTCTGTGGTCCCATTGTCCCATTTTTGTTTTGTTTTGTTTTGTTTTCTGTAGGAGAGTTCATCTCAGTGCTAAGTCTCAAGTTTTTCATGTTTTTGGAAACTTTTACTTGGTGTTATGTCTATTAAATAAATTTTGTTACTTTTGACCTCATTTTTCTAGTTATTTGTATTGCTCTCATGCTGATTTCTTTGTTGCTGCCTTTTTCTCTTTCTTTCTTTTGCTTTCTTTCTTTCTTTTTCCTTCCTTCCTTCCTTCTTTTCTTTCTTTTATTTCTTTCTTTCTTTTCTTTTTCCTTCCTTCTTTTCTTTCTTTCTCTTCCTTCCTTCCTTCCTTCCTTCCTTCCTTCTTCTTCTTCTTTCTTTTTCTTTCTTTCTTTCTTTCTTTCTTTCTTTCTTTCTTTCTTTCTTTCTTTCTTTCTTTCTTTCTTTCTTTCTTTCTTTCTTTCTTTCTTTTCTTTCTTTTCTTTCTTTTCTTTCTTTCTTTTCTTTCTTTCTTTCTTTCAACACTAGTCATTGAATGAGTTGAATTTTCTTGGTATAGTGATTGGTAAGAAGACCTTATGCTGGAGGGAGACCTGGGAGGAGTTATAGATTTGCTGAGGTTTTTTACAACGTTTCTGCTGCCACACAGCCTTTTTACAGATAAGCTAGTTGTGTGATTTGTTTTTGTTTTTTTGGTTTTTGGCTTTTGGTTTTTTTTTTTGGTGTGAAACCTAGAAGTTCTGTTTGTCTCATAATTCCAATGAAAATGACAGTGGTTGTCATTATTGATGGGTTTTGTTTGTTCATTCCCTTTTCTCCTTTAAGTTTTTCCAGGAGGAGGAGAAGAAAATTCTCATTTACTTAGCCATGCTGATGCCAGAAAGCTTGACTGACTTTGGTATTAACTGTAACTTAATTTTTTTTTACTTGCAGTTATAAAAAGTTGATGTCTCTAAAAATCACTGATACTGATATAAGACCGAAGATCAGTTTAAAATTTAGTACAAAAGGTACTGTTTTATTCTTCTATGTCTCTTCTTGAAAAGAGTATTAAAAGTTTAGACTTGCTCTATACATTATCATGCCATTAACAACCATGTGTTTATGTTTGTCATTCAGTGGGCTTGGGGTTTACACCAAATAAGCATCACTTAGTGTAGGCTAGAATTCATGGACAGAAATCAGCAGGTATTTCAGTCTTACATTACCTTGGCATTCTGTAGAGAAGTTTGCTAGGTCTGGTGTGTATTGCTGTGACTACACAATGAGATTGGACTCCCTACCAACATCTCCTCTCCTGTTGCATTCCCTGTTAATAGAGCTAAATAGAAGGCATGAAAATTTTGGGCTCAAGGCCAAGTAGTCTAAACTTAGGTGCCAGCTGTTTAGAAGTATGCTAAGAAATGCCACCTACTTAGCACTTGGACACTTTAAAGGTTCCTAGTCCCGTGGAAGAATGGTTTGGTGGCAGTGCTTCTGCTGGGGGAAATGAATGTCCTTGATCCCAGCCAGCTTCATTATTTGGCGACCAAGAGAAAACTCCTTGGGTCATTTACCTTGCTTGCCTCCACAGTATACATCAAGCATATCAAACAAGAATATTAGTTTTAAAAATTTCTTGAAACTTAGAATCATGAAGGATAAAATAATAAAGCTGCCTCTTATGATAAATACATGTTTGGATAGTCATACAAAAAATATACCATTATATATCAAGTTCATATTTCTAAATCACCTCAGTCTACTCTCCTCCTTTAGAGGCGCTGTTAAAACCAGAAGAATACCAAGTAGTTCATTCTCATGCTTTATGCCATTTCATTGGTGAAATATCTTAATAATAAACTTAATTATTTTTTGAGAGGATAAGAACATCATCATCAGGTCAGTGTGTCTCAAACTTTAATATATGTTTAAGTCACCAAGTCACCTGGTGATTTTGTTAAAACATAGATGCCAATTTAGTACCTCTGGGTTGCATGGGACAAGAGGGATGCTAAGATTCTGCATTTCTAAGGCTCTCCCATAGGGATGCCAGTGCTGGCCCGTGAACTACACTTTGAATATTAAGGCATTAGGTCACTTTATGTTTTTTGATATAGTTCTGTATTGTCTAATATGGTAGCCATTTGCTATATGCGGCTATTTAAAATAATAAAAATGAGATATAATTCAAATTCAGTTCCTTTGTTAGAAAAGCAGCATTTCTGGTATTCAGTGGCTAGCACACCAAATCTAAAACATTTTTATCACAGAAAGTTCTGCTGGACAGTGCTGATTAAGATAAAATATAGTTACTTAAACAAAATATAATTAAACACTGGCAGTTACCATTCTTGGCAGTCTTCGGAATTTTCAAAGGCCCAATACTTTAGTGCCATTTGGTTGCCAAAGCTCATTTACTTGAACAAAACCCTGGATGGTTGAAAGGCTTCTGTGGTGATTAGTCTTTGTGATTACTTCTGCTTGGGAATATCTAGTTTTTGTTGGGATTTTTTTTGACAGGTAGACAACAGCATGCTTATTGAGCACTGGCTGTGGCAAAGCATTGTATCATACTTCATTCTCTTGGAATAGTCCCTTTCCTACAGGAGCTTAGGATGTAATACAAGAGACCACATAGAGAAAGAGCATTAATGTGGAATGTTTTGACTTCTCAAAATTCATTTTCAGATGAAATGCCTATCTTCAAACTTGATTATAATTATTTCTATCATCTGCTTCATATAATTATCATTTCTGGTACTGACATTGTCCGGCAAATATTTGATGAGGCTATGCCACCCCCTCTTTTGAAAAAAGAGCTTCTTATACACAAGAATGTGCTGGAACCCTACTACAACCATCTTTGGACCAATCACCCTTTGGGTGGAGCATGGCATCTGCTTTATCCCCCAAACAAGGAGCTACCACAGTCCAAACAATTTGACTTGTACCTTCTCTTAGCTCTCATAAAACATTTGAATGTATTCCCTGCACCCAAAAAAGGCTGGAATATGGAACCATCATCTTCTGATCTCTCTAAGTCTGCAGACATCCTGAGGCTGTGCAAATACAGGGATATCCTCCTTAGTGAGATTTTGATGAATGGTCTCACTGAGTCACAATTCAATTCAATTTGGAAAAAAGTTTCAGATATTCTTCTGCGCCTCGGGATGAAGCAAGAGGATATTGAGAAAGTGAAGGAGAATCCCATTGAGAATATCTCCCTTGATTACCATCAACTCTCCATCTACCTAGGCATTCCAGTACCAGAAATCATCCAGAGGATGTTATCCTGCTATCAACAAGGTACAAAATAATTACTTACTTCAGCTGGTAAACCTTCACTGAGTGTCTGTCATGTGCCACACACAGTGCTAAGAGCAGGAGATTCAGTGAGCTCACATTCTTGGGAGGATAGACTCATCAAGAAACTAATAAAAATCATAGTGCTAGGGATATTCCAGGATGCCATGGGAAATCCTACTCTAAGAGATTCCAAAAAAGCTTTCTGGAGAGTATAATATCTAAGGAATTCTTAAATGACATGTAAAAGTTAGCCCAGTGAAGAAGATGGGAGAAGGATATTTCAGAAGGAAACAAGAACAAAGCTATAGAAACATAAAAATAATTGTAATGCAGAGAACTAAAAAGTTTTGCCTTATTGAGCTCAAAGTAGGGGAAAGTTAATGGAGAATATATTCAAGAGGATTTCTCTTGTCATGTTGAGAAGTTTTTGTTTTCAGAAAGGAATTGAAGATTTTTAAGTTAAAGGAGTTTTATCACTACTATAAAATTAAGGAAAAGCATGGAATACAGGTACTGTGTATTTCAAGGATACCCTTTTAGATACCATGAGTATATGTTTTCTCCTTTCCAGTAGAACCATGACATTTAGTTTAAAAGTTTGGCAGCTGTCCATTGGCCGCACCCATGGGTAATTTAAAAAATCGAATAATGTTTAGGCAAGTACAAGGTCAGCAGTAGCCATTCTCAGACATTGTTTCTTGATATGGGAAAGACTTCAGACCTTCTTTCCTGCATTCCTGGATAGCTTCTCAGTTGTCCTAATGGGGAGTGGAGTTCAAGGCATGTCAGCATCACTGAACCCCTTACTGAGCTATTCTGGGTGATTTTTCCTGGTCCCAGTTATTAGTTGTGCTACCTAGTGGGCAACTGATGACCACACTGATGGTATGTAACTGTTGAACTTACCAAATTTCTGGTAATTGTTGAACTGATACAGATTTTCTTCGGAGATTTGCTACTGCCCAGTAACAGTCCTTTTACTGAGGTTCTGGGACACCATTGTGTTTTTCTGCTAAACCTTTGAGAGCTTTCTTTGAGCATAAAAGAAGAGAATGCTGACTGATGATATAAGAAAGTCATGCAAGAATCCTTGACCTAAGAGACTCTTTTTTAAATTTAAGATTTTTAATAACAAATGAGAATAAAGGTAATATTTGGGAGGTTTTTGAGCACTAAATAAATATAAAGCATTTCAAACAGTTCTCGGGTAGACCAAAAAGGTTCAAGTCCCTTTAATAGAGGCTTTCCTAGTAGTTACTACAGTAGCTGTTTTCATTTGTTTGGTTAGTATCCACTGTTCCCACCAAATCACTGTAAAGGTTGTCTTATTTCTTCACCATTCAATATCTAGAACCTCATACAGCCTGATGTATTGTAGTTTAATAAATATTTATGAACAAGAGAAAGGGAGGCTGATCAGGATAATTCATATTGCTAAAAATGCTCCAACTTTCAATGGAGGCTTGCTTCATAACTCACTATTACTATTTCATGACCTTAGACTTTTTAAATTGTAAGAATGTGCTGTTTGTTTTAAAGGGCTTATAGTCTAGGCATTATCTATTAGGAGCTATCAAAATTTTTTTTCTTCCCTAAACATGAGTTTATAACCTTTATGTTATAATCTAAAGATTATGCCTTGTTTAAACTGGATCATGAGTGAAGCTGGTTGATTTTATAGTTAGTTATAAAATTAATTGATGCAACATAAAAATCTTCTTCCTTTTCTTAGTCCCAGTCAGGTATTTTTTGGTTGCCTTTGCAATTATACAGCTTAAGTTTTTTTCTTTATGTGTCATAGGAATTGCTCTACAATCAATAACTGGCAGTCAACGTAAGTATGTTTAAAAACAAAATACCTAGGTGACCTTTCACCTTGGGATGGCTAGGGGATACTTACAGGCATTTTACGTGATCAGTTTAACTGTAATAAACTATAAATATTTGTTATAAACTTGGAAAATCATGTGGTCAAATTACTGTTGGTCAGCTGAATGTAGTATGAGCCTTTGTACTCTGCTTTGGTCTTAGTGCACGTGCTCCAGGATTTACCCAAGCATAGTTTAGTTTGTTGACTTTTTAACACACTGGATATTTCATCAGGCAGAAGTGTCTACCTGCTTCCTCTACCTGCTCGTATATGCCACTCTTTAGCTTATGTAGCTTTTATCTGGTTAACTTCTCCACTGTTAAACTATATACTCTTTTTTGCCAGGTGGTAATTACTTTAATTTATATTTTTGTGTTCTTGTGGGTTTTTTTTTAATGTAATTCATATTGTGCAAGTAAAATTATACATAAGAAAACACTGTTGGTTTTGTTTGGAGTAAAATTATACTTCAATAAAAATATTTAAATGAGGAAAAAAATGTTCATTATTCTAAAATTATACTAGTTACAGTATTAATAGGGAAATGTCAGAATCCTCAAAAACTTAGTATTTAGAGTTGCCTTAAGTTCCAGAATATCTAATATTTAGAGTCTATTTAAGATAACAGTAAAGTATCTTAGCATTTGGGTTTATACTGATTGGTTCTAGGGTAGCATCTGTACCTGTTTGGTCATTGATAAATGGACATTTCATTTTCATCTAGTGAGGGAACAGAATAAGATGTCTTCTATTTTAGTTCCTGGGATGATGTTTTATGGGGCAAAGGGTCGGAGGGGGGGTTGTTTATAATAGTGATAAGAGGCTAAAACTGTATGTATCTCAATTTTGAGTGTTTTGTTTTTAACGCTTAGGTATTGAACTAGAAGAGTTACAGAATGAGGAAGAAGAACTAAGTCCACCCCTCATGGAATACAATATAAATGTGAATTCAAACCCTGAAATACAGTTAGCAGAAATGAGTAAAGATGGAGCATCAATACCTAGTGAATCTTCAACAGAATCTATTAAAGATCTCCAGGAAGTATAAGCTCTCATTAATATTTAAATTAGAATTTAATCAGGGCCTTTAGTTTGTTGCATGTGCTCTACTTACAGCATCCCATATAATCTTACTGTCATAGTGTTTACACAGAGCTTGAATTGGAATGGATCTTCCCTAGTACTTCTTCCAAAGTCTTTCCTGCCTTAGCCTTTTATTTTTCCAGCATTTACTGAACACTTGGTATGTGCCAGGTACTATGCTAGATTTCTGAACATATTTTTTCATCCTGAGTGGTTGGAAAGTGGGAAGTTAATAGAAAGTAGAAGAAAGCATAATGGGGAATAGAAGAAGAGAGAAGAAAACAGGGATATTTCAATGCTGTTTGCACATGGGTAGGATTAAAATCTTACAGGATGGATCTTTATTTAATGGTTTATTTAACGGTTATTATATGGCCACTAAATTACTCCCAGGCTTAGTTTTTCATTTTATGAACTTGAATATGTTGATTCTTTTTAGAAGTCCCTTCCTCCTTTGTTGCTCATGCATGCACATGGGCAGATGGGGATCTGTAAACTTTTTTTCTGTAGCCTATTCATTGATATTACAGGTTATTCCTTTATAGATCAGAGATTTCTCAAGAGTGGAAGACAGGTTAAAATCAAAGTGAAAATGAAAATTTTCTATAGAATCTAGGAAGAAGCAAATGTGATGTTTAATATTAGAAGATAAAATATTTCAGTGGTTAGAGGAAATTTATTTTGCAAAAAACTTCTTGTACAGTTTGAATTGTATGTTAATTTATTTCTTGTCAGGTTAAGAGTAAACCAAAGAAAAAGAAAAAGACTAAGAATAAAAAGGTAAGTGACTGTATTAGCATTATAATAGAGGGATGTCTAATTATGAGCACTTAGATTTAATACATGGATTCACCGTTAGAACTTAAAATTAGTTCAAGTAGACTAGAGCATAAATGACTTAAAATGTCAATAGGTTCATTGAATATGTGGTTATAGAGAAGTCTATGTATGTTAGATCCTGAATGATTCAAACTCACAGTGTGTCTTACTTTACTTACCTAAATCATAATTATACATTTAAATAGACAAACAAGAAACTGAAATAGTTATTTGGAAATTTCACTGATTTCTGCATACTACGTTCATTTAAAAAATGCCTACTCAGTGTTTTAAAAACAGCTTCCCATCATATTTCTAGTGATATATTCAGAAGCATTTTTCAAAACCTCAAGAAATCTTGATTTTCTCCTTTGTGTCTAAGACTCTGCCAACAATGCAGTAATGTACAAAAATGTTAGAAATTCAAGAAGCTTCATTCATGCCTTTTCTTTGTTTTGCCTGTTACAAAATAAACAACTTATTGTTACTGTCAGTAGCAGCTTTAACAAAAAGTCTTTTAATTGCTTAGAAAATTACAAAGGAAAGTTGAGTTTTGTTTTGACTTATTTTTTTTTTTTTACTTAATTTTTTTTTAACTAAGACTATATTTCTGGAGCAATTTTGTTTTTGTTCAGAGAAAAATTGAGGGGAAGGTGCAGAGATTTTCCATATATCTTTGGCCTCCACACATGAATAGCTTCTCCCATTATCAATATCCCCCAGCAGAGTGGTACATTTGTTGTAATTGATTAACTACATTGACATATCATATTCCACCAAAGTTCATTTACATTTTGGTTCACTCTTGATGTTTGTAGATTCCTATGGATTTGGACTTGAGTTTTTTTTAATCAAGCATATAGCTAACCACTAGGCTTTGCAAATCTTATGGTGGGGGGGAAAAAAGGTGTTATTTTCTGGCCTGAAGCATATACTTAAAATCTAGATGTACTCTGTAGATTATATTACAAATTCAGTGAGACTCTTTGCCCAACTACAATCTGGTAAATCCATTTTATTTCATCTTTTGAAAGTATACACAAATTTTAATCATAAATGAAAACACAAGGGAAAGTTAGCAAACACTTAGGTGAAGAACAAAATAAAGGTTATATATACTATGATCAATGAAATATCAATACCATTTTCATATTTATCATAACCATCATTTATTAAAATTTATCATTTCATTCAAAAGTTATTTTGAAAAAAAAAGTTATTTTGAAAATCATGTTTTTAAAAGACATGAATAAGATGACTTACTTTTAGGCAGTTCTTGTATGATAAAACACAACCTGGTCCATTAGTTTCACTGATAATTTTTAATTTTTGCAAAAAATTTTAGTAATTTTAGTAAATCCCAGGTCTAATACTACATAAAACTGGCCAAGTAAATCCACAGCTGTCAGGCCACAAATCTTGTTTCCAAAGGTATATAAGTTTGTCTCTTCCAAAAAATTAAAATATGGTTCCTCAAATTCTCAATTTTAATTAGAAAGTCCCACTTTTATGACAAGTTGTAATTAAACAGGAATAAACACAACTGGAAATAAATGTAAACACAGCTCAAAATTTCACATGGTAGTAATATTGAAAATGTCTTATTAAATGTCAAGAAGTTTTTTCTTATTTATAACCTAAGTTTTTTTCTAATTTATTTTATTAGAAGTTGAGATACTCTGAAGATAATTATATCAAAACGAGATTTGAACATTAGAAGAGAGATCTTACATTTTTTAATCTAAATTCTAAGGGATAGAACCTAAAAATGCTGAAATTTTTGCATATGACTTTTATATATAGTGGTCCTACTAATATACATTTGTTATTGTAGGTACAAAGTATTGTCTAGTTATAGTGTAAACAACCAGTTATAAAAAGCTAAGTCAATCCACATTTTCTAATCAGGAGTTTCCTTCATGAAAAATTCTAGCATACAGAAATTAGCTTGTGTTATACAGAATAACATCAAAGTCCCTATAAGTGAAGTTATGTCTTCTCAATTATTTTGCAATATCTCTGCCTAAATTAGTTGAAATCCTAAGAAGATCTCTCAGAGACTCTGGAAGAATATGATTAAAAAAAAGTAAAAATTGTGTAGCAAATAGAGGGGTCAGTACAGATAACTTGTAACTAGTATGTAAAGAGACTTTGTAGTTAACACTTTCTTCAGTTAGGAATTTAGTATTTAGCTTCTAAATTATAAATAACTCTTTTAGGAGTTAATTAGACCCTCCTTCCCACTCTCCTCGGCCCCCCCCCCCCGGGGAATTAAGGGTTAAGAATAGAAAAGGGGGGAAGGTAAAGCAGATGGCAGAAGAATAGAAGGCTTTGTGATGAAGCCTTTGAAAAAGAAAGAAACATGGCAGGAAATAAATCTAACCCTTCAAATTGGATGTGCTCTCTACAGACGGGAAGTTACTGAGATGCATGTAAAACAGGCTGATGCATGTGTTGACAAAAAGTTGTCATGGGAAGAGCTAGAAAGTTTCAGAAACTTTTCAACTATACTAGATGTTCATTCTGAACAACCAAATGTCTTTCCATTCAGTTATTCAGGTACACTGGAATCAAGGTAGGAGTTGATAATTCTAAGTTGTAGAATCAAATTGGTACTGGACACTGATCAGACACTGAGATGCAAAAATCCTCTTAGTGTACAGACAGTAAGGCAAAACAAATTTGTAAGTACATCTTGGAATGTATGGGGAAGAAGACCCTGAAGTTTCTTACAAATAAAAGTTGGTAGTAGAAGTTAATACTCTAATTCGTGTAAGAGTAAAGAGTAAATAAATAATACTCTTAACAGAAGGGTAATGTATAAGAGTAATTAATCCTCTTAATTAGCATATGTTGAGTGTTATTGCTATTATCTTTATGTAGTATGTTGCCTTTATAATTTTACTTTAATGAATTTAAAATTTAGGGTTTTATTTTTAACATTTCTTTCTAATTGTGATCTCCCTAACACTTCTTTTTCTGTAAGATTTCTTAATATATCCGTCTGCTTTTACCTTATGTGTAGATTTTCAAGAACCCTTGTAGTTAATGTAGTATTCCATGAAGGAGAATTACACATTCCCTGGCCAAAGATTACCAGTAGGTGCAAACTCGGCCCCAATATTTATTTCCAATATCTTGATAATTTTTAAGTTGTTTCATGTCTCAGTGGTAGGTTGCAAAATTAATTTACTGGGTCACAACTACCATTTTATAAAATTAATAGAATTAATAGGAATAAAAAAAGCTTCAGAATTCATCACATAGTCTCTTCAGGCAGAGATATAACAAACTGCCGTGGACTGAGTGTTTTAAGCAACAAACATTTATTTTTCACAGTTCTAGAGGCTGGGAAGTCCAAGATCAAGGTGTCAGGAGATTTGGTGTCTGCTGAGTGAGGGCCCTCTTATCAGATGGCTAAATTTTGCTGTATCATTACATGGTGGGGGGAGAGAGAGAGAACACACAGAGCAAGAGATTTAACTCTCTGGTCTCTTCCTATAAAGCTGCTAATTCCCTCATGAGGACTTCATGGCATCATCTAAACATAATTACTTTCCAGTGCCCCTACCTCCAGTTACCATCACACTGAGGGTTAGGGTTTCAGCATATGAATTTAGGAGGGGCACAGAAGTGCAGTCTGTAACACATATAATATGGGTAAAGTTTATGTAGTGGAACTTAAATTTCAGTTTTATATTATGTATAAAGATTTATATATAAGTGCATTTACATCATGATGTAAAATGTGTTTATTTTGCTTTTGGTAAAAAGGAGTTTAAGAAACACTGATCTAAATACAGTCACATCACTATGTTGTACTGACATAGTTGATATAGATTACTAATTCTTGATGCTGTTTTTCAGAATAAGGAATCAAAAGAAGAACAAGTGTAAGTATTTATTTAATTTTTAAATTTTTATTACTATTTTCAAAGTGTGCTTTGCCAGTATGGCACAGCCTTACCTTGGAAGGTGTTCTAAAAGAAGAAAGTACAGTTCCTTGTAATAACTTGACACTTTTTAAGAGAATGACAAAAAGTTAAATTATCATTTACTTTGGGAGAATAGAATCTCTCACCATTTTTATATAAGGCACTCAAGAATCACCCAGTACTAATTGCTTTTTTATTCAAAGACTAATTTGCCTCCAGCATAAAATCTTTTAAAATGTCATCTGGGTTGTGGTTAGCCAAATCTAAATTTAAGTACGATTTAACCTTAGAGAACAGATCATTGTTTGTCCTAATGACCTTTTACAAAAGAGTTTGTCTTGAGTTGGTTTGTTTAATCCACAGCTTGTTGTTATTGTTGCTGTTTTTAATCCCCGGTTGTTAACCATGAATTTTGAACCTTTACTGGAAACGTATTAATGTCTGAAGATCACTGGATTGTACAACCATGTGATTGAGGACAGTGCAGTAGAGGGTGGAAGTAGGGGAGACAGTAATGAAGAGATTCATTATACCCACCAAAAAGTTTGTTAATTGAAAGTCCATAACTTTAGAGAATTCACTGTGAAAACATAAATTATTAAGATATCTATATGGTAAGTAAATGGTTCATCATCTGAGTTTTTCATGTTCTCTGGCAGCAAGTTGAGCAAAACAATACTAGAGCAATAGTTTTTTTGTTTTTTGCTCTTTTCAAGCCATGTCTAGATGCCTTAAAAATAACTTACTGAAGAGTGAAACAGTGCTATCAATCATTTTGCTTATGTTACCTAAAATATAGACCCAAATCTAGATGATCATCAAATTACCCAGGGAGCTTTTTTCTCATATGAGAATTTTCAAATATGCACAAAAGAAAAGAATATACATTTACCCTAGTAAATGTACCTGTCATCCCAATTCAGTAATTACACTGTTTTTCCACATTTGCTTCATTCTTCCCTCACCATTTTGTTCAAGTGTTTTCAATGCCAAATTTTATTTTACGTCTACGTGCTATAGTTTTCATTTCTTAACTGATACAAACGTTTTCCTGTATTGTTACACTGCTATTGTTAAAATTTAAAAACTTAGGAATTATCTGGATGTTTTCAAAATTACAAATTGATCTATATATTTGCAGTTCTCAGGGGACCTGCAAAAATAATAGTTTTAGAAAAGCTCTTCAGATAATTTGGAAAATTAATTGGGTTTGGAATCCAGTGGCCTACACAAGCAATTGATTTCATTGAACTTTCCAAACGTTTCTCAAAATGTGAGTCATTCTAGAATACCTCAGTGATACCTAAGACTATTTTATATTGTTTTACAAGTTACTCTACAAGCATTAGAGGCCATTGTTTTCTAGGTCTCAAGTGCCTAAAAGTAATCATCCTAAAAATATTTTCTTTCTATCCACTAATCAAGTCATTTATATCATGTTACAAGTAAAAGTACTGTTTCTTGTTACCATTTAATGAGATTAAGAAGGAAATTTATAGCTATAAATAGTAGGACAACTTGAAAGGATAGTAGCATACATCTAAATTTTAGATATAGGTATAAAATTAGCTGTCATTGTATTTGTAGTATTTTCATTCCTTTTTTTAGTAGTTTCTAGTTACTGAAATCCATGTAATAGCACTGCAGTTTCTTTTAAGTCCTGTTACCAAAGAAACCTCCATATTTAAATCTACTCTATGTTGCTATATGTAGCCCTCTATCTAAATGTACACTGGACCTAAAGCAATGAAATTAATAAAGTCAAACTACTTGTTGAGAATGCTATAATGATAAAATAATATAGTATAACTGGAAATGCTTCTCAATATTTCCCAAAGTATTGTTTCTCTAAAAGTAACTGATGTTAATGAACTCCATGATCTCATAATTCTTGGTAACACTAGAATGAACAGAGTACATGTACATATCTTAATTGAGTAATAGCTCATAAATGCTAAATAAATTCATTATGAATTGTAATGAGAAATACACAATATGAGCACTGTCTAAACTTTCTTTGACCATGAACCCTTCTGATGCAGAATATTTCATGAGATCAATAAAATATTAATTTAGGAAGCAGTGGCTTAGATGAAAAACACTCAACCATTATAAAAGATTACATTGATTATGTCACCACTGTAGCCCAAATATGATAGGAAAGGAAGAGCAGTTGAAGAAAGAGCAAGCCAATCTATACCCAGTCAGTGGATTTATGAAAGATGATACAAGTGATATCCAAGAGGATTCTGCAACTGAAGACAAGTTCTATAGCCTGGATGAATTGCATATTCTGGACATGATAGAGCAGGTAAGCCTGATCAGAGAGAGTACAGCCCAGCCTTCCTTCCAGAAACAGTTGTCAACCTTTGTTTTCTCCATGACTCTGAATAGCATGTTAGCCTAGTGTCTGTACTGTGTTTCTGTGTTTGTGATGAACAAGTAAAAACAGAACGGGGGAGGGACAGGGATAAATGGAGGAGGAAAAGAACCTTAGGAGCCAAAACTTTTCACGTTAACCCTCAAACCATTTCCTGGCTTTAACTCTTGGGCAATGTTGATTACAAATGCATTCCTTGCGAAAGGTTTTCATATATCACAAGGGGGAAAAAACTTGTCTTCATTTCATTGACAATTTTGAGAAAAATAGTTTACTAAAACAAAGCTACTTCATTTTAAAAAAAATAAACTGGTTGTAAGCATGAAATGTCTATAAAAATAATAACAATATACAACAGTTTTTTTTTTTTTTTTTGTTTCCTTTCTTACTAGCAGTCACTGCTGGGAATGATGTACCTATATGTGAAGGTACAGGGGAATATGATTTAAGTGCTCAGCAGAACACTAAATCAGATAAAGCATATGACTTTTCTGTTAAAATCACTTGATTTAAATGTAGAATTCTATACTAATGTAATTTAATGATATCCTGTTCCACAGTATGTAGGAATATTGATTGTCTAAGGGTACAGTTAGTAAAAATGATTCCCTGGCTGATAATGGTCATCTTTTCCCTTTCTAATTGTAATAGAATATGTATATTTTTACTGAAATGGCAGTCTTAGCTTTGAATGTCAGACTGAAGTTTAAATATGAGGCCTTTGGTTTGGAAAATGTTTACTCCCTCATTTATTCGAAAAATGTTTAGCACTTTTTGTCAAGAGCTATGCTAAAACATGGTCTTTGTGATCATAGTATTTATGATCCAGTGGAGCAGTTGAATATTAAACTAAGGTGGTACTGAGTAATAATTGTTTGGACACTTACCACTGCCTGAGTTAGAATTCAGGCTTCTCCACTTTCTGTGTAAACCTTGGGTAAGTTACTTAACTCAGTTTTATTATCTCTAAAGTGGGAATAATAAGTGCCTACCTCATATGCTTTTAACAACAATGAAAGCAATACTGAAAAAGGCTTAAAAATATGGTAGGCATGCAGAAGACCAGTAACCGTGGGATTGTTTAGTGAATGCTGTAATTGGGGAGAGGTGGGTTTATCTGCACCAATCAGAGAAGTGATGTTGCATGAGTAGGAGTTAGATGACAACTTTAAATCCCCTTTAACTAAAGAAGTAGTGGGGTTTTTTTTAGAGGAAAATAAGGCATGCATATTCCATTCGCTCATTAGGGCTCAACCAGCAAAGCAGAATATGGAGAAACTGAGAAGGAAAAGCTTGCTCGGCAACGACAGCTTTATAAATTACACTATCAGTGTGAAGTAAGTACTTTTGCCATTCTATCTGAAGCAAGTCAGGGGTATTGAAATGTTCAATTTAATGGTAGTTTCTTTTTTTGAAGAACCCATTTTTTCTTTCAAGACTATGGTGACTTGAATAGAATTAACTGTGAAGTACTATTTTTCATTGATCAGGATTTCAAAAGACAATTGAAAACAGTGACTTTTCGGTGGCAAGAAAACCAAATGCAGATTAAGAAGAAAGACAAAATCATTGCATCTCTGAACCAACAAGTGGCTTTTGGAATCAATAAGGTTTCCAAGTAAGTGCAAATCTGTTGATAACAGGAAATTCTGGATTTGCTCCATAATGAACACTATCTTTAAAAGATAATCCCTGTGTAGCCACGAGGTGGCATTGTGACTACACATTAGGAACTGCTGAACTACAGGCCTGTACTTGCTTAAAAGCCAACCATATTTTTGCCTTGCCAGCTGGATTGAGAAATAAGCAACTGCTCACTCCATATATCAAGCTTTACATGTATTGGCTGAACAAGTGTGATTATAATAGAATTACAGGAGAAAGATAATTAACTTTCAGGTCATGATTATAATTTATAAAAATATGACCAATGATTTGTTTTTCTTTATAGCATATAATGAATACATTCCTCAAAGCCACCCGTGAAATCACTTGAATGCTTTTTTGGATTGGTCTCAGAGTTTTTGTGTTCCAAGACCAAGAGATTAAAAATGAATCAAATTTCTAATGACTCCTCCCTCCCGACAGTCTCATTTCCCATAACAATCTTAATTATTAAATACCTCAGACTAAAAATTCTGACTCATAGGGAAAAATGAATGGCCTTGTTATATTCTTTTTGTACTAATTACAGTCTCCAGTCAGTATTGGTTGAAATAATAATATTATTTATGATACATTTTAATAAGTGGTAATATTACAGGATAGCAGTTGTTCATGAAGTCTAATTTGAAATCCGTTAGTTCTTAGACTGCTAGTAGAGAGAATAGACAAGTTCTAAGGAATATCTTAGAACTTGGAGTCCACAGTATTAATTATGAAATTGGAGAAATATTTGGCAGAGATTTAGGTCTTAAATTATCTCTCACATATGATATGCACCTTGAAGGAATTCTTGGGGAGCGGATGCCATAGCGCTGGTAACATAATCTCAGTTAAAAACACTTTGGCTTATCCCTTCTAGAGTCACAGAGATCCTTCAAGTTCAAGGAGGTGTTAGGACCTAAGATAGCTTTGGCAAATCTAAGCTGGCTATAATCACTTAACCCACACTTCAGGGATGCCTTGGTGGCTCAGTGGTTGAACGTCTGCCTTTGGCTTAGGGCGTGATCCCAGGGCCTCAGGATCAAGTCCCACATCAGCTCTTTGCGTGGAGTCTGCTTCTGCCTCTGCCTGTGTCTGCCTCTCCTCTCTCTCATGTATAAATAAATAAAATCTTAAAAAAAAAAAAACACACTTCAGGGTTCAAAACTTTGTCTTTTAGCTTGAAAGGCAGTGACCAATCCAGACATATGTTATATAATGATCAGAAAAGTAATACCATCCATGCAGATGAGCTGCTGCCTCTCTCCTTTACCATCTGAGGATATCCTTCTTCAATTCTGATAGCTGATCCAGACACCCTAGTATGCTTGAGATTATAAAGAAACCATTTTAGGGGGTGCATATATCTTCATACAAGGAACATTCAGTGTTGAACATTCACCATTTATCAAGGGCCCACTGTGTGAGAAGAATTATGTAAGGCACATGTAGAAGATACCAAGACATGTCAGACATGGTGAGCTAATGGAGAATATAGATTAATTTGTTTAAATTTACTTAAAACAGAGGGACTTCTAGTTCTACCAAGAAGTAGTAGTTCTACTCCTTGCAAGTCCTCCTATTTACAACCAAAACACCCTAGATTTAACACGACAAGCAAGTCTAAGAAGACTCTAAAAGGTAGAAGAAAGCAGACTAGACTCGGTCTAGAGACTTTGGTATTTGAGGAATGATACGGTAGTGAATTTTCCTTTTTGCCTCTCATATGGACAGGGTAGCAGAAATTACAACCTGGAACAGCCAATAGGTAGGGTGGGGGACTTGTAGAAAAGCTTGTTTCCTCTCGCCAAAGGATCAGAAAAAGGAAGATATAAAACCCCAAAACCTTTTTGGCTTATCCCCTTACTCTACTCAAGCACCAATGGTCCCATACCACCCCTTGGAAGCAGGTAGTGTGTTCTGACATTGGCAGATAGCAGAAACCAGATTTCCTTGCTGGGGTAGTATTGGCAGTCCTGAGTGTATCCAGCTAGTCTTCCATTCCTCACCAGGCAAAAGCAGTTAGTAGGGCCCAGCAGGAAGCTGATTTTTTTACCCTACTCAGAGCTAAAAAGCAGAATGAACTTCCACATCACTCATCTGCATTGAGGCAGAGGGTCCATGTCTGATTTTGGTGGGATGTTATTAGCAGGGCTGAGTGAGATTCTAAACATAAACACCCACTCAGCCCTCACACTACACAGCAACAGGGGGTCTTCTTGCTAAAATAATTAAAATAGAATCCAAAGTCTCATAATAACCAAAATACCTAGGTATACAAAGAACGAGGACAATTACAACATGAAAGAAAAGACAGTCAACAAATGACAACATTATGATTCAGATTTGAGAATTGTTTGACAAAGATTTTAAAACAACTGTCCTAACAATGCTTCAACATGAAAATTGAATTATCTTTAAATAAATGAGAAGCTATAAAATCCTTGCAGAAATTTATAATAAGGTATGGAAATTATAAAACTAAAAAATACAGTAACTGAAAATCTTGCTGGATATAATAATATTCAAGATGACAGAGGATTGATCAGGTGAACTTGAGGACAGACCCTACTATTGGTTGCTAATTTCTGCAGTACCCTGTCTATATATGAGAGGCAAAAAGGAAAATTCACTACCATGTCATTCCTCAACAGTAAAAGACATTACCATTACCTCATCTGAACAGCAGAGAGGAGGATAGACTAGGGAAAAGATTTTTAAAAAAGGACAAAGTCTCAGTGACTTGTAGGACAATAATAAGAGTTAAAATTCTTACCAGAATATCAGAAGGAGAGAAAAGAGATTGGGAGGAGGGAGTGTTAAAAGAAATGAGGTGAAATACATAAATTTACAAATTCAAGAAGCTGCCTGAATCCCAACTAATATAAACCCAAAGAGGTCCATGCCAAGTCACATAACTAAACTACAGAAAATTGAAGTAAAAAAAATCTCAAAAGAACCAGAGGAAAAAAAACATGTGGGAATGCTAATTCAAATAACATTGCTTTTCTTTTTTCTTTTTCTTTTTTTTTTTTTAAAGATTTTACTTATTCATGAGAGAGAGAGGGGCAGAGACACAGGCAGAGGGAGAAGCAGGTTCCATGCAGGGAGCCTGATGTGGGACTTGATCCCGGGACTCCAGGATCACACCCTGGGGCGAAGGCAGGCACCAAACCGCTGAGCCACCCAGGGATCCCCTAACGTTGAATTTCTCATCTAAGATCATGGAGGCCAGAAGGAAGTGGCACATTATTTAAGTACTGGAAGAAAGGAAACTAAAAACAACAAAATCTTGAATCCTATATCCAGCAGAAGTGTCCTTTAGGAAGAAGAGAAATAAAGACAAGTCTCAGACAAAAGAAAAGTATAAAAATCTGCTGCTAATGCTACCATTAAAGAATAGCTAAATGGGAGGTCTATAAATATAAAGGAAATAATAGAAATTTTTCAAAAAGAACATCAGAATGAGTACGGGGGCGGGGTGTAAATAATAAGAGTCCATTCTGTTTCTCATTAATTTCTCAATCGTATTTGATGCTTGAATCAAAAAGTATAATACCATCTTATGTGGAGTTCAACTTGTAGAGGAAATACTTACAACAATTGTAATTTAAAAGTGTAGCAGGTAAAGAGACCTATATGAAACTAGGGAAAATCTCACTATCAGTAGACTACATATGCATTTTGCAATACCAAGTGCAACTACTAAAAGCTACAGAGAGAGATATGGATTCAAGGTGAATCCAAAAACTTTTAAATAACCCACAAAAAGGTAAGAAAAGATAAACAAGAAACAAAAAATGATAGACTTAAGCTCAAACATCAATAATTACCTTACATGTAAATGATTTAAATACATCAATTAAAAGACACTGGCACAGGGGATTTTAAAAATAAAAAGCTGTAATCCAACAATATGTTGTTTCTAAGAAATTTCAGTTTTATCAACATAGGTTAAAAATAAAAGAATGGCAAAATATATACAATGTAATCATTAATCAAAAAACAGGAAGGGCCGGCAACCCAGGTGGTTCAGCGATTTAGCGCTGCCTTCGGCCCAGGGCCTGACCCTGGGGTCGCAGGATCGAGTCCCACATCGGGCTCCCTGCATGGAGCCTGCTTCTCCCCCTGCCTATGTCTCTGCTTCTCTGTGTCTCTCATGAATAAATAAATCTTAAAAAGAGATAAATTTAAAAAACAGGAATGGCTACTCTAGTATCAGATAAAATGGACTTCAGAGCAAAGAAACTACTGAAAATGAAGAGGGACATTACATAATGAAAGGAACAATCCACCAGGAAGACATAACAACTTAAAAGTGTATGTATCCAACAACAAAGCCTCAAAATATATGAAGCAAAACTTGATAGAATTGTAAGGAGAAATAGAAAAGCCTACAGCTATAATGTCCTAGATTTCAGCACCCTATTCTCAGGAATTTGTAGGACTACTAGATAGAAAATCAGTAAAGATAGAGAACTTCTACAACCCCATCAACCAACAGGATTTAATCAATATTTATCCGACACTTCACCAGACAAGAGCAGGATACATATGCTTTCAAAGTGACCATAGGAAATGTACCATACTAGGACATATCCTGAAAGAAAAAGCCAAAAGAATTTAGAGAATGTGTTTGTGTCCACAAATAAGTATTTAAATCCATCGTTAAAAAATAAAACTTCCCTATTTCCAGTAAAAAAAAAAAAAAAAAAAACAACCAAAAAAACCTCCTAGCCCATAAAACAAACCTCAACAAGTTTAAAAGATTGAAGTCATGCAAAGTATGCTCTCAGATCAAAATGTAGTGTAACAAGAAGTCAATACCAGAGAGATAACAGGAAAATCTCTAAACACTTAGAAACTACACAGCACACTTCTAATCAATACGTGGGTCAAAAAAGAGATTTGAAAGGAAATAAAAATATGTTGAACTAAATTAACATTAAAATACAGTATATGAAAATTTGCTGTAGACATAGCTAAAGCATTTCTTTGAAGATTTATAGCATTAAATATACACATTTGAAAAGAGGAAAGGACTCCATCTAATATAAGCTCCCTCTTCAAGAATCCAGAGAAAGGAAATCAAAATAACCTAAAACAACAGATGGAATTAATAAAGATTAGAAGTAATGAAATTGCAAACAGAAAATAAAATCTATGAAGCAAAGAGCTGTTTCTTTGAAAATATCAATAAAAGTGATACACCTCTGTCAAAACAAAAAGAAAGAAAAAGGGAGACCTATATACCACCATCAAGAATGAAACAGTGATGATACTACAGACCCTGTAGACAGAATTACGCTGAGTGAAAAAAGCCGGTCCCCAAAGCTTATATACCATATGATTTTATTCCTATAACATTCTTGAAATAACATTTTAAAAACTATTAAATGACATACTAAAAATGGAAAACAGATTAGTGATCCAAGGTTAGGAAGAAGAAATGGGAATGAGAACAAAATGAGGTATTGTGATAAAACTGTTCAGTGGCTTGACTATATCCCTATCAACATCCTGGTTATTATATTATAGTTCTGTAGGACATTTGCATTGGGGAAACATGAGTAAAGGGTACATGGGATCCCTCTGTATTATTTCTTACACCTGCACATGAATATGTATTTATCCCAGAAAGTTTAACATTTTTTTTTAAGTACAGTTAACCCTTCAACATGGGTTTGAACTATGTGGGTCTGCTAATAGGCAGATTTTTTTTTTAATTTTTAATTTTTATTTATTTATGATAGTCCCAGAGAGAGAGAGAGAGGCAGAGACACAGGCAGAGGGAGAAGCAGGCTCCATGCGCCGGGAGCCCGATGTGGGATTCGATCCCGGGTCTCCAGGATCGCGCCCTGGGCCAAAGGCAGGTGCCAAACTGCTGCGCCACCCAGGGATCCCAGATTTTTTTTTTTTATATAGTACGGTACTATAAATGTATTTTCCTCTTCTTTATGATCATCTTAGTAATATTTTTTTCTCTCACTTCATTGTAAGAGTATAGTATATAATACATATAACATATAAAACATGTTACCAGTAAGGTTCTGGTGGTCCACAGTAAGCTATTAGTAGCTAAGCTTTTGGGGAGTCAAAAGTTATATACACATTTTCAACTGCATTTGCTAGGGGTAGGTATCAGTATCCCTAACCCCTACATTGTTCAAGGCCAACTGTACCTATAAATAACTGTCAAATGGAGCCTTACTTAATAGGGATTTTATAGGGCAAAAAAGAGTATTGTGGTTTTTGTGGTAAGGAAACTTCATTGGAGACAATATTGAACCTTAGCTCTGTAGGATGAGATTAGAGAAAACACAGGGCATGTAGGCTAAGAGGAAACGAGTGAGCATAGTGTGTGTTCTCATATAGCTTTTAAGCTTTTGTTCAATTCACTTAAACATGTTCCAAGAGTATATGATAAAAATGAAAATATTTTTAAATTGTAAAATGTGGATTTCTTTTACTTTAGAATGTGGTGTTTATCAGGAAGCAAAAGAATCTTTTTTCTTTGGTGTAATTCAATGTCAGTCCTACAGTGTTTGTGAATGATAATTGCAAAATTAACCAAGAAGATTTATATAATAGCAACATATTTTGAACAAACCACAGTAAGCACTTACTAAATTTAAAGTAATTACTGTCAGTAAAACCCATATAATAAGCTTGATAGCCAACCAGAGTAAGCTTCAGAACTTTAGATCTTGCGGAAAAGAATGTCTAATCTTACCCTTATGTTATTCATGAGAAGAATAGGACTAAGAAGTTATGAGTGCCTGAACAGTTATTTCCTATCCAAGCTGGATGATAGGAAATATACCTATATTATCCTTTATTATTTAAAAGCCCAGGTCTTCTGAACTCCCCACCACCACTATCAGCTGTTTACTGCCCACTCTAAACTAGAGCTCGGTAAAATATTAGAGTAATGGAAGCACACAAAGGGAAGGAGAATGTCAGTTTAAAAACTCCTACTACCTCTTTTTCCAGCTCTCTGCATACTCCTGCATACCATAGTAATAAAGCTTGTTTTCCTTCTTCTTTACTTGGGAACATGATCTCTTTTGTGCAGAAACAGACCTGGTTTCTCTTCATTGCATTTTCACTTTTATAGCACATTGATTGTAAGACTCTATAGCTTCTAAGAAGCTTGGAGTAAAGGTGAGTGGGTAATTTAATCTCTGAAATCTACTAGGAAGCAGTCCAGCCAACATTTAAAGTCCTTGTTTTAATGCTGTCATTCTAGTAATTTATATTAACCCAAATTCCTGTGTATCCCAAGGTTCTGAACATAGCAGAACTTAAAGAGAAATGTGCTTTTGCTGTAAATTTCTTCATATTATAGCAAATTAATGGGTCAGTATAAAAATTTAGTTGTGAGGAGATACATAGCAGGACAAGGAAGGAATATCAGAAATGGTTTGTGAACATATATCAGCCAAAAAGTATTACTTTGTACTTCTCTTGGTAGGTTCTTGCATATTAATTTTAAGCCAATTTTATATAAATTTTTTACCCAATCTTCCCATGATTAGGTCATGTCAGTGACTCCCTAGTTAAAATTTACTGTTTTAATTAAAATTATTTGCACACAGCTTTGTTACTACTGTATGTAATATCTGATTCTTTCAGACCTTAACCCAAGTCAATAGTTTATATGACTTGACATAATAACTTTGTAAGAAAGTTAAAGTTCTCAATCCTTCCACAGGCCTAGAAAATCAGAACATACCATCTGTGTTTTCTTGTGGGTAAAGTACAAATTGCTAAAAATATTTTTCTGAGTCTTCAGACTGGAGATACAAGTTCTTTTTGGCTTCGGATTGATGGGGTTAGA
This sequence comes from Nyctereutes procyonoides, assembly GCF_905146905.1. Taxonomy (NCBI): domain Eukaryota; kingdom Metazoa; phylum Chordata; class Mammalia; order Carnivora; family Canidae; genus Nyctereutes; species Nyctereutes procyonoides. The sequence continues at coordinate 35,686,838 of NW_026575030.1, read as the reverse complement.
ACTTAGTACTTACTTTCTTTGGGAAGTCTGTGAATCAGACATCAGGAAAAAATAAATAAATAAATTTCAGAAGGATTAGTTGTAGAAGTCTTATTAGTTTCAGGCTCAATATTTGTGGTCCCAAATGGTCATACATAGTCTCTCCTCAGCTACAAGTAGAGCTGTTCTGACTGTATTATGACAAATAATTTCTAATATATAACACTTTCATCTTTTCTCAGATTACAGCGTCAGAGCCATGCTAAAGATAATGAAATCAAGAATCTTAAAGACCAACTATCTATGAAAAGGTACAAACTTAAGTCTTGCTTTGGTTGAATGTATATCTCTAAAATGCTAGGTATTCCACTCAGCATGTTCCAGGATAGCCATATAATTTATTATCCAGTCTGGGCCATTTTTGAGCATGAAATTGAGACTGGGACAACAGTTACAAATTGGAAGTGTCCTAGGCAAATTGGGAGGTATGTTCACCTTAGCTCTGGCCCTAGAAAACTGCTGAGATTAAATTAGCAAAGTTATGGTCCCATGACAAACTAGCCAGGCACCAGAGCTTATGTGTTCTTATCTCTTTGCCCTAATTGATACTGCTAATCGTGACTGATTTATGAAATTGAATTTTATTCTGATCACATATTTTTGCCTGTAGGTAATTTTATAACAACTGTTTTTGAGATCTAATTCCTATAGCATAAAATTCATTGTGTTAAATTCTACAATTCATTAGCTTTGAATGAACCATCACCTCTGTCTGATTCCAGAACATTTTTATCGCCCTAAAGAAATCCTGGATCAATTAGAAGTTATTCCTCATTCTCCCCTCCCCTAGCTTCTGGCAGTCATTAATCTATTATTTTCCTTATTCTGGATATTTCATATAAATGTAATCATATAATAGCCTCTTGTGATTAACTTCTTATGCTTACTATTTTGTACATCTATATTGTAGCATGTATCAGTATGCATTTCTTTTTATGAGTAAATAACAGTCTATTGTGTAGATATACCATAACGTGTTTACCTTTTCATCAATTGATGGGCATTTGTTTCCATTTTTCCAATATTATGAATAATGCTATTATGAACATTTGTCAGCAAATTTTTGTATGAACATAAAGTTTCAATTCTCTTGGGGATATACCTGAAAGTAGAATTGCTGAGACATTCAGTAAACTCTTTTTAACTTTTTGAGGAACTACCAAAACTTTTCTGACTGACTAACCATTTTACACTCCCACCAACAATGGATGTGGATTCTGGTTTCTCCACATCCACTACAATTGGTAAAATAAAGGCAGATAATCCAACAAATATTTGTGAGGATGTAAAGTAGTGGTTTAAGTTCTTTGTTTTTTGTTGAGTTTTGAGTTCAGTGCATGTTCTGAATACAAGCCCTTTATCATATACACGATTTGCAAATAGTTTCTCCCATTCTGTGGGTTGTCTTTTTACTTTCTTGATGATGTTCTTGAAAGCACGAAAGTTTTTAATTTTGATGGAGTCAAAATTTTCTCTTGTTCTTATAAGCATTTTTGCACAATATTCAATGCATAATAATTCCTCTTGGTTGAATTAATATATATCCTTGGATATTTTTTTCCCTCAAAACACTCTGGCCATAGTGGTATTAACAGTATATTGTCTTATCAAACTTCTCATCAATGTCTGTCAAGTAAGCAGGCATCTGAGTGTTTCTAATAAAACATTGAGGATAGCCTTTACAAAAGTCCTTATTACAATATTATATTTCCAATTAATTGTTTCCTTTAAAGACATAATTTAGTTTGTATGCCCTGAAGTTTGAGGCTCGGATGTAGGAAGCTGAAATGAGATAGGAAAAAGAGAAATCTCATAGGTAGTCTTTCTCTATAATGTTCTTCATAAATAATAATCTTATCTCCTTCTCTCCCTTTCAATTTGTAGAATTTGTTTTCATACTAAGGTGTTGAATGTGAGCTGAGATCCTGAGATAACCAGTGCAATATTTTAATGTAGCAGTTTAGCTTTAATGCCACAAGGGCAGGGATGATAAAAACCTTTGTAGTTGCTAGCTTAGGGATATAGAAAGGCTGGTAGAAATTTTATGTGAAATTTAATGATAATAGCTAGCATTTATTTAGTACTTAATATGCACTAAACCCAAAATGCTTTTATGTATATTTTCTGAATGAGTTTTCACCAACAGTCCTTTGAGGTCAATAATATAGTGTTCTTTATTTTCACATGTAAAGAAACTGAAATACAGAGAAGTAACTTGCCCAAAGTTTCACATTAATTAGATTTCAGAACTCAGATTCATCCTCAGACAACTTTATTTCAGAGTCAAGTTTTAAATCCTAGTCCCTATGTTGAAAATTTTAAAACTTCTATGCTCTTGGTAGTAAAGGAAAACAGTAAGGGCTAAGTAATGTCTTCTCTTGCTTTTATATACTGTAAACTTTTACAAGAAATCATTTCTTACTCAGTGAATAGCTTCAGTCCTTCTCCCTCCTGAATAAGGTGAAAAGTCTGTCTTTGCTGCAATGTTGTTGACTCTTTAATGATCATATATTTCAGATCTCAGTGGGAAATGGAGAAGCATAATCTGGAAAGCACAATTAAAACATACTTAAACAAACTGAATGCAGAAACTAGCAGAGCTTTAACAGCTGAGGTAAAAAAAAAAAGAGAGAGAGATGGGGTGGGGAGGGAAGTTTTGCTTGTATACTAAAGATTTGAAAAAAAGACTGTTATAAGTGAACAGAAATAATTCATCTTAGGACTAGCCAGAAGAACATAGCTTCAACTCTTAAGCTTTTTTGACTCATTGGAATTTTGTACATGATTACTTCAATGTTGATAACTTTATGTTGTTTTTCCCCCAATGACTTGAGGAAATTGGTCTGCTTCAGTATGTGTAGCAAATATATACGTTTTGGGAAAATCCTCATGAAGCCAGGTTACTAAGCCAAATTTCTAAGAATAACATTTTACTGCTTCTGGAGATAATATCTTTCTTTATTACTTTCTACATAGATCTTCCCAAAACCACATACGCATCATACACTCTAATTTCAAAAACCAGCTTACCTTCTAGGCCCCCAGAATGTCACTCAGTTTCTTCTAAGACCTAGAACACCACAGCTAGGGTCTCTTCCAAAAGATATGATTATATGTATGTAATTTTTATTTATAGATAACTAAACTTTTGATATACAAGGAGATTCAAATTTTTAGGAAGCTCACTAACATTAAGAAGATTATAAACCTTCCCATATCTGTCATGCCAAAGCTATATTCTTTAGCAGAAGGCTTGGAAATCTGGAGGTCAACAATCAAGGAATGATACCTGAACCAAAAATCCCTGAAGATTAGTAAAATTCTAGCTATAACCGAAAAACAAAACAAAACCCTCAGATCACATTAAGAGCTCAAATTCGTGTATTTTATTTCTCACTGCTTTTAGTCAGAAAGTTTATTTCTACTCTGCTATTTTATTAACACTTAATGCTGCCCTAGAATATAACCTATTTTCAGGGAATATTGAATGATTAGTGAGAAAAAACAGGCCAAGTGAGCAATGCAGCAGTAATGGTGCAGAAGGGTATGGGTAGACAGACTCAAACCTGCAGGATAGCTGCTTGGACCTCCATTAGTTTTTCTTAGATTACCTCCCAAAGCCCACAGGAGAAGTGCATGGTCCTCCTGTGTGGTCTGATTATTTTCTTAACCCTTCATCAATTAAACAAAAAAAAGCGAATAGTGGGACTTCTTTTGAGTGTTCTTAAACTTAGCCGAATTTGAGTTACTCGAGAACTTTTAAAAATCCCACTAATCAGGTTGCCCTTGGTATCAATAAAATTAGAGTCTCTGACTAGGGCATTTTTTAAACTTTCTGAGGTGATACCAAGGTATGTTCAAGTTTGAAAACTAATGTTCTGGAATGTTTACTAACCCAGTAACCATTGAGTCAAAAAGTTAGAACTGCAGATTTAATCAGAGTTTTTATAATGTATGATGGGCGGTCAAGAAACTCATGTGGTGGAAGAGATTGAAAAATGCTTCAACTTTACTTGAAATGGTTGAAAAAAGAATGTGTTCATTTACAAAGACACTTTCAACTTCTTTGTCTTTCTCTCAAAAATCCGTAGGTGTATTTCTTACAGTGTCGTAGAGATTTTGGTTTGCTTCATCTAGAGCAGACTGAAAAGGAATGCCTCAGTCAGCTTGCCAGGGTGACTCACATGGCAGCAAGGTAACATTTCCCTCTTCCTTAATGAGTCTTTATCTCAGAGATATTCACGAGTGGCTTTAAGGCTGAATAGAATCTGTGTTTTACATGTGTGATGTCAGTCTTTGAAGTGAACAAACCTTTATTTTTTTTAAACCTCAAAAGTCATTTAGTCACTTTGATGCTTTTACCTGGTTGCTTCTGCTGAAGCACTGAAGTCTACTGGGTACAGTAATAGCTGCAGACACCTTTTTCCCTTTCTCTGTAGTGAGGTAGATAAAAAGTCTCAGAAACCTGCATGAAGACCAGATACTTACCAAACAAGTTGGATTCTAAGTGGAAAAACTTCTTCTAATTGATTTCTAATGCTTGATTTTAAACACCTTTGGAGTACATTGAAGGAAAAATCAGTGTTAACACCTAAAATCGTATGTTAAAGGCAATTTCTTGCTATGCTATAATAAATGGTTTTCAAATATCGGGCAAGTTGCATGAGATTATCCTTAAATTTATAATTTAATTTGGAGTATACCTTCATACTAAATTAATTAGCATTCCTGGGACCAAGACATCATTATTTTTAATGATTATCATTTTAATGATCATCATTATTCTTCAGTTCTGAAGAATCAGAATCTCTGATGTTTAGCAAGATTCCCAGGATATATTGATCTGCATTCAGGTCCAGGAAGCACTGTTGTAGGTGATCAGTCTATCTTTGCTTGCTCTAGAAGGGGCACTCTAAAATATTATCAAGCCTCTTTGTGTAAGATGTTCTCAGTGATAACTTGTTCTGTTCTCTTAAAGCTGATGTGCTGGGTGATACTGAGGTGGGGATGTTATAACAGAGCCTTTTGAAAGGCCTCATGAAATCTCTCTTCTAGAGATGGCAGACCTTAAACACCTCAAAGCTGTTCCTACTTAAGTCATTTGGTGGGCATGTTTGGCAGAGCTGCTGTGTTTGTGCAATTTAGGCACTGCATAGAGGCAATAATCTAATTAATCCTCACAGAAGAGGTACTTCTTTCTGATTTGCCCTCCCATAAGGACTATCCTTTCTAATTTGCAGAAGAGTGGATAGACCAACCATGGCACTGTGAGGTCAGGGTTACAGTGAAGATAGTCCAAAACCTGCTTCTAAGAGGGGTCAGCATCTTTGAGAATGCTTCTGCATTGGATGGCGAGGGCAGTTTCTGTCTCCTTACTTCAGTGAAGGGATTCCTGTGTATAGGTTTTGTATGTTCTAAAACATATATATATGTTTATATATATAGCCAAGATAGAAGAACACTTGATATTCTGGAAGCAGAAGTAATATTTGCTCTTGAAAAAAGAAATCTTATGTATTCCCAGTCTTTGTTTTATTTTTATATCGTTCCATACAACTTTGTGCCCGTTAGAGGTAATTGTTGGTGATGGAGGTAATTTTGTTGTTGTTTAATATATGCTAAAGAATATAATAGAAATTTTTGAAGACCTATGTGGTATATAAAAAGAAAGAACTTTCTCTTGTGTCTCCTTTCCTACACTAGCAATCTGGAATCACTCCAATTAAAGGCTGCAGTAGAGAGTTGGAATGCCATTGTAACAGATGTTAGAAACAAGATTGCATTCCTCAGGGTAAGTGGTGAAGTATCTCTGTAGTAAATTGATTGAATGTTATAGATGGTATATACTTAAAGAAACATCTAATACTAAAAATAATTACTGAAGAACTTTAAAGAACTTTTTTTTTTTCAGTTAACTAAAGTTTATGCCTTTTTAAGGTTCAGATCGATTACTTTATGCATGTGACCTTTTCAGGCCTTTCAGGTCCTTCATACAGGACCTGAAATGATAAACTCAAAAATTGTGTTTCACATCTAGTTTTCCTAAAATTCCAAAGTTGATGCTGCTCCAGTCAAAAATAAATGTTTTAACTTGGTCTGAATAATTATGTGTTTATAAAATTTAAAGCAAGATCAAGCAGACCTGTATTAGTTTTCAATCTTAAATTTTTATATAATGATTTCATAATACAAAATAATTATTCATTATTGGTTTAATAGAATTAGGACTATGCTTAAGGTAATCTAAGGAGGTAACCCACAGAATATTAATTTCTTCATTTGGCTTTAGGATATTTTTGTATTATATCTTCGAGTAAATATAATAGGGGTGCCTAAGTGGCTCAGTTAGTTAAGCATCTCCCTTCAGCTCAGGTCAGGATCCCAGCCAAGGTACTGAGATTGAACCCCACATTAGGCTCCCTGCTCAGTGGGGAGCCTGCTTTTCCTGCTCCCTCTCCTTTTTTTCCCTCTTATGTGCACTTGCTCTCGCACGGTCTCTCTCAAATCTCAAGTAAATAATAAAATTTTTCAAAAGAAAGTAAATATATAATGTCATTGTTTTGTGATTTCACAACACTGCTAGCAAAACAATGATATTTAATTGTGACCACAGCCTCAAAGTATTACCTTCTGTCTAGCTTTTCCTTTGGTGGTCTTGACTGTTTCTCTCCCAGACTCTTTCTTATTCAATTCTTAGTGATGCTCAGCATTTATGTTTGGTTTATTCAGTTCTGACCTCAAAAGAGCTGCCTCTTTTTCTCCATCCTTTTCTTTCAAGTACATGTCTTCTGTGTGAAGTATCTAAATGTTTTGTGTAAGCATTTCTTTTTCAGCCTCTGTGGGTTTTACAAAACAATACTGTAGGGATCCCTGGGTGGCTCAGCGGTTTGGCGCCTGCCTTCAGCCCAGGGCCTGATCCTGGAGACCTGGGATCAGGTCCTACGTCGGGCTTCCTGCATGGAACCTGCTTCTCCCTCTGCCTGTCTCTCTGCCTCTGTCTGTGTCTCTCACGAATAACTAAAATCTTTAAAAACAAACAAACAAAAAATACTGTAAAGTAAGATGAGGACAGTGCCAACAGATGTTGAAAGCATTTTGTTGAGTTTCAGGGATTAGAGTCATACTTTTGGCAAAATCCAATAGAATAAAACAAAAGTATATTTGATACTAGACAAAGCTAGAAGTATAACTTTCAAATAAACAAAATGTGTTTAGTGAGTATTCCCTAAAATTTCCCCTCCAGTGAACATTTACAAGTAGCTCAACTCTTTGTCAAAGATACTTTTCCCCCATATTTATTAGCCTGTATTACTCATAGTTTCTTGAATCTTTAGATGCTTTTCCCTTTATATAATTGGTTCTCATTTAGGGGCTGAAAATTATGGAAATACTGAGGAATTATCACAGGAATTATGTCTCTATGTATCTTGCCAACCGACAGATACTTCTAAAAATACAACTTTTTACATTTGAGGATAGTGTTACAGAATTATTTTTATGTCAAAAACTGTTTTTATGTTATTCCTGACATAATAGGTTGAGAATAATATTACATGATTTATTACTCAAAACTACATCAAGTGTTCCCATATGCTATTTCTTTGAAGTTGATTTTGCTCTAAAATATTGTTTCTCTTCTTCTACTAGACACAGTACAATGAACAAATTAACAAGGTGAAGCAAGGGTTTGCCTTGAGTACCCTGCCTCCAATCCAACTACCACCACCACCACCTAGTCCTGAGATACTGGTAAGAAATATGACATTTTGAAAAATGGCAATCTTTATCTTCATGAACTGTTAAAGGCTATATAATAGTGAATATTCAGTATATTTGAAGTGTGTTCAAAATAGAATAGGCACATGTTGTACATACTGTTTGTAATTATGTCCATTCTTGCTATATTATCTCCAGATAATATAACTAGTTGGCTGGCTTAGCTGAGGCCAGTATATAGTTGTATTATCACTGGATTTTAGAGAGGCATTTAGTATCTAAAGAGGTAATGTATTTTCATTCATCCTGTCAATCCCAGCTGCAGTGTAGGAGAAAACTGATGAATGTACAGAATTCCCATGCTCTCAGGTTACCCTGATGACTAAAACATCTTGGCATAGTACCCTAGCTGGCTAGACTTCATCCCTCCACTTCTACTTTTGACATTCTTTTCCTTAACTTTTATCTTTTATTCTACCTTTCACAGCTTCAATTGATGCCCCTTCCCTGTTTATTGTCGGGAATCAGTGGGTCTCAACTAGATAGCTCTCTGTCGCATTATTTATATTATCTTCTGGGAAACATAGTACCTTAACTCAGTATAATTCACACAGCTTTCCAAAAAAACGTTTAGGAGAGAACCCTTAGGTCATAATTTTTATTATCAGAACAGATCTGGAAATATGTGTGAGATATTTAGTGGCATATCAGTTTTCAACAGCATTTCTGCTTGTAGTTGAACTTTGAAAATGTTATTTCTGTAAATAGTTGAGTGTATCAGAGAACTTAAGTATATGAATTGTGTGTAGTTACACAGTTTCAAAAGCAGAATCCAAAACTAAAAGCATAATATGGTATACACCGGGGTCTTTAGAATGCAGTATTGCCTCTTATGTTTTTGGTCAGTTCAGTTTTTATAGAAGTACTACATTATGAACATTCTTATGCTAGGTTTAGAACTTTATCATACCCAACTACCCTGATTAAGGAATATATTAATGTAAATGACGTAGTTACCTAACTAGGTAGAAAGAAGGTAAGACTAGAACCCACTTCTCGTCTCTGTTCTTTAGTATATTTGACTACCCTTTGCTTTTCCAAGGATTCATACAATTAACTCTTATGAAAACACCACGTGTAATGCTGGTGCTTTGTATCTAGATTTCAAATTGCTTTTTCCCCCCAAACATTGTTCTCTGAGTTTAGATCATTGCGTATATAAATATAAATGTATAGGGTTTTTGTTTTTGTAACCTTTTCTGTTTTAGATGCAGCAGTTCTTGGGAAGACCCCTTGTGAAAGAATCTTTCTTTAGACCCATACTCACTGTTCCTCAGATGCCTGCCGTTTGCCCTGGAGTCATCTCTGCACCTGGCCAGCCTAGAGCCCCCCTGGTACAGATCCTTTTTTGGTGAAAATCTATTTCACCACAGTAGATTTCTTGAGTCAGTGTCATCTATTTATTTGATAAGTAGTGGTAGTAGTGGAGGGGAGGATAATTGGATGAAAATTGGATGAATTGTTCTATTTGAGGCACTGTGCTAGGAGCATTACTTACATTATTTCATTAGCTGATTAATACATTTTTATAGTAGACAATTCTTATAGGATTTTAAAGTTTTGCATCTATAATAGGCAACAATAGAGGGTAAATGACATTTTTAATAACTATATTTTAGCATGTTTGGAAAGATTAATACACACATAGGAATAGTAAGTAGAACAGTGTTTCAACTTTATCTATAAACAATATAACTAGCACCAATCTGGAATGTATTCCATTGTAAAGTTAGGAATCTTCCTATCTACAACTAGCCAGAAAAGCCTTATCCAAACCTGAAGCAGCAGAGAAATTTTAAATGACTAGGATTATTAGTTGTAATCTTGGCAAAGGTAAACATTCTATATTTAAAAAAAAAAAAATCTTCTCCTAGAAGGTGGATGTTAAATATATAATGAAAAATTCTCTAATCTTGACTTTTCCATAAATATATTCTAGTCAGTTTTTGTACCTACAGTCTCCCTTTGAAATATATAGTTAGATGGACTCATTTTTGTAGAGTCTGCCTCTGCAAACAAATACGTATATAGGTCTTAAACAGATGTGGTATCAGTTAACATGTTATCCCTGTGATATCACGGTGTTGCTCGTCATATACGGAGCTATATATGTAAAACTTTATTGAAAACTTTAAAGTACCTGAGCCTTCTAATAAGATTACTTTCTGATTCCTGAGGAAAAGCTTGATATTGAGGCAAACCCAGCTTCTGGGCAGTATTCTCCTCTGACTTAGTAGGCTTTGTATGAGTTATTTCAGTTATTTCAGTATCTGTTAGTTTTCATGAGTAACCTATAGAACCTTAGGCAAAAGTTGTCATGTTTATAATTATCCTAGTAATCAGATGAAAACATTCACTTGCTGATATTAATTGGAATCTTAAAGCTTCTAAGAAGAAACTACCATATGGCAAAACTTTGATGGTTTCATGGCTCAGAGGTGTCACTGCAACTTCACACCACCTCTCTCTAACATTCATGAGACTTGGGCAGACATTCTAATAGTATTCTCATCTTTATTTTTTTGAAAATTCAACTTTAGCATAAACTATTTTATAATTAGAAAAATAATCACAAAAAATCAAATAACATGGAAATACACAAAGTAGAAAGCAAAATTACCCTGCGGTTAAATCCCAGGAAATAATCACTGTTTACAAGACTGTTTATAACTTGATACCTTTTTCTATGCATATATATTTTTTAATTTAATATTACCACAGACTTTTTAAAAAATGAAATATTTCATGACATCTCATACTTAGGTATATAGATCTGTTCTTTAAGGATTGATTAGATATGCTGTAATTCACTCATTCCCCTATCAGCAGAGTAGGTTGTTTCTAGTTTTTTAAAATAACAGCAATAAATACCCTGTATTTCTGTATACTTACAGTTGCTGAGACTCACATGTTCCCCTTTTAAAATAAGGGTAATTATAAACAATAAATACTATTGTGCTAGTTAAATCAAATTCTAATGGGGTAATTAGGCGACGGGCACTGAGGAGGGCACTTGACAGGATAAGCGCTGGGTATTATATGTTGGCAAATCGAACTTCAATAAAAAAAATATATTAAAACAAAAAATAAAACTCTGAAAAAGGAATGTATATGTCACTATTCTTCATTCTACCCATTTTCTGAAGTATGGAAATACCAAGTTACTTCCTAATAACTGAGGCTGATGGGTTATAACTGTGCTCCTTACAGATGACTGGTATAGCCTGGACTGTGCCGGCACCTGTGGGAGAGGCTGTGTCTCCCAGTGCAGGTCTGGGAAGTGATCCCCCCATGATGAACTGGGAGAGGATTACAGACAGGCTGAAAACTGCTTTTCCACAACAAACCAGGTACCTTAATTTTTATTTAGTTGTGAGTACAGATTAATACTCTATAGTTTCCATAACCATAATTAGGGCAACAAAACAAATATATTTCCTTACTGTGGCCTTGGTAAGGAAAATGAAATTTAAAGGAATAGTGTTCAATATAAATGCTAAACCTCTTCACTAAATTTAATAAATGAGCAAACCTAAATTTAAAAACCTATTCTCTCATAATTTAAGACCAATAAAAGTACAACTAGTTATAAACCTATCTAATTTTAATGCCACAAACTGTAATGATTATCTTAATAACCTCTTTCCAAAGTGAATTTTAGGTTGATTGTATGCTATATAAGCCCAAACATCAGGTTTTACTCTCCTGTATCCTTAATTTTATTAAGGGCTCTTAGTTTTTGTTAGAGAACATAGTTAAATGCAAGAAATTGTTTTAGTGTGCTTTTCACAGTGCTGACTTTGGCAGAAAGATTTCTTTTTTTTTCGCTTTAACTTTTTAACCAGTATTTTCATTTGAAGCCTAATATTTTTATTTAATAACATTGTTATGCTTCAGGATTAAATTGTGGTTTTATAAGTATGAATAGATAATGATAGTGAATAGATAATGAAAATAGAACTGTAATAGAGTTGTTGTATAAAATGAATAGTAAATCAAAGGTAGTTTTTGTTAGGCTGATGACCTGACACTTCATTTGGGAAAGAAAATATTTCATCCTGGTCTGTCCTACCAAAAATATATTTAGAGGCCTTGGTACTGTGGACTATGGGAATTGAAAAAGAACATATTAACTGTGTGATAAAAAAAACAGAGGGGTGCCTGAGTGGTTCAGTTGGTTGAGTATCTGCCTTCAGTTGGGGGTCATGGTCCCAGGGTCCTGGGATCTGGCCCACATTGGGCTCCCTGCTGCATGGGGAGCCTGCTTCTTGGTCTCCCACCCTCACCTGCTTGTGTGCTCGCTCTTGCACACTTTCTCTCTCTCAAATAAAAAAAAGTCAAAGTCTTTAAAAAAAAAAAAAACAACTAGGAATATTTAATGTGTCTTAATTTAGCTTCACTGTTCTGTGTAATCTTTGTTTTTGAGTTTTACAACAGTAAAATTAACACAGAAGAGAGACAGACCTATAGTAATATAGTTAAAAAGGAGCATTTTAGTCCTGAGTAAAAGCTATTGGAGACACGATATAAAGAGCTCAGTTACATAGTAAGAGGTAACAAATTCAATTTTCATACAAGCTTTCAAAAACAAAACCTGTTTTTGGAAAGAATATTAAACTTTAGTAGTTTTTGTTTTGGTAAAAGATAAATATAAATAGACTTTAGCTCAGAGATCTATCTAAAGGGCCACATCTATATCCTGCTACATATAAATCCTAGAATAGGATTTTGTATCTTGTGGGCACGGGGCGCGCCCCAAGGCAGTAGGAAAATTCACCACTGCTCTTTCTTTGATCTCTTCCAGAAAGGAGCTTACAGATTTCTTACGGAAATTGAAGGACATTCATGGAAAGTCCTTATCTGGACTGACATTTGATGAAATTGTGTATAAGATTTCCCAATTTATTGATCCCAAGAGATCACAGGTAAAAACAAAATGCTATCTCTCTGCCCTTCTGTGTAGTAGTAAGTGGTTTTAATCATCTTTATGTCTATAAATCAATAACCTATTATATTAAATTGTCCATTAACAATTCAACTTAAATTTAACAAATGATATAGGAAGTCTTTTTGAAATACTACCTGATGATTCTAGAATAAAACTGATCTTGAAATTTATCCTAGGTTGCTTTGACTCTTAAGGAAGACTTTTTTCTCATTTTTGTAAAGACTTGTTTTAATTAAAAGCATATACAGTTGTGTTGTATACTGAGTCAGGGAAGAAAACAAGTAATGTTGCTAACGTTTTGTATCAAGATTTCTCATGAGTCTAATTGACCTTTACCCTTTTGCTAATTCTTAACTGTACTTCATTTTCTGTGCTATTCTGTTCTTCCTGTTTTAGAACACTTGAAAAAAAATACAATATTCTTGTTTTCAGAGTCAAGGAAAATCTATGGCAAATGGTAACTGTGTTTCACCTAGCCACACTCCTCCACAGTCTAATGCTGCCCAGCCTCCAAAACCGGTCTGGAGGCCCCTCAGTTCACAAGGGCCTGCCTCATGGGAAGGAGCTAATAATTTGGTGAGACTGTTGATTTTAAGTACATTTAAATTTGGGAGAAAAAAATGAGCTGAATTGAACCTTATGTGTATTTCCCTAGGATGATGATGAGGAAGAAGAGGAGCCTTGTGTGATCTGTCATGAGAATCTCTCTCCAGAAAACCTCTCTGTTTTGCCTTGTGCTCACAAATTCCACTCTCAGGTAACCCTTTAAACTTACCTTTTAAGTATTTTTCCATTAAAACAACTAAGTGAGATTCATGCTGCCTTACTTGAAATCATATACATGTATCATCAGCTATTGCTGTGTCCTGACTTCCACAGAATATAACTCAGGGCTTTAGAGTACCACACAGACACATTTACACCTGCTTCCCTGTACCTAGCCCCAGTTTGCACTGTGCTTTCTCAGATCTCCATACACCTTACAGGAAAAGAGGAGATAACAATAAGATTGAAATAATATGAAGTGGTTCCCTTGAATAGAACTGGAAGGAATGTTAATTGACATAGCGATTCAGTGGCAGTTTAGCAATAATGTTCCTTCACCTTGATTGGCTATAAACATATAGTGTCCTTTATTCCCATGTACTGATGGCCTCCTATAAAGCATAAGATTTACCTTAATAGTCTGTCCAGGCTCTTGTATTTGCTCTTTAGATGCTCAGGTTTTAGTTTTGATGTTAGAAAAATACAAGACTAGCATATCTTTCATTGATTTTTGGCACTTTATATAGATTAATTCCTGGTGGTGGTGCTGTGCAAATGCTATTGATATACAATTTATGATCCAAGTCTTTTGGTATAAAGATGTAATTTGATCCGGGAAAATACAATCTTACATAAAGTCTCCTCAGGGAAGTGAACAGTAGCTAGCTCATTCAAGCCATATCTGTAAAACATGATTTCAAAGATATGTGATACCTAATACAGAATTATATATTCATTCTACTCTCATATGAAGAAATAGACACAGGCTAATGCCAAAATATCGGGAAAGATACTTAGTCTTTTGAAGTTGTTAAAGTCCTACCCATTTAGAAAATAAATGTTTCATGAAACTTATTACTCTGTGCCATTGCCCATATAATGGAAAGCAGATAACCCATTCAGGTTACTTTCTAGGGTTACAGTTAGTGGGCCTAATATATAGTGTTGTTTTTTTTTTTTAAAGATTTTATTTATTCATGAGGCAGAGAGAGAGAGAGAGGAGAGAGAGCAGCAGACTCCCACAGGGAACCTGATGCGGGACTCAATCCCAGGACCCTGGGGGATCATGACCTGAGCCAAAGGCAGATGCTCAAACCACTGAGCCACCCAGGTGCCCATATAGTGCCTATTCTTAATGTCTTATCTGCCTTGGCTCTCATTATTTATACAGGTAAAATTGGTTTGTTTTTGGAAAGTTAGTATTCAAGCAAATGATGTAACAGATGGTTTGTACCGTCATTGTCACCAAAGAGCCATCTGAAAAGTATATCCATCATCTAGGGATTTTAAGTTCAAAACACCATAAACGCTTGATACAGGGTCTTGGTGACTTCCGTATGTTACCATTTTTTTCTGGATTAAAAATAACAGTGTATAATAAACTAGAGGAAAAATATGTAGCAGATTCCGTCAGCCTTCTTGTTTTGTTTGTTTTTTTTTTTTTTTTAATTTTTATTTATTTATGATAGTCACACAGGGAGAGAGAGAGAGGCAGAGACAGGCAGAGGGAGAAGCAGGCTCCATGCACTGGGAGCCCGATGTGGGATTTGATCCCGGGTCTCCAGGATCGCGCCCTGGGCCAAAGGCAGGTGCCAAACCGCTGCGCCACCAGGGATCCCCAGCCTTCTTGTTAAGAAGAGTTGCTAAGTCATCCTGAAAATTGGGGTTGGGGAAAGGATCCTAATCACATGAACTTGCTGAAAGGTGTTCTGTTACAAGCTGTATTACTCAGTGAATCACAGAGAAAATGCCATTATTACAGCAATTGGCTTGGCAATTTACTAGATAAGGTAACTTATTATACAGAGTACCAGTTGCCTCTGCTAGGCTAAGTCAGAGAAACTGACATGAATATTTTTGCTCCTTAGTGCATTAGACCTTGGCTGATGCAACAGGGGACATGCCCAACCTGCAGACTCCATGTTTTGTTACCAGAAGAATTTCCGGGTCACCCCAGCCGACACTTGCCCAAGATCTGATCCAAGGGTGTGATTATGCAAAGGAAGTTCAGTTATCAGATTCCAGAATTTAGTTTTGCCTTTTGTTATGAACTGATAGTGTGAGTGTTGTGAAGCAGTGTACTCTTTAGTTTTGTGTAAAAGAAGCTAGCTAATCTCATCAAAGCTGCAGCCAAAGAGGACAGGACAAACCTTCAGGACTTGGAGCGGAAAGGGCTTACATTTTAAAACTTACAATATATTTGCCCATATGTTAGTAAGCATTTTCTTCCAATGTAAACATCATTGTTAGACAAGAAAAAAAAATCCTAAGATCTATGCTTTTTCCTTCTTATTCCACTTTTCCTTTACTATTCCCCAAATATGCTACATTTTAATTTCCTGAAATAAATTTAAGAGGAAGAGTGGAACAGCAAACAAGTAGGAAAATTCCATACATTTTATTGTTTCTTTTAAGTTTTAAAACTGCTTACAAAATACATAATTGAATTATTTAAAATCTTCCCCATTCTTCTTGGCCTCTAAATATGTGTCCACAAAAAGATTATGAGCTACTTGAGGGTGGGGGCCATATAGTGGTGTGTTGGAGCTTATCTAATAATATAGTTTGTGAGAGGTGAATGTTGAAGTTTGAGGAATTTTGTGAGCCAGTGATCAAATTGTTCATAGCTTGAAATCTGCCATAGTGGGAGTATTTACACCATAGAAATTTGTAAATGTTGTAAGTCAGGGCTTCTCTTCCCAAGAACTTGTTGTTAAACATTTACCAGCACACTACTGGGACCATGTCTGATCCTCCTGTGTGTTCTCAATGCCTTGCACAGTAGGTATAGCATAAATATTCCCCAAATCAGGAAATAAAAATGAGTTAATGTGTAAATTAAGTCACTTGCTCAGTTGAATAATTAAGATCTTACGGTCATTTGTAAACATTGTCATTGGACCTTACACTTGATTCTTTTTTCTGCCTTAAAAGTTTATTTTCACTTTGTCATGCTGCAGGGTTTGGGGGACTGTTTGTATGCAGATGCTACTTATGACAAAGTTGATATTTATTGGGCTAAGCTGCTATCTAAAGCTTGTCACTAGGAACTGTTTTTAGAGGTCAAAAACCTATTTTGAAAATAGTATGTGTAAATGTTGTACATGTCTGTAGTTAAAAAAAATCTGAAGAATTCAGTTATGGTGTAAGATGTTACTTGGTTCATATTTGTTTCCATAAATTATTGAAATAAGTGTTTTGACTCTGCAACTATTTTATCTGTGTATTTCAGTGTAAATGTATCTTGAAGTTACTTTAAATCTCTATTTAAAACTACTATTTCTATAATTGTATGCTAAATGTTTTCTTCTGTAATGTCAATAGATTGGAAAACGTGGAGGAAGATATCCAAAAATGAGGGCAGTCTTCTAGACACTTTTAAAATGCCAAGAATGTCTTGGAATTGAAAAATACAGAAATTATAAGGCCTTTAATGTAATTATCTCGTCTGACACCTTGAGGTCATGGTTCTATGGCAAATTATCTTGTAAAACAACTGTTTCTTAGTTTGTTTACAACTACAATTTCACTTCCATGTGGGAAAGATTTTATCTGTGTTTCAATTTAAATGTATCCTGAAACTACTTTAAATCTATTTAAAACATTTATATCTGTTTAATTGTGGGTTTGTTTTTTTTCTGACAATAAGTAAGAGAATACCCAAGAAGGCATTCATGGAGACTTGCAGAATCATAGAATATCCGAGCTTGTAGGGTCTTTAATAATCCTCTAGACTTCACCCTCATAAGTATATTTTGCCTACGATCTGAGGATAGGACCTCAACACAGTAGCTGATACGTAGTGAGAATGTAGTAGGTAGGATTGTACTTTTGAAAGTCATGTCCAATTCTACAGATCCATAGTTATAGCTACAGAATAGCATTTTGGGATTTGAATGCAGATCTTCTGTCCCTTAGCTAGTGTTCTCTTCTAGTACTTCAGGGCTGTATCCCCATTTTGGGTTGACTGTGCAAACAAGAAAAGTAGTTTTTCCTTCCTTGTAAATATTTGTCAAAATGAAATGAAAGATGGTAAACCAACTGATTTTTTTTTTGGACTAGGAACATGATATTGAGTGTCTAAATATATAATAGTCTACTGACTTTTCCTTCAGATTCTTGATTTGCTTAGGATGGTTCCAATTAATGCTTATTGTTTTGACATAATAGTGCTCCCTTTCATTCTCAGCAGTGCCCCAGTCTTGATGATAAATTATATTTATGGTTAATTCAGGGAAGGTAAGCTTATTTTTACTAAATTCAAATTTAGCAAGAATCTTCTACATTTATAAAATGTTCCTGGGATGCCTTATCAGATAGTCTCTTAGATAAGACTTCCAGAACTACAGTAGCTAAGGAATATTCTGGTGTATAGCCAGATGACAGTAACAAGATACAGGATTTCTGATTTTCTTGAGTAGGCAGTTTTCAGAGTTATTGGACTCCTGTTACATATGGTTCCTGGACCACATCACATTTACCTGCTGTTTATAAATGATACATATTCCAAGAGTCTATGTAGGAATCTGTGTTTGGAATGAGCACACCAGGTATTCTGGAACATGCTAAAATTTGAAAAACATTGGTGTAGAAGAAAGTGGCTTTCTCAGGCAGATCTGTGTTTGAATTGTCGAACTCCCATCTTTTACATGTTGTGCAATCATGAACAAATTACTTTTCTCAACCAAAACTTCTATAAAATGGGGAAAAGACTACTTGCCTGAGTTAGTGTTCTTAAATGAACATTTATTAGTCTTAATTCCCAAGTACCAAACCTTCTATTTAGTCAATCAACGTGTTGGAATTTACTCCTTGATAAAATTCTTAAATGTTTTTTATCTTCAACTGCCCTTATTAAAACGAATGGAGGAGAGAAAATTTAGGGAAGATGGCAGAGTAGAAGGAACTTGAGCTCACTTCACACCACCGGCCACTCAGATAGCAGCTATGTCTATGCAACTATGAAAATGACTTGAAAACCTGCAGAACAGATCTTTCACAGTCAACTGTAGAGAAGAGGCCACATCGAAAAGGGTAAGTAGAAGGGGTGGAGAAATGGTTGGGAACGAAAACCCCTGCAAGACTAACCACAAATGGGAGGGACACCACAAGCATGGAGAAGCAAAAAGGATCAGACCTCACACCAGACACCCCAGGAACAGGGGACCCACATTGGGAAGGCAAGTGCTCATAATATGTGGCCTTGAAAACCAATGGGGCTTGATATCAGGAGTTTTAAAATCAGGGTCTAGCATACTTTTTCCTCTAGCCAGGAAAACAAGACATGTGTGAGCCAGTGTTAACACTCTTCCTGTCTTGCTAGCATTGCTTGCATGCTTTGCCCCTGGGTTTCTCCACAGACTCACCCCATCTAACCTACCTTCCTCCGTAGGCATCCTGCATCCACCACTGACCAGGACCAGCAACATTCCATAAAGTGACTCCTACCATGTGCAGAGGGGAAGATAACTCCACCAGTGTGCCCACAGTTTCACCAACTGAGCCTTTTAGCTGGCTGCACAGGAAGCAAGCTCAGCCACTTTTGGCTCCTGCAGCTACCTAGTCTGACCACAGCCCACCAATGAAAGTCTCTCAGTTGGCCTTGCAAGGAGCAAGTCCTGCTGTTGGGTGTGCCAGCAGTTGGCAGAGAGGCTAATTGCAGTCAGTTACACTGATTGCTAACCCTGCCCAACATAGTGGCCTTAACAGGCATCTCATCAGTATAAGGACCAAACAATGCCCAGAGCAGTCATTGGGTCATTGCAGCAGGCTGAGATAAAGACTAAAGTAGCTTACATGAGCAGCCCACATAAGAGATATCCCTGCTGTGCTTGGTTTGGTGACTAGGGATGATTGTGCTATAGGGCACCACAGGGCCTCTTCTACACAAGGCCGCTCCTTTCAAGATAAGGAGATGGAGCTGATCTAATACATAGAAACAAGGTTAAGCAAAATGAGAGAGATGAATATGTACCAATTGAAAGAATAAGACAATATCAGAGAAAAAGAACAAAATGAAACTGAAAGAAGCAATATGCCTGATAAAGCATTAAAAGTAATGGTCATAGTCAATGGACTTAAGAATGGATAAACTCAGTGAGAACTTCCACAAATAAGTAGAAAAACAAAGAAATGAAGAACTCAATAACAAAATTGCACTAGAGGGAATAACAGCAAATTAGAATATGTAGAAGAATGAATCAGGATTCTGAAAGACAGGGAAATAGAAAACCACCAAGCTGACAGCATAAAGAAAAAGAAATTAAAAATGGGAATAGATTAAGGGACCTCTGCAATATCATTATGCATAATATTTGTGTTCTAGGGATCACAGAAAAAGAAGAAAAAGGAAGGGGCAGATAACTTTTTTAAAGAATACTAGAAACTAATCTGGGGAAGGAAACATATCCACATCCAGGAATCGCAGAGATCCCTAAACAAGATGAAAGCTGGCAGTCCACACCAAGAGACAAAATAATTGAAATTGCAAAAAGTAATCATAAAGAGGGAATTTTTAAAGTCAAAAGAGAAAACAGTTATATACAAAGGAAAACCCATAATACTAGCCAACTTCTCAGCAGAAACTTTGAAGGCCAGAAGAGAGTAGCATGATATAGTCAAGGTGTGAAAGCAAAAAAAAAAAAAAAAAAAAAACCCTGTAACAACATTCTACCCAGCAAGGTTATCATTCAAAATAGGAGAGAAACTTTCAAAGAAAGGGGTTCATCACCACTAAACTAGCCTTATAAGAAATGTTAAAGGGAGTTGAGTAGAGAGAAAAGGCCATAATCAGGACTAAAAAAAGGTGAAAGGAAAAAATGTAATGACTGAAAGCAAACATGTAAAGGAAGTTTAATCACAAAAAAAAAAAAAAAAAAAAGTTTAATCACTTCTAAAGCCAGTATGGAATTAAAACACAAAAGCAATAAAGTAAATTATATCTAAAACAAAAACAGTTAAGGGATAAACAAAATAAAAAATATAAAATATGAAAACAAATACATAAAATGTTGAGGGAAAACTAAAAATTTGTGCTTTTAGAATGTTTCCAGCTTAAGAACCATCAACTTAATATAGACTGCTATACACATAAAATGTTATATATGAAGCTATTGGTAACCCCAAATCAAAAACCTATAATAGATACACAAAAATAAAGACAAAGGAATTCAAGCATAATACTAAAGAAATCTACCAAACCATAAGAGAAGAGCAACAGAAGAAGAACAGAAGAGCTACAAAAACAACCAGGAAACAATATGGCAATATAGACCCATTAATAATTACTTTAAATGTAAGTGGACTAAATGCTATAATCAGAAGACATAGGGAGACCAAATGGATAAAACAAAACTGGATGCATCTATGCTCCCTATAGGGTATTCACTAAAGACCTAAAGACATACAGACTAAAAGTAAAGGGATGAAAAAACATATACGATGCAAGGGGGGGGGGGGGAAGAGCCAGGGTAGCAATACTTAGACAAAACAGACCTTAAAATGAAGACTGTAGGAAGAGACAAAAAAGAACACTATATAATAAGGGATCGATATAATCAGAGGATGTAACAGTTATAAATAACCTGTGTGTTTAACATAAGAGCACCTAAATACATAAAGCAAATATTAACAGACATAGAGAAAATGACAGTAATTCAATAGTAAGGGATTCATTTACATGAATACATAAATCATTCAGACAGAAAGTGAAAAAGTGTCTGAATAACTCCGACCAGATGGACCTACAGAATATTCCATCCAAAAATAGCAAGATACACATTCTTTCCAAGTGTATATGAAACATCTTCCAGGATAGATCACGTTAGACCACAAAAAAATGTCTCAGTAAATTTAGAAAGATTTCAGTCATATTAAGCATCTTTCCCACCACAATGGCATGAAGCTAGAAATCAATTACAAGGAAATCTGGAAAATACAAACACAGAGGCTAAACAAGCTACTAAACAATGGGTTAATAAGAGGAAATTTAGAAAAAAATACAAGATAAATGTAAATGAAAACAATAGATTAAATTTTTGAGATACAGCAAAGCCATTCTAAGAGGAAAGCTTATCATGATACAGGCCTACCTCAAGAAATAACTCTCAGAACACCTGATCTTACACCTGAAGAGTTAGGAAAAGAAGAATGAACAAAGACCAAGGCCTAGTACAAGGAATAAGAAAGATTAGAGATAAATGAAATAGAGACAAAAAAGAAGAAAGAAAAAGAAAAAGATCAATGAAACTAGGAGCTGGTTCTTTGAAAAGATTAAATGAAGAAACCATTAGCCAAACTCATCAAGAAAAAAAAAAAAAGACTCAAAATCAGAAACGAAGAGAGGAAATATCCAACACAACAAGGAATTTAATATGTCAACAAATTGGACAACCTACAGGAAATGGAAAAATTCTTAGACACATAAAATCTTCCAAAACTAAATCAGGAAGAAACAAAATTTGAACAGACCAATTACCAGTAATAAAATTGAATCAGTAATCAAAAACCAAAGTCACTCATAAGATGGCTTCACAGGTGAATCCTACCAAACACCTAAAGAGTTAATACCTATTCTCTCAAGCTATTCCAGAAATTAAAAAAGGAAGGACAACTTCCAAATTAATTCTACAATGCCAAAATATCCAAACACCAAAACCAGTCAGAGACACTATTGAAAAACACCCCCCCCAAAAAAAAAACACTAAAGGCCCGTATCTATTAAAGCATAGATGCATGAATCTTCAGCAAAAAAAGTATCAACTGAATTCAGCAATACTTTTTAAAAATCATTCCCACAATCAAGTAGGATTTATTCCAGGGATGCAAGAGTGGCTCAGTATTCACAAATTATCTGATGTATTACATCACATTAACAAGAGAAAGAATAAAAACTGTATGATCATGTCAATAGATACAGTAAAAGCATGTGACAAAATACAACATTCTTTCATGATGAAATTTCCCAACACAGTGGGTTTAGAGGAAACATAATGAAGGCCATATATGAAAAATCCACAGTTAATGTCATACCCAATGATGAAAGCCTGAAAGTTTTTCCTCTATGAACTGGAGCAAGAAAAGGGTGTCCATTCATTCTCACCACTTTTATTCAACATAGCACTAGAAGTCCTAGCTGTGGCAATCAGACAAGAAAAATAAAAGGCATCCAAATTAAAAAAAAAAAAAAGTAAAACTGTCACTGTTTGCAAATGACATGATACTCCAATTAGAAAACCCTAAAGACCACTAAAAAAACTACTAGAATAAAAGTATTCAGTAAATTTGCAGAATATAAAATTAACGTACAGAATTGTAGCAGAAAAATAAAAATCCTATTTGAAGTTACACCAAAAAGAATAAAATACCTAGGAGTAAACTTAACCAAGGAGATGAAAGACTTGTACTCTGAAAGCCATAAAACATTGATGAAAAAAATTGAAGATGACACAAACGAATGGAAATATATTCCATGCCAGTGGATTAAGAGAATATTGTGAAAATATCCACATTCTTTTACAACTTGCTCAACCTTTGTAATATTTCATCATAAAAAATCAAAAAATGTACATATAATTCTTTACACTTAGAGTCAAGTGTAAGTTTCTTACAGGCATAGATCCAGAAAATCCAAAAGGAATATTTAGCATTAATACAATGAAAAGAAAGTTGGGATCAAGACTGATATTTCCATTTGGACCACAGTAGTTTACACAAAGAAAATGTACATTCATTTTAGATTTTCCAGAGTTCATTTCATTTGGTTTTATCCATACAGAGGATAGGTACTGAGATCTGCTATCTGAACAAAGTAACCTGACCCCTGTGGAAACTTCTGTGTGTACAAACGTATCTACTCTAGCACAAGCAGCACCTGAAGTGTTTTACCCCCACTTCATTCCTTTCCTCTTTTAACTTGAACCAAACCAAACCAAATAAATCCTAGAATGGGGTCAGCTGCAAATAATATGGTTAGAAATATTAACTCTGCTAATCAGAAACAACACTGCATCTTTAGAAAATCCAAACACCTTCCCCACCCCCCCCATATTCAGAACCATTAAACCATCCAAGCAGAATAAATAACTCACATTCTTACTGAGTTAAACCAAGTCTGATTTCAGGGATCTTTAAAGATTTGCCTGTTTTCCCCTCAGAATCTGCAATGTTGGAAAATTTAGTATACTTAAATCATATTGAGATGAAAATAAAAGTTAACAGTCACAAAATGACAGTGAAATACTCTCATATCAGACATCATGGCATTTCAAAACTGGATAGTGATGGAAAAAAAAAAACAAAAGGCATTCGAGTCTGAATAGGAAAAAATACAAACCAATCTACAGATTCAGTGCAATCTTGATTAAAACAGCATCCGCACTTCCCACAGAACCAAAATAATACAAAAATTTCTATGGAGCCAAAAGACCCCCCAAATAGCCAAAGCAATCTTAAGAGAGAAAAACAACACTAGAAGTATCACAATCCTAGACTTCAAGATATATACTACAAAAGCTATAATAATTAAAGCAATATGGCACAAAAATAGACACATAGATCAATAGAATAGGGAACCCAAAAATAAGCCCACATTTTACATGCTCAATTTACAACAAAGGAGGCAAGAACACACTGAGGGAAAAAGCCTCTTCAATAAATGGTGTAGGGAAAACTGGATAGCTACATGCAAAAAACTGAAACTGGACCACTTCCTTACACCCTACACAAAAATAAACTCAAAGACCTAAGTGTGAGACCTGAAACCGTAAAACTTCTAGAAGAAAACATATACAGTAATCTCTCTGACATCAGTCTTAGCAACATTTTTCTAGACATATCTCAGGCAAAGGAAACAAAAGCTACAAAAATACTGAACTACAACATAATAAAGTTTTTGCATAGCTAAGGAAACTATTAACAAAATGAAAAAGCAACCTACTGAATGAGAGATATTCACAACTAATATATCTGATAAGGGGTTAATATCCAAAATATATAAAGAGCATATACAACTTGATAACTAAAAGTAATTTGATCAAAAAATAGAGGATCTGAATAGACATTTTTCCACAGAAATACAGATGGCCAACAGACCCACAATATGATGCTCAACATCACTAAATATCAGGGAAATACAAATCAAAACCACAATGAGATATCACCTTATACCTGTCAGGATAGCTATTGTCAAAAAGACAAGAAATAACATGTAGGTGAGGATGTGGAAAAAAAGAAAATCTTGTGCACTGTTGGTAGGAATGTAAATTGGTACATCCACTGTGGAAAACAGTATGGAGATTTCTCAAAATATTAAAAAAAAAGCCATATGATCCAGTAATTTCTCTGAGTATTTACCCAAAGAATACAAAAACACTAATTTGAAAAGATATATGCACCCCTATGTTTATTGCAGCATTATTTATGATAGCCAAGAAAAGGATATAGGTAAATAGATAAATGTGTGTGTGTGCGCATGCACATACACACACACACACACGTGCACAGAAATACTACTCAGCCATAAAAAAGAATGAGATCTTGCCCTTTTGACAACATAAATGGACCTATAGAGGATTACCTAAGTGAAACAAGTCAGACTGAAAAAGACATACCATATGATTTCATTTATATGTGGATCTAAAACAAAACCAATGAATCAACAAAATGAGACTCTTAAATACAGAGAACAAATTGGTGGATGCCAAAGAGGAGGGGGCTGAGTGAAATAAAGGAGATTTAAGAGACAAATTTCCAGCTATAAAATAAGTGTCATAGAGGTGAAAGGTACAGCATAGAAGATACAGTTAATAATATTGTAATAACATTGTATGGTGACAGTGACTGCATTGATTATGGTGGGTATTTAGTAATGAATAGAATTTTTTTAAGATTTTATTTATTCTTGAGAGACACACACAGAGAGAGAGGGGGGGGCAGAGACACAGGCAGAGGGAGAAGCAGGCTCCATGCAGGGAGCCTGACGTAGGACTCGATCCCGGGTCTCCAGGACCACACCCTGGGCTGAATGCAGCACTAAACCGCTGAGCCACCGGGGCTGCCCTAGTAATGAATAGAATTCTTGAATCAGTGTTGTACTCCTGAAACATACAATATTGTGTATTAATTACACCTCAATAAAAATTATAAAACAAAGGGAGGAGATAATATAATTATTAGTCCTACTTCCAGGCCTAGGTGGTGACCACAGAATTCTAGATCTCACCCATAGTTGACTAGCTGTACATCAGACTGGCTAGACTCACCATCAATGTCCAGGCTATTGCCCAAGTTCTATACAAGTTCTAGGTGAACCTAAATGAGCTAAAGTATGGTTGGCAGGTCAAGGCTTACACCCTTATGAGCATACTTGCCAGCCTCCTCTCTGAAAAAGGTTTGGCCAGTACTACACTTTGGGTTGGTCCCAAGGGTCTTTAAGCCCTTCATTGCTCTCTGTATCTATCTCATCAACTGCCCCCTGATGACTGAGGACTTTGTGGTCAGCAGCAAGTGCAATAAACAAATGTAAAGGGTGTAGGAGTCCTGAGCAAAACATGAATCCAGAGCACCTGTTTGAAACCGTATCACAAGCCATGCTGAATGCTGTGGACCAGGATGCAATGTGAAGCATGAGAATCATTGTTCACATTTGTCCTTTTGAAAAGGACAGTTGCCACCAGGAGACTGAAAGTCCAAAGGAACTTATTTTCAGTCCCCAGAGGCCATTCAAAATAGGTTTTCTTTTACACACACACAAAACCACTTACTTTACATTACACATGAAAATCAACTCAAAATGATTAAATACTTGAAGACCTGAAACCCAAAAACTTAAGAAAACAAAGGCAGTAAGCTTCTTGACATTGATTTCAATGAATTTTTTTAATCTGACAGTAAAAGCAAAGGCAACAAAGTAAAAACAAGTGGGACCACATCAAAGTAAAACCTGTACAAAGCAAGGGAAACTATCAGTGAAATGAAAAGGCAACAAATTAAATGAGAGAAGATATTTGCAAACCTCATATCTGAAAATAAACTACTATCCAAAACATATAAAGAACTTCTACAACTAACAAAATACAAACAATTAAAAAATGGGCAGAGGATCTGAATGGAGACATTTTTCCAAAGAAAACATACAAATGGCCAACAGGTACGTGAAGATATACGGTAAACATCACTAATCAGAGAAATGCCAATCAAAAATCACAGATATTTCACACATGTAGGAATGTTCAGTATCAGAAAGACAAGAAATAAGTGCTGGCATTCTTGTAGAGAAAAGAGAAGCCTTGGGCACTGTTGGTAGGAATGTAAATTGGTGCAAACACTGTAAAACAGTGTGGAAGTTCTTGAAAAAATTCAAAGTAGAACTACTATATGATCCAGCAATTGCACTCTGGGCATTTATCCTAAGAAAATGAAAACACTGATCTGAAAAGATATATGCATCCCATGTTCATTGAAGTGTTACTTACAATAGCCAAGACACAGAAACAACCTAAGTGTCCACCAACAGATGAATTAATAAAGAAGAGGTAATACACACATAAACAATGAAATATAACTCAGCTATTAAGAAGAATGAAATCTTGGCACTTGTGACAAAATAAATGGACCTTGAAGGCATTATGCTACATGAAATTAGAGAAAGATGGGTACTGTATGATCTCTCTTTTATGTGGAATCTTAAACAAGAAAACAATCTCATAGGTACAGAGAACAGACTGGTAGTCCCATGTGTTGTGTATGGCATGGAAGCAGGGGGGAAAGGGGTGTCAGAATGCATAAAGGTGGTCAAAAGGTATAAATTTCATTACAAAATAAGTCATGGAGATATAATGTACAGCCTGATAGCTATAGTTAAACTACATTACATATTAGTAAGTTGCTAAGAGAGTAGAACTTGAAAGTTCTCATGAGAAAAAATTGTAACTATTAATGGTGACAGATGTTTACTAGACTTACTGTGATGACCATTTCACAAAATATACAAATATCAAATCATTGCATTGTATGCCTGAAAACTAATATTATATGTCAATTATATTTCAATAGAAAAATGTTAAAATTTTCTTTTAAAAGAGGAAGGGAGAAGGGAATATAACCATTACTTATACTTCCAGTTTTGCATAGCAATAGAATGTTAAGAAGTAATTTTATTACATGAAATATTATAACCCATTCAATTAATCCATTTGAACTATATGAACTTTATTACTTTTTAATACTTCCTAGCAAGGTTGAAAAACTGACAATGAGCTAGGAAACTAAAAATTTTGAAGGCTGTAGGAAAGATGCTGTTTCCACTTAGGAGATCAGAATGCTGAGAAAGTGGTTTACTCAAGGTTGTACAACTATTAAACAGTAGGGCATGACTCTAATCTAGATTCCTGACATCAAAGTTTGCCCCCTCCTTTTCAAAGTGGGCTCCACACTCAGCATGGAGCCCAATTCAGAGCATGAACTCAGGACCCTAAGATCAGGACCTGAGCTGAAATCAAGAGTTGGATGCTTAACCGACTGATCCACCCAGCCAAATTCCTTTCTGAAAAACAAATGGCCAGAATAAATCACATATTAGGTCACAAAAACAACTCTCGATAAATTTAATATTAAAATCTTATTATTTTTTTCTGACCACAACAGTATAAAACTAGGAATCAGCTATAAGAGGAAAGCTGAGAAAAAAGAAAAAAAAAAAAACCACAAGCAGAAACTAGACAACATGCTACTAAACAATCAATTCTATAAAGAAATCAAAGAGGAAATAAAAACATACCATGAGACAAAAATGAAAAATACTCCAAAATCTTTCGGACATAGCAAAAGCAATTCTAAGAGGGAAATTTATACCAATACGGGTCCACCATAAATAACAAAAATCTCAAACAATCTAATCTTATATCTAATGGAACTAGAGAAAGATCAAAGACCAAAGTTAGTAGAAGGAAGAAAATAATAAAGATCAAAATGGAAATGAATGAAATAGATATTTAAAAAGTAGAAAGATTAATGAAACAGAGTTGGTTTTTCGAAAAGATAAAATTGATAAACCTTCAGCTAGACGAGAGAGAGAGGAGAGAGAGAGATGGCCCAAATACAGTTAGAAATGAAAGGGAAGTTACAATTGATATCACAGAAATCCAAAAGATAATTTAAAAACTAAACATGTTAACAAATTGGAAAACCTAGAAGAAATGGATAGATTCTTAAAAACATAAAATCTCCCAAGGCTAAATCAGGAGGAAATAGAAATTTTGAACAGACCCATTACTAGTAATGAAATTGAATCAGTAATCAAAAAACTCCCAAATTGGAGTCCAGGACCAGATAGTTACACAGGTGAATACTACCAAACATTTAAAGAAGAGTTAATACCTATCTCAAAAAAGTTGAAGAGGAAGGAATGCTTCCAAGCTCATTTTTACAAGGCTAAAATGATACCTAAACCAGAGAAAGACCATACAAAAACAAGTAAATAAAACATTTTAGGTCATTATCCCTGATTAACAAAAATGCAAAAATTGGCCACAAAATATTAGCAAATGGAATTCAACAATACATTAAAAGGATCATACTCCATGACCAAGTGGTATTTATTCCAGGGATGCAAAGGTGGTTCAATATCTGCAAGTCAATGAATGTGGTACACCATTTTAATAAAATGAAGAACGACAGTCATATGATCATCTAAATAAAAGCAGAAAAAGTATTTGACAAAGTACAACATCCATTTATGATAAAAATCTCAACAAAGTGGATATAGAAAAAGTGTACCTCAACATAATAAAGATTATATATGACAAACCCACAGCTAACATAATCAATGAAGAGTTGAAAGCTTTTCCTGTAAGATCAGGAATAAGATAAAGATGTCCACTCTCACCTGTTTATTCACAGCTGTTAGCTAGAAAAAAATAAATAAAAAGCATCCAATTTGGAAAGGAAAAAGTAGAACTCTCACTATTAGCAGATGACAGGATACTATATATACATATATGTATTTGTATATATATATCCCCATATATATGGATTCTACCAAAAAACTGTTAGGACTATTAAATGAATTCATCAAAGGTACAGGATACAAAAATCAACATATTGGAAACTTGTTGCATTTCTACACACTAATAGTAAACTATCAGAAAACGAAAATTAAGGAAACAGACCGTTAGCAATCATATCAAAGGGAATACCTAGGAATAAATTTAACCAAGAAGGTAAAAGATCTGTATTCTGAAACTAAAAATATTGATAAAAGAAATTGAAGATAACATAAATTAATGGTAAGATATACTGTATTTGAGACACCTAGGTGGCTCAGTGGTTGGGTGTCTTGCCTTTGGGGTCCTGGGATTGAGTCCTGAATCAGACTCCCCATGAGGAACCTGCTTCTCCCTCTGCCTGTGTCTCTGCCTCTCTTTCTCTGTCTCTCATGAATAAATAAAATCTTAAAAGATATAGTGTGTTCATGGATTAAAAGAATATTGTTAAAATGTCCATACTACCTAAAGCAATCTACAGATTCGCGTAATCTCTATCAAAATATCAATGGCATTTTTCCCCAGAAGTAAGGCAAATAATCCTAAAATTTGTATGGAACAACAAAAGACCTCAAATACCCAAAAAATGTTGAGAAAAAACAAAGCTGGGATGCTTCGGTGGCTCAGCAGTTTAGCACCTGCCAGGGTGTGATCCTGGAGTCCCAGGATTGAGTCCCACATCAGGCTCCCTGCATGGAGCCTGCTTCTCCCTCTGCCTATATCTCTGCCTCTCTCTGTCTCTCTCATGAATAAATAAATAAAATCTAAAAAAAAAAAAGCCAAAGCCTAAAGCGTTTTGCTCCTGGATTTCAAACTTATTAAAAAGCTATAGTAATGATACTGGCACAAAAACAGATACATAGATTAATGGAATAGATAGAAAGCCCAGAAATAAATTCATGCTTATATAGTCAGTAAATCTATAATACTGGAGGCAAGAATATACAATAAGGTAAAGACAGTCTCTTAATGGCACTGGGAAAACTGGACAGCTACATTCAAAAGAACAAAACTGGACCATTTTCTTACACCATATACAAAAAGAACTCAAAATGGATTAAAGACTAAAATATAAGATCTAAAAACACAAAACTCCTAGAAGAAAAGTTAGGCAGGGGCATCTGGGTGGTCAGTTAAGTATCCAACCCTTGATTTCGGCTCAGGTCATCATCTCAGGGTCATGAGATTGAGCCTTGTGTCAGGCTC
Source organism: Nyctereutes procyonoides (assembly GCF_905146905.1). NCBI lineage: Eukaryota > Metazoa > Chordata > Mammalia > Carnivora > Canidae > Nyctereutes > Nyctereutes procyonoides. The sequence continues at coordinate 35,656,064 of NW_026575030.1, read as the reverse complement.
CATGCTGGCTCCATAGAGCTGGCTTGAGATTCTCTGTGTGCCCCCTCACTCTCTCTTTTTCTCTCTCAAATAAAACTCAAAAAAAGAAAAAGAAAAACATACACAGTAAGCTCTTTGACATTTGTCTTCGTGGTATTTTTAGATGGGCCTCTATAGGCAAGGACAATAAAAGCAAAAATAAACAACTACATTGACCTAAAAATAAAACTGCTTTGCACGGTGAAGGAAACCTTCTCCCAAAATGAATGAGAGAAAATATTTGCATAGGATATCTCTTATAAGGGGTTCACATCCCAAAAAATCTAAAAACTCATAAAGGGGTACCTTGGTGGCTAAGTTGGTTAAGCGTCAGACTCTTGGCTTCAGCTTTGGTCATGATCTCATGATCATGGAATCGAGCCCTCTCAGGCCCCATACTCAACATGGAATCTGCTTCAGATTCTTATTCCCTCCCCCTCTGGTCCTCCCTCTGTTCATCCATGCTCTCTCTCTAAATAAAATATTTTTTAAAAACTGCATAAAACTCAATATAAAAATTTTAATTAAAAAATGGGCAGAGGACCTGAATAGACATTTTCCCAAAGACCTGTAGATGGCCAACTGGCACATGAAAAGCTCCTCAACATCACTAATCATCAGGAAAATGCATATCAAAAATCACAATGATGTGTGGCTGGGTGACTCAGTGGTTGAGCGTCTCTGACTCGGGTTGTGATCCTGGGGTCCCAGGATCGAGTCCTGCAATGGGTTCTCTCTTTGTCTATGTCTCTGCCTCTCTCTCTGGGTCTCTCATGAAAAAAATACATAAATTTTTTTTAAAAAAAAAATCAGAATGAGATATCACCTTGTACCTGTCAAAATGGTCACTATCAAAAAGACAAGAAATAACAAATGTTGGTGAGGATGTGAAAATGAATGATAACTACACATATGTGGTGACCATTTCTTAATGTACATAAATGTGTCATTGTGTTGTACACCTGAAACTAATATAAAATTGTATATTAATATATACATACACATACATAAGTACTGACTACTCAAAAATCCCAGGTTGTTTCCTTGGGTAAGCACAGAAGTAAGACAACTTTAGAACATTATTATCAGAGGGAGTCATTATTCTAACTCAGAATAAAGCCACAATTACAGTATTCTTACTTCAAAGTTGGTGGTGTTTTATCAGCCCTTTTAAAAGGCAATGTACAAATGTTTCACCTTTTAATTTCAAACATCATATTGCTGTTTATTTACATGTCTCCATGGAGTTGTACTATTTTCTTAAACCATGAAATTTTACAACCACTATTAGGATTCCAATATTACAATAACACACTTATGCAGTGTGAATAATCTCTCTGTCAATGTACTTTCTCAGCTCAGAGAAAATAGCAATGGTGTAAGAAACTAGCATCATAAGCCTTGATTTTGGTCTTGAAACACAAAAATATGACAAAGGGGAAGGCTGATTTTAAGCTGTAGTTATGAAGTTTACATTATTTCAGTCCCCCCAAAAAACCTTTGTTTTCATGCTAAAAACATATGACAAAGGCCATTTTTCTGCAACTAAAGGTGATTCACTTTAATTGTAGTTTCAATGGAGAGTATATTGTTTTAATAAATTATGAACACATTTACAAAATTATCAGATCATTACAAAATAAACCTAAACAGAAGTTCAAAACCAACATATATTTTTGGATATATTTTTTTAGATAGCCAGTGCCTCTCACTGTTCTCAGTCTAGAGTTGACAAGGTCCTTTAGGGCATGACAACAGTGAAGGTCGTTACATTGGATCATGGTCAGCATTAGTGTTTACTGCATGTTAGATGAGAGTACTGTTTTTGGCTTTGAGTATATCAAGAGGCATAGGACAAAGTCTGGCTGGAAGTAATAGAGTCTTAAGTAGAGAGCAAGCATCTCAACTTCTCAAAGATGGCTAGTATAATGCAACATATATTTGGTGCTAAATGAATGACACAGACAAATGCTATTATAAGAGTCTGATCATTGTGAGCTGGGGGAATTAAGAGTTTCTCACTGAAAATGGAGAAATGAATTCTTTCTTGCTGATTTTCAATCCTCTTAGGACCTTACCCTAAAGGAGTACCCTAGGTACTCTCTACATGGAACATTCTTTCCTTAGGCTACATGTTTCACTCTTGGGCTCTTTCAGTTCCCTGCTCAGATGTGACTCAGAGTAGCTTTCCTTGACTACCATGATGAAAAAAGACCTCTACCACAGATACCTTTTCCCCCTTTTTTTTATCTGAAATTCCTTTGTTTAGTTGTTGTCTTTTTCTCAGTGTAAGATTCATAAGAACAGAAAACTTGTTTATTATTTGTTCATTGCCTAAAACATTATCTGCCACAATGTAGGTATTCAGTTAATATTCATTGAGTAAATGGGCCTTGTGAAATCAAATGGAATTTATATAAGAGGACAGAGGAGCCATTCTAGGCAAGGACAATGGCTTGAAAAATAAGTGCAACCCAGAGAGGTCTTTCAGTCATGGTCTATAGATGAATTTCTATACTCTGCCTGGAAATGTCAGTAAAACCTGAAATACTTAAAATATCACTGATAGTGCAAATGATTGGGCATGTGACTATTGTAATAATCCCTAGTTTGTAGCCAGTGAGCCTTTTCCTGGGTCTTCCAGTTACTCCAGAGCATACAGAATAAAACACGTCAAAGAGGACTTGGTTAAATCCATAGAAATAAAATTTTACAAAGGATAAAACAAAAAGGGCAGCCTGGGTGGCCCAGCGGTTTAGTGCCACCTTCAGCTCAGGGCATGATCCTGGAGTCCCAGGATTGAGTCCCACATCAGGCTTCCTGCAGGGAGCCTGCTTCTCCCTCTGCCTATGTCTCTGCCTCTCTCTCTCTCTCTCTCTCTCTCTCTCTCTCTCTCTCATGAATAAATAAATATTTTTTTTTAAAAAAAGGATAAGACAAAAATGTTGATGAGATGTTCAAAATGATCAACTTATTTTTTAGAATTTCCATGAACAAAACATAAAGACTAAAAATTATGATGAAGATGAAACCAAGGTATAATGTATTAAGGTTGATTAAAACCTTTTTTTCCAAAACCATATTTTGACAAACAGTTTACTCAGATTTCTCCCCAACTACTGCTTGACAAGTAAGTATCTGCCAATCTTCTCTTCCCCACCAGGCCTGAGTAGACAAAAATCCCACAAAATTCCTGAAAAGCCACTGAAGAAATTACAAACTCAACTGCTCTTCATTAATTGTCAGCATCAGTGCTGCATAAGCAATGCCAGGAGACCATACCTGGTCTAGTCTATTTGGGTTAACCAGAGTGCATTTTTTCCTTTGGGACAGGAAGCACACAGGTTCTTCGTTTCCTGAATGGTTACAGATAATCAAAGTCTGATTTATGATAGTAAGGGGCAGCCACCACAGAGTGAAGCTACACACCAACTTATAACAGTTTTCACAGATTTTTTACTCAATACTAAACTATTTTAATATTTTTTATTAAGAAAGTAATGCATGCTGAATGCAGCAAATTTCAAACTATAGAAACATAGAAGAAAAAAAAATATCACTCATAGTTCCAGCCCCTGGAGTATTTTCTATTCCAACTTTTACGTATATATAATCTTGCTTTTAAATCTATATTCAATGTAAAATATCAGTAAACAAAACAGTAATAAAAATTTTAATGACTACTCATTTCCTTGCTCCAGTAAATCTGTTATTGAACTAATTTTTTTCTAGTTCTGATCTATATGCAAATGGCTACTGAGGTACAACTGCAGCATCAGTACAGCTTTTTAATGTTTTCATAGTAAGAAAAATCTGTTGCTGTATAAACACAGGGATGAAACCAATACATCCAGAATTATGATTCTTGTGCCCTGGAGAGTCATTCTCATACCTGCAATTTTTAGTTTTTGATTTGGGAAAAGTGTTTTTTTTAGTTTTTCTTAAGTTTTCTTGATGGTTACAGGAACTTGATTTCCCAGATCGAAATTTATTCAGTCTAAAGGTAAATCTAATAATTGGGTTTGGTCTTTGTCTTATGCAGTTTCTTACCTCATCTTCATTTCCTTAATATCTTTTGGACATAATCAAGATTTCTTTTTCCTTCTGGAATTGATTTAAAGTGCATTATATCGGATATGAGCAAGGTTTGGATTTTTCTTTATGTTTTTTTTATTTATTCATCTTGCAAAATTCTTTTAGTTATTTATTTCAGAAAAAGAAATTGGCTCCTTAAACTGTTGCCTCATTTCTGAGGCATTACCATATTCCCATATTTTGACTGAATATAAATTCAAAGTATTTTCCCTTAGAAATAATTATTTTAAAATGTTATTACTGCATACTAGTTAATAATGGAGTTTAGAACTAAGAAACAACCACAACTTAAAGTACTCAATGTACCATACAAAAGATCCTTAGAAAAGCAGGACTGATAATCTCTATACATTTAGAATTTAGGGTTTATAAAATTAAAGATTTCTTTAAAAGTAAATAAAAGTGTATTTTAAATCTTCTACATTTGGTTTTGCTGAAGTTGGTATCACAGTTTAGTTGAGAAAAACTATAAAAACTGGATAAAAAATGTTTTAAAGACAGCTAATTGAAACCATCAGAGAATAATGAGGATAGCCAGACATTGAGGAGCCGTGATTCCAAAGAGAAAGCAAAGCTGTATTTTCTCCTGGAGGCATTTGTATATTCAAGGGCATAGGTACTGAGAAGTAACTACACATTACTCAAGAAAGTATCAGATTAGAGAGACAAAAAATAAAGTGGAGCTCATGGCTAATGACAAGCAGAACCTGATACCAATGTCCTACAGACAGAACTGTAGAGAGGTGAGACTGACAGTCTCGTTGCATTTCCACCCTTAAAGCAATTGCCAATTCCTCAGTTGCACATGTGCCAGACAAGAATCCAGAAATCAAGAAGAAATGGATTGCTAAAAGGCTATAAAGCTAAGTTGAGATTTAGGCATTGTCAAGGATTCTAGAGAGAAAAATGTATAAGGCAAAACACCTCTTGGATGTGAGGGCAATCTGGCTGTGATATTGTCACCCTATCCAATTGTCAGGATTGATTCAGCTGATCTGGCTGGGTAGGTGGACGTTCCTTTCCTTCCTCACTGCTCCATGTGTGTCCCTCCAGAAGCTGTGTGCTCAAAGGAGGAACTGCTGTGACAGAGGAGGACCATTTGTCAGTCAAAGGTATTCAAGTAGCTACACTCCCCCTACTACAACCCGTAAACAAGCTCTTATGGTCCATTTATAGGAGAATATAGGCTAGTCAAGTTTCCAAGACTCCAGACACATCTAAATGAGGTGCTGCATGTGGCAGTCTGCCTTTCTTTAAAAGGAGAAAAAAAAAAAAACCCACCTCTTGTCTATTCACAGAATACTCTGGCTGTGCAAATTTGTGGGACTTGTTCCTGTCCCATACACAAACACACCAAAAAGTGTTCCCATTTTCTGGTGGATACATATTTGGTGTCCTACAAATTTTATTCCTCCATATGGTTGGTTTCCCTGGCAATCAGCCCCATTCCTATCCTTAGGGGCTTACCAAAGGTTATCTCATTAACATAAAGCAAGGTGTGGTTGAAAGAGGCTTGTTATGAATAAAAAGATACCTTTATCACTCTTATCCCTAAAGAAATTCCAAGGGTTTTAAGGGCTCTGTGCTAGGAATGAGGATGAAGACCAAATATATACTTCTTATGATATATCACAATATCTCAAAATTGAAGTTCAGGGCTCACAAACAATATAGGCATTCCCCCGAGAACCTTAAGAATCTCAGGAGCAAGGACAGACAAGAAATAGGTCAGACTTGATGAATCAAAGGGATCTGGTCATGCCCTGTCTGCCTGTTAGAAGATAACATGTCTCTAGAAGAAGATAACCATAATTTGGAGTCTCCTCAATTTTTCATACATAACAACTGGCATTCCATACGCACACAAAATTTACCAAGCATGCCAAGAAACAGGACTAAATGACTGAAAACTATGAGAAAACAGACAACAGGAACAGACCCACAGGTATTCCATATTCCTTCATTATAAGACAAAACTCCAAAACAATTATGACTAATATATTTGAGAAGAAAAATGAAAAGATGGTAAATTAGAAGTAAAATTTCAAAACAGAAAAAAAATAGTTGTACTCTAGTAGTAATAGATAGGTTTAATAGAATATTAGACACAGCAGAGCAGAGGATTGGTGAAATAGGAAGATATAACAGTAGAAAATATCTAGGCTGAAGCTTAGAGAGCAAAAATATAGAACATACAAGAAAGTATAAAAGTAAAAGCATTTAACATACATATAATTGGATTCCCAAGAGGAAAAGAGAATGGGTCATAAATCTTTAAGATTTTATTTATTTGAGAAAGAAGGAATATGAGCATGAGTGGGGGGGCGGGACAAGCAGATTCTGAGCTGAGTGTGGACCCCAAATCAGGGCTCAATCCCAGAATCCTGAGATCATGACCAGAGCCCAAACCAAGAGTTGGACACTTAACTGAGCTGGAACCAGCAAATCACAGGGCAAATGGCTAATTGTTGAAGACTGAGTGTGAACTAGATTGAGAAATGAACATTACTTGGGGCCCCAGCATAAGGAACCCCCCCACCACCTCCCGTGAATTTTGTGGGGTTTATTTCCAGGAGTCTCACCAGGTTTTCAGGGTAAAGAGAAGAGAAAAATCCTCTTGTACTTCCTAAGACACAACAAGGTTTAGCCATGAAGGAATGGATTAATAAACTATATGTCATTACAATTAAGATTTTATGTTTATTATAAAACCATTGACTCATGGGACATCTGGCTACAATGATGAATCCTCTTTGTGGAAACCCTCCCTACAAAACCAAAGTGTAGACTATGGTAAATTTTACTCCTACAATTTTTGGTTCTGGATATTAAATAAATCTAAAACTAGCTTATAGTGGTGGCTATCTGAATAAATTCACTAAATATCTTCAAACCATACACTTAAAATGGATGATGAATTTAATGGCATGAAAATTATACTTCCAGATAACTTTTTTTTAAAAAAGACATATTAAGAGAACAAAAAGGGAAGCCACAATCTGGGACAAATTATTTGTAATGCATGAATAAGATAAGGGACTTCTGGGGTGCCTGGATGGTTCAGTGAGAGAAGTCTGACATCAGCTCAGGTCATGATCTCAGGGTCCTAGGATAGAACCCCACATAAGGCTCCCCACTCAGCAAGGAATCTGCTTGTCCCTCTCCCTTCCTTCCTCTCCTTTTCCTCCTCTCCTTGCTCATGCTCTCTGTTTCTCTGAAATAAGTAAATAAAATCTTAAAAAAAAGAAAAGACAAGGGACACCTATTCATATTATATAAACAGCTTTAATAAGAAAAAGTAAACAATATAAGCAAAAGAGAAAAACACACCCCTCATAAATGAAGATATTCAAATAACCAAATCACATGAAAAATAACATTAATTTTCATAATGTTAAAAAACAGAACCATATAGAGATACCACTACACATAGAAAATAATGGCTAAAATGAAAATTAACAAGTGAAAACCTAAATTACCAGATTTTGGCAAGAATGTGAAACAAATGAACCTCTCATTCAGTTTGCTTGTAAGAATGTAAATGGACATAACCCTTTTAGAAAACTGATTTGCAAGATCTACCAAAGCTGAGAATAGACCTGCTCTCCAATCCATCAAATCTTTCTAATAATACATACAATATAAGTGTGTACATATGTACACCAAAATACATGTGCAGGAAAATAAATAAAAATAAAAGAATGGTTAAATCGTTGTATATTTTTTTTACAATAGAGTACTACAAAGCGGGGGAAAAAAGGACTCTTTTTCCTCACAACGATATGGATAAATCATGAAGAAATAACTTGTAAGGAATTAATTCAGATAAAAATGAGTACATACTGTAGGATTCCCTTTATAGAAAACTCAAAAAAGATAAATATTTGATGGAAAGGGCAAATGCAGGGATCAACATGAGAAAGGAACCTAGAATTTATGCAATGTTCTATGTATCTTGAACTTATATTTAAGATGTATATACTCTCCCAGACTCATGTCATATTTTAATAACAACAGGCAGTGGTTGAGATGGCCACCCAGGAAGACCTTGAGCTCACCCTCTCCACAGACACACCAAATTTACACCTATTTATAGCGCAGTTCCCCCTGAGGAAGAGTGGGGGTTGACTGAACAGCTTCTGCACAGCGAAAGCTAGACCACAGAGAGAACAGCAAGAGAGATGGAGACACGGTAGCAAAGGGAACTCCCATTCCTGATGTTGCAAACTATAGTAGGGAGGTATGGTGAGAAGATTCTTCTGGGGCACAGAAAAAAAGCCACACTTTATAAGAGCAATGAGAATATAAAAGATTCAGCCCTAGAACTCTGTCAAACAGCAGGGGAGCTGCTGGAATTTTCTCTAGTCGAAGGAGGCTGGTGAGCACCATGGTTTATGCTCCTTCTCCACCTTGGTAGTGCAAACAAGGGCATGGTTTAGATGCCATAGCTGGCGGGGCACCTGGGTGGCTCAGCCGTTGACCATCTGCCTTTGGCTCAGGTCATAATCCTGGGTCCTGGGACCAAGTCCCACATTGGGCTCCCCACAGGGAGTCTGCTTCTCCCTCTGCCTTGTCTCTGCCTCGCTTGGTGAGTCTTTCCTGAATAAATAAATAAAATCTTTTTTAAAAAAATTAAAAAAATAGGTGTGATAGCTGACCTACCACCTCAGTAAGCTCCAGGTCCCTAGTCCACTCGAGCTCCAGATGTCCTGGGGCACAGGAAAGAAAAAGCTCCAATTTAAAAGAGCAACTAGAATATTGCCCTAGAATTCTACCAAATGTTGGGTGGAGCTCCCAGAATGTTCTGGTTGGAGTGGCTGGTAAGGACCATGGTTTACATTTCCCTCTCCACCTTAAGAGTGTGGATGGAAGCACAGATCGAGTGCCTAGCTGGCCTACTGCCACAGTGATCCCTGTCCCCCTGCCCCCCCCATTAGTCCAAGTCATCTTGCTGAGTAGCCCCAGTGTGGTACATAGTAGCACGCTCCCAGTCAGCATTTCCTACTGCTCCAGTCATCTTGCCAAAGTGACAAAGATGCAAAGCACTCCACAATTCTCCAAGCTCATACACCACTTGAGCTCCAGACAAGATACTAGGACAGCCCCACTGTAGAGTGCTCAAGGGACATGCCCACTTCAGCTCTAGCTGCTCTTACAGGACACCCTGTACATGAAGCACACCAGGAACCCCCTGCCTAAGCCTGCCTCAGCTCCAGCTGCTCCATCAGGACCTCCAGCCTATACCCTACCTGTGATCTAGTAGCTGCACCAGTGTGCCCCATGCTGGGAGAGTCCCAGAACATCCTAGCTTGAAACCACTTTAGCTTTAACTGTCCTGCCAGGGCCTGTGCTGAGAGCACTGAAACTACATTGGCCTGTGTCCACTTGAGTTTAAGCTATCCTGCCAAGGTGCTCTCTGTCAGCCCCAGGGCTGCCCTGGCTCACACCCACTTCAGCTTTGGTCATCCCACCAGAGCAGCCCCAGGACAGAGTTCCCCAAGATCCCCAGCCCATCCCAGTCACAGCTCCAGCCAGCCAAAGGTACCAGGCACACACAGTCTACACAGGGGATGACCATATAGAAGATCATTCCTTTAAGCTTAAGGAAAGTAGCTGCTCTACCTGATTCATAGAAACAGTCACTGAAAATTAAGCAAAATGAGGAGATGGAAGTATGCTCCAGATGAAAGAACAAGACAAAACCTAGGAACAAGAACTAAATGAAATGGAGATAACCAATCTGATAGAGAGTTCAAAGTAATGGTTATAAACATGCTCAGTGGACTGAAGAGTGGATGAGCTTTGTGAGAACTTCAACAAAAGAGAAATTTTAGAAAGAACCAATTTGAGTTGAGAATACAATAAATGAAAAATAAAGTAGAGGAGGAAATCAACAGTAGTTAGAGGATGCTGAAAAATGGATCAGCAATCTGGAAGACAGGGTAATGGAAAACATCAAAACTGAACAGCAAAATGAAAAAAGAATAAAATGAAATGAGGATAGGTTAAGGGTTCTCTTGGACAAAATCAAGCAAACAGACATTTTTCATCATAGGGGCTCCACAAGGAGAAGTAAAAGAAAGGAGCAAAAAATTTTGAAGAAATAATAGCTAAAAACTTTCCTAACCTGGGGAAGAAAATAAACATCCAGGTTCAAGAAACACACAGTTCCAAACAAGATGAACCCAAGGAGGTCCACACCAAGACATGTAATAATTAAAATTTCAAAGATTCAAGATAAAGAGAAAATTCTAAAAGCAGCAAGAGATAAGCAATTAGGTCATAAGAAGGAAACCCCATTGGGCTTTCCACTGATTTTTCAGAAGAAACTTTGAAGGCTAGAAGAGAGTGAGTGGCATGATATGTTCAAAGTGCTTAAAGAAAAACACCCTATAATCAGGAATACTATACCTGACATTATCGGTGTCTGCTCAGTTTGCTGAAGACTCTCTTTCCCTCTCCCCTTGCCTCCCCCCTACTCCCCATGCATACTTGCTCTCTAAAATAAGTAAATAAAATCTTTTTTAAAAAAAAGGCAAGTCATAGATTGAAAGAAAACATTTTTAAAATCACATAACTTACATTTACCCAGTATGTATAGCAAGCCCTCAAAATGCAATAATAGGAAAAGAACCCTATGAAAAAGGGCAAAAAATTAGAATGGATCACACACACATTCCAATAAATATATGAAAAGATGCTCATTAGTCATCTGGAAAGCGCTAACTAAAACCACAAAGATGTGTTATTAGAATGCCTGAAGTTTAAAAGATTGAACGTATCAAGTGTAGGTAAGTATATGAGCATATGAAACTTTCACATACTGCTTTTGGGGATATAAAATGCCACTTTGGAAAATAGTTTGGAATTTTCTTACAAAAAACATACACCTTCTATATGACCTAGCCATTCCTTTTTTTTTTTTTGATATATATAATTTTATTTTATTTTTTTTAATTTTATAAATTAATTTTTATTGGTGTTCAATTTACCAACATACAGAATAACACCCAGTGCTCATCCCGTCAAGTGTCCCCCTCAGTGCCCATCACCCATTCACCCCCACCCCCCGCCCTCCTCCCCCTCCACCACCTCTAGTTCATTTCCCAGAGTTAGAAGTCTTTATGTTCTGTCTCCCTTTCTGATATTTCTCACACATTTCTTCTCCCTTCCCTTATATTCCCTTTCACTATTATTCATATTCCCCAAATGAATGAGAACATACACTGTTTGTCCTTCTCCGGTTACTGTGGCCAAGTTCAAAAAGGGTGTTGCCTGAGTTCTCCTCTGGGATTTTGATGGAATCTTGTCTCACATTTAGATCTTTCATCTATTTTGAGTTTATCTTTGTGTATGGTGCAAGAGAGTGGTCCAGTTTCATTCTTCTGCATGTGGATGTCCAATTTTCCCAGCACCATTTATTGAAGAGACTGTCTTTCTTCCAGTGGATCGTCTTTCCTCCTTTATCGTATATTAGTTGACCATAAAGTTCAGGGTCCACTTCTGGGTTCTCTGTTCTGTTCCATTGATCTATGTGTCTGTTTTTGTGCCAGTAGTACCACACTGTCTTGATGAACACAGCTTTGTAGTACAACCTGAAATCTGGCATTGTGATGCCCCCAGATATGGTTTTCTTTTTTAAAATTCCCCTGGCTGTTTGGGGTCTTTTCTGATTCCACACAAATCTTAAAATAATTTGTTCTAACTCTCCGAAGAAAGTCCATGGTATTTTGATAGGGATTGCATTATACGTGTAAATTGCCCTGGGTAACATTGACATTTTCACAATATTAATTCTGCCAATCCATGAGCATGGAATATTTTTCCATCTCTTTGTGTCTTCCTCAATTTCTTTCAGAAGTGTTCTATAGTTTTTAGGGTATATTTTGAGAACCATTTGAATGGTAAATGGTTCTCCAACCTTTTATTTTCAGGTTGTAGGTGTCCTTCTGTCTAAAATGAGTCTCTTGTAGACAGCAAATAGATGGGTCCTGCTTTTTTATCCAGTCTGAAACCCTGCGCCTTTTGATGGGGTCATTAAGCCCATTCACGTTCAGAGTTACTATTGACAGATATGAGTTTAGTGTCACCATGATATCTATTCAGTCCTTGTTTTTGTGGATTGTTCCCCTGAACTTCCTCTTAAAGGGGAATTTTAAGAGTCCCCCTTAAAATTTCTTGCAGAGCTGGTTTGGAGGTCACATATTCTTTCAGTTCCTGCCTGTCTCAGAAGCTCTTTATCTCTCCTTCCATTTTGAATGAGAGCCTTGCTGGATAAAGTATTCTTGGTTGCATGTTCTTCTCATTTAGGACCCTGAATACATCCTGCCAGCCCTTTCTGGCCTGCCAGGTCTCTGTGGAGAGGTCTGCTGTTACCCTAATATTCCTCCCCATGAAAGTCAGGGACTTCTTGTCTCTTGCTGCTTTAAGGATCTTCTCTTTATCTTTGGAATTTGCAAGCTTCACTATTAAATGTCGAGGTGTTGAACGGTTTTTATTGATTTTAGGGGGGGATCTCTCTATTTCCTGGATCTGAATGCCTGTTTCCCTTCCCAGATTGGGAAAGTTTTCAGCTAGGATTTGTTCAAATACATATTCTGGCCCTCTGGCCCTTTCGGCGCCCTCGGGAACCCCAATTAAGCGTAGGTTTTTCTTCCTTAGGCTGTCATTTATTTCCCTTAATCTGTCTTCATGGTCCCTTAATTGATTGTCTCTTTTTTCCTCAGTTTCCCTCTTTGCCATTAACTTGTCTTCTATGTCACTCACTCGTTCTTCCACCTAGTTAACCCTCGTCGTTAGGACTTCTAGTTTGGATTGCATCTCATTCAATTGATTTTTAATTTCTGCCTGATTGGATCTAAATTCTGCAGTCATGAAGTCTCGTGAGTCCTTAATGCTTTTTTCTAGAGCCACCAGTAGCTGTATAATGGTGCTTCTGAATTGGCTTTCTGACATTGAAGTGTAATCCAGATTTTGTAACTCTGTGGGAGAGAGGGCTGTTTCTGATTCTTTCTTTTGAGGTGAGGTTTTCCTTCTAGTCATTTTGCTCAGTGCAGAGTGGCCAGAAACAAGTTGTATTGGAACACGGGGGAGTATCACTGGTCCGTCCAGCTGGTCTTCTGGGGGAGGGGCCTGCTGTGCTGATTCTCAGGTGTTAGCACTTGGGGGAGCTGCTCTGCCCCTGCCTGCTGCCGGGCTCAGCGGGGGTTGTTTACCCCGTGGGGCCCCAGGAGGATCAGCCGCAGTTGCTATGGCAACTCTGGAAGCCTGGATTCAGCCTCCCCAGGAACTACGGGGCTCGGGGCTCTCGGTTCTCCGTCTGCAGGGCCTGGAGGCTCCGGGGCGGGGCCGCTGATGTGCTCAGCTCGGGGCAGGAGCGTCCTCGCTGTCCTGGGCCCTCCCGGCCTCTGCCTGTCCCGGGGGAGGCCGGGTCCTGGGCTGTGTCCCGGCGCCCTGTGCTCCGGGGCCTGCGCTGTGGGATTCGCGCTCCCGCCCCGCAGCCCCCTCCGCGGAGCCGCCGCCCGAGCCCCCCGAGCTGCTCCGGTCGGTCCCTCCGTGCGCGCTGCAGCCCTTAGGGAGCTCGGCGCACTCTCCCGGGGCGCAGGTGTCTGTTAGTGTCCCCGGGAGCCCGAGGGCATCCCCGCCCTCCTGGGTCCTGCTCCACCTCCCTGCGAGCCCCTTTCCACCCGGGGAGGTTGGTGCAGCTCCTGCTCCTCCGGGACGGGGCTCTCCTGTCCTGGGGACACTCGCCCCGGCCTCAGCCCGGCTCCTCGCGGGGCCCCTCCCCCTCGGAGGCCTTTTGTTTCTTTATTTCTTTTTCCCCGTCTTCCTACCTTGATAGAAGCGTGAACTCCTCTCACTGTAGCATTCCAGCTGGTCTCTCTTTACATCTCAGGCCGAATTCGTAGATTTTCAGGATGATTTGAAGGTTATCTAGGTAATTTGGTGGGGACAGGTGATTTGGGGACCCTGCTCTTCCGCCATCTGGCCCCTCCCCCCCTGACCTAGCCATTCCACTCCTAGATATTTATCTAAGGGAAATGAAAACATAGGACCATGCAAAGCCTCATACGTAACGTTCATAGAAACTTTGTTGGAGTTTTCCAGTTTAGGGGTTATACAACCATACCTGTCTTGGCTGTTTTTACTCACAATATTTCTGACACCAAATGTATGGGGTCTTTTCCACACCAACAATGAATTTTCCAACTCTCTGCACACCAAACGGATGTCCTACAACTCAGTTCAATTCTGAAGTTAACTACCCGGAGTTAGCACAGACCTCACAGGTTAGAGCTTAGAACCACGAGACGTCCCCAACTTCAGATTCCACTCACAAGTCCCTGGAGGTATTTCTGAGTGACTGGACTAAAGGGGTTCTCATGACCCTCGCCTCAGGATTGGTAATTAGCTAAAATTGCTCACAGAACTCAGAAAAGCACTCTATCTACTATTATCAGTTTATTACAAACAATACAACCCGAAAACAGCTAGATGGAAAGGATGGATAGGGCAAGGTATGGGGGAAGGGACATGAAGCTTCCATGCCTTCTCTAGATATGATAACCCTTCCGGGACCTTGATGTGCTCTCCAACTTGGAAGCTTTTTTGAACCTCGTTTATGAAGTTTTATGAAGGTTCCCTTACACAGGTGTGGCTGATCAAATCACTGGCGATTGGTAATTAATTCAATCTCTAGTTCCTCTCCCCTCACTGGAAATGTGGGGGTGGGGCTGAATGTTCCAAAACGACTTGGTCTCTCTGGTGACCAGCTTCCATCCTGAAGCTAAGGGCCTTTCAGCCAAGAGTCATCTCATTAGCATCCTAAAGATACGCCTTCCTCGGAGAATTCCAAGGGTTTCAGGATGAATGTGTAAGGAACTAGGGACAAAAACCAAAAACATATTTTTTTACTGTTTCACAAACCCTCACCAGGTAAATAATATAACACTTGATGGATCTCACACTTAGATGGATCTCACAATAATTATTGGAAGGAGCCAGACTAATAAAAGAGTAAACATTGTATAATTCCATTTGTACAAAATTCTAGAAAAGGCAAACCTATTTCTCCTGACAGCAGATCAATAGTAGCCTGGGAGTGGGGAGGGACAGGATAGAGTTATTGCAAAGAAGCACACACAAAAAAAAATGTAGTGGGGCACCTGGGTGGCTCAGTCTGTTAAGTGGCCAACTCTGGATTTCTCTTCAGGTCATGATCTCAGGGTCGTAGTATCGAGCCCACCTTGGGCTCCATGCTCCGTGTGGAGTCTGCTTGTCTGTCTCCCTCTGCTTCTCTCCCTGCTCTCTCTCAAATAAATAAAATCTTTTAATGAAAGAAAAATCTGAGGGAGTGGCAGATGTGTTCATTACATTGATTGTGGTGATAGTTTCACAAATGTGTATATATATAAACACTTATCAAATTGTATGCTTTAAATATCCACAGCTTATTGTATGTCAATTATATATCAAGTTGTGTGTTTTTTGTTTTTTGTTTTTTTTAAGTGAGCACTAAATTCCACATAGCAGTATGGTCATTACATTCTAAGGAGATTGCATTAGTTAACTGGAGTAAAGGCATCACCCAGCTGGGCAAATCTGGGCTCCTCCAGGTTTCTACTGATCCTAACCCAGAAAGTTTTGAGTTTGGATATTTCTCTACATTCCATGCTGATGACACTTGCAGAATGGTTCTGGGAAAAACAATCATCCTATTTCTACCTATCACTTCTGTAATTGTGCTCCCACTAAAAAAAAATCTAATATATCCTGGGAGGTACAGAGGGAGAAGAACCTTCTGAGGGTTCTAAGAGGGGAGGGTAATATAGCAGAGAGCAAGACTTCTGGTGTGGGATACACAGTGTTCACTAGCTTTACAACTCTGAGCAAATCACTTTACCTTTTTGAGGCACAATTTTCTAATTTAAAAACTATTTAACAATTCCTACCTGGTAGCATTGTCTTGAAGCTATAGATGAAAGAATACCTGAGTGAAGGAGGAACTCAGCAAAGAATGCCTCTCCCCTTTCTGCTGTTACTTCAAGCTGCTTCCTTAAACCACTGATTCTGCATGTTCCCATCAGTGTTCTGTGTTCAGGACCAGCTGAAGCCTCGGGTATACACTGTAAATGAGGTTCTAAGCTAGTAGTTCTCAAGCGTGTCTACACATTAGAATCACCTGGGGAGATAAAACTCTGATGCCTGGGCTCCACTGCCAGAGGTTTTTATTAGAGTCTGTGACACAGCTGGGCATTGGGATGTTAAAAGCTCCCCAAGGGATATTAATTAACATGGGGCCAAGGCTGTGAGATACTTCTCTTAATGCTGCTCCAATTTTACTAGGCATTGAGTTGATGGCAATTTGTTAGAATTCAGATTCCAACTTTGTAGGTCTGAGATTCTGCATTTCTAACAAAGTGCCAGCAGATCCTGATGCTGCTAGTGCTGTAATGACACTGAGTAAAAAGGCTAAACCCGGGGGTGTTTAGTGGGCGGCTCAGTAGGTTAAGAGTCTCACTCTTGATTTCAGCTCAGGTAATGATCCCAGGGCCCTGGGGTGGAGCCCTGCATCCAGCTCCATGCTCAGCAGGGAGCCTGCTTGAGGATTCCCCCCGCCCCCCTGCCCTTGTGGTCTCTCTCTCTCTCTCTCTAATAAATAAATAGATCTTAAAAAAAAAAAAAGAAAGAAAGAAAAAAGAAAAGCTAAACCCAGGGTGAGCATTGGAACCATCATGAGATCTTTTTATTTTTTATTTTTTTTTAATTTTATAAATTAATTTTTATTGGTGTTCAATTTACCAACATACAGAATAACACCCAGTGTTCATCCCGTCAAGTGCCCCCCTCAGTGCCCGTCACCCACTCACCCCCACCCCCCGCCCTCCTCCCCCTCCACCACCCCTAGTTCATTTCCCAGAGTTAGAAGTCTTTATGTTCTGTCTCCCTTTCTGATATTTCTCACACATTTCTTCTCCCTTCCCTTATATTCCCTTTCACTATTATTCATATTCCCCAAATGAATGAGAACATACACTGTTTGTCCTTCTCCGGTTACTGTGGCCAAGTTCAAAAAGGGTGTTGCCTGAGTTCTCCTCTGGGATTTTGATGGAATCTTGTCTCACATTTAGATCTTTCATCTATTTTGAGTTTATCTTTGTGTATGGTGCAAGAGAGTGGTCCAGTTTCATTCTTCTGCATGTGGATGTCCAATTTTCCCAGCACCATTTATTGAAGAGACTGTCTTTCTTCCAGTGGATCGTCTTTCCTCCTTTATCGTATATTAGTTGACCATAAAGTTCAGGGTCCACTTCTGGGTTCTCTGTTCTGTTCCATTGATCTATGTGTCTGTTTTTGTGCCAGTACCACACTGTCTTGATGACCACAGCTTTGTAGTACAACCTGAAATCTGGCATTGTGATGCCCCCAGATATGGTTTTCTTTTTTAAAATTCCCCTGGCTGTTTGGGGTCTTTTCTGATTCCACACAAATCTTAAAATAATTTGTTCTAAGTCTCTGAAGAAAGTCGATGGTATTTTGATAGGGATTGCATTGTACGTGTAAATTGCCCTGGGTAACATTGACATTTTCACAATATTAATTCTGCCAATCCATGAGCATGGAATATTTTTCCATCTCTTTGTGTCTTCCTCAATTTCTTTCAGAAGTGTTCTATAGTTTTTAGGGTATATTTTGAGAACCATTTGAATGGTAAATGGTTCTCCAACCTTTTATTTTCAGGTTGTAGGTGTCCTTCTGTCTAAAATGAGTCTCTTGTAGACAGCAAATAGATGGGTCCTGCTTTTTTATCCAGTCTGAAACCCTGCGCCTTTTGATGGGGTCATTAAGCCCATTCACGTTCAGAGTTACTATTGACAGATAAGAGTTTAGTGTCATCGTGATATCTATTTAGTCCTTGTTTTTGTGGATTGTTCCACTGAACTTCGTCTTAAAGGGGAGTTTTAAGAGTCCCCCTTAAAATTTCTTGCAGAGCTGGTTTGGAGGTCACATATTCTTTCAGTTCCTGCCTGTCTTGGAAGCTCTTTATCTCTCCTTCCATTTTGAATGAGAGCCTTGCTGGATAAAGTATTCTTGGTTGCATGTTCTTCTCATTTAGGACCCTGAATATATCCTGCCAGCCCTTTCTGGCCTGCCAGGTCTCTGTGGAGAGGTCTGCTGTTACCCTAATATTCCTCCCCATGAAAGTCAGGGACTTCTTGTCTCTTGCTGCTTTAAGGATCTTCTCTTTATCTTTGGAATTTGCAAGCTTCACTATTAAATGTCGAGGTGTTGAACGGTTTTTATTGATTTTAGGGGGGGATCTCTCTATTTCCTGGATCTGAATGCCTGTTTCCCTTCCCAGATTGGGAAAGTTTTCAGCTAGGATTTGTTCAAATACATATTCTGGCCCTCTGGCCCTTTCGGCGCCCTCGGGAACCCCAATTAAACGTAGGTTTTTCTTCCTTAGACTGTCATTTATTTCCCTTAATCTGTCTTCATGGTCCCTTAATTGATTGTCTCTTTTTTCCTCAGTTTCCCTCTTTGCCATTAACTTGTCTTCTATGTCACTCACTCGTTCTTCCACCTCGTTAACCCTCGTCGTTAGGACTTCTAGTTTGGATTGCATCTCATTCAATTGATTTTTAATTTCTGCCTGATTGGATCTAAATTCTGCAGTCATGAAGTCTCGTGAGTCCCTAATGCTTTTTTCTAGAGCCACCAGTAGCTGTATGAATAGTGCTTCTGAATTGGCTTTCTGACATTGAAGTGTAATCCAGATTTTGTAACCTGTGGGAGAGAGGGCTGTTTCTGATTCTTTCTTTTGAGGTGAGGTTTTCCTTCTAGTCATTTTGCTCAGTGCAGAGTGGCCAAAAACAAGTTGTATTGGAACACGGGGGAGTATCACTGGTCCGTCCAGCTGGTCTTCTGGGGGAGGGGCCTGCTGTGCTGATTTTCAGGTGTTAGCACTTGGGGGAGCTGCTCTGCCCCTGCCTGCTGCAGGGCTCAGCGGGGGTTGTTTACCCCGTGGGGCCCCAGGAGGAACAGTCGCAGTTGCTATGGCAACTCTGGAAGCCTGGATTTAGCCTCCGCAGGAACTACGGGGCTCGGGGCTCTCGGTTCTCCGTCCGCAGGGCCTGGAGGCTCCGGGGCGGGGCCGCTGATCTGCTCAGCTCGGGGCAGGAGCGTCCTTGCTGTCCTGGGCCCTCCCGGCCTCTGCCCGTCCCGGGGGAGGCCGGATCCTGGGCTGTGTCCCGGCGCCCTGTGCTCCGGGGCCTGCGCTGTTGGATTCGCGCTCCCGCCCCGCAGCCCCCTCCGCGGAGCCGCCGCCCGAGCCCCTCCGAGCTGCTCCGGTCGGTCCCTCCGTGCGCGCTGCAGCCCTTAGGGAGCTCGGAGCACTCTCCTGCGCGCGCAGGTGTCTGTTAGTGTCCCCGGGAGCCCGAGGGCATCCCCGCCCTCCTGGGTCCTGCTCCAACTCCCTGCGAGCCCCTTTCCACCCGCCCGGGAAGGTTGGTGCAGCTCCTGCTCCTCCGGGACGGGGCTCTCCTGTCCTGGGGACACTCGCCCCGGCCTCAGCCCGGCTCCTCGCGGGGCCCCTCCCCCTCGGAGGCCTTTTGTTCCTTTATTTCTTTTTCCCCGTCTTCCTACCTTGATAGAAGCGCGGACTCTTCTCACTGTAGCATTCCAGCTGGTCTCTCTTTACATCCCAGGCCGAATTCGTAGATTTTCAGGATGGTTTGAAGGTTATCTAGGTAATTTGGTGGGGACAGGTGACTTGGGGACCCTGCTCTTCCGCCATCTTGCCCCTCCCTCTCATGAGATCTTTTTAAAGCTGGGGATACCCAGGTCCTGCCCCCAGGATGGGGCCCTAGCCCCTGCGCTTTTATAGGCTAGCCAGATGAGCCCAATGCAATTCTCTTGCCAAGAACCATGGATCTTGTCTCACCCTTTACCTGTGAAGACACTATCCCCAAGAAGCTGTGGGACCTCTGTCCTGTTACAACTTTCTCCCAGGAAAGTTCACTAGTGAACAAACCATATTTTCAGTGGGAACATTTTCTGGTGTGTAGGCCCCCAGCGCTGACCGGGGCCTGCAATCTGTAGCTTGAGCAGAGCGTGACGGTTTCATTAACACACAGCTCAGAACCTAGCCAACGAACAGCCTATGTGATGAATGGGGTCCCGGGTTCTACTTGAAGCATTATCACATAATATATCAGTTTTATGTCAAATGAACTGATGGTTTTATGGCCTTTCCATTCAATTTGATAGGTCCCTTGTCATGGGCTCTTTTTAATATGGCTAGAGGGCATTTTTTGGTGGTGATGACATAGTGATTTATAAAACGCACTTCATGCATCAGGCACATATATGTAAATTAGAAACATTTCTTTCTGCGAAAAATTGTCATTGCTATCCTGTGATAAATAGGTGCATATTCAATGAGAAGGCATTCATCAAGACACAGATCTGAATTCACTTATATTCCATATGACCAACCAATTAGCACCCTACCTAGGAAATAGTCGTGTACAGCAGAATCCTTCCAACTGGAGGATATGCAGCAACAGAGCTCGATGCTAACTTGACCCTCCCTTTGTTCAAGCTAAAGGGCTGGGGACTCAGCCGGAGATACCAGAGCATCAGTTTGGAGGTGGAAGAAGAAGAAAGGAGACTTTTTTTTAAAATCTCTAAATCCCAGGTGTGTTACTTAATAGTCCTCACTTTAGTCCTCAAACATGCAGCAAGGTAGGACTTAGTATCTACAGCTTAAACAAAATAATTAAAATGAAAAAAACTTAAAATTTTTATGTATTTATTTATTTTTAAAATTTTAAATGCAGAAGGAAAATAACTAAAGTGAAAAGACCCAGCTAAAACTTGAAGCCAGGTCAGTCTGACTCAAAAGCCATGCTCGTTCTGCTTCTCAGAAGGTTGTCACAGAGCAGGCGAGGCACCTGTTGGTCAATGGAAGCAAATTATGTCACTGCAATACCAGCTTTCCTGAGACCAGACATCAACTCTCAGCAATTGTATCTGCCATCTGCTTCCTGTGCCCAGCCTTGAATCTGTAGAGAAGAAATATCAGAGGTGCTAATGATATAGCATGAAAGTTGAAAAATGTGAAACACAAAAAATCTTTTGATGATGAGATCAGGTCTGTTAAATATTCTTAGCTGTTTGGTGAAATATCATAACCAAATTTAAAACTACTAGTAATACTTAGCAATAGAAATACATGAAATGAATTTGAAAGTACTATATTTTATTTCTTAAATAATTGGAATTTGTTGAAGGGTAACTAACGTCGCCTCCATGGACTTCTAAGAAATTATACCTAAGAGTCAGCTCGTTTATAATGACAATAATTACATTTTACAAAATACAACATTTGAAAGTCACTTTCACAAATACGGTGTGAGCTTCATGACATTCGGTGATGTTGGCAGGTATTCATTCACTCCATTTTAAGATGAGGATAGTAAGGCTCTGAGATCCATAAGGTAAGATGCTATCCTCAAAAGCAGTCACAAAGCAGTAAACTACTCCTCTGCTTTCCCAAGTCTCCAAATCAAAGCTGGAGAACATTTACTCCAATGATGATAGTTATAAATATATTCTTTCCCTCTTGGAGAAGAAATATGTTGACCTAAATATTTGACTGGAGACTTCCTGCATAAGTTGATGGACTGAATTGCATATTGCAAGTATGTTCCCCTCAGTCCATCTTTTCTCTCTAAATATAAAATTAAAGGTGGATATTTACTAGGCAAAGAAAAGCAGGGGCACCTGACCTCCAAATTTAGTCAGAGAAAATATATAATGTAAATAAGATGCCCCACAAAACACAGCAGAAATGGAGAAGAGAGATCATGGGTCTGAATTCTGCTGGGAGGCATCATCAAATAGGGCATATGACTGAGAGGATTGGTTTGGGGAAGGGATCCTGGGGCTTCCTTGATGTCAAGAATATTTGGTGATTTTTATCCCAGGAGGTCCTACTCAGGATTTTTTGAAGGGAGTAAGTTCCCCTTGTACAGAGAGTCAGGGCAATAATTTGAGGAAATGATGCAGAATAAACAAGAAAGAAGGAAAATCCTTCAGGCAATGAAGTTGCCTGGAGCATGGCAGGAAGGTGACTCTGTGGCCTCTCTAAGTGGTCTTGGTGAGGTACCTCCTTCCAGAAGTGCTCAGAGCAATCTAGAGACCACTAGTCATTTGGGAATATGCGGTTGTATGAGACATCAGGCTTCCATCCCTCTTTCTTCCTATCATTGTCAGCCAAATGGATGAATGAATACTGCTACGACTACCAATATCAATAATAATAATCCTAACTTTACGCCAGATAATCACAATTTTCTAACTTGATCCCCATGACATGTTTATGAAGTGGGATAATGGCCGCCATTTTACAGATGAGGAAAGAAGTCAAGACGGGGAGATAAACGTTCCCCTCTCTTGTCTCTTGTCTGGAATTTGAGCCCAGGCAATGTACCTGCAGTGCATTCAGCAGGCAGCTCTGAGGTTGGGGCCAGACTGGAGATAAAGAGTTGCTGTTTTCCCTATGTAAACATTTTTAAATCACAGGCCTAGGAGACACCTGTTGGATAGCAAATACCCTCTTGATTGACAAAGGTAAAGAAACAAGCCTATTTACACACAGATGTCTAACAGGAGTTATGAAGCATAATACTAAAATATAAAGGAACACCTGGTAGACCCAACTAGGTGAGGAAGCCTCAGCTAGGAGCAGATAACGTCTCCAGGTGCATCTATACACCAGAATACCTGCATTCTCATTACACGGTACAGCCATTCCCTTAGGAATTCTTTTTTTAGTTCTGGTCAAGGTTTAATCTCCTGGGTATTTGCTTTCACAACACCTTGTCCACCCACTTTCTAACACCTGACTTGTATTTGTTTTGCATCTGCAAATAGAACTGTGTTTGTCTGGTCCTCTTCTGGTTTGTATAAGATAATAGAGTTGTATAACAGTTGTTCTAAAGAAATGTCTGTTACATTGAAATGGCAAAGAATGTTAGAGAATTTTGGATGACGTGGAAAAATTTGTATAATGTTTAAGTGGAAAGGTAATAGGTTAGAAAACCATATGAGATTATGATCTAGTTTTCGTTAAAAAAATGTTTTGTATGCGTAGCAACACACTGGAAATATACGTTCTAAATAGAACAGTGGTTTTCTGGATGGTAGATTACAGATGCTTTGATATTCCTTTTTTTTTTTTGGCTTGACTGTAGTTCTTTTTTTAGTGATTACCAGGTTTTACTTATGCAGAAAGAAAACATCAATTAGACTATTTTTAGACTCTACAGAGAAGGACCAAGACTTCTTCACGTGTGAAGAGTGACTGACACATAACTGATACAGCATTGCTGATTTGACCCCAGTTCACTATGACTCTCAGAGAAGGCAGCAGGCTCGGGCACAGGGCAGGTGAGGAGGCTGGCAAGAAGTGAGGAGAAAGAAAAGGAGGTAACAGAATGAAAGGAGGGAAAGAGAGTCAGTGAGGGAGGGAGGAACCCAACTCTTTGAGAACACAAAAAAATCAAGGCACAGAGTCAAGCTTTCTTAATAATTCTTAAGGACGACTAAGATGATATTCCTGTTTGTCTTTAGAATATTAAATAAAGTCATCCCAAGGCAGGGAGATGGTGTCCTGTGACCTATTAGCCTTGTTAAGCATCAATGGAGTCAATTTTTTATCAAAAGATCTTCTTCTACTTCTAGAATGTGACTCACACATCATATAGAAACTTGTGGTTTCTCAGTTTTCTTAATCAAAATTCTGAAACTGGGAGAAATAATTTTCAAATGCCATGCTTTTCCCCAGTGTTCAGGTGTTTGCTATTTAACCCTCCCATTGACTATAGAGAATGTTTTGATTCTGAGCAGAGATATGAGAAAAAAAACAACGAAAAATGGTGAGTTCTGGGTCACTAAGGCAAATGGTGGTTCTTCTCATCTGCTTGCCTATAACCCCACTGCAAGAAAAAAAAAAAAAGTCCAAGAGGCAAAGGCACTCATTTCCTTTGAAACAAGAGTCATACAGGCCATTTAGATTTTCATTAATAAATGGAAAATCTTTTACAAATGTTTTGAAAAATGTTTTTAAAAAGTAATAGAGGCACTGAAAATAGAAGCCTGAATCCCACCTTTACTCATCATGTGAGGCCTGGGCCCATGTCCACCTAACTGCTGAGAGAACAGTAAGAGCTCCTGCTAATTGAGAACTTACTGTGTGAGAGGCTTTACTAGTCACCTCACCTCAGTTTCTCATTCTTTCAGCATCTTTTGGGTGGAGGAGTCACTGTAGAAAATTTCAAAACTGCATAAAGGAAAAAATAAATCTAGAGTCACCGCAAATGTTATCACCCACAGACCCAAGTTGAGGTTGCAAAAAATGGTCACTCCACCTTCCCCGTGAAGCCCTCAAGCCTCTGCAGTCACCACAGATGCCTGTGATGCCTCACGAAGATCCCTCCTCAGCCACGGCTGCAGTATTCCAATGTGGCATGATTACAGAGGCTGACAATATCCAGAAGCTTCTGTTGCTAAGCTGGAGAACCAGAAGAGCCAATGATGTAATTCCAGTTGGAATTTCAGGTCTTGCCAATCCGCTAGAAGACTGAACATGGAACTGAAAATGACTCACCCAATGGGAGACTCACCCAGGATGGGAGGCAGGCACATCTCTTTCTATCTTAAATAGTGTTATAGGGACAAACAATCTTATATGTATTGTGGGACTCTTGGTTCCTCAAGAGAAAGTTCTAGAAATGAGAATGCTGACTTTAAAATATGCTCTTTTTAATCTACGTCTTGAAAATGGTATTGTCCAGTTGTCATTCTGGAAAGAATAGAATCAGTTCCACTCCCCACAGCAGTATGTGAAAGTGTCCATTTCCTTACACATTCACACAAACACTGGGTGATACTGTTCTTTTAATCTCTGCCAGTCTGATAAATGAAAATGTTATCTTACTTTGATTTGCATTTAATTACCAGTAAGGCTGAAAGCTATTGTCAAGGCAGGTATATTTCCATTTTACAGGAAATAAATGCAACATCCTGTATGTCCCTCAATGATAAGGAATCGTGGTGAATGAACTAGCACGAATCACAACAAACTGTTCACGTCGACATTTATTATGTGCCTTTTATATGCATGAGTGTTAAAAGTTTTTCTTCTCCACAAGTCAGTGAAAACCTAGACAGGAGAGATTTTACTTTGTTCATCCCCTCCAGAAAGTCCAATTTTCTTTGGATTCTAAGACAGATATAGTCACCTAGGGATGTCTTGCAATGCATCAAAAGAGGGTTGCCTGGCACCCAGCCGGACAACTAAATTTGCTTTCCTATGGTGAGCTCATGCTTCATTCCCACCTTTTACCTCTCGACGACAGGGACCAGAAGTCCAGGGAGTTTCAGTAACTTGTTCAAAGTCAAAAACGAATTAGTGGCAGAGCCAGGACGAGCTCTTCCTCCTACCTGTCTTCTTTCTTCTTGTCACTGTATCATTATCTCCTGTGACTTTTGTCTCCCGAGAGCTGGACCGAAATGATGCCTTTTGTTTCTGAACTTGCCCTTGATTTTCTACTTTAATTACTGCCCTTGGGTTGATTACAGCTCTCCAAGTTGATTTTCTGCACTGCCAGAAAAGAAATCACGCTATACGCTGTCATCGTTGTGCCTAACATGGTGCTGCCAGGACTAGTAACCATACTTGTGTGTGGTTCTGCTACAGCTCTTATCTTTTCCCAAATCCAAAGCCCTTCCCAAATCTCCTAGCAGGTTGCTTTTTAGAATATCAAAAATCAAGGCACATTTCCAATTATCTCATCTCAGAAATGGTGTGCCTTTGTTGACTGTATAAAACACTTTTTAAGCAGAACATTAGGAAATTATTTGTTATGTGCTGTTAGTTTTTCTTGAGTTCAAAAGAAATGGGTTTTTCTCCTTCTGGGGCATTTCTTTAATAGTTACTAGGTGATTTGGAGTGTGCTCAATTTGATCTGAGCTTCATTTAGTGATTTAAAAAAAATTTTTAAACGTCATTAAAGTCTATAGTAATTGTCCTTCGAGAACAAGCAATTTTTAAAAATCTTTGTTCTTTTCCAGTCACTAACTAGACAGTTTAATCTAAAATGAGGGGGAAAAAAACCAACACTAATGAGCAATTCCAATTTTCCTCTAAAGCGTAAACCCTGCATTTAAACCACCATGGGATGTTAAATTCTTGAAGAAGGAGGAAAGAGAAGGCTAAAACCACCAGTGAGGAGTTTTTTTGTTTTTGTTTTTGTTTTAAATCTTGCTAATTACAGTTGCAGAAAAAAAAGAAATACTACTCCTTTCAAAACCACCCAAAGCCAGCAAAACAAACTCTAGCCAGAGAATTTCCTGTTGATGGCCCTCTGGTTTCCTGAGAATTATACGACAATTAGAATTGTCTGAATCATACGACAGCGACTGTTGCCAGATGAACTACGTGGGCTGATTTAGAGTGGTCGGCCCTTCTTCAGCGGGCTTGATTATCAGTGTTAATTCTGGGACCTCTGCTATCCGCGAGGCCCCGGCAGATAAATAACACCATTATTCTTCAGCTCTCAGCTCAGGTATAAGTCCCATTCGGGGGGAGCTTAGATTTATAGGTGATGTAATTTAGAATTCTAGGCTCATAAGTTACTGCTTCAGAAGTGTCTTCTTTATCTTTTCTGGGATGATAAATGGATGGATCCCTGGCACAGTTCACCATCTCCTTGCTTGATCTCTTTGCTGTTGAGGAAGGCCTTATTCTGCTAGATTCACTGCTGTTTGCAGTAGAAAAAGCGGTGATTTGGCGTAGACGAGAAAGAGTTTAATGTCAATGGCAGATAGTAATATTTTTGAAGCGGTACCCTTGGCAAGATAAATAATACTCCAGAGCACTTACTATGTACTAGGCTCTGAGTTGGTGCTTTGGAGAAGTCATATTAAAAATATTTTAATTGCATAAACAATTAAAGCTAATACTTATGTGATGTTTTATGTATGTTATCTAGTCAGTCTTTCCACATCCTTATGAGGTGTGCATTATTGCTATCCCCATTTTATACATGAGGAGATAGAGGCACACAGTGATTATACAACTATCTCAAGTTCATGCTTTTTCTTAACATTTAGATGTTTGCTTTGTAACCCTCACACTGGCGATAGAGAACCTTTTGGTAGTGATTCTGAGCAGAGAAACATGAGAAAAAACATAAAGGAGAATGTTAGTTCCAGATCACTAAGGCAAACAGTGGTTCTTCTCATCTGCTTGCCTGTATATAGTTCCATTGCAAAAACAAAACAAAACAAGAAAAAGCCCTCCAAAATGTCCAAGAGGCGAAAGCATTCATTTCCTTTGAAATGGGAGATATGCAGAGCAATTTTGATTTTCATTAATAAATGGAAAAACTTTTACAAATATTTTGGAAAATTGTTTTAAAAGAGTAATAGAGCCACTGAAAGTAGAAGCCTGAATCCCACCTTTACTCACCATGTGAGACCTGGGCCCTGTGCCCACGAGTCTACTTAACTGATGACAAAACAGTAAGAGCTCCTGCTAATTCTGAGCCTGCTGTGTGGGAGGCTTTACTAGTCACCTCACCTCAGCTGTCTCTCATCCTCTCAGCATCTTTCAGGTGGTTAAATCGGTGCTGCTTTTGTATCTGAGGTACCCTTTCCACACAGCACTTACTTCATGATTTTGAAATTATATATTTCTTAAAGATTTTATTTATTTATTTGAAAGAGAGAGAGAGAGAGAGCAAGAGCACAAGCACGGTGAGGGGCAGAGAGAGAAGCAGGCTCCTTGCTCATGTGGGGCTCAGGGCTTGATCCCAGGACTCCTGAATCATGACCTCAACCTAAGGCAGACGTTTAACCAACTGAGCCACCCAGGCATCCCTTGAAATTATATTTTTATTGCCCTGACTACTCAATGAGTACTCAAGAGCAGCGGCCATGTATCCTCACCATTGTTGTATACGTAATACTTGCCAAAATTCATAGTACACCATAGACACTAAATATGTGTTAGTTAAAAAATATTTGGTGGGTTTTTTAAAAAATAATTTATTTATTTATTTTTGAGAGAGAGAGAAAAAAAGAGAGGGGGTGGGGGGAGAGTGCCAGCCGGGAGAGGAGCAGAGGGGGAGCGAGAAGGAGAGGAAAGAACGTGAAGCCAGCTCTGCAGTGAGTACACAGCCTGGTGCAGGGCTTTATCTCACAACTCTGAGATCATGACCTGAGCTGAAACCAAGAGTCAGATGCTTAGTCACCCAGGCACCCCTAAAAAATATTTGTTTTTAATAAGGAAATATTTTAAAAATTCATGATAGCTTTTTGATTTGAACTTTCAGTTATTCCCCACAAAGGAAAAAGTGAAGTTGAGGAAATAATCTCTATCTTGGCTCTCCCTTTTCCTTGCCTAGGATATAAAAATCATACCAACCCCCTTCCTGGTATCCCTTCATTGCTTTTGTTCCTCCTTCGGTTAGAATGGACTCCAATTCCAGGGGCTGAGAGCTGATTTCCTGCAGTTTGCTCAGCTGTGTGTTGTTTGCACTTTCAGATCCTCATAATGTGAGAAGGTGGGCCTTGCAAAGGTGTGCCTGAACTGGTGACAGATTAATAACTTACCCAGAAAAATGTGAGCCAGGCTGTGGCCAGTCACTGTTTGAAAAGGAGAAATGCCCTATTTGCCTCAGGTGATAGTGAGGTTTCAGGTGTGATAAGTGACAAACAAAAAACAAGGATGTGAGCTAAGATAAAACCACCTTTGGTTACCTGAGCCTCACTGGCCTCATGGGCACTGCTAGTTCATACTCCCCTTTGCACCCCTGGAGTGCTCAGAAGAAGCTCAATAAAGGCTTTTTTAACAATGAGGGCCCTGGTCTTAATGGAATTTCTGTCTTGGTTCCCAGAGTGCAACACTCCTGAGATGAGTTGAAAACACTTAGGATCTAAGAGATGTGGTGGGGGCATCCTCCATGATCACAAATGGGATTATGCGAGAAGTTCCAGATTTCTTTTAAGTTCTCTAAGTCAGTTTTAGTTTACAGCCCTCATTCTTCCAGGCTTGTAGGAAATTCAAACTCACTCTGTATCAGGGCTACCCACTTTATAGTGGAGTAGACATCTTATATAAAGCCAAGAAATGGGAAAATCTCCTTTGATCATCAGTCATGATGATCTGGTAAATCCAGAGACCAGAGTTGTCCCTACTCTATGGCCCCTGGGAACAACAATTCCACTGGGTCCTCACCATGTTCATGGTACAAAGCTCCCTGGATACTAGTCTCCTTGATAAATATGGGATCCCCCCCTTTTTTGAGGTGTTTTCACTTCACTCAGGTGGACTTAGGAAGGAGAAGTAAGAACATTCTTACAGTTAGGGAGATCTTAGGCTTCTTTCCAATCGCTAGTCCAGGGAAGTATATTCTCCTTGTCCTTAGTATGACAAAATGTTCCTCTCTTCCTGCCCATGCAATAACACCTTGACTGGTTCTCACTGGAAGAGCTATGGGTTCTTTAGTGGGTACTGGAAGAGTCATGTACTTGGCACTACATACTTTAGTCTAGCCAAAGGCCTTGAACCAAGGATTAATAAAACCTAGCCAGGGAGAAGGAGAAAATAAACAGAAGTAATTATTTTAGTTCTTAATTACTACTTTCTAGAGCGAGGGAAGACATAGAGGCAGAAAATGCAGAGACCACATGTATTACTGGGGCACAGATGTTACAGGCAGAGGGAATTGGAGTTGAGAAGCCATAACTCAGGTTACTTAGTGAGGGTTTCCTGATGGGAGTTGAGATTTATTTAAAGATCACAAGAGCAATGGCTTAGCTGCTTTCTTCTAGAGTAGGTGGCAGCAAGAAGCTGTGGTCCAGTCTAATGGCACACCAGTTTTCCATAGGACATTCGAGGAGAAATAGCCATAGTGACAAGTACAACCAATGATGGGATATCCTGCATGGAGTGTGGGGCAGAGACAATGAAATCTTTAAATTTGACAAGAGAAGAATTCTTAACTCAGCCTACCCTACTTCCATCCCGCTAACTCTTCTTCACCCCATGGCTATCCTTTCTCTACCTTTGGGAGTTCAGTAAGTATCATGGAAGAAGGAGGCAAGAAGCCAGAGGACAGAGGACATAGACTTTCAGATAAACAAGTGGCAAAATGTCTTTGAAAGAAGGGACAACACAGACCTTAATAGACAGAAGGAGAGGAAAAGGACAGAAACCAGAGATCTATCAGCATCACCCTCCAAGGAAACAAGGATGGGAGAAGGGGATTCGGGGATAGTGAGTCAGACCCACTGGCCTGGTGCAATGAGATGGCAGGGAGGGGAAACAGATGCTTGGGGTTGGGGTAGTAGACAGAGCTGGGCGCAGGGGAGTCTTTCAAGCAATATATTCAGAGATCCTGACCTCGTTGAGTCCCTGCAAGAAGTCACTGTGTCTAGGCTGAGATTATTCTAGACAGGTGAGTCATCAGTTCTATGAAGAGTGAAAACAATCTGTGCTAAACCTGTTGATGTCTGGAATCTGGGTGTGGATATGTGGTGGAGTGTAGGGAGCTGAACATGGGTGAGGATCCCAGGTCACTTACTCTGGGAATCATTTGTTGTCTCTGTTCTCTTACCCACAGTCAATTCTGAGATGTTCTGGGCCCCTTCTGGAGCCACCAGCTCAAGAAATATAAAAATGAGTACCAGAAGAAAGAGCTTTATCTTTTATTCCTGGGACAGGACAGGAAAAGAAGAGAAAACTACAAAGATGCCTGGGGATTGGGGACATGGATAGTTCTGGAAAAATAGGGACTAAAAAGCCCTGCAACTAAGTTATAGCAGGTTGAGGTCTCAGGAGACAGCTGGAAGAATAAAATATAATGGGAAGAAAGTACAATGTCACTGACCAGGTCTTGATAAAGCAATTCTAGATAGAGGTCCCTGGGCAACTCAGTTGGTTAAGTGTGACTTCAGCTCAGGTCATGATCCCAGGGTCCTGGGACTGAGCTCCCCATCTGGCTCCCTGCTCAGTAGGGAGTCTGCTTCTCCTTCTGCCCCTCCCCTCACTTGTGCTCTCTTTTCTCAAATAAGTAAATAAAATCTTAAAAAAAAAAAAGACGCAGGATTTGGGTTGGCATAGACTTTTTTTTAAAGATGTTATTTATTTATTCATGAGAGAGAGAGAGAGACAGACAGAGAGAGAGAGGCAGAGACGCGGGCAGAGAGAGAAGCAGGCTCCACACAGGGAGCCCCACGCGGGACTCGATCCCAGGTCTCCAGGATCACACCCTGGGATGAAGGTGGCGCTAAACCGCTGAACCCCCTGGGCTGCCCAGGCATAGACTTTATATATGGCCTCAGCCCAAATCATGAAGACTTTTCCCCTTTTTAAAACTTCCTGCCAGTGCAATAATCTCTGCAATCTCCGATCTCGAGAGGGGGCTGCCACAGAAAATGCAGGAAGCTTTGCAAACTGGCCTTTTGGAGGAAGCCTCATTCTCCTCAAAAATGTGATAGTGTGAAGCCCCCTCTTCTGAATACCCAAAAGATGACCATTGTCTCTAAAGCTACCCTTCAGAGAAGAAATGTGTGGGAAATATCAGAAAGGGACACAGAACATGAAGACTCCTAACTCTGGGAAATGAACTAGGGGTGGTGGAAGGGGAGGAGGGCAGGGGGTGGGAGTGACTGGGTGGTGGGCACTGAGGGGGGCACTTGACGGGAGGAGCACTGGGTGTTATTCTGTATGTTGGCAAATTGAACACCAATAAAAAATAAATTTATTATTAAAAAAAACGACAAAAAAAAAAAATAAAGCTACCCTTCAGGTAGAGTAGTTCCCTTGTCTTCTGAGCTCATTCCTAATGTTTGCAGAAATTCCTACCCAAGCCAGGCCCATCTTGCCACACGGCTTGCACAAACCCTTCAAGACTCTTCTATAATTCAAGGCAAAAACAACTTGTCCTTTAGTGTCCTTGTGGTCTAGGTCATCAAGCTAACACTCCACGTTGAGTAAGGTCATCTTTTAGGATCACTACTTCGGATATCATTTGACTTGCATGTATACCATGGGCAGCTCACTATCCTCTGCCTTGACTTGGTCCTCTTGCCTGACATAAATGTGAAGCTACGTGGGGCCTAAATTGCTAAATTGCTAGGCAGATTCTATCATTTAGCCTCTTCAAATTGTACTTACAGAAACTGTGAAGCACAGAGCATCCCCTGCCTCGAGCATTAAGTATATGATTACAGTGTATTTTGGTGTCTTTCATATCTTTTCTTCAAGTCTGTAAAACTCCAAGTATCTCTGGCTTATAATTTTGCTTATATTTTATTTCAGAGTAGTCAATGGAAAATGATCCCTTGGTCATTCTGAAGCAAAATATGATATAGCAGTAGAATTATTTCAGCAAGGCTTGAAGCCAAAGACCTGTAGCACCACAAATAATTAAATCGTATGATAAAGCATTTACAACAAAACATGAAGCAAAACACATCAATCTAGGCCAGCGCACTGGAGGACCCTTTATTAAGGCTTCCCTCAAGCTCAGGGTTTTTTGTTCATTGACATTCTTTGTAATTGCCAGATGGTTCTAATTATATCCTTTGGTCATTCTGGTTGCTCTGATCTAAAACATGGTCTGGTCACTGAACTGAGAAACTGAGAATTACCCAAGGGACGGAGGTTTAATGTTCATTTTCACAGTGGTAATGTTTTTATTGGCCACAGCCCTTTTTAGGTATGAACTGTATCCCAAACCGAGAAATTTTTGCACCGGAGCCCATTTTCATCTGAAGAGCTAGACATGGTTATGATTTACAACCAGGTGCTATTTCAGCTGCCCAAGTACTAGGAACATTGCAGAACTTATCACTGCTCAATTACCTCGTATCCAACCATTATTCTGAAGTAATTAGGCTGGAATCCAGCCAAAAATTTACCTGTCACAAACAAGTTCATAACAGTGATCAGAGAGATCTAAACACTGTTATTTTACCTAAATACCCTTATTGTTGGGGTTGGTACTGTTTTATGCTGTGTGGCACTTATTACTCCCAGGCACAAAGGAACATCCCATTGATCTTTCATACTCTTAAAGGTAAGCATTCAGGCAATTACATAGGAGGTACTTTCTTAAGTTTTAATTTTTTATCATGGCAATCCAGAGAGTCAAACTCCTAATTGGTCAGGGCACTTAAGACATTAGGTCAATACCCAATACGTATAAACATTTCCAAACTCAAGAATATGGTTTAAACATATTTGAGGGATCCCTGGGTGGCGCAGCGGTTTGGCGCCTGCCTTTGGCCCAGGGCGCGATCCTGGAGACCCAGGATCAAATCCCACGTCGGGCTCCCGGTGCATGGAGCCTGCTTCTCCCTCTGCCTATGTCTCTGCCTCTCTCTCTCTCTGTAACTATCATAAACAAATAAAAAAAATTATAGTTATAAAAAAAACATATTTGAGCCCAGGTGGCCTTTCAAGCTCACTTGTTCAGGGGCACTTTCCTTTGCTGTGTCCTGAAGATGGTACCATCCCAGCTCTTTACGTCAGTCAGCCCTCCTCTGAGCTGGAAGGGCTGTGGATATGGTGAACGGTGGTACAGGTCGTGAAGAAGTCTGTCAGTGGATATGCTAGGTGCAATATTCACTGGGCCCTGGTAAATCTATCACTTTTAGGTCTGGGTAATGGTTCACGCTTATTCCAATCAGGTTCAAGCCACTGTACATTCTGACAGTCTGCATTTCTCTCAGCCAAGATTACTTGGCATTTGTTGGGACCCAAATCATTAATTTATTTAGAAGGTCCTCATAAGCCTAGCTCAGCCCTTGATGTTCCTCAGTCTACTTTGGGGGGTTTGGTGAAGATCGTTGTAATGAGGGAGGATGAAATTTTCCAACTCTGCTGTTCCAGACAGTGATGTCATCACAGGGCTATCTTACAGTTGTGCCCTTTAAACATAAGTTGATGAGGTTTAAAATGATCACAAAGATCTACCCTACCGGGATCCCTGGGTGGCACAGCGGTTTGGCACCTGCCTTTGGCCTAGGGCGCGATCCTGGAGACCCAGGATCGAATCCCACGTCGGGCTTCTGGTGCATGGAGCCTGCTTCTCCCTCTGCCTGTGTCTCTGCCTCTCTCTCCCTCTCTCTCTCTCTCTCTCTCTCTCTCTCTCTGTGACTATCATAAATAAATAAAAATTAAAAAAAAAAAAAGATCTACTCTACCAAAGAACCAGCCTCATTTGAGACCAAGGTACAGGAGGTCCCTCCAAGTTCCTGTGAAGGTAAGGGCAACATCCTTGCAAAGAGATCTCATCCACCTTAGATGTGCTCTCATGCCTTTGGTGTTTTAGGTTATAAAGAGAGAAAGGTTTCTAGTCAGATATTTGCTCCACCTCCACATATTACCTAGTTCATGGCTGAAAAGCTCTGCTCTATGACAGCGGGCTTCCCCACCCCATCCCTACCCCCTGCCCCATGAAGTCCCTATTCAATTCATTATCTTTTAAAATTCAGCTTATTTCTTCCTCCATCCTGGGAATCAGAGTGAGCATCTGTCTTGCCTTCATCAGGAACAACTCTACAGGAAATACTTGGCAGAAATATCCAGGCATGGCCTGAGTCACAGTTCATGCATTATTCCTAACGATGGGGAGAGCTAAAGCCTTCACTCACTGAGATTCTTTAAGATGATTATTTTGAATTCTTTGTCAGACTATTCCTGGATCTCCATTTATTTAGGACTATTTACTGCAGATTTATTTGCAGTTCCTTTGATGTCATGTTTCACAGTCTTCATTTTCTTTGTAGCTTTGTGTTGGTGCCTATGCTTTGGAAGAAACAGCCACCTCTCCCAATCTTTATGAACTGGCTTTCACAGGTTCAGAAGACTTTCACCAATCTGCCTTGATAGAGATGCTGAGAGCCTCTCAAACCTTTTCTATGGATATGTCCTCTCTGGACTTATGCATGTAAATTCCTAATTTCAGGGATTTCTTGGTTTCTTTTCAGGGACCCCAAATCTCTTGCTCCTGGTGTCTGACTGCTGTATCAAGAGTTGGGACATTGGAGCCACTCTACTCCACTCCTTTCTTTTTCCCTATGGAGAAAGCTCAAGTTCTTGTGGAATTTTTTCCTCCCCAAACTTGTGGAGCTGTGCTGGGTACAGCAAGCCATCCCCCTCTTTTCCTTTGTGTTTAGCTGCTGGTTTCATCAGTGCTCTGGGTGAGTTGAGACGGAAACCAGCCCTTTTGGCAGTGTGCTGAAAATTGGATGCACACTTCCCTCCCTGCCCTGCGGGGAGAAACTGCAGGCTGAGGCCATCTCTCTTGGTGCTGAGGCTCCTGGCTTGGGAGTGAGGCTGATGCGAGTCAATTGAAATTGTTCTTCTTACACATTTCAGTGCAGTTCTTAAAGGTCCTGTGCTCATCTGGAGTGTTGCAACTTCTTAACTGGATTTTTAGACTTCTCATAAAGGCATTGGGGTATGTACATCATTGTCAAATTGGTTTCTGTGGAGAAATGAGGACTAAGACTTCCTGTTCCACCATCCTGCTGACAACTCGTTACATTTTAAATTTTACGGGGACTATAGTCCTACCTTACAAAGTCTCTCTCTCTCTCTCTCTCTTTCTCTTCCTCTCACTGGGGATGAAAAAGCAAGACAATCAACTCTTTATATAGTTTTCTTTAACTACATAGATAAGCTTTGGTGGAATGTCCAGGGTCAAGACCAATGTTTGTATAAACATCTTGAAAATTTGGCATTTTATTCTTTAGTTTATCTAACTAGGACATTAATAGATTTGAATATGTTTGCACTCTGTCCAAAACAGAATAGCCCATTCATAAGTGATCTGGTTTCCCTCTCAGCAAGAGAAAGAAAGAAAGAAGCTGGCCACCTGACTTCAGGGTCCATTCTGGGCTTCTCACTTTTATCCACCTAAAATGAAATTCTGAAGCCTGATATTTCACAGATACTTTGCTTCTGCTTGAAGCAGACAGACTGAATTCAAACTGCTTATAGATGCTAAGGAGATGTAGATGCCAAAATCAGAAATATGTAAGTTTAGGTGGAAAGTAAAATAAATGACACTGAACTACTGCTTTCAATTTTGAGAATCTATGACTGTCATGACTTACATGTTTAAGAAACCTTTTATTTTGAAAAAGCTTGGACTTACATAAAAGCTGAAAAAATAAAAAAGTTCTCCTATACCCTTCACTTGGGTTCCTCAAATGTTAAAATCTTGTATAATAATAATTATGAAAACTAAGAAATAGATACTGATGTAATACTATTAAACTGCAAACTACTTTTTCTTCAGATTTCTCCACTTTTTGTCATTGTCGTTGTTGTTGTTAAAATCCAGGATCTAGTCTTGAATCTCATAATACATTCATCTGCCATGTCATCTTAGTATCCTTCAATTTGTGTTAATTCCTCAGCCTTTTTTTTTTTTTTTACTTTGATGCTACTAAGACTATTGGCCAATTCTTTTGAAGACTGTCCTTTAGTTTGGGCTTGACTGATGCTTTCTCATGATTAGGTTGAGGTTATGCATTTTTCACAAGAATACCACAGAAGAGATATACACCCTCAGTGTATCAGATCAGGGTAAACTCGTGATGTTCACTTTGATAATGGAGTTAAGGTGATATCTTCCGTGTTTATCACTATTTTCCTCTGTAATTAATAAGTATTTGAGGGAAATACCTTAACACTATGGAAATGGCACAACTTCTCACTGGTTGTACCTGCCCCAGGTAAAAAACAGTTTATTATCCCATTTCTCCCTCAGAAGCTGTTGCTCCTCAGATTTGGGTTAATTTTTTTTTGTCTGCCCTCCAGTGGGTTCCAAAAAAGTCATGAACTCACCATTTATCCACTCTTTTACTTATTATAGGTATAAGAATGATGTTCATTCCACCTTTCTATATCCTAAGTCAAAACTACAATGCTAAAAAACAAAACACCCCACAATGCTATTTTCCTTCTTGTTTTAAAGATTAGCCTCTAGGGTATATTTTCCAAATGATACAAAAGCTTAGAAATAAAATTTTCAGGAGAACCAATGTTTATTTAGAAAAAATTAAATGAGATTTAAATGCTTATTAAATACTACATGCTTTTGTCATGAGAAACAGGGTATAAAATAGAAAGAGCCCAGAACTGGGAAATCAAACCTCTGACTTCCGATGTTGGCTGTCCCACTAGTGATTTCTTTGACCTTGATCAAGCTCCTCACCCTCCAATTATCACCTGAAAAAGGGTAGAGGACAGATTGGACAGTGGCTGGGATGCATCCTGGGTACAAAGTTTTCTGATCCCATGATAATAGCTCACCTGCTTCTGATGGCTCCAGAGTAATATAGTACTAATAATATAATATAGGAAGAATAGTATTGAGTGTTTTCTATGTGCCAGTCACTGTACTAGGCATTTAGCACAGGAACCTCATTTAATCATTAAGACAACTCCATGAGGATGGTCATATCATCCCCATTTTACAGAAAGGGGAACTGAGATTCCCAGAGA
The DNA here is from genome assembly GCF_905146905.1 of Nyctereutes procyonoides. Taxonomy (NCBI): domain Eukaryota; kingdom Metazoa; phylum Chordata; class Mammalia; order Carnivora; family Canidae; genus Nyctereutes; species Nyctereutes procyonoides. The sequence continues at coordinate 35,618,353 of NW_026575030.1, read as the reverse complement.
TTAAGAGAATCAATGAAGTTTATGCAGGTTGTGAAAGAAATGAGCGGTGAAAGTCCACCTGTCTAATTAAAGCCAATGTTCTGTACACAGCATGTACTTCCTATCTCTGAAATGGAACACTATAGTAATCAGTCTAGGATCCAGTTTGTTCTTCATTTAATTCCAGAGCATGCTATGATATACAAGAAACAGATCTTAAACTCCTATGCTATGTAAGATTCTGTCCTAAGCACTCTGGACGATGGATATGACATAGTACTTGCTGCACAGAAAACTTAAAGTATAGTAGGAGAAATGAGACATAGCACATAAAGAGATCATCATCAACACAGGAAGTAATCCGTGAATGTAAAATGAAGGTGTAGACAGATAGTGGAAGCAAGAGGAAGTCGTGGTCACTGTGGGCTGGGGTTGGTCAGAGCCAGCTTCAGTGGGAATGAGGTCTGCTCCTGGCCTCAGGACAGGCAGGCTTTCTCTAGAGTGGGGTTGGGCATGGGGGAATGGGGAAGTGGGCTGTGGCACCGGGGTGGCAGTTGGGGTAGAAGAAATGGATTGTCCAAAAGCATGGAGGAAAAAGAAGTGTGGGGGAGTGGATTAGGGCTACCAGGAGTAGACACATTTGAATAGAGTGAACATCTTCTGGGGAGGAGCAGCAAATAAAGCTGGGAGAGTGGACTGGAAGTGCTTGTGGAGGACACTGGAGCAAAGCCGAGGACGGCAAGCTTGGCACACCAGGCAATGGCAGAGATAGGGGGACAGTGAACTTTCTTGAGTGATTTGAAAAGAGATGATTTCAGGAGAGAAACTTATATAGATGGGCACAGTGGGTGGCAGCAGGTGGGACAGGCTCAGAAAGGGCCTCCGGAGGCTAATGTGGATGTCCACACTGGGGCGCCGCCTGGTCTAGGGGAAAGGCGGCTTCACAATCACACAGGCCAGGATTAGTATCTCCCAGCTCTGACTTCTCAGCTGTGTCACTTCAGGCAAGTTTCTCAGTGGCCTTGGGCCTCAGTTGCCACCGCAAAATGTAGATAACGCCTTTGCCACAGAGGTGTTTATGGACTCATTCAAAACATTGGTTGAGTCCCCCCCCCATGCGTCAGGTTGGGAAAGGAGAGGCTTCAGGGAGGACTCCAACATATTAGGCCTGAGCAATGAGTAGAGTGGATTTGCCACCCTTGTGACACCGAAATGATATACTGGTAAATAGTGGCTTGTCCATGCGTGCTGGAGCTCCGCCAAGGACGACAGGCTTCCTGTGCCGCAATGCAATATGGCTGAAGCCGGTAGTGTGAGCTTTCATCAACAGAGAGAGTAGTCAGGGCAAAAATATGTGCTTACCTAGAATATAAAGTTCTATGAAGGTTCTAAAGCCCTTGTACTGGTGACTATGTCTGTCAGAATTGCGGCAGGAAATAGATGTGCATCCCACCCTGGTAACTAAGGGGAATCCAACAAAAGGTCAGAAGGAGGAGCAGATCCTGAAGCCAAGAGAGAGAACGACCCAGAAATGCACCCCTGATGGGAGCACTGGCTTCCGTAGAATGCAGTGACCCGACATGGAAGGAGCCTGGCTGTATAGTCTCCTCCTCCCTGAAAACGAAAACCCAGAACATTAGCTACCGCCCAGTGCTCCCCATAAAAGTTAATGGGGAGAAAAAAGGAAAATAAGAAACAATTAACTAATGTAAAACAGAGCTTCTAATGTCCCTGCCTCTGTCGCTGGTCACAGGCTGTGGTTGGTAGCTACAGCGTCTGTCTCCCACCACCCATTTCATGCTCTCTGCCCTCTCCCAGCACCTAGGTGTGGTCTAGTAACACCAAAGACACAAGCAGAGAGGTGCAAGGACTATCTTTGCTATTTGTGAAGCAAGGATGTCACAGGCGGGCGGGGACTTGAGAACTCATGGTTTGAAGGAGAGGGGGTAGAGGTTTCCTGGTTGGCGATTTGGTTTTATTGACTTCATGGTCCCGACTGAGAGCCTGCGTCCTTCACTTAGATGAGGAAGCAGCAGCTGGCCACGTACACCCTACAGGATTGCACCGCAGGTGCACATGGTGCCCCCTGGACCTCTCAGGGGCCACAAGCACAGGCACAGGAGCAAGCCCTCCCCCATCATCCTTTGTCTCCTCCTTTCCAATGGGGCAGAGACAGCATGGAATTAGATTGGGAGGGGGAGTTGGAGGACACAGAAGAGGAAGGAGGTGGTATGGCAATGCTGTGGAGGCGAGGAAAGATTGGAGTGGAATGAAACCTCAGTTCCCTAAGTAGCCTCTTGGGAGCAAAGGATGGAAAGTATGGGTTTTGGACTTGTGACCCAACCTGAAGACATTACAATCCTGAGTTTGGAGAAAACGTGTTGGTACAATCATGGGTTGGCAGCCTGAGCCCAGGGGCATGAGGAAGGGCAAGAGTGAGTAAACACCTCCATCTTCATATAATTACTTATGTGAGAGGAAGGAGGACACCTTACTTTCATTAGTGATGCTACTACAGAAGAGCTGTTTCATGCAGTCCGAGGGCTCGCATTCACTGGGAGACACGAAGAGCTTAGCTAAGAGCTAAGACAGCTAAGACTGGGTAGCCCCTCCCCTACACTCTACATCACCCTTCTGCAAAGGAGTCAGCGTATCCAGGATTGAGCCACTTAATGGTGGTCCGCTGCTGGATAAATTATATCTAAGCCTCAGTTTTCCTTTCTGCACAATGGAAAGAACAGTGCTTACCTCATAGAGTTGTAGTGATTAATTATTAATAAAATAATTAATTATTAATAAAATAATAATAGAATGCCTACCAGGGCCAACGCGTGGCAAGTGTTCGAGAATATTAGGTGTAGACTTTGACAGCGAGCCGCCAGCAGCTAGAAGAGCCCACAGAGAAGGCAGGGAGTTTGGGATGAATCTTAAAGTTAGGGGTTGCCATCCAGAGATCGGTTAGGAGATGGGGTGGAGTCTAATAGCAGGATTGAGAATCTGAAATATGATTGGCCCTGTTCCCCCCCCCCCGCCCCAATAAAAGTCAGCCAGTTCACCGAAGGCCGCTCTTACCTTTTCATCTATAACGAAGTGCAAGTGGCACTGAGAATCCTCTGGGCTCATGAGTTGGAAGGTGGGATGAGGAGGAGGTGAGAAGAGGGCTTCATCCTGTTGGAACACCGCATCCTGCCATGAGGAAAGAGTAGAGAGAAGGTAAAGACAATTCAGGGGTCTGGAGGTAAAGACAATTTCGGGGTCTGGAGGGGAGAGGAGGGAAAGGTCACTAGGAAAGAACTGGACTGGGCAGCCCGGATCCCTTGGCAGCACTCCTGACAGGCAGAGATGTCAGGGAAGAAAGCTCTGCGTCACACTCCCACAGCCAGGATTAGGAAAGGGCTGCCAAGGTTGGGAGGGCAGAGACGTTTTCACCCTGGCAGCATGTGGCGAGGGCATTCCCTCGTTTCCACCAACCAACACAGTATTTGGGATCTAAGGCAGCCGGGGAGGGTCCAGCCTTCAGAAAGAGGCTGAAACACTCTCCAGTGTGTCCACAGAGGGACAAGCTGCCTTTGCTCTCATTTTCTGCTGGGGAAGCCGTTCCACCTTTGTCTTTCCCCCCCCTTCCCCTCTCTTGGCAGCCCCACAAACCTGGCAACTACCTTGCCAGGAATTGCCAAGTTTGCTAACATCTCACTTTATAGACCTTTTGTTGACTCCTTCAACAGGAAGAGGCAGAAAGGTGTGGTCTTAGAACTCTGGTTGTCATCTCCTGAGGTATATTACATTGTCCTTGACCAATTCTGTTCATGGGACAGTAACAAAAATCCCAGCTGGTAGAAGCCTGGAAATAGAATGGAAGCTCCACTGGGGGACCTGGGTGTCTCAGTCAGTTAAGTGTCAGAATCTTGATTTCAGCTCAGGTCATGATCTCAGGGTTGTGAGATCCAGCTCTAAGTAAATAAATAGTTAAAATCTTAAAAAAAATAGAATGGAAGCTCCATGAATGGCAGTAATTTTCGGCCACCACCGTATTCCACTGCCTGGCCCACAGCGGAACTCAGTAAATACTGGTAAAAATGAATGAGTATAAACACTGATTTGTTACTTATGAAAAAATTAGCTTTTAACGATACTAGGCTTTTTTCAATTTCTTTGTTCCAGCAGCTTCAGATTCTTTCCCTTCTTCTTCTTTACCATCCTTAGAGTTTTTCCTCAAAGATCACAAGATGGTTGACTAACTCCATGGTCACAGCTCCAGACTTCACGTCCTCACACCCAAATCCAAAGCAACAAAATTATCATGGACAGTTTTCAGTCTCTTCTTTTCATCCAGGAAGCAAACTCTTTCTCAGAAGACCCAAACAGAGTGCTCCTCTGTGTTGTCGGCCTATTTTGGGTCACATACTCCAACTACACATCATGCAAAGGTGTCTAGGAAAGAGAATATTTGGCCAAGAGGAGCAGAAGCTCCTTATTGACTTAAACAATAATTTATCCCTGAGGACTGGGCACAGTACCATTCCGAGTGAAACCAGGATGCTGTCCACACAGAGAAAGGGGAGATTGGCCACTCAATGGGCAACCATATCAGCCAGAGCTACAAAATCCAACTTCTGCTTCTGCTCTTGCTAATGTCTCTGGTTTCCTCTTCACTCTGACTCTTCTTTGAAAGATGTGCCCTCTGAGGTACAGTTATTTCTTCCACAGGCACATTGAGTGTGGGATCCTGGGACCAGTAAAACAGTGTCTGTCCCTCAGTGACCACGGGAAGTGGAAGAGAAGGCAAGAGAGGGAGCTGACTCAGACTTAATAGACTAATTCATTTGTTCATTGAAGCTCCTCCATGGGCCAGCTGCCATTCTAAGCACTGAGGATTCAATGATGCGCAGATTAGGCAAAGTTTCGTCTTTCATGGATTACATGTTCCAAGGGGAGAGATAATACATTAACAGATAAATACGTATTTTGAAGTCAAGACTAAAAAGCATCAAAAAAGGAAAAAAGGGTAGCCTGGGTGGCTCAGCAGTTTGATGCCTGCCTTCAGCCCAGGGTGTGATCCTGGGATCCTGGGATTGAGTCCCACATCGGGCTCCCTGCATGGAGCCTGCTTCTCCCTCTGCCTGTGTCTCTGCCTCTCTCTCTCTCTCTCTCTCTCTCTGTCTCTCATGAATAAATAGATAAAATCTTTAAAAAAAAAGTTTAAGAAAAAGAAAGAAAAAGAAAAGAAAAATGATAAAAAAGATAAGAGATAGAACATGCCAGAAAGGCTTCTCTGAAATAATGGTGATTGACCTTGTGTGTGGAGAACCATGTAACTATCTGGGGGATGTGAAGTAGAAAGGCCCTGAGGTAGTAGTGTAGCTATTGCTTCTAGGAATACCAAGAACTCAGATGTGGTCAGGGTGAAGGATCAGAAATGAGGTTGGAGATAGACCCAAAGGCTAGATGCAGATCATGTTGGCCATATAAGTACTCAGGATTTTATTTTCTGTGTAATGAAAAGTCACTAGAATGTGTAATTTGGTCAGAAATGTGACCATGACTTTGGTTTATATTTTAAGAAACTCACTCTACTTGCCATAAGTAGGGGTATTGAGTTATTATTGCACTGATTTATAGTACACAACTGAACAAAAACATTTATAACAGATTTTGTTACAGTAATAAACACAAACCGTGTATTTTGGAAATATGCTTCTTAGAGAGATGGAGCTGCTTTTTTTTCTTTGAGTAGTTTATATACCCATGAACAAATAATCCCAGAGAGAGATAAAGTTTGGAGCCAAGTATATTTCTCTTTTTTCTTTTCATAGTTACAAGCTTTGAGATGACAATTTCATAAATAAGTATGTAGGGAGGGAAAAAAATTTATTGTAGTAATATCATTCACTTTGTTTGAATTTCTTTTGAGTTATTTGTTAAAAATCTTTACTGCAATTTACTATTAAAAATTATTTTTGGTGGTCTACCGATTGATAACTGGATGATACCCTCCTTCGATATTGCGTTAAACACCGGAAGTCTCACAAATTGTAAAAGGACTTGATACCCTAGTCACCGGATCACTCAACCTTGGTGCCAATATTTTGAATCATTCCTTTCTATTTTGCAGATATTTATACCCCAAGCTGATGAATTCATGGTAAGGTTCTATGGCAGGTAAAGGCTGTGTTTTTCTTTCGTTATGGAGGAGAAAGACAATAGCATATTCATCACTTTGATCAAAATAGATCTCTGACACATAAGTTTAGGAAACAGTACATACCCAAACCAGGAATCTAGAAATTTATTCTTTTTAAACTGTCTTTACCTGTCTCCACCTTGGAAAGCCTGCCTGCACTCAATTTGGAACCCACTGTTCTACTCAGTGAGTTCCATAAGGGTATGCATGTTATTTTTTTTTTTCCTCTGTACTTCTAGTACCAGGCAAAACACCTGACAGAGTCATTGTCCTTTTGTTAAACAACGAGGGAATTGGGAGTCTGGAATATCAATCTCAGTGTTTCCCATTCTCCCCATTTTTTTCCTAATCTTTGCTGAGATGGGAGTAATTAGGATGCTGGAGAAATTTTCAGCTAGAAGAATTCTAAGCCAGGGGCAGTAATATAAAAAATACAAACACAGAGAGATATAAAAATTGTCTTTATTACCCAAGAGGCAGGTTGTGACAAATGAAAGGGACAGTTTGAGGCAGGTGTATGGTTTCATTACAATCATGGTCACACCATTGGGTTCTTGTCCTCCTCCCCCTCAGGTCAGGTGGCAGCAGCGAGCGGTGGTCCAGTCGATAGTGCTGCACTGGCAGTGGCATGTATTTTCGCCCTGGACATCCCAGGAGCCACAGCCATAGCCACAGGCACAGCCAGTGACAATCATCCCTGCATGGGCACATGAGACATAGACCCTTGGATTTTGAGAGGAGGAAGGTGTCCTCCTATCATTTTTCAATTTCTGCGTAGCCTAGTGGTAGATCTAAGTTTTGTGGGGACTGAGAGCTCATTCGATTTTGAGAGCCCTCTTTAAGAGAAAAAAAATATAAAAATTATTAAAACAAATTTAGGTGTAGGGCCATGGAAGAGACGTGTGAAAGTGAGGGGCCTGAGCACTTCTTTGCTTAGATTCATGATATATTTACCTCGATGCTGGCCCTACCCACCCAAACAAGAGAATAGATCAGGAAAGGGAGGTGAATGACGGGGGGAATGGGAGGTGACAGATCGTAACAGGACAACTGAGGGAAGGAGGGCTGGTGTGTGAGGTCATGAAAGGAAGGTGGGAGGGGAAGAGGCCGAAACTCAAGAGCCCTCAGTAGCACTGTTAAGGGAATGAGAATGGGCAAGAGATCTCTGGGAATCAGAATTACGACTCTGCCCCATGGTAATACCAACATGAGACAGGGGGAAGTATAGATGCTGGGGGATGGTCAGGGGAGGGTACAGGGCACCTTACCCACCATTCTTCCTCATGGAGTTACTCACCTGCAGGGCAGGAGGACACTCTGCCTGAGTTCTTGACACTGACACATGACAACCTTCGTGTTGGGGAAGGATGTAACTCTAAATAGAAGAGAAGAAAGGGTATTGCCCGTGATATCTGTCTCCCATTATCCCCTTCCACAACTCCTTTTACCTCAGAAGTGTCACTGTGTCCATAATCATGCATCTGTCCTTACCTCAGAAGTGTCACTGTGTCCTTACTAGCTTTTATCATTGAGTTTCCTCATTTGTAAAATAAAAGTAATAGTTGTACTTACTTCATAAAGTGAAAGTCAAGTGAAGTAATCTATGTAAAGCTTTGCATAATTTGTTTACAATAAGTGTTCATAAGTTATAACTATTCCTCCTCATCACCAAAGTCATCAGGCTATTATTACCAGGGAAATCTGAAGTTTTAGTCAGGAATCCAAAAACGATATGGGAGTAGAGCCCTGGGCAGGAAAATTAAGCTTGACTGGACTTCATAGAGGTTGGGTATTTGGTGAAGGAATAGAGAAATTAGGTTTAGGAGTAAGAGGCATGATCAGGGGTTCTCTTCCACTCTCCACCCCCAGTCAATTACCTAAGCCACTGAGGGTTTCCTTTATCTTTGTATCCAGAATGAAGTCCAAGGAACACGGAACAGTCCCTGGGATCATCAGCTGGAGGAGGATGAGGAGAAGGAAGCAACAAGTAGTCTTCATCCTGTAGAATGGCAGTGTCCTGGGCCTGGAAGGAAAGATAGAAAGTTGACATCTTTGACCTCCACTATTGTCCGAAAGGAAGGAAAAAGAGCTCGGGAAGAGTTTCAAGAGAGAACAGATGGAGTAACTTGGGTGTCAGTGTGGAAGAGCCTGGATCTCTCCCAAGTGGTTTGAAGAATTAGGAAGGCTGGCTGCCGAGCAAATTCACTCACCAAGAAGATCAGAAAAGGCCTGCAAAGACTGGTAGGAAAGGACATTTTATACCCTGTGGTATTGACCTGCACCAACCTCTCAACACACAAGCAAACACAACATTCAAACACACTCCCAAGTATATTTTCCAAGAAATGCTTGCTCGGGGTGTGACACACAACTATGATAAACTTCAGTGGGTCCATGACAAGCAGCAGCTGCCTTTCCTCTGGTTCTCTGCCAAGGGGAGTCCTCCTGCCTTTCTGTTCCTCCCTCTCCTTTCTTCTCATTAACCAGATAAGGCCAGCACCTAAGCCTTCTGTTAACTGCCGCATATTAATAGGCCTTGTGTTTGACCTTTCATCAGGAAGAGGTGACTTTAGATGACCCTATATCATCTGTTTAGACATCATTCTATTGCCCCTGGCTAGTCCCATCTGTGGGAAAGTAACAGAAAACCAGATTATCACTGGTTTACAAACAGGGAAGTTTAATATTTACTTAACCAGAAGCGTTAGCGTTTGATTGCAAGGTTCTTCTTGGAGGTTCAAGACGGTCATTATTAGCTTGATCTCTTCCCATTTTTCTCCTACCATCCTCAGTTCACTGGATTTTTATTCTTGATCTTCTTTCTTCATAGTCCCAAGGTGGCAGGCATCATGACACCCCCAGCCAAGATCCTGAGCAGGAAGAAAGGACTAGAGTAAGGCCATTTTCTTTGAAGGCTTTGCCTTTTCATTTTGGAAGCAAGATTCTTCCCTAGAAACTCAAGCAGATTTCCCCTTGTATTTCATTTTTCAGTTCTGGGTCGCATGACCTCCCTTTCTAGTGGGGCTGACAAATTGAGTAGATCTCTATAGTCCCTTATAGAAGACTATTGGGCTCATATGTAATTTATTCCCTAGGATGGGGCACATGGGAGTTAATTATCACTTCCAGGGATGGAGTGAGCACTGGGTAGATTTGGGTTATATATAGAAGATTAAGCCTCTTAGGGATTACTGAAGCAGTGAGTATGAGGTATAGAAGAAACAGTAATGAAAGATCAAGGTTATATTCTAAATGACTTGTTGAAGCATGATGCCATTTGTTGAAAGGGGAACCTCTGGGGCAGCACAGATATGGCAAAAACATTAAATTCTATTTGATCATGGTCAATTTATTTTATTTTTAAAAAGATTTTATTTATTCATGAGAGACACACACAGAGAGGCAGAGACATAGGCAGAGGGAGAAGCAGGTTCCCTGAGGGGAGCCTGATGTGGGACTTGATCCCCAGACGTGGGATCACGTCCTGAGCTGAAGGCAGATGTTCAACCACTGAGCCACCCAGGCGTCCCGATCATGGTCAATTTAATATGCCTATCAGACATCCAGGTGGAGCCATGGCATAGGAGTCAGGTACACAAGTCTGGGGTTCATGGGAAAGGTGAGAGTCAGAGATAGAAATTTGAGAGTAACCAATATACAGATGAATATAATAGCATAGATAATTTAATAAAAGAAGTGAACACTTTTTTAAGGGAGTCAAGAAAGTCAAGGAAGTGGACGACCAAAGGAATGTTGAATTAAGATATGATTTCCGCTGCATTGACCAGTGGGTTTGTTGAGAATGGCAGGGACAGAAAAGAGAACAGGATCACAAGAGAGTATGCTCGGTTATAATGAGCCTGGACGACAGGACGAGTGACCATAGCCTTTGGGCAACACTTGTGGTCAGCAGCATGCCTGGTGTACGTCACACCCCGAGGGGATCACCCTAACACTCCTCTCCTTTGCATAATAAAATTAGTTCCGGCGATAGTTATGTAATGGTCAGTAATAATCATTTCTTGATTCATTCTCTAGTTTTAAAACAAACGAAACATTAAAAGAACAAATGTCAATTTGAAAGCTATTGATTAAATTCAGCATAATGTTTTTGTGTGAATTAAAATTTGCACTTAACCAAACAAAAAAACATAGCTTGTGCACTCTTTGAGTTTAAAATTTTAAGCACAATTAAACCCTACATAATCATATAGAGTGACCAAATTGGTGTAATTTAAATACTGTTAATTATCCTTTTACTCACTGGGCTATCATTTCTTACTTAAACTGTTTAACTGCAGGAATACATAGAAGGATAGGAGTTGTAGACACAAAAACAAACTTGAATGTTTCTAAAATGTTATGAACTTACTTTAAAAATTGAAATGAGGGAGACCTGAGTGGCCCAGCAGTTGAGTGTCTGCCTTCAGCTCAGTGTGTGATCCTGGTTGAGGAATCGAGTCCCATATCGGGCTCCCTACACGGAGCCTGCTTCTCCCTCTGCCTGTGTCTCTGCCTCTCTGTGTCCCTCATGAATAAATAAATAAAATCTTTAAAAAAATTGAAATGAAGTCATATCATAAACCCCAAGGTTAGTAAATGGAAGACAATAATAAAGATAGAATAGAAATAAATGAAATAGAGATTAAAAAATAGAAAAGGTTAATGACATTAAAACCCTTTGAAGGGCACTTGGGTGGCTCAGTTGGTTAAGCCTCTGACTCTTAGTTTTGGCTCAGGTTGTGATCTCATGGGTCATGAGACTAAGCCCTGTGTTGGGTTCCCCACTCAGCAGAGTGTCTGCTTCTCCCTTTCCCTCTGCCCCTCACCCTCAAATAAATACATAAATCTCTCTCTCAAATAAATACATAAATCTTTTTTTAAGGAGCTGGTTCTTTGAAAAAATACATGACATGGCTTAGCCTTTAGCCATACTCATTAAAAAAAAAAAAAAAAAGGAGAGAGGGGACCTAAACAAATAAAATCAGAAATGAAAGAGGAGAAGTAACAACTGATATCACAGAAATACAAAGGATAATGAGGGAGTACTAAGAAAAATTATATGCCCATAAATTGAACTGCCTAGGAAAAAAATGGATAAATTCCTAGAAACATGTAATCTTTTAAAACTAAATTAGGAAGAAATAGAAAATTTGATTACATTGATAACTGTTAATGAAATTGAATTGAATCATTAATCACAACAAACAAAAGTGCAGGACCAGATGGCTTCACAGGTGAATTCCTATTTTCCTCAAACTATTCCAAAAGATAGAAGAGGAAGGAAGGCTTCCAAACACATTCTATGAGGTCAGCATGACTCTTATACCAAAACCAGATAAAGACATTACAGAAAAAAGGAAACCACAGGCCAATATCCTGATAAACATAGATGCAAAAAAAAAAAATCCTCAATAAAATCTTAGCAAACCACATTCAGCAATACATTAAAAAATAATTCATCATAATCAAGTGGGACTTACTCCAAGGATACACAGTTGGTTCAATATTCACAAACCAACATGATACACCACATTAACAAGAGAAAGGATAAAAACCATATGATCATTTATGCAGAAAAAGCATTTGACAAAGTACAATATCCATTCATGATAAGAATTCTCAACAAGGTGAATTTAGAGTGAAGATAACTCAATATAACAAAGGCCATATTTGACAAACCCACACCTAACATACTTGATGTTGAAAGACTGAGAACTTCCCTCTAAGACCAGAAACAAGACAAGGATGTCCATCCTCACCACTTTTATTCAACATAATACTGGAAGTCCTAGCCATAGCAGTCGTACACCCACACACTCCAAGTAAAAAGCATCCAAATTGGTAAGGAAGAAGCTAAACTGTTACTATTAGCAGTTGACATGATACTGTACATAGAAAACCCTGAAGACTCCACCAGATAACTTAGAAGCAATAAATAAATTCAGTTAAGTTGCGAGATACAAAATTAACACACAGAAATCAGTTGCATTTCTATATACTAGTAACAAAGTAGCAGAAAGAGAAATCAGGAAACAATTCTATTTATAGCTGCAACAAAAAGAATAAAATACCTAGCAATACATTTAACCAAGAAGGTGAAAGACCTACAATCTGAAGAGCATAAAACATTGAGGAAGTTAATTGAGAACAACACAAGTGGAAAGATATTCCAGGATCATGAATTAATATTGTCAAAATGTCCATACTACCCAAAGCAACCTACAGATTCAGTGCAGTCCCCGTTAAAATACCAACAGTTTTTTTTTTGTAGAACTAGAATAATACTAAAATTTGTATAGAACCACAAAAGACCCTGAATAGCCAAAGCAATATTGAGGAAGAAGAATTGGAAGTAGCACAATTCTAGATTTCAAATATACTACAAAGCTATAATAATCAAAACACTATGGTACTGACATAAAAATAGATGCATAGGTCAATAGGTCACAATAGAGAGCCCAGAAATAAACCTATGCTTATCTGCTCAATTTATTTATGACATAGGAGGCAAGAATATAAAATGGAAAAAAGTCTCTTTAATAAATGGTGTTGGGAAAACTGGACAGCTACATGTAAAAGAATGAAACTGAACCACTTTCTAACACCATACATAAAAACAAACTCAAATGGGCTAGAGTGAGACCTGAAATCATGAAACTTCTAGAAGAAAACATAGGCAGTAATCTTTTTGACATTGGCTTTAGCAACATTTTTCTAGACGTGTCTCTTTAGGCAAGAGAAACAAAGGCAAAAATAAATTATCGGGACTACATCAAAATAAAAAGCTTTTACACAGTGAAGGAGAACAAAACAAAAAGGTAACCTACTTAATAGAAGATCTTTGCAAATGATACATCTGATATATCAAAAAAAAAAAGTAATTCAGTGAAAACATAGGCAGAGGATCTGAAAAGACATTTTCCACAGGAACGCTGATGACCCATGAAAAGATGCTCTACATCAGTAATTTCCAGGGAACTGTAAGTCAAAACCACAATGAAAAATCATCACACACCTGTCAGAATGGTTAGACTCAAAAAAACAAGAAATAAGTGTTGGCAAGGAGGTAAAGAAAAGGGAATCCTTGTGCACTGCTGGTGGAAATGTTAAATTGGGACAGCCACTGTGGAGGTGCCTCAAAAAATTAAAAATAGAAATACTGTAAAATCCAGTAATTCCATTATTGTATATTTACCCAAAGGCAACAAAAATACTAATTTGAAAATATATATGCATCCCTATGCTTATTGAAAGATTATTTAGAATAGACAAAATATGGACGCAGGCCAAGCATCCCTCAATAAATGAATGGATAAGGAAGATGTGGGGTGTATGTGTGTGTAATATGTGTGTATATATATATGTATAAATAAATATGTATGTATATATTATATATATAATGGAATATTACTTGGCCATAAAAAAGGATGAGATCTTGCCATTTGTGACAACATGGATGGATCTAGAGGGTATAATGCTAATTGAAACAAGTCAAGTCAGAAAAAGACAAATATCATATGATTTCGCTTAAATGTAGAATCTAAAAAAGAAGCTAAAAAAATGAATCAACCAATGAACAAACAAAAGGCAGAAATAGACCCATAAATACAGAAAACTGATGGTTGCTAGAGGAGAGGGGAAGGCAAGGATGAGAAAAATGGTGAAGAAGAGAAGGAGATGCAGGTTTCCAACAATGGGATGAATAAGTCACAGGAACAAAAATACAGCACGGGGAATATAGTCAACGGCAAGAGAAACAAAACGTTGTATGGTGACAGAGGGTAGCTACACCTGTGAATATAGTATAACATACAGACTTGTAAAATCACTATGTTGTTCACCTGAAACTAATGTAACATTGTGCATCAACTATATTTTGATTTAAAAAAATGAAGGTTAATAGCTGAGGCTGAATATGTAAGGCTACTCATATAACTGGAAATTCTCTGAATTAACTTCCATGAGGAATACACTGCTTATTAAAGAATAAGAAAATAAAATGCACTAATTTTAAGCTTGCATAAATATTATTAAAACTCAACAGTAATCACAGCAATTTTTTAGACTAACACACAGTGTTTTGTGGGAGTATATCACCATTGACATTATTTAGAATTTCCTGGGTATGGTGTTAATAAAAATTGAATAGACTTTTACTCAGATTTATTCTTTTTTTTTAAGATTTTATTTATTTATTCATGAGACACACGCACACACACACACACACACACACAGAGGGGGGGGGCAGAGACACAGGCAGAGGGAGAAGCAGGCTCCATGCAGGGAGCCCGAAGTGGGACTCGGTCCCTGGACTCCAGGATCGTGCCCTGGGCCAAAGGCAGGTGCCAAACCGCTAAGCCACCCAGGGATCCCCTACTCAGATTTATTCTTGCCTTTATATTCTCTGTAGACAATGCTCCGTTCTTGCCTTCCTCTGCCCTTGGCAGTCACTGCTTATGCTATTAAGATGTGCCAGGGATGAACTACTGCTTGTTAGAGCTTCCAGTTCAGCTTCCTTGAAAATATTCAGTAGCTCCTACACAAAGAAGAAAGATTTTTGTCCCTCCAAAATTTGTGGATAAACTAAGTGGAATCTTAACATTCTTCTCTCCTTGGAGCTATCCTCTTAAGAGAACACTCTTTTCCTGATGACTCAAATGTGGAGGCAAGTTTTTTGTTTGTTTGTTTGTTTTTGTTTTGTATTGTTTTGTTTTGTTTTTACAATTTTTATCTCCTCTGCCATCCAATTCTCCACTGATTACTTTTCATTTTATATTATTTTATTTTTTAGTATGTAAATAGAGTTTGAAAATTTGGTAGCATAGAGCAGAGGCTGAAAAAGTGGAACCTAAAATCTCAGTAAATGTAACTGGGCAATTAAGAAAAGTAAAGGCAGGAAAGATGGTGCAGGGGTTGACAGGGTCATCTAGGGCAGGCTGAGCTAAGGCACAGCACTCTTTCCCTATGACTTCCCTTGGACATGGAAGCAGAGGTTTTCCATGTGGAGTGTAGACATGCACAAAATAATCCACGTATTAAAAGAAGGAAACAATAGAGCTTCTCTTTTTATTAATTTTTTTCTCATTCTTTAACATTTCTAGGTTTATCTGTTTTATAGTAAATCTATCTGTGCATGTTTACAGTTTATAAATTGCACTTGAGTGTGTTTAATTTTTAAAAACTCATGGTGCATCTGAAAAAAATAGTAGAAAACCAGAAAAACCAATAGCCACAGGAAGTTTGCAGGTCTCTCAAACACAAGTCTCTAGCTGGTTTTGGCTAGAGGTGGAGAGCTCTCTGATGAGGCAAGGAAATGCTGCTTTTCACCTTGTGGATTCATATACCTTAGATAGTCCATGGAAAACCAGTCAGGTTGATATTGGATGTAAAAACTGAAATGCAGGGGTGCTTGGGTGGGTCAGTTGGTCGAGTGTCCGATGTTTGATCTCAGCTCAGGTCTTGATCTCAGGGTCGTGAGTTCAAGCCCAGCGTTAGGCTTCATGGTGGGCGTGGAGCCTACTAAACAAACAAACAATACTGAAATGCAGATGCAAATTGAGAGGCTGCCTCTGTAAAATAGTATGGAGGTTCCTCAGAAAGTTCAAAACAGAACAACCCTACAATCCAGCAATTGTACTACTAGGTATTTACCCAAAGGATGCCAAAACACTAATTCAAAGGGATCCATGCATCCCAAGGGTTGAATAATTATCTACAACAGCCAAATTATGGGAGTAGCCTAAGTGTCCATTGACAGATAAATGAATTCAGATATGGTATGTGTACACATACACACACACACACACACACACACACGCACAGAGAAATATTATTCAGCCATAAAAAGGAATGAAACCTCGCCATTTGCAATAACAAGGATGGAGCTGGAGAGTGTAACACTAAGTGAAATAAGTCAGAGAAAGACAAATACCATATGATTTCACTTACATGTGGAATTTGAAAAAACATGAGCACAGGGGAAAAAAGAGAGGGAGAGGCAAACCAAGAAACAGACTCCTAACTATAGAGAACAAACTGATGGTTACCAGAGGGGAGGGGGAGCGGGAGACGGGTTAAATAGGTGATAGAGATTAAGGAGTGAACTTGTGATGAGCACTGGGTTTGTATGTAAGTGTTGAATCACTAAATTGTACACACTTGAAACTAATATTTCACTGTGTTACTAACTGGAATTTATGTAAAAACTTAAAAAAATATTGAGAGACTGACCCACTCCGAATAAAGATTAGTCACAGATTTGTTTGGAGATAGGGCAATACATTCCTCGAAAATGATCTTGGAATTGGTCAAGGGTTACAGAGGCACCTGATTAAGACTGCACAGTTCTGTATTATCAAGCTGAGAAAAAAATTGGTTCCATAAAACTTGATGAGTTGATGCTTTCAATTAGCCTGTGAAACCATAAAACCTCTTCACTCATCAAGCTTCCAATCAGGAGCAAGTCAGTTATAAGAAGAAAATTTGCATTCCAGTGTATCCAAAAAGTGTATCCCTGAGTGGCTCAGTGAATTTATTTGTCCGAAGGATCAGTATTTGGACTGTCCAGGTCCTTTGGTTGCTGGAAATATCTAATAGACAATAGTATGTTCTTGGCGTTTGTTGTAAAGTCAGTTGTGGTAAAGTTAGGCTGACAGACTCAACTGTTGGGCGTGGATAAAAGTGGAGGTGAGAGATAGAGATCCTGGGTGGAGATGATTGCAGAAAGGGACACTGGGGAGGGAATAATGAAAGAAGAGGGTCCAGAGAAGAGAATAGTGGATACACCATAGGTTCAGAGTTTGAATAATTAGACATCAGTAATTATGATGAACATCATAATGGTGGACATCAGACCCCACCTACATGTTTCTCTTCCCTAAAATCTGATGCTTTACTAGATTTTAAGTTGCTTGGGAGCAGGAATCATTTCTCAATGCTGCTCTATGGCTCCAGCACCCCCACAGTATCTGGCACACGGTACATGTTAGTGGTGGTTGGTTGGCTGGTTGAATGAATGAGTGGATGAATGTTGGCCTAAGAATTTATCCTACCTTTCTATCTGCTTCTATCTTGCTTCAACTTGAGAGCCAAGCTAGAATTGCTTGCTGTTGAAATATACCATGCTATTCATGGTATATGCCATGAGGATATTTCTGTTAATTTTTTAAGGACAATCACTGAGTTTTGGTGTGAAAGGGTCAACCCTGGCATACCCCAAATGCAGTAGCGCACTATTTCAAGTAATGGATTGCCCAATCTCCCTGGCTCTTATACCGCATGTTTTCCTCATTCGGCTCTACACCAAAATCCAGCCAATAGTCATTTTCTAAACCTCCCTGATCTATCTCTGCTCATAAAATCAATTCTAGCTTTCTTTCTCCACCTCTCCTCTACCTGCTCTTGAGCATATAACTTTTTCCCCCTTTCTTCTGTTTCCCCCCCGCCTCTCTCCTCTTCCTTCCTTCCTTCTCTCCCTTTCTTTCCCTCACCCACAGGACTTGGACTCTTTGACTCGTGAGACTTAGTTTTTTTTTTTTTTTCCACTTTTAAGCACTCACATTTACAGTAAACTACTTGTCTGTAGGAGAAAGAGACCAATATAATGATAATTAAGGAAAGGTCTTTCCTTAAAACTCCTTCTTCTCCATTTTTTCTTCTTGATATTTCCAGAGGGAGAGACAAGCAGTCCACTGAGTTGGTGAGAGAAAACAAGTGGCTGATAAAAACGGGAAAAATGTTCAACATCATTGACAATGATCTACAAATCGATATAGCTACGGATGTCAGTTTTATCTCTCAGATTCACCAGGGTTAAGGAAAAAGGGAAAATGGGGATTCCTTATATTCCTCTGCTGAGAACATAAAATAATCTTAAATTTTTTATGGGAGGTCATTCAGCAAAATATCTCAAAGTTTTAAAATACATATCTCTTGACTCAACAACTCTACGAACTTAACCTTAAGGAAAGAATCAGAGATATGCACAAAGATTTATATGAAAAAGTTCACTACATGATTACTTATCTCAGTAAAAATATACAAAATATGTAAATAAATTATGCCACATTGATTAAGAGATATTAGGAACATTATGAGAAAATGTTTAGGACATACTGTTGGATTATAAAAATCAGGGAACAAAACAAGTCTGTATTTTTTTTACCTGATATAAAAAAATGCTGGGCATACATGCAGTGATGATATTAGCAATCGTTCTCTAGGAGTGGTGGGATTAAGGGTGATTTTTATTTCCTTATTTATAATTATTGATGCGTTCCACTTTTCCCATAGTTATAATATTTTACTTTTATTTTTTTAAGATTTTATTTATTTATTCATGAGAGACATACAGAGAGAGAGGCAAGGACACAGGCAGAGGGAGAAGCAGGCTCCTTGCAGGGAGCCCAATGAGGGACTCAATCCCCAGACCCCTGAGCCAAAGGCAGATGCTCAACTACTGAGCCATCCAGGTGTCTCATGTTTTAGTTTTAAAAATCATTTTAAAAGTTATCTATGGTAGGTGGAGGTGAAGAGAACAGCAGCCAGCCCTCCAATTCCTGCACACACCTCGTTGACTTTGCTGTGCCTCCCATCAAGAGATAGTCTGTTTCCCCACCACCTAACTCTGATCTGGACATCTTACTTTGACCAATGGATGTGACAGAAATAGTGTCACATATTCTGAGGTTAAGCTATAAGAAGCCTGTGGCTTCCACTTTGTTCCCTTGAAGTGCTGCCCTGAAACCACCAGGTAAGGAAACCAGTCTAGACTACTAGAAGATAAGAGGCCTCTCAGAAGAGAACCAAGGTCCCCAGTCAACAGCCAGGGCCAACTGCCAGACATCAGGGAAGGAGTCAGGGACTCCTTCCAGAGAATGCAGCAAAAATGAGTGAGCCCAGATGACCCGAACAGAAAAACCTTCCCATCAACCCGCAGAACCATGATAAATAATAAGTTATTGTTTCACACACTAAGTTTCGGGGTGGATTGCTACTCAGAAATAGATATGAAACAGCAACATAACCATTAATTTTACTAAAAGAAGTCATAGGCTGACTGTGGTTGTCAATTTAGCTTCCAAGGATCTTGAAAATACTGCCTCAGAAGTTTAAATGGAAGCACTATTGCTGTCATGGTAGACTTCACATTTTTGAAGAATGACTGGTGAGAAGGGACTGTGGTGTCTGCAATGGGTCAGGAAATGTATGTTTTTGTAAATGTGCAGCTTTTCCTCATTGTAAAAGCACAATTTCTCTAGAGTATCTGCAGATGCTTCAAAATGGACCCCCAGCTGGCTGTCAGCAAACTCTTAGATCCTCCTTCTGGTGAGTGCTGCCCAAGGGAGTGCTTGACCAGATTCCCACATCTCTTCAGAACTTTCTTACCCAGTGGAACCTCCAGGGGTAGAGGAGAAGGAGAACACCACACTATTTTGGAAGATATTCTCAAAAACTGTATTTCTTATCCTGAGAAATAAGGAATAGTAGGAATAGTGGGGCAAAAAGACTCTGTGAATTCTTTCCTTTGATGTCTCTATGGGGAAATTTCCAAGGTATCTTCCCCATACTTCAGCCCCTTGTCATCCACATATCATTATAGGAATGAAAACTTGAAGGTAAGTCCCATGAGTCTGTCTCAGAGGTCAGCTTGAGTTCAGCAGTAGTGTTGGGGCTTCCAGGGCCATTGGAGAGGACCTGATTGTACTCCAGCATTCAAAAGACAACTCTGGGGACATCTGGGTGGCTCAGCAGTGGACCATCTGCCTTCGGCTCAGGGTGTGATCTCCAGGGTCCTGGGATTGAGTGCCACAACAAGCTCCCCACAGGGAGCCTGCTTCTCCCTCTGCCTATGTCTCTGCTTCTCTCAATGTAGCTCATGAATAAATAAATAAAATCTTAAAAAAAAAAAAGACAACTCTAAGACTGCGACAACTGTTGTGGCTGACATAGAGCTGGGAGCAAAACCAGGTCTCTCTGTTCCTCTCCTTTGTCCTCTGTATGATGTCACCCCCCCCCCCCCATCTTCAAGCCTAAATGAAATCAGAGAGGTGGGATGAGATATTACCTTTGTTAATTTTAGGTATATTTCACATTTCAGTGGGACTGTTGGTCGTAAAAGAGGGATATCTAGAAAGTCATAGTCAAAATGTTTTCTGCAACAATATAAATAAACCATACAGTAAAATAGTGAATTGATTCCTGTCTCTGGTGCAAGGATGCTCAAGACCACCAAGAATGAAGGCTGCTCAGATTCAGTTGCACAGGTTGTGTTCTCTTTGGCAAAGGTGCTTCCAAAGCCAGATGTCTGGTGATGGCTCTGGACTCTCTCCTCTCCTACTGGGTAATTGACATTTATTATAAAACTTTGCAGGAGTACATGGGGATTAGGGAAAAGAATTCTGACAACTGCTACTTTTGATATTCCATTTTTTGCAGTTCAACCCCCACCCAAAAAAACAGTGAGTGTGAATGTCACACTCACTGACATATTCCTCCACAATCAGTCCCCATTATTATTACTTTGTCTCTTCCATACTGAGCCCTGGCCAAGAGCCTGGAGGTGGGGATGAGGCTTCAAAGCTGTGTCAGCAAATACAAGAACAGTGATCTATTGTCACATGCCCAAGTCTAGCAGTCGTGCCCATAAATCAGAGTCCAGGAGTTGATTCTGCTCTGAGGTCCCCTCCTCCTTTCTGCTGTACTTCCTCCTTGGAATGGAGAACTTCTGGCCCAGAGTGAAGAGAAGAATCTAAACCACTGGCTCTTTTGGGAGCTTTGTGATGTCAGCCAAGACATCTGGGGTGTGACCTCAGCACTCCCTTTTTGGCATCAAGTTTGGGCCAAGGTTTCATGATGTCTGAGCTTGCTTTAGTCTTGACAGCCTTCAGTTTTTGTTGGTCCTGTAAGTTCTTATTTATCTCACTTTTCTGCCAGCAAGATAATAAGTTATGCTTGTACAAAGGCCCCAGGGTATTTTGGAAGCTGTCACTTCCTGCTGGCACAAAGCCCTGTCTACTTGTCCTTGGGGTCTGGGCTAGAGGTCCAGTGGTAGCATTGGAGGTCTGGGCATAAGAGGATCAAGAGCTGGAAAACCTGATAACCTACTTCACCTCTTATTTTTGGAGAAAATTTTCATTAAGATCAAAGGCACACGTAGCATTTAGAGCAGGAGCCAGAACCCAAGAAGTCAGTTGAGCAGGCCCTGAGACAAAGTGAGTGGTAAAAGCATAATTGGGAGCAAAGGAAGAAGATCAAACAACACAAAGGGTGCAAATTTTGGCTAAAGAGCTTGGCCTAAACAATATTGTGTAAAATTTAAATTGTTAAACTGTAGGATATTTAATATTCAAATCCAAATTTCCATCTCCTCTTGAGGCACCATGTAGGCCATCAGTTCAGGTAAAGAAGGAAGCCTGTCCCATCTAGAGCTTTCTCTCCAAACAATTTATCCCAGAGGAAACTGCTCATTTCAGGTTTGCATTTCTGGGTCCATTTCCATTTTCTTCCCCAAACCTTGGCTAGAGTACAAAAGATACAGACAATCCTTTTCTCTGAATTTTCCTCTTGAGGAACACTTATTGCTTAAATCAAGGACCGGTATTTGAAGAAACAGAATTCGGAAACAGAATATGTTTCCATTTCATATTGTGATTTTCTCATTGCCCAAATCTTTCATTCAAATCACACACTTGAGCACGTTCTTTGGGGAGAAAAAAATGTGGAAAAGCCCGAGTTTGGCCTTCATGTCATGATTTTAAGGAGCTCAAAACGGGTTTTTCCAAGCAATTTTTTTTTTTTTTAAGGACCGCTTTTGTGTTTTGGTTCAAGAATGGAGACGTAGGAAGATCCTCAACTCACCTCTTCCACAGGACGCAAAAATCTGTATCTGTTTATAGAGAAATTCCTCCTAAAAAACCGAGGGCTGGCTGAACGTCTTCTGCACAGCAAGAGAGAGAGACCACATAGAGAACAGAAAGACAGATGGAGAAGTGGTCAGGAAGGGAACCCCCACCCTTCACACTGCCAGCTGCAATTGGGAGGGAAGGTCCTGAGAGCCCAGGAACAGATATTTCTGCCCTGAGGCACAGAAAAAAAAAAAGCTGCAACTTAAAAGGGCAACTGCTATTTGAGGAATGAGCCCTAGAACCCTGCTAAATGGTGGGGAAGCTACTGGAACTCCTCCCCACCCACCCCACCCCCCAGGGCCAGACTTGCATTGCAGATCACAGCTCCCCCAGGCGCCTGGCCCTCCTCAGGCCTTCCCCCTAATAAAACTGTGGGGGTGCCTCCCCCTAATAAAAATTCCATCTTGGCAGCTGCAGCTCAGAGGACTCAAAATACCACAAAGCATTTGACTATTTTTTCCAATGTGCAAGGATGCAGGCATAATAAACACGGACACTTAACAGTGTCACTCAATTCATAAGCAGTTTGGGGGTTTTATGTATTTATGTTTACACCTCACACGTTTGCACTTGTTTCTTTTCAACCCTCTTGCTGTCAAACCGCCTCCAGACTTCTGTCATCCTTCCCCAGGCTTATGAGCCCCCCACCCCCAAGGGTCTCCTTGAAAGTGTCCTTGCTCCCTCTGACTCTTTCCCCACATGGTACTACACAGGGAGTGCTTCCTAAATGCAAATCTGCAACAAGCAAAACCTTCCTTAGTTCTTTTAGTGAAGGAGCAGGACCGGGTAGGATAAAATTATTATGCCATTATTATGCCATTATTATGTCTGTTTAGGTTCTCTGCCCATTTTCAATAGGATTGTTTGTTGTGGTGTTGAGTTCTATAAGTTCTTTATATATTTTGGATAATAATTCCTGATTGGATATATTATTATATTTGATCTACTTTTATTTGTCTATTAAGATTTGCTTTATATATTTAGGTGCTGTTATATTGAATGCATAGATATTGACAATTGTTATACCCTCTTTTTGGATTTATCCCTTTATTATTATATGATGCCCTTCTTTGTCTCTTGTTACAGACTTTGTTTTAAAGTCTGTTTCATCTGATATAAGCATACCTACTGTGGTTTTTGTTGTTGTTGGCTTGCATTTGCGTGGAATATTTTTTTCCTTACATTTTACTTTTATTTAGTCTGTATGTATCTCTCAGTCTGAAGGAAGTCTTTTCTAAGCAGTATATAGATAGGTCTTCTTTTTTATCCATTCAGTCATCCTGCATCTTTTGATTTTGACTTAATCCATTTACATTGAAAATAATCATTGATGCTTATGTACTTATTGGCATTTTGTGTATTGTTTTCTGGTTGTTTTTGTCGGGCTTCTCTCTTCCTTTGTTCTTCACTTACTCTCTTCCCCTGTGGTTTGATGGCTTTCGTTAGTGTTATGTTTGGATTTCTTTCTCTATTTTTGTGTATCTATTATACATTTCTGATTTGTGGTTACCACTGGGTTCATATTTAACATCCTATGTAAACTGATGGTCACTTAACTTTGAACACATTTTTTTTAAAGATTTTATTTATTTATTCATGAGAGACAGAGAGAGAGAGAGAGAGAGAGGCACAGGCACAGGCAGAGGGAGAAGCAGGCTCTATGCAGGGAGCCCGATGTGGGACTAGATCCCAGGTCTCCAGGATCAGGCCCTGGGCTGAAGGCAGCACTAAACTGCTGAGCCACATGGGCTGCCCTTAAACACTTTCTAAAGGCACTAAATTTTTACTCTTTCCTCCATGTTTTATGTATATGATGCAATATTTTACATGTTTTTATTTTTTGTATCCCTTGACTAATTTTGTAGATACAATTGATTTGATTACTTTTGTATTCTAACCTCTCTAGTGGCTTTATCCATAATAATCTACTACCTTTACAATATGTTTGTTTTTACCTGTGAAATTTTTTCCTTTTATAATTTTCTTACTTTTAGTATGGCCTTTTCTTTCCACTCAAATAACCCACTTTAATATTCCTTGTAAGGCAGGTTTAGTGGTAATATATTCCTTTAAGTTTTGATTGCCTGGAAAACTCTTTATCTTTCCTTCAATTTTAAATGACAACCTTGCCAGATAGAGTATCCTTGTTGTAGGTTTTTTCTTTCAGCACTTTGAATATACCCTGACGCTCTCTTGTAATCTGCAAAGTTTTTCCTGAAAAATCAGTTGACAACCTTATGGGGTTTCCTTGTATGTAATTGTTTCCTTTCAATAATTTTAAAACTCTCTTTACCATTACTCTTTGCCATTTTGATTATTATGTGTTTTGGTATGGACCTCCTTGGGTTAATCTTGTTAGGGTTCTCTGTGATTCCTGAATCTGCATGTCTGTTTCCTTCTTCAGATTAGGAAATGTTCGGTATTATTTCTTTAAATAAGCTTTCTGTCCCCTTCTCTTTCTTCTCCTTCTGGGATCCTATAAAGTGAATGTTATTATGCTTAATTATGTTACAGAGTTCCCTTAACCTATTCTCATTTATCATTACTCTTTTTTTTCCTTTTACTGTTCAGCTTGGTTGTTTTCCATTACCTTGTATTCCAGATTGCTGATCCATTCTTCTGTATTCTTTAATCTGCTATTGATTCCCTCTATGTGTATTTTTTTCATTTCAGTTATTGAATTCTTCACCTTTGCTGGTATTTTTTATATTTCTGTGTCTTTGCTGAGTTACTCATAGAGTCCATCTACTCTTTCCTCAAGTCCAGTGTCTTTATGATCATTACTTTGAACTCTTTATCAGGCATATTGCTTATCTCTATTTCATTTAGATTTTTTTACTCTGATTTTGTTTTGTTCTTTATTTGTAACATATTCCTCTGTCTCCTCATTTTTCTCAACTCTCTCTGTTTGTTTCTATGTATTAGGTAGGTCAACTATGTCTCCTGATCTTGAAAGTAATGGTCTTAGGGATATCCACTCTCACAACTCTTGTTCAATATAGTATTAGAAGTCCTAGCCTCAGCAATCAGACAACAAAAAGAAATAAAAGGCATTCAAATTGTCAAAGAAGTCAAACACTCCCCCTTTGCAGATGACATGATACTGTATATAGAAAACCCAAAAGACTCCACCCCAAAATTGCTAGAACTCATATAGCAATTTAGTAACGTGGCAGGATACAAAATCAATGCACATAAATCAGTTTTGTTTTCCTACACTAAGAATGAGACTGAAGAAACAGAAATTAAGGAGTCAATCCCATTTACAATTGCACCGCAAACCATGAGATACCTAGGAATAAACCTAGCCAAAGAGGTAAAAGATCTATACTCTAAAAACTACAGAACACTTCTGAAAGAAATTGAGGAAGACATAAAGAGATAGAAAAGCATTCCATGCTCGTGGATTGGAAGAATTAATTTTGTGAAAATGCCTATGCCCCCCAGAGCAATTTACAGATTCAATGCAATCCGTATCAAAATACCATGAACTTTCTTCACAGAGTTGGAACAAATAATCTTAAGATTTGTATGGAACCAGAAAAGATCCTGAATAGCCAGAGGAATGTTGAAAAAGAAAACCAAAGCTAGAGGCATCACCTCTGACTTCAAGCTATATTACAAAGCTGTGATCATCAAGACAATATGATACTGGCACAAAAAAAGACACATAGATCATTGGAACAGAATGGAAAATCCAGAAATGGACCCTCAACTCTATGGTCAACTAATCTTTGACAAAGCAAGAAAGAATATCCAATGGAAAAAAGAGAGTCTCTTCAATAAATGGTTCTTGGAGAATTGGACAGCTACGTGCAGAAGAATGAAACTAGACCATTCTCTTACACCATACACAAAGACAAACTCAAAATGAAAGATCTAAATGTGAGACAAGAATCCATCAAAATCCTAGAGGAGAACACAGGTAACAACATTTTTAAACCTGGCCACAGCAATGTCTTCGTAAGATACATCTGTGAAGTAAGGGAAACAAAAGCAAAAATGAACTATTGGGACTTCATCAAGATAAATAGCTTTTGCACAGCAAAGGAAACAGTCAACAAAACTAAAAGGCAATCTGTGGAATGGGAGATGGGAGGAGATATTTAAAAACGACATATCAGATAATGGGCCAGTATCCCAGATCTATAAAGAACTTATCAAATTCAACACCCAAGAAACAATCTAGTCATGAAATGGGCAGAAGACATGAATAGGCACTTCTCCAAAGAAGATCTACACATGGTCAACAAGCACATGAAAAAGTGCTCCACATCACTTGTCATCAGGGAAATACAAATCAAAACCACAATGAGATACCACTTTACACTGGTGAGAATGGCTACAATTAACAAGACAGAAAAACAACAAACGCTGGTGAGGATGTGGAGAAAGGGGAACCGTCTTAACTGTTGGTGGGAATGCAAAGTGGTACAGCCACTCTGGAAAACTGTGTGCGGGTTCCTCAAGAAGTTAAAAATAGAGCTACCCTATGACCCAGCAATTGTACTACTATTTACTCCAAAGATACAGATGTAGTGAGATGATGGGATGCCTGCACCCCAGTATTCATAGCAGCAATATCCACAATAGCCCGACTGTGGAAGGAGCCACGATGTCCTTCAACAGATGAATGGATAAAGAAGATGTGGTATATACATATGTGTATATATATATATATATATATATATATATATACACACACACACACATACACACACACACAATTGAATATTACTCAGCCACCAGAAAGAATGAATACCTACCATTTACTTTGATATGGATGGAACTGGAGGGTATTACGCTGAGTGAAATAAGTCAGAGAAAAACAGTTATCATATGGTTTCACTTATATATATAAGAAATAGTGAAAGGGACCATAAGGGAAATGAAGGAAACTGAGTGAGGAAAAATTAGAGAGAAGACAAATCATGAGAGACTCCTAACTCCAGAAAACAAAGGGTTGCAGAACGGTTGGGGGTGGGTGGGTAATTGGGTGACGGGGATTAAGGAGGGCACAGATGAGATGGGGACTGGGTGTTATACTATATGTGGGCAAATTGAATTTAAAAATGTTTTAAAAAGTGAATAAACATGAAAAAAGGAAAGTAATGATCTTATGTAGAAGTTTTGTGGTGCCCTATAGTACGATCCCCCTGGTCACCAGGACCACGCAGTATAGGGGTGTTCCCTGTGTGAACTGTGTGTGTCTTCCTGTTGTGGCCGAGCTATGACTGCTTTGCCTGCTGTGGACACACTGGGCAGGGTTTGCACTCTGTGCCAGTGAGAGGGCTGGCTGTAGTTGCCAAGGCTGGTTGGTGGGCAGAGCTGGCAGTCAGCCCAGCCATCTGAAATTAGCTTGTGTGCCACAGTTTTAGGTACACTAAAGTGCAGGCTTTGCTCCCTGCACAGCTAGCTAAGAGGCCCAGCTGCAGGAACTGCAGATGTGCTGGTGTGTTCACTCCGTTCCACTCAGGGGGCAGGAGTTACTTTGGAAGTGGCGCTGCTCCTAGTAAGGGCTGCTTGCCAGTTGTGGTGGAGTGGGAACTTGTTCCGTGGGATGCCAGAAGAGGTGGTGGGTCAGGGGGTATGTGGGGGCAGGCACAGGATGCCAGCAAGATAGGTGAAGATTGTTAGCTGGCTCCTGTAACTGTCTGGCTCTCTGGGGTAGGGGAGGGGAGAAAATGGCACCAGCCAGCACTTTTGTTTCTGGAAAAGTCTCCTGCAGATCCCTGTCCCTCCAGCACTCATTCTAATATTGGTCAGTAGATCTCCTTCACATATACCCCAGGTGCTTTTCAAACAGCTGCTTCTGTGCTGTGTTGTGGGTTGAGTTATTTAGTGTGCTGGCTCTTTAAGGGTAGGGACTCAGTTCCTTTCATTCTCCCACTCTCCCAGGGTTAAGCCCCACTGGTTTTCAGAGTCAGACCTGTGGGGACTTCTTCCCAGTGCAGGTCCCTAGGGTGGGTAGTACCCAGTCTAGGGTATGATCCCCTCTCTCCTCCGTGTTTGTGAGGTCCCTTCTGTTTGTGGTTCCTTCAACCAGGGGTTTGGTTCCCAACCACATCCTCGCCCCTCCTGCCCTTTGCTAAGTGGAATTCTCTCTAGGACTACGTACAAAGTTTCTGTTCCGTCTGTCTTCAGGTCATTTTCAGAGTAAGCTGTATAGGTGTAGCTGATGCCTCAGCGTATCAGTGGGATGAGGTGAGCTCAGGATCCTTGCACTCCCCACCTGGTTCTCTCCTTTAATAAAATTATATAAAAGTTTGTTTTGAATGCAGAAGCAAACAGCGAAAACAGCAGATGAGTTGAGTGTCAAACAGAAAACAGTATAGCTCGGGATGGGAAAACCAATTTGAAGAATGTTTTACTCTTATTAACATACACATTCCTGCTTTGTGAGTTCAAGTCTTAGAAAATCAAATAATGAGCTATCAAACTATTTATTCTGAATTAGTATTGTCTTCTAAATGTCAACCAGGGCAGGACTGTGTGGAGATACAGGTAGTGAAAAAGAGTTTGGGGGGCGGGGTGGGGAGCAGTAGGGAGAGAGCTTGGAAGCAATATCCTCAGAAACTGCAAGAGATTCCAGATTAGTTTTGAGTGATCTCACATTCTTTCATTTGTGCGAGAATCTTTCTGACAGCTGCAAAGAAATGAACATTAGCATGACACTTGACCATCAAGTTCAGTGTCTGCCTCTTCTAGAAAAATACTTTGGCATCTCCTTCCATAACTGGGATATCACCAGTTTTGTATCTCTCACTTAGCTAAATAAGTCCCCCTGAGGATCATTATTAAAACATTTGACAATTTATAAAACCCCAGAATCTTGAGGGGGAAAAAAGGACACCAAAGCTTTAGGCCACCTTTCTTCTTGATTTAAAATTATTCACAAATAGATCAGCTGGAAGCTTCCTCAGCACTCAGTCACGTTTGTACTACCAGTCAACTTGTTCTAGATCTTGGTTGGGTCACATTACCCTTTACAAACATAAAAAGCCTCTCAAACACTCACTCTGAAGATGATTTATCGTTACCTATGATCAACAGGTAAGATTTGCATCCTGTGAAGTATTTAAGGAAGTCACATTCAGATGGATGTGCAGCGTTCTCAGAGGATTATTAAATCATATTTAAACAAGCAGAATGTGTAATTCTTGCACCATTCCTGTAAAAAAAAAAGTCCTCTCTCCATCCAGAAGTAGGTCTGGTTAACTGTTTATTATTGCATCTAGAAATAAAACGTTCTGTGATGATGGAAACATTCTGTATTAATTGTACGGTTCAATACAAAATACATACATTCAGATGAAAGTGAGTTACCTTGAATGTCTTTCTCATTCATTTATTCACTCAATCACTGAAAGCCTAGTCTAGCTCAGGTAATGTGGAGAGGCACCAGGCACACAATGTCGGGGAGACTCGTGCTCTTCCCATAAAGAACAGAGGAGTTGAAAACTCATCAGACAGATGGACTACTGTACAAGGAGTTGGTTACAGGGCGCTGAAAAAGGACACAGAGAGACACCTAACCCAGATGGGTGAAAGAGGTTGGGGATTTACAACTTGGAGCATGTTATGCACTTTGATAATTTTACACAGTAGATAAGATCTCTTTCTCATTTTTAAATGAGGGAACTTTGTCTCAGAAAGCTGTGATTTACCCTCACTCATGAATGAGGGTCCCCAACTAGATAGCTTTTGTTGCAAAATTCATGTTTTCTATTGTCAAAAAATGTCAATCAGTTCTTCAAAGAAGTTTTTCAAAACCACCCAACTTCTTCTACATTTTGCTATAAAAATAAAGAAAGGAGTTTCGAGTAAGATAAGGGTGAGGCAACTACTACAGTATTCTATATTAAATTAAATCCATGAATGATTAGTTAATGGAATATACTTAAGTATATTATTTATAATTGATTAAATTTTATGTTTGTGATTATTCTATAAAACAACAGTGGACATTATGAACTTGGTTAGCAGGCAGCACTTCACTTAAAATATTCCTACTCATTGTACTTCCTGGGAAGTCAAAAGTACCAAGCTTTTTCACATGTCCTCGTGAAAATACTTAATACAGTTTTTCTGTATTTCTTGAAAGCACCTAATCTGACATTACATCTACTCCCTGGTGGCATTCCCTAAATCAGTTGTTCTTTTTTTTTTTCTTTTTTTCAATTTTTCCAACTGTTGTTTAAACCTCATCCTACATTTGGGAAACCGTACATAACTTGTTCATCATGTAACTCATTAAACGAGACTGAACACTTTGTCAAGATGGTTTTTGTAAGATGTGAGGGAAATGTTCAATTTATCAATACATTTCAGTTTTTCCAGGAAAGCATCCTTTCTCATCAAACTATGCTGTTGTGTTATTCATTATAAAATGTCACCAGAAATTGTGAAAATGGACTGAATCCTTACCAAACACCCATGATTGATTGTGGGTTGAACAGAAATCTAATGCAGAACGGAAAATACCCTTATAAATATTTGCTGAAGTGAATAATTTTAATCTCCATCCTGCTTTTCTCAGTTGCTTCTTTTTAGTGAAACCCATGCTGATATCCATCAATTGCTTATATAAAGAACTTTGAATTTTTTTCTCAATTGTAGTGCTTGTCTATGTTCTTGATATTCAAGACATAAAATATAAGGACAAATTCACTTGATTTTCACCTAAGAGCTCTCCCTTCACACTTGTACTACTGGGAAGTGAGTTTGTGGGGCTCACTTCTTGAGTGCTGCAAAGCTATATGATGGGGAAGTTTATTAAAACAGATATCTTTCTTCAATGAATTCTTAGAAACAGGGGACTTAAGGAGGAACCTAAAGGTAAATACAAACCACAGATAGTGAAAACAATCTTTGACAGAAATCAGGTCTCTAAGAAAGGAAGGTGGGAGGAAAAGGGATAGAAAAAGAACAAACATTTTTATTTTTAGCATCTGCAATGTTCAGAAAAGGAAGAGAAAAATCTGATTAAGGTTGTGACAATGTCATCATCTTTGGGGCTACAGAGTCAGTACTATGTCTATCTAAGAATACCAGCCATCTCTATTATTATCTCTAACTGTTTACCATGCTGTGTGGGTTCAGCTAGATGGTTTTCACTTGTGGTTGCCCATGCAATTGCAGCCAGATGTTGACATCAAAGGCTGAACTAGGCTAGGTTCTCAGGGGGGACCCCTTGCATTGCTGGCCATTGGCTGGGAGCTCAGATGGAACTGTTAATTGCAACACACATGTTCTTCATGGGCTTGTACTTTTCTCAGCATGGTGGCTGGGTTTAGAAATAAAGTTTCATGGGGTACCTCGGTAGCTCAGTCAGTGAAGTGTATGAATCTTGATTTTAGCTCAGGTCATGGACTCAGCGTTGTGAGATTGAACCCCGTATCAGGCTCTGTCCTCAGTGAGGAGTCCACTTGAGATTCCCCGTCCCTCACTTCTTCTTAGTTCACGTGATTCAACCAAAACCAATAAGGAGGCATATTTATTTATGAACAAAGATAAAGTATAACCAACTACCTTCCCATTTTCCTACCTCTGTTCCCATGGCAGAGTGGATTCACTGAAGGAATGTTGTTTCCTTTGGGAGAATGTGTAGCTTATGGGGTGTTCAGGAAGTGTTAATGGTTTATGCTGGCCCACAGCTCAACTCTATAGCACCTGGCATCTTCTAACTTTAGAAGAGATAGAGAAGTGAGTTTAGGTTTCAAAGAAGTATGAAAGAGAAGGGAATGTCATTAATCGTATTGGCTCCAGTGTATGTCCTGGATTCAGGACTTTTATAGATTTCCCCCTCTTCTACTATTTCTCTAGTTCCTATGCACTAAAACCATGTTTTCACAGATCACTACTCTCAAAGCTGAGACCGGAGGTTGGGTTAATCTCCCATTGCATTATTCCTTCTCAGAGTCCAGGCAGAAGACTGGGATCCAATTATTATAGATTCAGCTACTTCATCTAATGAAAGTAATTTAATAAACTAGATAAAGTGGAATTTTAAGCCAAAGATGGTAAATCAAAGATGGGTAATTTAATTTATATTCACAAAATGCAATTCATCAAGAAAATAAAATAGTGATGAAAGTATACATACTGATTAATATAACATAAAATTACATAATTAAAAAATGAACAGAAATAAAAGAAAAAAATGGGAGAAAACATATTTGAAGCAGGAGACCCTCCTCCATCAGAGGTTGATATTTAAAATGATAGATAATAATAATGATGATGATAAGGATATAAAGGATTTAAAAAATGATTAATTTGGTTGATTTAATAGCCACACAGGCAGTATTTAGATGCCATGCTCTTTGATGCCTCTATGCTTCAAGTCAAATTGTTCTGTTAGTTTAGAAGTCTTTTCCTGCCTTCTCCATCTACTCATTTTTAAGTCTTTCCTCAAATACTAGTTTCTCAGTGGTATCTTCTTTTCATGAGGATTAAGCATAGCATCTTATATATGCTTTTGTCCTAGATTTATTTCATTGTGCTTTCTGGTACAATTATTTTCATGACTTGTTTCTGATGGATTATAATGGCAGCAGCAATCTCGTCTTTGTATCCCCAGCATTTAGCCTAAAACATGGCGTCTGTAGGTACTCAGAGAATAATTGTTGAAGGAAAGGATAGTAATCCAGTGAAGGTACAACCCTCTTTATCATCATAGAGCATGGACAGCAACAAGAACATTCTCTCATCTGTGAAGGTTCATTAACACAACTCTCATTATCAGCATAGAACAGGAACCATGATAAGAACATGTTTTCATCTGTGAAGATTCATTAACACAGGTGAGGCATACCTGGGGGGAAGACAATCTGCTCAGTGGCTAGCCCTTTGAGCCCATGGCAGACCTATTATATGAAGTTAATTATATGAAGTTAATTCCTCTTAAAATAGTATACTTGGCATACCTGCTGGCTCAGTCAGTAAAGCATGCAATTCTCGATCTCAGGGTTATAAGTTGGAGCCCCAAGGCCAGTGTAGAGATTACCTAAAAATAAAATCTTTTTAAAAAATAAAACAGTACATTTAGTTGAAGTGCTCTATCATTTCCCATTTATGAAGGAAATGGCATCAGAGAGCAAAGTTAAAAGCAACTGAGTGGCGAATAAAAGGGGGTCTAAGATATTTCAAGATTGGGGTTGACAAGGAGTGGCTAAATACAGGCCCAGCCACAAAACATAATGTTATTCCCCTACTGACTAAAATATAGCATCCAGACAAGCCACTCAGGTGCATAAGCACAAACCAGCCTCTGCCTCACACACCAGTGTGGTTTGAGGTGCTGTCACCTACACTTGCCTTCTGGGAGCTGTCCTGTGCAACTGAGATTCAACTGGCCCAGTAGCAATGCTGTTTATGAGAAAATGGAGCAGAGAGTGGTCTGTCTATGCATGTGCTAGGCTCAGATCCTGACCTTTCACCAGGGTACTGTGAAACTGGAATAGGGTTGAGCGAATGTCTCCTGAAGCCTTACTAGCCATAGTTAGTACACTGGTTTTAGAAAGGCTTCTGAGAAGCAATTTCTCACTGGGGGCAGGAAAGGAAACATTTATTTGCTTAAGCAGTTTCGTGTCTAATTCATCCCCCAGGTGTGAGCACCCCACTTACCTATAGACTTCTACTTGATCATGGTGGTGACAGATGGGAATTCTCAGGAAGAACTCTACCAAGAGACTCCTATAAAACAAAAGGTAAAAAAATAGGGTAGCATGAGAGCAAAAGACGGATGCATATCAATTTAAATTAGTTGATTCATTAAGAAGTATGTGGAGGGGCTACTTGTGATGAAGTCTCCCTAAGTTTCTCTGGGAAGGCTTTTCAGGGAGAAAAAAGCCTAATGGAACCACCAAATGCAAAGGTAAGGAGTTATTAGTTTGATGTAGTCAAAGGGAAACAAGCTGATAAAGAACCAGCCATAGCCAAATCATGTCCTTGGGAAGAGTTTATCCCTTGTCATTTTCCATTCTTGTGAGTCTTACATGGAAAAAGGCCTGAGAAAGAATAGCATGAAGCAGTCCCTTAGGAGGTGACATTTAAAAATCAATCCAGTATAAATCGATCCAATCCTGAAGCCCACATTGTCTGGTTTTGACAGCTAAAAGGTAATTTAAAAGATTTAATAATTTCATCAGTCCCTCAGTGGACCATGTCAGAGGAAAGTCAATTTTAAAGCAAAGCAAGCATCTTTTAAAATCTTTCATCATTACCTTCTCCTCTCCATTTTCTGTCCCAAAAGTATCTTCTCCCTTTAATTCTCTCTTTTCCACTTTCAACTCTCCCAAACTCATCCCTTCCCCAAATCTTGATGCTTCCCCTAAATAAACACAACCTTAGTTCCACTTAATGGAACTATATTTTTTAATACTATTGTTATCAACCATTTCTTTAGAACCAAGAGTACAAAACAAAACAAAAAAAAAAACAAGGAGTACTCAAGAGGTAACTCAAGACACAAAATCCTTGGAATCCTTGAAAAAGGACTAAAATTGTGAATGCTCAGCAATTAATCATTTGTTCATTAGTAAAATGTCTACATTTTGAAACAAAAAAGAAAGAAAGAAAGAAAAGAAACCTTGATGAGGAGTCATACCATGAAATGTACAATCAAACAAGAGAATAAAATTGCCAATATTTTTCCTTAAACTCAGTTTCGGGATTACTTTGGAAGATGGATCTCGTATAAGAGAGAAAAATCTGATAGAGTATTGTGCTGTAGATAAGGCTGGGTTCAAACAAGTAGCTGAGAGATAAAGGTGAACTTGAGCTTTCACTATGCGGCTGGATGAAAATACAGACATTAATGATATGGGCATTTTATTGTTTTTGTTCCTACATTTACCAGTAGTTTACCAGTAACATCCGAAGTCAGGTTAATTTATAATGTACTTGACAGTAAAATGATGGGTGAAATTTTCAGCAAGAGTTTTTTTGAGCTTGTTATTGAATGTACCTGAACATATGTACAGGTATGAGGGAAGTTGGAGTCAAATCTATAAGAAACGAAGCTGCCAACTGGATGCTCACACGGCCACTAAGCATCCTGAATGTAGAAGCAAGATACTTTGCTTCAAAGTCTGCCTTTCTACCTTCTACAGAGAGATAAAAATTACAAATTTAAAAGACTTGCACATACTTTTTTTTAAAAGTATTTTTCACAAAGATATACATTTTTTTTTTTTTTTAGCCAGGAGAAGTTGGGTTTTAAACTGGGGGATGAATTGCTACTTTTTTTTTTTTTTCATTAATAAAATAAAAAGTCTCCATGGCAAAGGGTAAAACTGGGAAAGGTACATGAATTTATTTCTCACCTTTAGGATAAATAGTCACTCACAAATATAGCTTATTCAGCAAATAATTTTTCAAAGCTGAACCTTTCAATACATTATGTCAGTGCACTGTGACTATGTAGCAGCATAAGACAAAGCAAATTTATTATTTTTTTAAGGTTTTACTTATTTATTCATGAGAGATACAGAGAGAGAGGCAGAGACACAGGCAGGGCAGAAGCAGGCTCCCTGTGGAGAGCTCTATGTGGGACTCAATCCCAGACCCAGGATCACGCCCTGAGCCGAAGGCAGACAGTCAACCGCTGAGCCACCCAGGCGTCCCAAAACAAAATGAATTTAAACCAGTAAACATTTAACAGTTGGGTGAGAGTTTTGATAATAGAGAAAATGGATTATTTAGGACTCTTGCTTCATTTACAGGGTTGGATTAAAAAATGGTACTATCATTAGTCATCTTTCTTGGCCAAAAAATACTTCTTTGAAGGATTGAAAGAGAATGTTTGATGGACCAAAGATGAGCAACTCTGTTAGTCCCTCATATGACACAAAAAATTGACTTCTCAGGAAAAATGTACACATCCAAATTTCTGTTAACAGTTGCCTGAAATCTTTGTGCTTCAGAATCCTGGTCATCATACCATAGTGATTTTCCTGACTGGATTTATAAGCACCAAAGTGAATATTGTCATGTATCAGTTGCTAAGGCCCCATGACAAAGTTATCACAGTCTGGGTGGCTTAAACAACAGGAATGTATTTTGTCAGAGTTTTGGAGCTAGAAGTGAAGGTGTTGGCACAGTTGATTTCTTCCAAGGCCTCTCTTCTTAATTTACAAGTAGATATCTTCTTCCTGTGTCTTTACATAGTGTCCCTTCTGTGTATGTCCACATCCTAATCTCTTCTCATAAGGATACAAGACATATCAGATATGGGCTCATTCATATGACTTCTTTATCCCTTATAATTAACTGAATTTATCAGCATATTTTTTTTAAAAAGAAGACAAGACAATCAAGTATGATTTATCTCCAGAATACACGGATCATTTAATATTAGGGAATTTGTTAATTTAATTCACCATGGTACTAGGCCAAAGGGAAAAATCATTTCAGTATCTCCAAACATGTTGAAAGATCTTTAAAAAAAAAAAAAAAAAAAAAAAGGATGGGCATCCATTCCTGATAAAAATAATCAAACAGTAAAAATGACAAAAAGCATATACTTTGGTACTTACAGTAATCATTTCATTTAATGGAGAAACTCTAGACGCTTTCCAGATAAAGTTAGGAACAAGGCAAGGATGCCCATTATTTCTATTACTATTTAGCATTACACTGGAGATTTTTAACTAGCAATATTATATTTCTTAACGTGGGTCACTAGGGGTAATGATTTTATAATCATTCTCTAAATTGTACATGTGTACTTTGTATACTTTATGAATATGCATTTTACAATAAAAAGGTAAAAAATGTAACATAAGAAAACCATATATACATACATTTAAAAAGGTATTTATTTGATGTAATTTATGTCCATTTGTACATTTAAGATTTGTGGCTGAAGGATGTGAAGCCAGGCATTTTCAGCAAAAAGAAAGGAAGCACTGTAGATGCAAAACATGCAGCATGAAATATAAAATGGTTCTGTTGCCTTTTTATTGCTGGTGATAAAAATCTAAATCAATGGCCGTTGATGTCTTGTCAAGAAGAAAAGCACAAATATTTTAAGATTTAAGTATGAAACTTCCATCCGCAAAAGACAGCTAACGAAAGTTAAATACAGGTTTCAGCTCCAACATTTAAAGAGCTTGGAGGCCATCACTCCAAGCTACCAAGAAAATCAGTACCTTTTCTTGGAGCTATCAGAGAATGATTTAAATCCAGGGTCACAGTAAGATTTGCTTACCTAGAGTAGATACCACTGATGATGTGGAAACACTTAAATGGCAATTTTAATGGATTGCTGGAGGTTGACTATGGACTATTGTGAGAGTAACTCCTTGGGGTCAAGGTTTTAGGTGGCACTCCTCACTTTTATGGACTTTATGTCTAGGAAATCCAGCAAGTTCTCATGGTAAAGATCTGAGAAAGATAGCCCTTTTGGCTTTGGCAAGGAGAATGGAAGGATAATTACTGTGAAATGCACCTGCCTGGAGCTCTCCTCCTAACAAAGGCCTACCTCTCAAGGGAAAAAAAGAAACTTTATCAGGCTGTTCCACAACTGCACCAGAGGGGCATTCTTCTCATTCCAGCTTCATCTAGCTCTCCTGTCTCATTAAGGAAGGTGGCAGGGGTGGGGAGATCTACCCAAGAAGAATGGCTTGTGAAAGTCACAAGCCAGAGATGCAGCTCACTGAAAGGCCTTAGTCTAAATTGGAAGATTATAGAACGCCCCCTCCACCCACACCTCACCACCACACCAATGGGGTTCCAGTGAAACTACAGCAGATTACAGCTGAGAGACCTAAGAATCACAGATTCTGTTTAAAATGTAATACTTAGGGAAGTCCAGAGTCAATGTGGAAGATAGAAAATGAGGACACTGGAGAAATTTGATGCCTCTGTCAGCTACAGAAAATATTAGGCAAAACCCAACTTCTAGCCAAATTAACATAAATTCTCACATGGGAGGCCTATTTAGTTAAGTTCCTATTTCCCAATACAACAGACCTGGTTTTCAAAAAGGCATGACAAAAGGCAAGAAAAAACAGCCTAAAAAAAGACAAATCATCAGAACTAGACTCAAATACGACACAGGTATTGGCATTATCAGAAAATCATAAAATAATTGTGGTTATGTTAAAGGCTCTAATGGAAAATGTAGACAACATAAAGAACACATGGATAATATAAGTAGAGACATGGGAATTCTGAGAATCACCAGGAAATGCTAGAAAGACTTGAGATGGCAGACTAAAGAACTGGTGTGTCAAAAGACAGGTTACTAGAAAATTCTCAAGCTGAAATTTAAAGAGAAATTTCTTTTTTTTTTTAAATGGAACAGAATGTTGAAGAACTGTAAGACAAGAAGAAAGAGAAAAGGGACTCAAATATCTGAAATAATGTCGTGGAGACCTTTCCAAAATTAATGACAGACAGCAAGGCCACAAATTCAGTAAACCCAGAGAACACAAAGCATGATAAAAAACAAAACAAAACAAAACAAAAACAAAACAAAACAAAACAAAACAAAAACCTACCTATATCAGAGTCAGACTGCAGAGAACCAAAGACTAATTGAAAATCTTGAAAGGAGCCAAGAGGAAAAAGGCAAACCAAGAAACACCTTACCTATAGAAGACGAAGGATGAGAATGACAGCAAGCTTCTAAGAGGCAAGCCAAGGGAAAGTATAATGAAATATTGAAAGCATTGAAAGAAAAAAAAAATCCATCAACCTAGAATTCTATGTGGTGAAATTATACTTGACAAGTGAAGGAGAAATAAAGACTTTCTCAGACCAATAAAAATGGGATAAATTCATCACCAGCACAGCTACTGTGCAAGAAATGTTTAAAGACTTTTTCCAGGAAGAAAGAAAACCATATAGGTCAGAAACTTGGATTTACATCAAAAAAGGAAGAGTTTTAGAGAGGGAATAAATATGAGTGATATTAAGTATTTTTATTCTTAATTGATCGAAAACATAACTATTTAGAGCAATAATAGTAACAACATAGTGGGTCTTTATAACATTATGAGTAAATAAATGGATGACAGCAATGTCACAATAGGTGAGGGAGAGGAATTGGGAACTCTGTCATAAAGTTCCTACACTACACATGAAGTGGAATAGTTTCACTAAAAGTACATTTAGTTAAAAATGTATATTACAGACTCTAGGACAAACAATACATTATGTTTTTAAGAAGTATAACTGACATGCTAAGAGAGGAGTGAAATTGAAGATACTTATACACATTTTGAAGCATAGAAGGCAGAAATAGATATCTCTGGCAATCAATAGAAAACAGTTCCAAAAGTGGCTGATATTAATTCATATATCTCAATAATCACTTTAAATGTAATGTGAACTTTTTTTTTTTTTTTTTCGAGAGGGAGGTACCTGGGTGGCACAGTCAGGCCTCCAACTCTTGGTTTCAGCTTAGCTCATGATCTCAGGGTCCTGGGATCGGCCCCACATTGAGCTCCATGCTCAGCCCAGGGTCTGCTTGAGATCCTCTCCCCCTCCCTCTCCATCTGACTGTCCTGCCTGTACTGTCTCACTGTCTCTGTCTCTCAAATAATTAATTAATTAATTCTTTTAAAAGAGAGAGAGAGAGAGACCAGGCACACAAGCAGAAGGCAGAAAGGGGCAAAGGGAGAGGGAGAGAGAGAGAGAATCCTAAGTAGGCCCTACGTTCAGCACAGAGCTGGATGTGGGGCTCAATCACAACCTGATATCATGACTTGAGCTGAAATCAAGAGTTCAGTGCTTAACCAACTAAGCCACTCAGGTGCTCCTAAATGTGAATGGTTTAAATGCATTAAAAGACAGAGACTGTCAGGGTGGATTAAAAAAAAGAATACCCAACTATATGTAGTCTGGAGGAAACTATTTTAAATATAAAGATACCAATAGGTCAAAAGTAAAGAGATGGAGAAAGATACACCATGCTAGCCCTTACCACTGCGACAGCAAAGTAAGGCAGGATCGTAGGGGAAACCGAGTGTGAGACATATGAAAACTCTGCTATCTTTGCCATAATTCTGTAAATCTAAAAGTGTTCAAAAATTACAAATTCCCAGGGATCCCGGGGTGGCTCAGCAGTTTGGCGCCCGCCTTCAGCCCAGGGTGTGATCCTGGGGACCCGGGATTGAGTCTCGCTTGGGGCTCCCTGCATGGAGCCTGCTTCTCCCTCTGCCTATGTCTCTTCCTCTCTCTCTCTCTCTCTCTGTGTCTCTCATGAATAAATAAATAAAATCTTTTTAAAAATTTTTAAATTTTCCCCCAAAATAGGTGTATAATAAGTTGAGCAAGAAACAAGGGTTAATTAACATGTTAAGTGTAAAAATTAAAGTTTAAAATATCTTTGAATTAGAAAAAAAAACTGAAGCTGTTCTAAAATGTGCATCTTAAAGATCACTGCATCTCTTTAGCTTGCCGCGCTGCTCTAAATGATGAATAGTAACCATACATCAGGCTGATAGAATATATAATTCAAAAACCAGTCTTCTGTATTATCTGCTTATAGTTCACCAAGAACTGATCCTAATTTACCCACTTCTATACCTTTGAATTTCAGGTGAGATAAAAATACAAAAGGTATTTAACAAAATGAAGTCCTTTACAATATTTAAGTGTAAAATGTGGATAGGTCACTGTACAATTTAGAATTGTCTCGGTTTACCAGTGTGATTTAGTCCATTCTGTTAGGAAACAAACCCTGGGCCGCTCCTACACTCATGGAACTGCTTCAGGCATTATGGAGAATCACAAAAATGCATCAGAAATAGTCTCTGCCCTAAAAAGATTACATAATACAATTTAAAGGCCTTTACATACAACTTCTATAACATTTACCCTTTCCTACAAATCCAGATTCTTTTCATACTAATAGAGCCACTAACTAAGTTGGACCTTGGCCTAATAGGGTTTTGCTGGACCATGAGCTTGTGTGTTTCACCTGTAAGAGAGGAACAGTATTGACTTCTTCTCAAGTACATTGCAGTTGAGTTGACATTGAGCTATTAATAGTGCTATTTAATTTTTAAAAATTTATCTGCAGTTCCTTACCGAAGACTATTTTCTCACTTTTCTTGTGGACATAATTAATTCAGTGTTACTCAAATCATGGAAGTTTCTGAAACAGCTGTGAAATTCCAATATTTACCCTTAGCCACGATTCTCAAAATGACTTATTAGCCTTTTATTTTGTCCGGATGGTTTTAAGTGCTTCAATCTGGCTGCATTTTGGTATCGAAAGAGGACACAGATTTGGAACAGAGTGATGTCCCTATGCTGTGATCTCTTCCACCCAAGTAGTTTTGCTTTTATTAATGACAGGGCAATGTTGCGTTTTTTTGTATAAGCATTGATTGCTAGCAATTTGTTTTGATATTTCTAATACAAAGTCTTCACTGATAGAAGAAGGATGGCAGATAGGAACCATGTGTCTGAATATTTACTAGATAATTAGCAGGAATGCCTCTCAAGTATGAAAATTAAAATAGGCAAAAGGGCCTTTTTAAAATTGTAACTCTCTCCATAGTAAGAATAGGCTAAAGCGGAAAGGGTTTGCGCCAATGTATGCAAGTTGCAAGGAGCAAGTGTATACATAACACTTATGGGCTCCTTCCTTCTTGTCTCCTTTTTTGTCTAGAAATGTAGATGCTTAAAAATCATCATCATCATCATTATTGTTGTTATTTGCTAAGTTTGCTGAGCTTTCTTGGAAATGATGCCAGTTAAGACTCAGTGGTGGGAGGAGGAGGGTTAGGGGCAGAGTGGTGGTTTCCCACAGGAAATCCATCTTGCAGCTTGTAGTAGAACTGATTTCAAGGGCAGGTTAATGAGATTACAGCCTGCTAATCATCCTAAACCCCATCCTTTGCTATTTGCAAACAAGATGGCAATTATCAGGCAGCTTTATCTCTTAACACCAAAAGCCCTTATCTTTCACTCCTGCCATTGTAAATTCACCTATATATACAGTTTACAAAGAGTTTCAGAAACTGAATGGGTTTAGTAGCATGGAACACCAACCAGCCTTACTCTAGTGAAAAACCACGCAAACGCTTTCGGTGCATTCATCGTAGATGAAATCATAGGGAAAATCCCCTCTCTCGAAGTGTACTTGCTATTCAATTTAGCAAATATGTAAGAGAGTAACAGTGTGAAATCTTTGAATTGGACACTTTGAGAGGTACAAACACAAGTAAGGCAAGACCTGCAAGCTGTGGCCATCCCTAAAAAAGAAGGGATTGGCAATAGGAGATGGAGCAGTTGTCATAATGTAGAAAAATTGTGCTTTTCTTTCCTTAGCTATCAGATGAGATTTTTCTCTAGTTCCACCAATACCCAGTGACCACACTGCCCGCAGCTCTCTATTACAGAGTCGCATCCAAGCCCAATATCGCCAAACTCCAGAAAGCCCTCTATCTCGAACTGCTCCTCCCTCTCTGTAGCTAACCAGACTCCTAATCACTGAAAAAACATGAGTTACTTTGACCCAACTCTATAGAATACTTGGGCCAGACCGATCTATCCATGCTGAGTCCTACAGAACAGTTTCCACTGGGTCTTGTAAGACCTATGCTGACTACTCCCACCTGGCGTTGACTGTACATTTTTTGCTGAGTCTTTGAGGCTGGATGAGCAGGGCAGCAGGTTGGGGAAATCTCAGAATGGTGTCTAACTTTCGAAATCTCTTAGTCAAATTAAGATAATGATAATCCCGCATCTGCCCAATGGACAAGCCTATTAAATCCTGTCTTGCCCCACACTTCCCACCGGTGGCAATCAATAAATATTTGAACGGATAAAT
The DNA here is from genome assembly GCF_905146905.1 of Nyctereutes procyonoides. Taxonomy (NCBI): domain Eukaryota; kingdom Metazoa; phylum Chordata; class Mammalia; order Carnivora; family Canidae; genus Nyctereutes; species Nyctereutes procyonoides. Next base: position 35,575,491 of record NW_026575030.1, on the reverse strand, counting down.
GTATGAATGAATTAATACGAAGAACAACTGGACTACCTCTAGGAGCAGCAGTCCCAATGTTTGTTGTCATCCTCTCATGTGTTCTAGGCTGTTCTGAGGGAAAGAAAAAGCACTGTTATTTCCTGTGGGAAATTTATACTGGATGTCAAATAAATGACAACTGTCACTCAGGAAAGTTGGTTATGATAGTTACTTTAAAAAAATCAGCAAATATTTGCTGAGCACTTACTATGTGCCGTCACTTTCTAGATATTGGGGAAGCAGTGCTGAACAGGACGGACATGGGGCCTGACTTCCTAAGGGTTAGAATCTTATGGAGGAAAGTAGTCTATAAACAAAGACATAAGCAAAGTAATTTCCATTCTAATGTGTTACACAGGAAATAGGATATAATAGAGTAGTGCGTACCTGGGGAGATGAGTGCCCTACTTCAGTTAGAGTTCTAAAGGAAGACTGTTCTGAATATTTAAATTTGAGCGGAGCCACTGAGGAGATAAAAGAAGCTTTATAAAGAAACCTTTTACCCTTTCCAAGCAGTGCAAAGGCTGGAGAGAAAAAAAGAGCTTATCTTGATCAAGGAGGTAAAAAAAAGGCTGGTGAGGCTCTAGAGGAGGGGTTAGCACATTTTTTCTCTAACAGGTCTGACAGTGACTTAAAATAGTCTTTTCAGGTCATATGATGTTCTCTGTGGAAACTACTCAACTCGGCTTTGCAGCACAAAAGCCGCCACAGATGTCCATAACGACTGAATGTGGCTGTGTTCTAACTGAAACTTGATTTGCAGAAACAGGCGATGGGGGGATTTGCCCCATGGGTTGTAATCTGCTCTAGACTATAGAGCAAAAGGAAAAAAATGTCACACGTTGAAGTTGGAAAACTGTGCATAGTCCAGTGTGGGGCCCGAGGGCACAGTAAGGAGTTGGAATTTTATCCTTAGTGCAACAGAAAGTCATTGAGAGCTCCCATTAAGCGAAGGAATGACTTGGTCTAATTCAGTTTTTAAAATATTATTCTGGGTGATGGGTGGGCAATAGATCATAAATGTCATCAGGGTAGAAGTAGGGAGGCAGTGGTCTAGGCAAGAGATCATGACGCTTGGCGTACAGGGGGCAGCGGAGAGATGGTGTGAATGAATTAAGAGGTCTTCTCAGGCCAGCACCTGGAGATGGATTGGATCCATCTGAGGGGGAAGGGACACGCCAAGGCAGCAAGGGGGAATTCTAGTTCTGGGTGATGATAGTGCTGTTATCAAAATGTGGCAGATGGAGAAGGAATCGAAAGTTGGGTTTCAGAAAATGTTAGTTTGCCGTGTGTGAGATGTTCTGAGTCATCCTTCAGGATAGGAATGACTGAATAACTACGAGATGGATCCTTAGCAGGTCAAAGAGAAGGCCAGTTCCCCGTCATTCACACTAGCATGACGCTGGGGAGGGGTGGGGGGGATGTCTCACAGCCCCTTCTGTAGGGGCCGGGGTGAGAAACTACATGAGCAGGTGCAACTCAGGACATTTGTTGAAGTGGCCTCAACCCTTCCTTCCTGTGTCAAAATAAAGGACGCCCTCCTTCTTCAGCATAGGAGGCTGGGTGTCTCCACATGCTGTTTCCCATTAAGTAAGCCTACCCAGGAGTGAAAGGGGGCTGATTGCAGGCAGATAAAAATAATTAGTGTAAAGACACAGGATGTTAATTGTGACCAGCAAACAGTTTGCAGGTTAGTTGTGACCTGCAACTGTGCTGCTACACGTGTTTCTCTCTGCTAAGCTTTGACCACATCCTAAAACACAGACGCGTCAATATTTCAGAGCTAAGTTTTTTTGTTTGTTTGTTTGAATAATCCAGTCACAGGCGTAAGGAAAGAAGTAACCATGTTTTACTGCTTTTGCTTAACTCACCATGAACTGCATGCTCCTGGGAATACTGCTGCAGAAAATCATCAGAGAAATAGGGAGCTAGTTGGCGAGCCATGGGTCAGAACATGTGTACTCAAAGTTTCCTAACCCATTCCACAGGAGTAGGTGAAGGGTTTTTCATAGTTATTTTTTGGTCAAATATGTCTAAGAAGGATAAACTCTGAAATAGATTTAGGACAGAGCATCTTAACGCTAATGATGTCATTCATGCTAATACGCAGTGTGAAACCCCAAAGGGAAGATACTGTCTTTCAGTAACACATCATGCTTTGCTACCAGTGGCAGAATATGCTATTTTAGCTGCTTACACAATTAGGGGTGATTTTCATTAAAGAGTAAGAAACCCAGAGGTGGGTTGGTGGCTTTATTCAGTGGCTCATAAATGTCAGCACAAACTCATAAACATTCTCTTGACCTTTATCCTCTCGGTTGCCAGATAACCTCTACAGTTACAAGCTGTGTCTGAGAATCGGGAGGTAGTAGGGGAGACATCAGCTTCATTCTTTCCATTTAACAAAGAAAACAACTTTTTTTTCCCCCAGAATTCCTGCAGCAGACATTTCCTCCAGGCTCCTTATCTTACCATCATCAGGCTCTTTTTTTTTTTTTTGAAGGGAAAAATATTTATTCATTCATTCATTTATTTGTTTATTTTCATCAGGCTCTTTGACCTCATCTAACTGCTGCAGAGGGTGGGAGAGCAGGGAAGAGCTCCGGGAAAGCAGAGAACAGGATTCTGAGGATCCGCTGAGACCCCCCCCCCGGCCCTTCACCTGGCCTTGGCACATTGTTGCTTCAAACAAATGAGACCACAGGGAGAAGGAGAATCTTGGGCAAGGAGAAGTCGTGTGCCCTGCAGATTGTACTGCGCACTGTAATATAGGCCCCAGAGGGCCCCTCAGGAATAAAGCACTGGTCATCCCTCTGCCTGGAGGGTTGCTGGAAGGAGGGCAGCCCTCGAGCTATCAGGCCCCTTCGGGTATCACCCCAACTGAGGAGAGTCACCCTGCCAAGGACTGCCCCCCTCCCAGGGCCATCTTCATCATCACGAGCCTGCAGAGGCCCCACCTGCGCCTCTGCCCATTTTGCCACCCTGCTCCTCCTACCTCTGTCCCTCTCTCGACTGTTCTTCTGCTGGAAGGTCATCTCCTCGGAGCTGGTGGTCAACTGAAGCTTCAGTGGAGACTGCGTTGCCTGTAACTCTCCCCTCTGCCCAATCCTGGCCCTCTCTCCTCCAGGGACACACAATCCCAAGGGCACCGCCACTTAGCCTCCTGCATGCCAACGACCGTCTCCAGTCTCCTTCCTGGGGAACCCCTACCTGCTGCAAAAATAAAATAGGAAATTAAATGTACTCCTAACAGGTTCCTTTCTCTATTTTAGTTGTAAAGCTAATGTGGAATTCTTTTAAAGATGTAATTTCTAAAACTCCATTATTCAAGTGGGCATGTCATGCGTAAGATGGCCACAGGTCAATGAAATTCTTTGTCATTTCGACAGTTAATGGCAAACATGGAAGTATTTGCCATCTGCGCCAACTGTTGGTCTCCCCAGTTGAACAGATATGTGATTTTGTTTATAAAAAAATAATGTATTTTTGGGAAATGGCTTTATTTTTCTGAATGTAAAATGAAGTGCTGCTCATTATAAAATTACCAAAGAAGAATATCGATAAAGAAGAAAATAAATCATCTATAATCTTATCATATATCTGTTATTCATCTTTGAGTGATATCTGTCTAGACTTTTAAAAGAAGTTACCACTGGGGGATGGGCATTAAGGAGGGCACATGATATAATGAGTACCGGGGATTATGTAAGACCTATGAGTCACTGACTTCTACCTCTGAAACTAATAACACAATATATGTAAATTCATTAAATTTAAATTTTAAAAAATGAAGAGCAAAAAGGGAGTTAACAGCTGTTTCTTTGACATTTCCTTCAGTCTCACGGAAAGTCTGATGATCTGACCCACGTTCAGTCCTCTTTGCAGTATTAACTGAAATAATTTTTAGGAATTTAACTCGAGCAGATCTGTATTAAAAAGCATCTGGCCAAGGACTGGGTCCAGGACCCAGTGACACCCATTGCTGGGACCAAGTAATGAATAATTGGTGTTTATGAGGCAGAGCTGTCCCAGAGAGCTGGGGCTAGCTGCACACACCTGAGAGCAGGCTGCCTTACGAGGAGCGAACGCTTAAAGGAGCCCAGAGCTGAGGACTCCCTGGGCCCTGGTACTGTGCACGTTTTCAGCTTCATTTCTTATGACCCTGAGTGTCCTCTGAGCAGCGTGGCAGGAGCAGTGCAAGCCAGCCTGGGAGGTACAAGACCAGGGCTCCATGCTCTGTGTGCTGCACTGTATCCTGTGCGCTCTTTCAAAAGGAAATAAATGTGGTGCTGGGTGAAGCCCAACGTGTGCCTTGAGTTGGCTAAGCTGAAATATGAAACAACTACAGCCAGAAACAGACATTTTCATTTCACGCAAACGACTGGGGACTACCTTCTCTCACTGAAAAAGATTCATATAATATAGAATTTTACAAAGGAAACTCTCCACTGCGATTTCCCTCCTCTCTTGTTTTTAATCACTCATCCACTCATTTTACTTCTTTACTTTGCAGAGGTCTATTCAGGTTTTCCATTACTTCTCAAGTCAGTTTTGGTCAATTGTGTCATTCTAGGAATTTATCCATTTCATTGAAGTGTTCACTTTGTAGGCATATAAAGTTGGTTCTATTTCCTTAAAATGCTTGTACTTCCTGTAAGGTGTATACTCACGTATATTAATTTTATGGATCATTACAAAGAACCAGCTTGGGGTTCCACTGATATTTTCACATCTTTCCCTGTTTCTATTCTGTTGGTTTCTTCTCTGAGCTTTATGATTTCCTTCTATCTACTTTGAGTTTGATTTCTTCCTTCTTGCTTGTCAAGGTAAAAGACAAACTTTGATTTAGATTTTTCACCTTTAACTATGGAAGCATTTTATGACCTATATTTCCTCCTAAGCATTGCTTGAGCCACATCTCATACATTTTGATATATTGTATTTTTATTTTTATTCAGTTTAAAACATCGCACAATTTCCCCTGTGAGTTCTTTGACCATCAGTTTTTGGGAAGTCTGTAGTTTATTTTCCAAATATTTGGGGATTTTCAAATACCTTTCTACTTCGTATTTCTGATTTAATTCCGTTACAATAAAAAGTACTTTGTATTATTTCAATCCTTTTGTTTTTCTAAGACTTGCTTTATGGAATAGCATATAGTCCATCCTGAATATTATTCCATGTGTGCTTGAAAACATGCATTTTGCTGTTGCCATGTGGATAATATTCTTTAAATGTCAATTAGATCTTCTTGGTTAATAGTGTCGTTCGATGCTTTTATATTCTTATTTATTTTCTCTCTGCTCTTATTGATTACTGAGATAAAAGTAGCTAATCTCCAAATATGGCTGTTGTAGTTTCCGTTTCTTCTTAATTTTGTCAGGTTGTACTTCATTTGTTTTGGGACTTCGTTGTTACTAACATATACAATTAGTATATCTTTCTGATGTATTAACCCATTTATCACTATGAAATATTATGAACAAAACCATCTCTCACAATAGTCTTTATGTTGAGGTGTAGTTCATCTCATGTAAATATAGCCACTCTAACTCTGTTATGATTACTGTAGACAGGCATTTTTTTTCTCATACTTTTACCCTCACTTATTTGTATCTTTGAATTTTAAGTATTTCTTTTGTAGAAAGAGTAAGATCTTGCTTTTAGTTTGTTTGTTTGTTTTTTATCCATTCCACTTCTGCCTTTTGGGGTGGTGTATTCAGCTCATTCACATTTAATATAATTATTGATATAGTTGACTTATATCTGCCATTTTGTTTTCTATATATCTCATTTCTTTTTTTGTTCCTCTATTCTTCCACTGTCTTTTGTGTTGAACAAAACTTTTGGATACCATTTAATACCCTAATATTTTAGATGTAGTGTTTGAAGTTTTTTTTACTGTTAGTTGCTCTAGGGGTTGAAATATTCATCTTTAACTTTTACAATTCACTTAAAGCTAATACAGACTTAATTTCAGTAAAATATAGCATACCAGCACAACTTCATCTCATCTCTCCACATTCCCTTGTGTTACTGTCATACACATAGAACCTTCATGCATATTATAAACCTAATAATACTGTGTTAGAATTATGCCTTTAAACAATCTTCTGACATTGAAGAAATTAAGGAAGGAAGAGAAAAAACATATATATGTACACACATAATCTTCATTGGCTCACATATTTCTGGTGACCTCTATTCCTTCTTGCAGATCTGAGTTACTGTCTGGTCTCATTTCCTGTGTATTGAAGGACTTCCCTAGTTTTTCCCTGTAATTCAGGTCTGCTAGCAGTTAATTCTATCCATTTTTGTTTATCTTAGGAATGCCATTATTTTGCTTTTTTTTTTTTTAAGGATAATTTCACTAGACTATAGAATTCTTGGTTGACTTTTTTTCCTTTAGCACTTTATGTTATTCCTCTTCTTTTTTTTTTTTAAGATTTTATTTATGTATTCATGAGAGACACAGAGAGAGAGGGAGGCAGAGACACAGGCAGAGGGAGAAGCAGGCTCCATGCAAGGGAGCCCCATGTGGGACTTGATCCCTGGTCTCCAGGATCAGGCCCAGGACTGAAGGTGGCGCTAAAATGCTGAGACACCCGGGCTGCCCAGATGTGTAGTATTGTCATTCCTCTTTCTTGTGGCTTCCACTGTTTCTTATGAGAAGTTAACCATTGGAACACCTGAGTGGCTCAGGTCATGATCCCAGGGTCCTGAGATTGAGCCCTGCGTCAGGCTCTCTGCTAAGTGGGGAGTCTGCTTCTCCCTCTCCCTTTACTCCCTCCCCCTACTCATGCTTTCTCTCTCTCTCAAATAAATAAATAAAACCTTATTTTTTTAAAAAAAGGAGTTAACTATTAATCACATTGTTTTCCCCTTCTCTACAATGAGATCTTTTTCTCTGCTGCTTTCAGGATCTTTTCTTTTCTTTGGCTTTCAGGAGTTTGAATATAATGTGTCTAGTTGCATTTTCTTTTATGTATGTATCTACTTGGTGTTCATCAAGCTTCTTGAGTCTGGAAATAAATGTTTTTCATCAAAAGGGGAAGTTTTAAGCCATTTTATATATATAGATTCATTTATTTATTTTAGGAGGAGGGGCACAGGAAGAAAGAATCATAAGCCCCTGTTGGGCTTAGAGCCCAATGCAGGGCTTGATCCCAAGACCCTGAGATCATGACCTCAGTCAAAATTAAGAGTTGGTCACTCAATCAACTGATCCACCCGGGCACTCCTCAGCCATTATATTTTAAAATAATTTTCTGCCCCTTTCTTTCCTCTCTTTTTATGAGTCCCAATAAATAGATGCTGGAATTCTTTAAATTGTCCTACAGATCTCTGAAACTGTTTTTTTTCAATCTCTTTCTTTTTTGCTCTTTGGATTAGCATTCGATCACTCTCAATTCACTGAGGCTTCTACTATTTTAAATCAGCTGTTGAGTGAGTCCCCCTAGTGAATTTTTTATTCATTTATTATATTTTTCAACTTTAGAATTTCCATTTGGTTCTTTCATCTGGGTTTCCAAAAGCCAGTTTCTATTGGCTGCTTTTGTTTTGTTCTGTTTTCTTGAGTATGGGTTGTGCTCTTCTGTTTCTTGGCAATCTTGTAATGGTTATGTGAAAATAAAACTTTTATTTGTGAAAATAAAACTTTTGTTTTTATTTATTTATGTTTTTGAAAATAAAACTTTTAGATAACATATTGTAGCACTGTGCATTCTGTGTCATTTTTCTAAGGTTCACTGTATCGTGGGGTTTTGTTGTTGTTTCTTTGTATTAGTAACTTGCCTGCACTTAACTTCTGAAGTCTTTTGAAATTTCTGCTTAGTTTTGCTGTTTTGTTTTTTTATTTCTTAGCATTCGTTCCTTGTACCACCTCCCCATCCTTACCTGCCATGGCCTGTTTACATAGTTTAGTGGTCAACCAATGATTTGAGCAGACATCTGAATTTTCTAAGGCTTCCCTGTTTGAGGTATGTCTGTATAGAAAAACACTCTCAAAATTGCAGCCCAGCTCTCAGAGATACTTGGCTTTTGTTTTACCCTGGTCTTTTTTGGGTCCCCCCAGATGCAACACCATGCATCATTAAGTGGCAGGCGGGGATGAGTAGAGAGTTCCCTTCAGCCTTGTTACAGCTCTCACTATTAAATTTTGTCTGGAATATCATTGTCCTAAACCAGGCCTGTAACTTCAGACTAGCAAAGTTGTAGTCTTTCCCCATTTATTCTGAAATGATGCTTCACTTTTAGCCAGCAGTGTTGGGGTTTTCACACCCATCCTTCCCCTTTGCTCTTCTCCTCCCCCACCCCAATCAAGTCTGCCACTTCTCATTTTAGAGCTGTTGATTTTTTTCTGCCATTTTTAGGCCAATAATCTACCAAACAGCAAAGGGTGAAGGAGAAGACAGAGGATGAGAATGGTAGAGGCCAGAAGACCACAAGCTGCTGCCATTCCTCTCTGAAACTGTCATAATTTTCTAGGAATAAGCATTTCTTCTAGTTTTCACATAGTGGTTTTAGGCATTACCCCCCTCTATCCTTACTTTTATCCTTAAATTTTATCCTCAGTTTTGTTTTACTATGACAGAACCAACTCAATATGATTTAGGATATCTCAAGTGTTATTTTAGGGTCAACAAAACTGCCCTGATGAATATAGCTTAAAAATCTCAAGATTAATTGCTCTTATTTAATTCTTCCATGCTCTAGAGAAAAACTCTACTTCTAAAATGATGAAGTCCATGTCTGACGGGATGGATAGTACCTGTCTAAAATTAAGTTCATCCTCGGCACTGCTTCTTCGCACATTTACACTCCAGATCCATTCTCTACTCTGCACCCTTCTTTGGCCCATGGGAGGCTGACCTCCATGGACTGCCCATGAGGGCTGCCTTTCCCTCTGACTTCATTGGGTGTGACTAATGAGGAAATGGGTGGGAGAGTTGAGGGAAGAGAAGAACAAAATTGGCATGTTTTCCCACAACTCCCTTCTTGCCTGGTCACAGATGGCAATGGCTATGTTTTTGATTTGGTTTCGCTTTTTAACTGAAAGACACAGTTCTTGTCAGGCAACCCTTTCTTACAGCTCTTTATCTCACAGGGTTCCAGTAGTGGACATTCCTCTCATACCTTCCAGCCTAGGAGCTGTCATGGTTCCCTCCCTCTGCTGTTAACCTAGAGGTGCTTCACCATCCCTGTTCCCATTAGCCCAGGCTGCACCTCTGCAAACAGTTTCTTCCTTAAACTCATTCAACTAACCCTTTTGACTGTTGCATGTGTTTCCAGCCAGGACCCCAACTGGTGTATCATTTCTCCCTCCTCCCATTCTTTTTCCAGTCCCTTTGGTCCTCCAACTAGAGCTTACCCTCTAGAAATATCCTACTCCCAAATCTCTTCTTTTGATCAAAATTTAGTCTACTGTATGCTGTATTGGGTGGAAAGTCCACTAGAACTAGTCTCACTGGGAAGGCTGTTCTGAGGATGCTAATTGTGTTACCCATCCTGGGACATCTGAATTTTAAGGACTCATCCCTTTATAATCTCAGGCAAAACATTCCTACAGATGGAAATTCATATATAGGTGGTAAAGTCAATATTATCTGTGGTGTCCCTTGGGTAAAACAGGCCTGAATGTGGGGGGAGGTCAGAAGAGTCATTCCACAGGAAGAAAAGTTGCTTGATCCAGTGTTTCCTAAAACACACACATCAAAGTGATAGTCCTGCAAAAGGCTTTGAAAAAACAGTAAGAGAGTTAGGGCACCTGCGTGGCTCAGTCAGTTAAGCATCTGCCTTCTGCTCAGGTCTTGGGGTCCTAGGACTGAGCCCCATGTTGGGCTCAAGTAATGATCTTGTGATCCTGGGATTGAGTCCTGGGTTGGGCTCCCTGCTCTGTGGGGAGCCTGCTTCTCCCTCTCCCTCTGCTGCTCCTTCTGCTCATGCTCTAATGAATGGATAAAATCTTTAAAAAAAAAAAAAAAGCATGTTTCTCTTGTGAAATAATTTTTTTACCCACCTCTTGAAAAGAGAAATTGTATATTAGCTCACTAAAGCTATGAGAAGTTCTTTTTTAAAAAAGATTGTATTTATTTATTCATAAGTGACACAGAGAGACAGAGAGGCAGAGATATAGGCAGAGAGAGAAGCAGGCTCCACACAGGGAGCCTGATGTGGGACTCCATCCCGGGACTCCAGGACCACACCCTGGGCCAAAGGCAGGCGCTAAACCACTGAGCCATCCAGGGATCCCAAGCTATGAGAAGTTCTATGGTAAATAAACTGGATTTACTTTGAGCCAGTTGTGTTCCAAATAAGAACAAATTTTCTTCAGAATGCTTTGACTTTGCTAACAGCACTCTCTCTGGGACATTACATAGAAATTTTTGTAATAAGGCAAATTATTTTCTCCTAGAGAATTTGAATACTTAAGCCTTTCACATGTGGGTAGATGGACTGTACCTACTATTAGGTAGTCTTAATTAGATAGCATTACTCTCCCTTGTTTCTGAATTTTACCTCATCTTTTATTTTAATATTTAATTTTCCAAGAATTATGGTCCTACGAAGTTATAATAAGTATAATAAAAAGATCTGAGAATCTTATGCCAAATCCATGCATTGTTCAATTGCTTTTAACTTGTTTTTTTTTCCCACCATAAATAATTAATTATGTTTTCTGGAGGATCTTATAGCATAAACTCAATGAATGAATCATCAGTAGAGTCTAATCAGATGTAATTGTAATATCATCATTAATTTGGAATACTTTCATATTTTAAAGCCACATAATTGGAAGCACAGGGTCCCTCCCATCCTGTCTTTCATAAAGTTGTTTGCATACCAGCTTCAGTCTTACTGAAGAATGACTTACCAGAATAAAGAAAAATCACACAGAGAGATAAGTTGTTTCTGTAAAATAAAGGTGCTCCAAAGATCCTTTAAAATAAGGAGGCATCTTGGGCACCTGGCTGGCTCAGTCAGATAAGCATCTGACTCTTGGTTTTGGCTCAGATCATGATCTCAGGGTCCTGGCTTCTGGGATTGAGCCCCACATCGGGTTCCCTGCTCAATGTGGAGTCTGCTCCTCCCCCCACTCTCTTGCTCACTTTCTCTCTCTCTAGAATGAATAGACAAAATATTTTTAAAAAATAAGGCATCTTTTAGTCCAGCTATTTTATTCAGTGCATATTATTGAAAATAATTTAAACAATAGACAAATTTATAAAGCGTAAATCCGAAGTTCGAGGTAATTCCCTATTAGTAACTACTACTAACAGTTTGAAACCTCTTGAACTTTAAAATACATATTCATATATAATATATATTTGTGATGTATATATATATAGATAAATAAATATACTATAATGATAAAGATTAAAATAAAAATAGATGACCATCAAAAAGAGATTTGAAAATTGGTCTTTTTTCTATACCCTATGACCCATTTTTCTGAGTGTGGAAGCTTTGAATGGCAGCTGCCATTTTGATATGTTTTTCATTTTCTCTTGGCAACAAAAACCTCAATTTTGTTGACCTTAAAATTCTCATTTCCTGACAGGTGCCCAGCAGAACCACATACCTTTCCCCCCCAAATTTCCTACAATATTTTTAACTGCTTCAAGCTTGTCAGGACAGATCTGCTTAGTCCAGCTATCTGCTAAACTTCATTTCGAGAACTCAACTCATTAAAAAGTACTACAGAAGCCTCATGTTTATTTATTATTTGAACATGACTTATGAAGCCATCATTCAAATCTCTGATTGTACTCACTAGTGTATTTCATAACAAACATAAATCCATAAGCCTTTTTATATTCTGATGTCTCCATGTGGTCAGCCACATATATTTAATGAAAAGCTATCTTTTTTTTTTTATCCTCCTGGCAAATTTCAAACATATGTGGAGTTATCCAATGCACAGGCAG